>NC_048278.1:7173820-7773820 GCF_009762535.1 Notolabrus celidotus
GTGTCCAGAAAATGTAGCCGCCATCACATCCGCCTGGTTACAGCTAACAGACGATTAACTCCCTCTACAGTAGATGAGTGACCATTTTTTCAAACCTCCAAATAGGAACACTTTAATTTGACCTCAAACCTACAATTATGAGCTCATGGTACTATTGGACCTTTCATCAGTGCATCTCTCAACACCATGGAAAGTGCCTCAGCAAATGAAAAACCATGTCTTTAATGTCTCAACCAATCTGCTTTCAGCAGCTCTAAAGTGTGGGGGGCAATGATGTTGGTCACAAATGCCTTGGCTTTAGTTCAAGTGCACGTAAAACACTTGTCAAAAAAGACCCGCAGTGCAGTCCGTTGAATAAAAGCATTGATTGTGCTTTAAAAGGTAGAAGGCAAAGGTGTCCTCCTGAGCAGCTCCTTTAAGTCGGTTGTCATTGGCATTTGTCTCACTGAGGTATACAACAGTAGTGCTACTTCCAAGCTGTAGCCACCATTTATGTTTGCTTGTTTTAACATGGCTTTGTATGTCAGCATTTCTACCATGGGAGGCTGAAAATGGAAGGAAGTTAGAAGGAAGCTGTAACTCTCCTAGAGCTCTTTGGAAAACACTGACTTCCTTTTTGGTGTGACAGCTAGCTTACCTGGCAGCAGCTTCTGTCAGTATGTTAAGCTGGGCTTGCTAAGCAGGCGCACGCCGACCCTGACACATGTACAGACAAATCAGAACTGAAGTTTAACTCGCAGTGCGTGAGGGAGCTTTTTTATTGGTTCAAACAGCAATGGCCTTCGCAATGACATGGATTGGCATGTATATGACAAATCATCGTGGACAGCATGGTGCATTGTTTTGGTATTTCAACTGGTTTAAAACCAAGACTGGTGTCGTTCAAAACTAGGTCATATTTGTGTTTCATATATATTTGTTGGACACAGAGAACGGGACAGTCCTGGTCCAATTAGGACATACAAACTGTCACCTTGAATAAGACTTAAGGGGTCACTCTTCCCGGTCAAGAAATAGTTCCCACTAAACGATTCAATCCTCAGTTTTGCAAAAATCAAACTATCAAGGTATACAAAATATCACTTGAATCATTTTTTGGGGGAGCTCTATTGAGACTCAGTTCATCATAACAGTACATTTTAAATGTCATCAGAATAATGATGGCTTGGGCTGGGACACATTTCAACTGAAGACTGGTGCAAATTCAGTCTTGGGGCCGGGAGCCTGTCCAGATTATTCTTGACTGAGGTGGCCAAACTTGGGTGCTGGCATAGGCAGGGCTGGCACATACACAAATTTAAAGCATTTATCCTATCTGTTTTCACTATGTACTTTAACTACTATTATGAATAGTAGTGGTAATATATAAATCTTCTTCATTTGCTAAAGCCCCGCGAGGCATTTTGACTGATTCTAAAGCAGACTGAAATTAAAAGTGATACATCTTTAAGATCCACAAAGCAATGAAACCATCAGCAACAAGACTGACTATTCCAATGTTGCAAGTTCTAATGCCTATAACCACTTCAAGGGGGCAGGTGTCAGACCAGGCAATTGATCACAAGCTGAAGAAAAAAGCTCTCTTTCAATGTTGACTCAGTATATTCACTGTGAGTGAGTGGTAGTTTGGACTGTTGAAAGACAGAAGGGGAAAAAGCAATACTGATGCATGTAAAGGACAAAATCAGCAAAGACATCAAAGGTATCAATTCCACAAGTGGCACAAAAATCAACACAAAGTTGTTCAAGGGAACTTTAAGGTCTCAAAAATAAATTGTTTGTCCAAAGCTGTCACAACTTAAGGCATTAATAAAATAACATGCATTATGAATTGCAGGGAGAGGTACTAGAGGTCAGTTGCAGCAAAGCCCCAATAGTTGATCCCACTTCTTAGAGGGCAAACAGCCAATCATTGCTTAGGATTTTGCGATGGCATCTGGGGTTGCCAATCAGATTTCTGAGCCAGCCCCTTTTGACACACCCCTTCTTGGAGTTTATATGATATAACTGCCGAGGTCACTGAGTGCATGACTGGGAGATCTTACAGATTTACTTTTAAGAGTTTTTATTTTAAAAAAAAGAAAAAGGTACTGACGTCTCTCAACATTGTTGAACCGCAGCGGTCAATGTGACCATTTATTGTACCATGAAAAAGATCTTTACTGAATCTCGACCAGGCGTTTAAGTCACTGAAGCTTTAACTTTCCTCGGGAGAAAATTTTGGTTATAAGCCATGGCCAAAGTCTTTCCCAAACATATTGTACGATGCATGACCATGAAGATTTGAATGAAGAATTATGGGTGTAAAAGAGATCACTTGAAATGTTGTAGTTTCTTTAAGTTCATTGTTACTTTGTATACCGTGTCCTGTTTGCCCAAAGCATTTCTGAAATCCCTCCAAGAGCTTCAGATGTATATCCTTTCCACGTACATTCCTGTTGTGTTTATATGTTAACTGTCCTCATCCTGTCTTATCTTTCTTACCCTGTATTCCCATGTGTGTGTCCCTTTATGTGTTTGTGTGTGTTAAAGGTGTATCTGGCTGAACTGACCCTCCCTGTGGGGGCCCTCTGAGCCGCTCCAGCTGTTATGGGGGTGACAGAGGCTAAGACCGGCTGAGGCTGAGGGGTTAGAGGGCTTTGGAAGTTTCTAGAACTTTCTGAGAATTACCGCGCCACTCCTGGTTCACTGCTGGTTCATTCCTGTGGCCCAGGGGTCAGAGAGAGCGGGGTGGGGGGGTGGGGGGTGGATGAGGGACTGCAGGGCCACGGTCACATGCTTGACCTGCCACACTGACCTGGTTACACCCTGAACATTCTTTCTCCTGGCTCCAGTATTTACAGTGCTTTTTTTCTTTGAGCGTTATCAGTATCCAAGAGTTTGGGAAGTGAGAGCGTATCTGTCCATTTCATATTTAGTCGTTTTTGGCCTCAGTCTTAGCTCCTTCTATTCCTTTATTTCCAGCCCTTTCTTTAAGAAACCCCAGTTTTCAGTCTTAAATACACCCTTTCACCCTCATGCACACTTTTTCTTTCCTTTGTTTGTCTTCAATTAGTCTGTCCAGTTCACACTTCACAGACGCATTTCACCATCCTGCAGGATGGAGGTTGCAGTTGTCCAAACTACTCCAGGGGGTCGTCGGAGTACAGGCGACTCCCTTGGACCAAGCAGCCTCTAATATTCTGGTCTTTAAGGGGCCAACCCATGGTCTTTAGCAGGGACACATTCATTGTGGGCCTCCTGTCCTACAAAGCACTTGTCAGTCATTGTGCTGAACTTGTGTTGTTTCTATACAGCGCTCGGCAGCACAGCTGTCGTCAAAAGACCCAAGGCTACTCTACCCTCGCATGAAAGAAACAAACAAACAAAGCCGTAAAACTAGAAAATGAAAGACAAAAAAGGGTCACAAATAATGAGTGTACAAAAAACATCTTGTCCAATTGCACCTTGGGAGCCCGTCTTCAGGAGGCGTGAGGGGTAAGAAGCCTCTGAGCAGACCTGGGGCACAATGGGACTTGGCCCCTCCTGTGTTACTGTTAGCCAGGCCCTTTGGATGAACTTGTCTCCTTTCAGCTGGCGCTCTTATGCCCAGGTGTGTCCTTGTGTATGTGTATGTGTGTGTATGTGTGTGTGTACCCACTGCACTGACATCTCTTTGGCCCCAAGTGCTCCATTGAAAATAAGACGGAGAGCAGGGGGAATGAAAAGAGATAAAGTGCAAAACAAGATGAGAGGAGGAATAAAAGAAGAGTGGCTTCCTTGCTTTTCAGGGCAAGGACAATGTTCAGGCCTTTCTCCCACGCTCTGTTCAACACTCACTCTGCTCCCGTGGTCCACTCAGACCGAGACCATCAGTTTATATTTGAATTCATCGGAGGACATTCAATGATCTCATGTTCAATGGACAGCTCTTTAGTGTACATTTCAAGGACAAAAATACACATTCAAATCTATGCAAATTGGTGTTTAAAAGAAATGAGAGTGACAGACTTTACTGTTCAAACTGTCATGAATATGAATGTCGTTTCCTGACTGGACAACACTTTCTTCCATTTTGCCATAACTTGCGTATTGCAGATTTGGCGCTACTTAACCAAATGAATATCATCACCTTCTATTCATATTTAGATGAAATATTCTGCCCGTACTTTCCCAATATAGCAATCATCTCGTAGATCTCTGGGGTTGGGTATCCAGCCAGCCGGCCAGCCAAGCCATCCAGACAGGCCGGTGAATGGCTCGATGCCAAGGCCAATTGAGAGGTGCTGCTGTGGTGGAGAGCCAGAGGGGAGATGGTCATCCATTATTCATCACTAAGCCAAATAATCCCCAACAGAATTGGTCTGGTCTTGTCTGGCCCAACGGTTAGGGAATGGATGGGATGGTCCGGGGGGCAAGAGGGGAGGGAAGGGTTTCTGGGGCTGGGGGATGGCAGGTTTGAGGGTTTTTTCGGGGGAGGTTTAGTAGGATTTTTTGGGGGGGCCGAAAGGGGGAATGGAGCTCTCTGTAAGGGGTGGGAGGAGGGTTCTTTGAGGATTAGATGCAAATATGTCTTTGATAGCTTTCACAGTCTGGGAGAGCCATTCTGTTTATGGATATTCATATTAAGTCTAATCTTTGGAAACAATCCTTGGCACGGAGGAGTGAAAGGCTGCTGGGATGGGTACGGAGCACAGAAGCAGCAGGGGGTTCTGGGGGATGGAATGGACCGGAATGGGGTCTCCTCTGACCCAGATCAGGGGCAATACCAGCAGAAACCTTTATCCTGTGTGTATATGTTTGTGTGTGTGTGTACCAAACTTTAGACTTGTGGAACCATACCCAGAGTTCCATCTGCTAAATCCTCAATCTGTAAACATGTACACACTAAAGCACAAACAAACAAAAAAACTTTCACAACAAACAAACAAACAAACAAACAAAGAGATGACACTGTCAGTGTCACAGACAAACAACTCACTTAGACACAATACAGCCTTCAACTTCTGTTCCACTTTACATCTCCTCTCTGGGACTTATCCGTGTGTTTGTCCTCGACACGGGTTCATGTTTCTGTTTTGTCTTTGCGCTTCTCGCTCAAGGCAGCGGCTCTAAGAGCGGCATCACAATGGAGAAAAAGAAGAAGATGCTTCTGAAGTTGAAGTCAACAACCTGCAGCCCTGTCTGTGCAGTCAAGGACACACTGTTAGAAGAGGAGATACTTGTACTGCATTGCATCAGAGTGCTTTGTTCGACATTAAAGCAGAACCACACATCACCTGGTAGCCAAGGTAACCTGTCCAAAGTTTTCCTGGCAAAAGACACATTCCTCACCAAGGGTTATCTTTAACCTGTTGTTTAAATTGTAGCAGGTGCTGAAGCTTTGGCAGCCATCAAATAAAAAATTAGATAAGAGATAAAGAGATAAGATTTGTTCTGCAGGAATAAGTTGCTAGTTCTAAACTTGAACATCTCTCCACAGTTGAATTGACTAACTGTGCAGAAAACAGCATGCATGTGTGTCATGCATTAAAGTTGAAGGACTTAGGCTAGTCAGCATTCTTTATCCTGGTGCGGCGATTCTTCCAGAGTTTTAGATGCACTTTCTTCCCTTGAGGATCGAGCGCTGGACAACTCTCCAAAAGCCATGTAGCGGACCAGACATGGCAAGTCCTCCTCCGAGCTGCAGGTCAGAGAGCAGAGGGTGAGGGAGCTTTCTCCTCTCCTCCCCCACCCCAGCTGGGCTTGCAGTCTCACCCCTCTTCACAACCTTACTCCCCCCACCAAGTCCTGGTAGGCTGTTCTGGGCTTTAGGTCAGGAGGTTCATGAAGGATACAGAGGGTTTCCCTCCATATCCTAGACTGTGTGTGTCTATGTCCTTGTGAGAGAGTTAGAGAGAGAGAGTTAGTGAGAGAGTTAGAAAGAGAGAGAGGGGGGGAATGTGTTTGTGTGCGTATGTGTGTGTGAGATCATGCATGGGGCAGAGTCTCAGGGGTACGAGAAAAAAAGGAAGACAGCTAGACAGTAGATTATCCAACTGCACACCCTGACATGCAAAACCACAGTCACACATGTGTGTAGAGTATATGTGTGTGTTTGCACACAGCTCTTTGGGAAAACGTTATTTCTACATAGTACGTTGTAGAGCAGACACTTCCCCAGGATGCAGAAATGATTTAACCATAAGCGCAAAATCAAAATAACATTACAAAACTCTAACTTTAACCTATCGGATCACATGACAGCAGATATGACATCACTGACCGAGGCTGTGTTTTTATCCGCCGTTACCACGACTGCCCATTACTGTGAGCTGGGTAGTGTAGCTATTTACATCATGAGGAGACAAAACACTGGTCACAATGGACTATGTTTTCCATTTGAATGTATTCACTCTCTTCTTTCACAGAGGTCGAGGGGTAGGGGGGGACTGGCGGGGTGCTCGGGAGGTGCACTGTCTGGGTAGAGGGGAGGGGGGGGCGCTCAGCTGATGCTGACCAGTGCACATACATCGTTCTCAGGTCCCTTCAAGAACCAAAGATGTACTGTGTTTGTGTTTTATATGCATTCATGTTCAATGTTTGTGTTATGGAAATTTTGAAAAATTAAAGAAATTAATGCTTATGTGTGATTATGTATATACATAATGTGTGTGTGCGCAAGTGTGTGTGGACTGGCAGGGTTTGGGGATCCTGAGACCCCCTTTCCCAGACATGCACTGACCTTTCCAACCAGACAGGGATAAAGGGACAAGGAGGGAGGGCTCAGGGCATGAGGGCACTGGAGTGTGTACATGTGTGCGTGTTTGAGTGAGTTTATGGCTGTATTAATTCAGTGCGTGTGTGTGTGTGTGTGTGTGTGTGTGTGTGCGTGTGTGTGTGTGTGTGTGTGTGCGTGCGTGCGTGCGTGTGTGTGTGTGTGTGTGTGTGTGTGCGTGTGTGTGTGTTTTCCTGGCTGATAACTTGGACCTCTGAACCAGTCAGTTCTCCAGGTCCTGCTGAGTTCGGCCTGGTGAAACCAACCCCAACCAGCAAGCCCCTCCCTTACTCACCCACCGCTCTCTCTCTCTCTCTCTCTCTCTCTCTCTTCCTCTCTCCCCTCATCCCTCTTTCCTCTCCTCTTTTGTTGGACTTAGTCATTGTGCAATCCCCGCAGCGCTCTGTATGCAAAAAAGGTGGTGCTCTGAGGGCTCGCCAGCTCCGGACCCTTGCAAATCAATTTGTCTGTGGAAAGGGTGAGGGTGAGGAGGTGGGATGGGGGGGGGATTGTGGGGCTCTAAGGAAGACTCAGTGAAAAGCCTGAGGTATGCAACTCTTCCTTCGGAAAACAGTGTCATAGTCTTCACTTCTTCTTCACTGTTTGTTGTAAATAAGGAGGCGTGTAGCTTTTAATGATCCCAATTAGCCCAGGGAAGTGTGATTTTGTTTATCATAGTTTTAGCATCACCAAAGTCAAGATAAGTTCACCGTGTGGTTCAGAAGGTTTTTACACTAAGGATAGATTTTTTTCTTGCTCTTGGAATCATTTTTTCTTCTGTTGCCCTTTCTGGAATTTCTTTGACTTTGGATACAAACAAAAAAAATGAACACTGACATTTTGATGTTTTTATTTTGGGATGCTCGTTTACTGACATGTCTTATTTTACCGCTGTCAGTCAGGAACAAAAAAAGAGAGGTAAATCCAGACTGACCCCGCTGCTCTGTGAGGAGGATCAGACATTGATTGTGGTCATCCTTTTCTCTCTCTCTCTCTCTCTCTCCCTCTCTCCCCCTGGATGTAGACAGGACTCTCCCCTAAGCACACAGGCTTGAGAGGGTCTTTGCTTGACTGGAACAACGATGATCAATACCTGTCACTTCTGTCTCGTCTGGCCTGAGCCCCCCCCAAACATCCACCCTCCCAACACATAGTGGGAGGGCTTGATGATGCACACACAAACATACAACAAGGACCAGCACACATGTGTGTGCATGAGTGCACAATGCAAATAGTAATATATAAATAGATTCTAAATACGCATGCAGACATCAGTGGAATAGGGTGTGTGCGTGCAAGCATCTACAGGAAGACATATGTGCAAATTGCCATTAGGTGCACACGCAAAGCATCCTGTCAGATGGACCACTATACGCACGCCCAAACACACACACAGGCTTTGACAGCAGAGGTCAGACAGGGCAGTCAGACCCAGACACTAGTCTCTTCTCTAGGGTCAGACCACAAGGCCAAGGTCTACTCCCTGACCCCTGTGACCCTTCACAAACACACACACACACAATGATGAACATTCACACACACACAAACCCACTGACCAGCCAGGACAACAGAGAGGGGGAGACTGAGGAGCAGTGAATAAAGGGATGATGGGGGATGGGTCAGGGCAAAAGAAACAGTTTGAATAGAGGTATTGATGCTAAAATGTTTGTTAATATTTGAATAAATACGTATTTACTGAGCAGATTGGCTAATAAAATACAGTTTTTCATCCTTTAAGAGCAAGAAAAAGAAGTTCCACAACGCTAAAGTGCCATTATTCAGTATATTTGAATTAATCCATATAATCCAGTTATTTTCTTTATCAGTCTGACAGTGTGAAAGGGCAAAAATAAAAAGAAACTGTATTGTGCCGGCTGCTATAGAAGTGGCAGGAGGGTAGGAAGTCATAAGTAAAGCCTGCTTTCTTTCTGCAACTTGCCCATTCATTTGCTTGAGGTCGTGTTCCCTGCCTCATCTCTCTCTCTCTCTTTTTTCATAACTCTCTCTCTTTCTCTCTTCCTCCTCCTTCTGTCCTCCATGTCTTCTTACTCAAGAGACCCTTGCTCTGCCCAGCCGGAGAGATAAGGAAGTAGAGGGGGCCAAGTTTACCACTGCAGATAAGCTGTAATTGCAGGGTAATAAAAAGATTGAAGAAAAAGAGAGAGAAAGAAAACGGAGGAAGAGAGGAAGAAAGAACAGGACACAAAGGGGTAAATTGAGCATGCAAAGGAATGATTGATGTGAGCGGTGACACTCAGGTTCGCTGACAGTTATCAGCCAAGGCAACCTTTTGCTCATTACAGTCATGTACGTGCAGCAGAGGACCAGTGGCTGCTCTCAGACAATAACCGCCAGCCTTGACCTCTCTGATAAACAGCCACTGCAAACTAACTAGCTGAACAATCACTTCTCTGTTCTGTGCTCCCGTGAAGTGCTGCTTATTAACATGGACGCTTTGTTCAGACACACAAAACCAGCTGTTCCACTTTTGTACGTTTTTTGTTGGTGTCATAAAAACCAGGAAGTCATTTAAATGGCTGTTATTGTTTGCTGTCATTTAGCAGAGTAAATAGTGACATGAACAGAGTTTTCAAGCTGCTGTACTCTGAAACTTTACCACAAAATGTTTCATGAGGAAGAAATTCAAAAACAGAAACAACAATGAGCTTAGACAAACTTGAGGGGTGAAGTGGTGGAAGTAACAGGTGTTTATAACAAACATTTTTCAAACTTTTTTTTTAATCTAATAGGTAAATTATGGTACTTATAATTGGAAAATCCTCGCTTAAGCACTATTCTGCAGAGTAAGTCCTCTGAGGACCTTGGGTAATTTGTGAATTACCCCCTGATGTCAGAGTTTGTTGTGGCACTGAATAAACAAAGTTTGTAATTTACTTAAACTTGCTGACATTTCAATTTCCTGAAAATGCTGAAAACAGTGTAAAGCTTCCCCAAAATTCATAAAAAGAAGAAAAAGTTAACCACATCTGGTAAAATACCACAAAGAATGTGCATCAAACTTCAGTAAGTTTGTGACATTTTCTGAAATGTGAATTAATGATTGTAATTTTTCCCAGTAAGTAATTCTGTGGATCCAGTGTAATGCCCATGAGTTTGTCATAATTTCAGAGAAGTCGCGCCAAAAGGTGTTTAGTATTAAAAATGACCAGGTGCAGCGTAGAAACAAACCCTTTTGATGTGTTCATGTACTCGGTGTGGTATGAAACAGTGGCTGACTCATAAAGTAAACCTGCCTGCTGTTATGGGAATGTTCCTGAATGTTATCGTGTAGACAGAGATTCAACTTTTATGTCAGACACAATTATTTTGTTTTGTAGCAATCATACAAAAAGTCATTATCTTTCTTGTGTCTTGTATGATAATTCTTATCATAACTCCTACAATTTGGGTCAGTTTTAGTTAAATAACATGACATTTAATTTACCCCTTTTTGACCAACGCAAACCTGGTTCTGGTTCTAGTTCTGGGCTGGTACTCGCGCTGGTTCGGAGCTGGTTGAACTTGCGAACCAGCTCAGCACCACTTCTATGTGACTGCTTTTCCCAGCAGCGCTAGTGCAAACTTTCCCTCACAAAAACAATGATGGCGCTCCAGCTTGTTTTGGATCTCTTGCGAGGACCAAACCGCAAGGAGGAAGCTTGTTTCCTCCACTTTGGAATCCATAAGCTTCGTCTTTGTTATTTCTTCGCTGCAGGAAAACTTGTTTGGTTGGTTTGTCTTTTTGGTCACAGCAACGTTGACCCTCGCTCCTCGCCCCTGATGTAGGCAGCTCCCGGTTCTAGACCAGCAAAGAGTTGCTGCTGCTCTGGAACCTGTTTTCCTGGCCGGGAGCCGGTTCTCTCAGAGTCAAAACACAAAAAACTGGTTCTCAATTGAGCACCGGTTCCCAACCTGCTCTGAAACTGCCTCGGTGGAAAAAGGGTCCTCGTGTGAATCCTCGGCCGGGCAGGAGCCTTTCTGTGTTAAATTTGCATGTTCTCCCTGTACATGTATGGGTTCTTGGGTACAAAGATATGCTCGTTCTGTTAATTGGTGACCCTATATCACCAGTTGGTGTGAGTGTGTGCGTGAGTGCTTTGTGTGTCTCTATATGTCAGCCCTGTGAAAGAATAGTGACCAGCGTGTATCCTGCTTGTCTGTCGCCCACTGACAGCTGGGATAGGCTCCAGGCCCCAGTGACCTTGAACAGGATAGGCATTATGGATATGAATGGATCATGAAATTTGTATTGAAACAGTTTTAAAAAGGATTACCAATTTTCCCTAACTCTGGGATGATCAGAAATATTATCAAACCTCCTCTTAACCATGGATCATGATTTGTTTATATCTGAGGTTTGGAATCCGAATGTCAAAGTAATGACCTGACCCTCAGCTCTTGATGCTACTTGCTCAATGCTCAAAAGTGAGTTCTGTTTTATAATATCAAATTTTTGAAAAAAATAGTAAAAATCAGGCTCAGAATTGTAAAGAAGATTGACGATAATTTCCCCACAGACACACTTGAGGTGAAGTTATTAATTTTCAGTCTTCAGTCTCAGGTTAATGAGCAACAATAACTCTTTAAACAGCTGTAAATAGTAATATTTCAACCATTTCCTGGAGTAAATTTTAGTTTTGAAATATGGACTGTATTTTGTTCACCATGTGAAAGCTTGCATTCACTTTAAAATCAGAACCGGTCAGTGTTAGAGTGCAAGAACTTCTTACAGTCAAACTTTGCTTTTTAGAGCCTTTCTCAAATGAAACGAGGTAAAAAAAGACCTTCACCTGACCAAAATTCTGAAATGTCTTCAGTGCTTAAAAGTTTGTTGCTTTAGACATTTACTTACAAAAACTCCTTTAAGATTGTAAAGCATCAGAAAACATTTCTTCCCGTTAGTCTTAATCTTACAACAATGAAACTGCACCGAATAGTTTTTAGTTTGAAGTCCCAAGCTCAAGTGTCAAAGCTAAACTGAATCATCCAGAAGGATCTTCTTCATGATGATGAATAGAACCCCTTCATGGTAGATGAAATAAAGGAATAAAAAACTTAACACTTCAACATGTTTTTATTAGATCCTCTGCTCAAATGGAGGTTACGCTGTGAAAGGAGACATCAGCTTGAAGTGTGTAACAGGCAGATTTACCGTTAGCAAGCTGTGTGACCACCAGCCCTTACTTCCTTCCTCTCTGCTGGCCTGGTGAAGAGTGTGTGTCCTGTTTCCCCTACAGCTTGTGCAGGCAACTGTGTGTGTGCATGTGTGTGTTTTTTAGGTCACACTCCAACACACAGGAGGTCAGGTGAGTTTGGTTCTGGTTCCTGATTCCTGGAAGAGTGGACAGCTGCACTCTCTCACACAGATGACATGACAAAAGACACACACACACACACACACACACACACACACACACACACACACACACACACACACACACACACACACAGTTCTACACACAAACAGAAGTCAAACATTCATCTTTGTCTGTTTTCCTGTTACTGTTTCTATTTCTCTTCTGCAAGATATCATAAGCAGACTTGAATATTAAATCAAACACTTGTTCCAATTGAAGCCATCATTGTTTGTGGCATCAAATCTCCAAAAATAGTAGACTTCAAACTCAGGGTCAAACTCCTGGTCAGATTTGATACCTTCTGTGTTCTTCTTTTCATCAGAGAGCACCAGATTTATCTAAAAATGTCAACTTAACTTTAATTTGAGAGACTTTCAGAAAATGCTCAGCCTTTCTTGGCACTGTTCCACACATATGTGCTGACTGGCAGCAATAAAGAACACAGTCTGTTACAGTGACCGACCACCTTTTAAAATCTAATCATGTGTTATCGGCCTATTTCTCTCTCCTGTACACAGACTTATCTGAGAGGCCATTAAAAGCAGCTTCCCCGTACGGCCCTCCTATCTTCAGACAGTGATAAGATACCTGGGAAGGAGGCTGACCAGAGCGGGGTCCCGGCAGGGTCTCCCACAAGGCCATAAACAGGTTGTCTGCGTAGTCTCACAGACGTGGCTCTGCTGTGATGCAGTGAAGGAGCCGTGGTCTCCTGCTCTCTTACCTCTGTGTAAATACACCGCTCTTTGTTTATACAGCGTGGTGTGGCTTCAGGTTCCAGGGACCATCACTCTGGGTCTGGGTCAGATCGCCAGAAACACACACACACACACACACACACACACACACACACACACACACACACACACACACACACACACACACACACACACACACACACACACACTCATACACTCATACACTCATACACTCATACACACACAGGACTTGCACATGTGGCTACACACACACATATTCATCCTAATGCAAACCAGACTCCCCCTCTCCCTCTTTTCTTCTTGGAGAGAGAGGGAGAGGGAGCGGTAGTAGGGAGACCGCACAGCGTTGGATCAGGGCCAAATGGACCAGCGGAGCTTGTTTGGAAAGCTTTCAGTCAGAAAGCCACTTTTTGGCAGGGGCCCTGTGAGTGCTGCTGAGCCCTCTGAAGCGGGCTGGAGCTGCTAAAATAAATAATGGTTAGGGCCGAGGGGGTAAGAGTGGCGTTGGAGGGTGGGAGGCAGAAGGGTAGAGGGGTAGCAAGAGGAAAAAGGAGGGTTGGGGAACTGGTGGAGGAGGAAGGAGGGAGAGAGGAGGGGTGAGGTTTAGAGACCGCTCCTGTAATTATATCTGTCAGTCGACACCAAGGCACTTGGACCGCCAACGCTCACGTTTCCCCCTTGCTCTCTCGCTCTCTCGCTGTCACCAGAAAGAGAGAGAGAGCGAGGAAGAGAGTGTACCTACTTTGTGTGTCTGAATTTGTCCCACTGTATACACAATTTTTATGTGTGCATCAGCATGTGTCCGTGAACAGTCTTGCGAGCTCCCTGGGTGGTGTGTGAATGTGTGTGTGTGAGTGTGCGTGAGTGTGTGAGTGTGTGAGTGTGTGTATGTCGGTGGGCCTGCAGGGAAACAAACCTGGTCATTCTGGGAGAGGGAGATAAGGAGGTGTTTCACACGAGAGTATGTTGGTCTTTCAGCGGGGAGCAGAGTAGTGGCCCCTCTGTACACCAGCTCTCTACAAAAAAGCCCAGAACAGCTTTTCACACATAAGCTGAGTGGGACATGGAAGTGGAAGTTATGGAACTAAAATAGGTTTACTATTGTTTCTTTAAAGTGTTACAATCAAACAAGGTGTTCCTGCTGATTTCATGACTTCCCCTCTTGTGTACATTGTCTTATCTAATCTGTATACATATGTGATTAGGTTAAGAGATCAATACAAGGTTTCTTTGTAGTTTTAGCACAATTTCCTCTTAGTATTGAAATCTGAAAACAGGGCGACATTAACAGAGCTTGATTTGATTTCATATAAGCTTTAACCACTGCTGCTTCTCATAAGGTATGTGTCACTGTAAAGGTACACACATCAGAAGAGCATGAACTGTCATAAAACTTGATCATAAACCCAACTGCATTTCTAAACCATTTCACTTGAAGGAGAAACTTGCAGCTCCAGTGAAGAACGCTGTCAATTTTGTTGCCAGCTGTGGACAAAGTGATATATTTGACCTCACTGCTGATCTTGTCCTGAACACAAGTAAATAGTGCAGTGATGAAAAATCTCATCTTGCCATCTTTTTACAGCCGTACATATCACTCAGTATAAGTCTTAGTGCTGTGGGAAATGTCAACAAAGGGGCGTGATGTAACTCACTCTGCTGACACCTACCCAGCAGCAGTGGTTATGAACATTAAAACTTACACAACAGACATTTTCAATTTTTTGTTAATGGTCTTGATTTCTTTTGAAGGTCATACTGTAGAAGAAGCTGTGTTGGATTCAGTCTGCTTCATGATCGGCTGAAAGCTACTCAAAGGAGATTTAAAGAGAGCATATTCAAAGTGTATTGATTATCCCTCATAGCACAAGGATTCAACTATTTTCATACTGTTTCAACATTAATACTACACTTAATCTATCATGTATCTCAGTTGCGAGACTGAGGGCCCAACCAGAACACATTTTATTTCTATCTTTTTAATATTCTATTTAGCTTTTCCGATTTAAGCACATAAACAGAAAGTAGACATACAGTATATATAAAAGGATAAAAAGGGAAACAAATAAATTTACTGTCAGACAAAATGTAATATTACAAAATATACAGAGAGTAGGTGGTTCAAAAATAATGAAAATTAAATGTTTAATACAAAAACAAAAAAAAGTTACAAAACTAGATACTGAGAGACAAAAATCATCTTATCACCTCAGACGCAATATATCAAGACATTCTAACTACAGTTGTATTAAACAATGACACAGTAGACGCACACGTAGAGTTCAAACTTTCTTCACAGATGGTTTCTCCAACTGCTATCTTGTAGTCAGTGTTTACTGTATATCCTGTTCCTTTAAAGGTGGAAGAATAGAAAATTGTAATGTTAACTTTTGATTATACTCAGATTTAGCAGCAATCAATTACATGCATTTCTTAATGCAAACAGTCCAGCTCACCAAGTTATAGGTAATCACACTCTACCTGACTTGAACTAAACATACTTTTTTGGACAAAGAGTTTGGTTTCCACTTTTTCCATCTTAGGATTTGTTAAGAAATGCATTATTTTGGTCTAATTGTGTCTTTCCCCCTGCAGTCCGATTATACCTTTTGGCAGTACTTTGTCCCCAAAGAGTTCAATTTGTTTAACATAATCTTTTAGGCTTTCTTGTGTCTTATTGAGAGGATCAGACTGCTGATAGAGAAAGAAACTGTGAAGAGAAGGTGGGACATGACATGCAGCAAAGGTCAGACAGTTGGATTAAAACGCAGGTCATATGCTTTGTGGACTTTAGCTTCTGTACAAGGTGCGTGATTTAACTTCAGAGCTAAACCAGCGCCCATAAGGAGTGCAATGTTGCAAAAAACTGGAGGACAGTTTGGGATGGGAATTATCCTTGGAGGTCACGGGTAATTAAAAGAGGGTTTTTCACAGCAGACATTTTGAAATGTATAAGTAGCAAAACTGGTGTCATATGAGTTGACGGTGAGTTTGCATGCAGAATACCAGACCCCGAAAATGTCCTTTAGGTTAAATGCTAAATGCTGTAACTCACACTTTACAATGTGTGTTGATGATAAAGGTATGCATGCACTGACACAATGATAATTACACTAACCTACATATGAGTCCTTGCACATGTAACATTCTCTCACACTCTCTCTATCTGTCTAATTCTTTCTTTTTCTTCTCTAACTTTGTAGTGATCCTCACGCCTCTCTGATCTCTGCCAGGATCAAGTCCAAGGATCTCACCCCAGAGACACAATTACCACACCGGGCTAAATGTGCCGCCCACAAGCTACAGTGCCCATCAAAGGCCCTCCGAACTCTCCGCAACCCTCTTTTCCTCTCATGCTTATTGCCTTTCGCTCTACACTTTAAGTAGAATATATTTCACTCACAGGCTCTGTGTGCTTGTTCTTCTTCTACTACTTGTTTCTTGCAACACTTCTCCATCATGATGCATCGAATGATGTGAGGAGAGGCCTCTTATTTTATAAATAGGGCCAAGTGGGTAATATGAATACTGTCTCTGACTCAGAGTTGGTGAAGCACCACATATTTTATCTTGGAAAGACATGCGCCCATTGGTGGATTACTGTCTCCTGGTCCCAGCCCAAATATTGGAAAAAAGGCTGGTACTTTATTGACCACTTAAACCCGCCAAGACAGGCGGTGGGACGGAGCAGTAGACAGTCAGCAGTGGTGGTCCGAACCAGCTCGGAGTGTGTGAGAGGTGTTGATTTAGCTGTAAGAAGGAGGATTAAATGGCTCATTGGTGGGGCGAGGAGGGGAGAAGGTGTGAAGCGATCAGCCCTCCCTCCCCCTCTCTTTCTCTCTCTCTTCCTCTCTCTCCTTCTCTCTCTCTCTCAGCCAGGAGAAAAGGCCATTGGGGCTGAACAAACAAATCACATGGCCATCAAACACTACTCACCACTGCTGCTCTGGGACTTCATTCAGACAGCATTTTACTGGTCTCTGCAGTGTGCTCACACCCACATTCAAAGACACACACACACACACACACACACTCCCAACACATACACACATGCGCGCAAACATACACACTGCTGAGTCTCCCCATCAACATGACAGTGGTTTTACAAGTCCCCACAGTGTGAGGTCTCTTATTCCCCGAGAAGCACTAGAACAACATCGGCAGTGCGAACAGAGGGGAAAAAGGAAAAGAGGGACAATTCAACTATTGAACTGCTCCACGTCGCAGAGAGAGTTGTCAATATAGCTCGTAAAAAAGCTTGTGAAAGTTGTAACTGTTTTGTAAAGGGAAGTTGGTGTCAACTCCCTTTAAAGTTATAGCCCATTTAAAGAGAAGTGTGCTTAAAGGAGACAAGGATGCACCTTGCAGGACATGAAAGATTGATGGGTAAAACTGAAAGTGTTCATTTCAGTGACGGAGGTGCGTATGCATACACGTGCGTGTGTGTGTGTGGTTTGGTGGGTTGGTATGGTACAAAAACCTGCCTGTAACTGAAACCTTCAGCTGGCATTTTCTTTTTAAAAACGAAACTTTCACTTTCATGTTCTCTCCCTCGCCCCTCGGTTAGCCACTAAATGTCAGTCTCCCCTCTTTAAAACAAACAAAGCCAGTTGAGTCTAGCATTAGCTGCTGTTTGAAATGGCTCCGAGCCCTCAGAGGGAGCCCCTAAAAAGTATATCACACACAAAGCACGCGCAAACACCCCATTAGTTTTAAGAATCAGACGGAAAATATCAGGGAAAATCTCTGACTTGACTGGATAATCACAGCCGTTGGATATTAAAGGGCTGCCGTGGAATTATGGAGGGATGTGGGAGAGGCTGAGGGAGACGCAGATGGTGGGAAAGAGAGATAGAGAGACAGAGGGAGAGAGAGAGACAGATAGCAAAGGGCATAGACTTTGGTTTGGAACGCCGGTAAATATCAGCTACCTCCAAACCACACTTGACATTGAGCTATAGCCGTAGATCTGTCTCTGGTGTCATAGCTGTCACAACATAATCACAGGAGTGAGCACTAAATGAGCGCTCTTACCACTGGTTAATGAAAGCATATCTCAATAAATATGATGTTTCATCAGCTGCTTTCAAACTGAAGGAGGCCTCTAAGAGCTCAAAACATTGACATGAAAAAGATGCAAATCTTCCTAAACTGGAGACATTTTCGTTTCATTTTCATTCAAACTGAGGTTGGTAATTTGTCTGTTGTTTGATGGAATCTTTCTTATTCTGCAAGTGGTTGTTTTGAGATTATCTGGATCCGACTTTGCTATGACTTCACCTTCAATGTACTGCAGACATTTTATTTTAAGAACATCGGTGTACAACCACAATTACAAAAATTTAAATCTTTATAAAATTGTATATATCTGTAATAATTGCTATATTTTATTTTATCTTATTCTATTTAATTTTTACCTTTATTATTTGTATTGTTAGTATTGTTGTTATTATTGTTAATATCATTATTATTATTAATATTATTATTATTATTATTATTATTGTTGTTGTTGTTGCTAATATTATTGCTATTATTAATATTGTTATTATTATTATTATTATTATTATTATTATTATTATTATTATTATTATTATTATTATATATTTTACTATGTAAGCACATTGCTACATTATCTATCTATCTATCTATCTATCTATCTATCTATCTATCTATCTATCTATCTATCTATCTATCTATCTATCTATCTATCTATCTATCTATCTATCTATCTATCTATCTATCTATCTATATATCTTTGATGCAAGTGATGTGTCAAAAATGTTGGCAGTTTGTGTTTTTACCATTGTGTTTCATCACCTTTTTATAGCAATGTTGTTTCAGGAGTTTTGAAAGTGAAATGTTCCATTCTTGCTCGATATAGAATTTCAGCTGTTCAGCAGTTTGGGGTCTCTCCTGTGTTGTAATGTTTTCAGTGGGTAAGAAGTTGTGAGGCCAGTGTAGCACCCCGGAGCCATGCTGTTGTAATATGAACAGAATGTGGTTAGGTATTGTTTTGCTCAACTATGCAAGTTGTTCCCCAAAAATTCATTGTTGAGATGGCTGCATATGTTGCTTCCCAGATGTGTTAGCTATCTATGCTATGGGTTCTCATTAATTTCAATACCATCAGGGATATAAGCTGGGTCCCTGTCTTCTTTACAAGAGAGGATGCGGCATCCATGATTTCCAAAAAGAATGTCAAATATCAATTTATTAGACCTATCAACAATTTTTCACTTTGCATTAGTCCATTTGAAATGGGCTGAGGCAATTTAAGGCGCACACATAGTTGGATTCAACATACAGTCAATCACTTAACTCATGTGGACACTATTTCTACCTTTACCCTACACTTTTATGATTTCATAGTGATGCCATCAAAGTAATTCATGACTCTACTCAGGACCTTTTAAAAGGCAAAGTTACAGACCAGGCAGGGAGGGTCACATAAAATATGCTGTAGTTGGCATTGTGGGAAGTGTAGGAATCCTATGGATTAAAAGTAAAGAAATCTCTGCCTCTTAGTGAAAGTGAAAAGCTCAATCACTGGACCTTGTCTTTTAAGGTGCTGCATTAAAAAAACAGTCAGAATTGACTGAGTAAAGTGAATGTGATGTACCCAGAATTTTAACTTGCTTTACTGCTGACACATATAATGCTTAAATTGTTTTCAGTGTTGACTCACTTCCTCACACAAAACAAACAAAAGACAACAAAACAAAACAAAAAGAACAATAGAGCATGAGATTATAATAAACCTGTCTAATGTACTGGATCTCAGGTGCAGAGCTCATATTCTGGTGACAAGGAGACCTACCTGAACACTACAAAAATGAATTTTTCCAACATTGCTCTCTCAGGGTTCAAGGTGTTTGTCAAATCTCTGTCTGTATCGGGAGCCGCTCTGACATCTGTAATGCATTTTTCTGTTCTTTTTGCATGATTAAGCAAACTTGGCATGCAGGTGCTGCCCAGCGGACTGCACCAGTACAACAATATTCCCAGAACAAATTAAAGTAGCTGTCGTATGGATCAGTCTCTCTCTCTCTCTCTCTCTCTCTCTCTCTCTCTGTCTCTCTCTCTCTCTCTCTCTCTCTCTCTCTCTCTCTCTCTCTCTCTCTCTCTCTCTCTCTCTCTCTCTCACACACACACACTCTCTCTCTCTCTTTTTTTTTTTTTTCTCTTTCCATCTCTCCTTCTTTCTTTCTTACACAAAAAGCAGTCTCATACACACACAAACACACAAGACCAAGTCAAACACTAACTAATAACACAGCCGATCTTATATCACAGGAGAATGGGAGAAATCACACAAACAAAGATTCATGAAACAACAAATCTCTCAGAGTTGAGTGGATGGGTCCAGAGAGAGAGCCTTTGTTTCACTGTATAATGTCTGCCATATGATCTGATGGTGGTACATCAGCACCATGGGCCCACTCACCACAGTAACAGAGACTGAAGCGCTGCATCAAATCCTCTAACCAAAATCCACTGCGCCCTTCTCTAAGAGCAGTGATGAAGGGGCCTCGAGTGACATCACTAATGCGCTAACTAGTTTCAGTCCTCTGCAGTCTCATCACTTATTCAGATAGACCAAGAGAGGAAGAAAAAGACGGATATAGGGAGAGGGAGAGGGAGGCGACAAGCACTTCACACTCTCAATTACGCAGTGGAGCTCATCACTTGGCAATCTGTCCCGATCACTTTAATTGGCTTGTAATATTGCCTCTGATCTTGTCGCCCAATTAACAGGCCTGTCTGGCAGCAGGACTGGGAAGCCGGTGAGCATGTGATGCCTCCCGATCTGTGCCATATGGAACAGAACCACTGATTGGCCGCTGATGAGGCACCGCTTTGCCCCTCTCACACCAAGCCACTGAATGACAAGAATGTGTGTTTTTGTGTGTGTGTGTGTGTGTGTGTGTGTGTGTGTGTGTTTGCCCGTGTGTGCCTGTGTGTGCTTGTGTGTGTGTGTGTTTGTATGTGTGTGATAGAAACACTTCATGGCTGTAATTTTATGAGGTTGAAGATGATTCAGTTTTGCAGTTATGGGACAAGAGGACTTGCCAGAAGCATTATGAGTGAGTGGATCTAAAGGGACAGATTAAGATTATAATCTTTGTACAGTCAGAGTCACACATGATGTGACACTTGTTCTGCCTGATGGTCTCACTAAATATAAAACAGCTACAAAAACTACATGGTTTGATTCAAACACATAGATTCTAAGGTTGCATTCACACCAGAGCTGATTGGTCCACTTCAAACGTACCCTGGTCTGTTTCCTCAATAGTCCGGTACGTTTGGAGTGGTGTGAAAAGCTCAAGCAAACTCGAGGTCCATTGAAAACGTGGGTTTTGGTTCGCTTCCAAGTGAACCCTGGTGCAGTTTGTTTGAGGTAGGAAAACAAAGCAGACCAACTTATACACCAAAGGCAGGAAGTGGCGTAAAGCGCAGTGCAATAGTGTGAATCCAGAAAACACTGAAGTAGAATGTGATTAATCTTGCATGTGATTTACAGACATGTACTGTATGTGATTAATGCTTTCAGATCCATGTCAATACCTCGCTATACGTCTGTGTAACCAGGGTAACAGGTCATAGTCTTTCGCTCTCAATAGGGCTCCCCTTCTTGTTCTTTGGTATTGGTATTAATGTATTCGTCCGATGTAAAGAACAACATGCACACCAACCTGGATGTTACATACTTTTGCAGCTAATGTGAACACAAATGTACCCCGAGCCAAGTGGAATATTGGAAAAGTAGACAGCTTGTGTAATTATTCAGCCATATTCTTTCCTCATGTTTTTTTTTTTGCTGCAAAGCAGAACACACGCCAGGACAGTCAGCTGATGATGTTGATAGCTTTCCATGTTTGTTTATTGTATGAAATGAAGGTAAGGCTATTTCCGTGAGATCTCATGGATCCATCTTGCAAAGCTTTGTGGTGATACACCTGTTCCTGACCAATCAGCATTAGTTTAGCAGAGACGGTAGTCGGTTCAGCCGTGGTGTAAGCAAGAAGCGACTGCAAGCCTGTAAATATCTGCAGCGTAGCAGAACTCAGGACAACAATTCTTTATTAAGAGAAGAGCAATGGTCAAAAAAGGCCAATTTGCTTTACGGAAAAAACAATAATTGTGTAAGAACGTGATAACCTCTGCCTGTCGAGCTTTCGATGTGAAGTTAACTCCAAGACAGTGGCGCACGCTGACTACGTTGATACTTGGACCTATTTTTTTTGGACTCCAAAAACTCAGCACCTTGCTCATGTTGGAGTAGCTCCACAGTATATGTCTAACCTCCTGCAAAGCTACACTCCTGCAAGGTCTTTGAGGTCTACTGGTCAGCAACTTCTTGTGGTCCCTAAGATCAGGCTGAAAACCAGGGGTGGCCGTGCCTTCTCGGCAGTGGCCTCCAAACTGTCGAACGAGCTACATTAACGACTTTTATATCCCGCCTTAAAACATATTTTTACTCCTTGTTTTTAACCCAGCATGAGAGTTGTGTGGTCTTTGCCTATTCTTTTATTGGATTTTTATTTGCTCTTACATATT
Organism: Notolabrus celidotus; assembly: GCF_009762535.1. Taxonomy (NCBI): domain Eukaryota; kingdom Metazoa; phylum Chordata; class Actinopteri; order Labriformes; family Labridae; genus Notolabrus; species Notolabrus celidotus. Next base: position 7,196,191 of record NC_048278.1, read on the forward strand.
TTATTTTCTGGCAGCGTTTTATGTTGTGTGTTTTAACTTTTTTTTTTACCTCACTGTGCAGCACTTTGCTAAACTTGATTGTTGTTTTAAATGTGCTATATAAATAAAGCGGATTGGATGTTATACTGATGATACTTATAGGTATATCTTAACATTAAATCAGGGTTTAATCGGCTCCTTCAGGAAGTTTTTTTAAAGGGGACATATCACGCTTTTTTCATCAATATATATTGGTCTAAGAGGTCCCCAAAACATGTCTTTAAAGTTTATGCTCAAAAAAACACTTTGAAATCAGATTTTGGCATGCCTGAAAAGTCCTCTTCTTCATTCCTCATCAGAACACTCTGTTTTCCCTCTGACCACGCCCCCTCCCGAAGTGGATGTGCCTCGGCTCTCCAGCACGTTGATCTAATGTTTACATGTTGGCTGAATATACACGGCTGCTCAGAGATCGCGTTACTTCAACCCTCTGAATCTGATCCTGACGGAGAGGCGCCTGTAGCAGGACCTTTCTGAAGGATTGGTCATAGATTTAGTGTTTCTTGTTGTTTTATTTATCAGTATGTAGACGTGTGTCTTGGTACACAGCTACGAACATGTAGCTATGTGGCTATGCTAACTAGCGCTAGCACTTATCCATGATAAATAAAAATCATCCACTAGATCTTCAAATCTGCAGACGTGGGGAGTAAAACCGACCTCTGCCAGAAAGGCAGCGGGACCTTTTATGAAGGATTGGTCACAGATTTAGTGTTTCTTGTTGTTTTATTTGTCAGTATGTCGACGTGTGTCTTGGTACACAGCTACAGCTACAGCTACAGCTACAGCTACAGCTACAGCTACGAACATGTAGCTATGTGGCTATGCCAATTAGCGCTAGCACTTATCCATGACAAATAAAAATGATCCACTAGATCTTCAAATCTGCAGACGTGGGGAGTAAAACCGACCTTTGTGTTTATTAAGACAGCCTACAACTAGCATGCCTCCCTCCTAAGCTCCTTGTTAGCACACATTTGTGCAGGTAATGAAAAACGGAGGGGGGATTCAGTATTATTTTATACAGTCTATGGGCTGAACAAGCTCCGAGCTCTGACTCCGTGACAGACCGGATATTGTTGTTACGTAACAAAAACACGGAAGTCTGAAACGGCTCGTTTCACACACATTTACAGAAAGGTGTAGAAATCAAAACAGGGGCAGAATGGATTTTTTTCATTCTCGGGGGGTTTGTAGACATGCCAGGGACACATATTTCAGGTAGAGAACCATTAAAAAGTCAATTTTGCATGATATGTCACCTTTAAAGCTCTCAAACAGCAGGAAAAAGAAAGAGGAAGACTACTGGCATCAAAACGGATGTTAAAAAATATTGCCATTTGAATACAACATACATGTGTTCATGACGGAATACAGTCCTTATTCTGTCAGAGGACTCTTGTTAAACATAGTGATGGCTGAGGTCCTTAAGATGGAAAGCAAATCCATTTAAACTTTGACCCACTTTGGGATTTGAATACAAAGAAGTGATAACAACAGATATATTAGCATTACAAAAGTAATCATCATGCAATGAGTCCGTTACTTATTAAACCAGCAGATTAGCGAAAGCATTGGGACTCAGTTTTACTTTCACTTTCAGTTTTGTCCATAAATTCGTCCTGCGGTGATCTAACTGTCTTTGCCTGGAACCTTCTCTTCTTCTTCAACAGTCGTTAGCAAAAGGACAAAATCTCTCTTATCCCATAATCTGTTTTCATTTCATCCTTTTCCCTCAGGACTCCATGACATATTCAGCAAAGATTTTACAAGTCAAATCACTGCAGTGCTTTTGATTTCACAGTCCAAGGTGTTTAACTTTCAGCCGCACTGCCAGCTGACCAGAGCACAAACTACAGAGGCCTGGGCTGAGGCCAGAGTCCCAGTGCCAGGCGAGTATCCATGGACGCTGGGTGCTTGGCAAGGAACTCACTCAACACTACATGGCATGAAACCCAGTCCAGGCTTTAAGCTCCACCTGAGAAGAGAGGACCAGGGAGAAAGGGCAGGGGAGAGGAAGTGGCAAGAGAGGAAAGATGAGATTAAGGGAGAAACAGTCTGGAAGAGGAGAGAGAGAGAGAGAGGGAAATTAGAGAAGGAAGAAGGAGACACAGATATGGGGTTAAGAGTGAGCCTGTCTGGCCTTGTCTCCGTGTCCACAGCTTTTTTTGGGCTCTTTTCAAGTGACTGCAGGGCCATCCCCACACTGCTGTTTCCCCATTAACTGGCCCCCACATCTGTTTCTCTCATTCCAGCTGCACTTTAAGGTCCCTGAAGGTGCAGTTAAATTAGAGCCAGCACAGGTTTATAAATGTAAAATCCTCCAATAATCTGCAGCTGACATGACCCCTAATCTTCATGCTCTAGTCAGCAGAGCTCATGCCACTAACTATGGCTTTGGCAGCACCAACATATGTTTTGACCACCAGACTTTTTAAGAGGAAGGTGCAGAGCGAGAAGCATTTTACGAGGTAACAAGTTCCTATTTGCACGTCTTTGGCAAGGTTGGGACATGCAGGCGGGTAGGAAAGGTATGTGTTTGTAAAATATTATAGATGTTTGGATAAAGGATAAAAATGTCTTAATCTGGTTTTATTCAAAATGAATAAGTGTGTCCTAGATGTTTAACTTGTGAAAACATTTTTTATTTTTTAATTGAATTACTCGCTCTTTCTATTAACAAAACATTTTTCAACAGTGGTCCATAAAATCTTTCAAGATCACGACTAAAAACCTTTGGGAATAGAAACAGCGCATAAAAGGATGGAGAGAAGAAAAGAAGACAGAAACCCCATGTCTCTCAGCTCCAGAGGAGGGGGGTTTCACTAAACTAGCCTGTCTAATGCAATTAATCTAATTGGAGCCGGCGTAAAGTGACAAATTACTACCTTTCACACTAGAGACTAAGAAGGAACCTCTAGAGATGGGTGGAGGAAAGGATACCCAGGTAGTTAATATTATATCTTTTAATTCCATCTTAAATGCTATTGTAAATGGAAGGGAAAACTGTCAGTTTGATAGAAATCATTAGCCATTACCCATGCTGCTTTGTTCAGAGCATGTATACATTGCATGTGATATGATTCATCTACATATTTCCATAGTTCTGTCTCTGCTTCTGTTTACGGTTTCAGCCTGGATGCAGATGATCTTTATGATGTTCACATTTTTTATTATCATATCCTTTTCTACATAATAGATGATTTATAAAATGATTGATTCTCAGATGAGAGGCAACAATAAGCTCATTTTGTGATTTACATTCTTTGACTGATCATTAACTGAAATCCTATACCTCACTGAGCCCTTCAGCCACAGTATCAATATCAGCCTCTCTGCCCTATTTACTCAGATCTGCATGCATTTACACTTGACATTTGAGTTTTTGATTTAATCTCAGAACATATGCACATGAACTCTGCATATTTCACTGAAATTGTGTTAATGCGTGCCCTTTTCCGTAACCTTGATTACTTGCTGTGGTATCAAAAACCTTTTTGCGGACATTGATTTCTGCCCGGGGCCATACTACTGAACCTGGAGCTGCAGATCTCTGTGGATATAATGAACTTAAAGAAAGCTAGCTATTACTGAAACCTCTGACACTTTGACATTATCAAATGCCTTGGTTAAAAAGCACATATGGAGCAAAAATACAGTGTGATCTACATATGATTTGCATTACATTTACACCAGTGATAGGACGTTGTACATGGTTGCTTTTGGTTTGTAGGTGTTTATCACAATCTAAATCAAAGTTTTAATTGGATTTTATTGCTTGTTATGTCAAGGGCTGTTGAAGTATTTATGTAAAGTGGAAAGCAGCCACTTTCAAGAGACTTTTTTCAAAACGTTTGTTGTGGGCCATGAAATTTAACATTTGTGTGATTCCACTTACCCATGCTAACCATGAACTCTGACCCCAATAATTGTTCCAAATTGTGACCTGTGATCCTCTGAGCTTGTGAAAAAACAGAGAGGGAGGCATCCAGCACTGGAATGCTCTGCTGTTTCTCTCACCGGGCAGGTTCTAACATGCTCCAAGAGAACCTCAAGGACCCCCCCCCCCCCCAAAAAAAAACCGACTCCTTTCTCTTGGTGATGGTTCACCTAACTCCCACTCTACATTTCCCTTTCCCCAGATCTTGTTTTTTCCTTCTCTCTTTCTGTGCTGTTCTCATTGTTTCTTTTAAACTTTTTTCATCCCCTTCTCTTCTTCTTTAGTCTTTCAAAGTCCATCCCCCTCCATCACCTTCACTGCAGCCTCCACCCCCCCTCCCGCTCTCTCTCTGTCTGGAGAGGAAACGGTGGCCATTAAACGTGTCTGCTGGGGTCTGGGGGTCTGGAGAACAACCGTCACATTGTGTGACCCCGCCTTGGACCCCAGACGGACTAATGAATAAGGGTAACCCAGCCCCCCCCCCCCCTCCACAATTCTTTCTCTTCGTTCATGCCAGACCCCTGGTAGGTAATTCTCCCACTTCTTTCACAGGGTCCCAGACATCTCCCGCGGCCTTTGACTGAGGGCTTATCTTTTCAGAGGGAAATGTGTGTCATTTGGGGTTTAAGGAAAAACAAAAACAAAAACATTGTCACCACCGTACAGTTTGCCCCCCCTCCCTGATACCCCTGGTCCTTCACTTTCCCTTCTCTTCCAAAACTTGCAAGGTCTGGACATAGGCTTAAGGAAATAGTGTGAGACATCTACAGTGTCTCCAATTATCTGAAGGAATATGTAAATAGGTGAAGAGACAGTGGTGGGATTATATGCAACTGGCACCAGCTCTTGACATGAGATGGACAAAAGGCTCGGTGGAAAACAGGATTATTCTAACACACAGGGGCTAATATATTACTGAGACAAATTCCCTAACCTAATTTTACTATGAGCACAAACTTAGAAAACAACAGGGAAATATATAACATAAAAAATGTGCTAAATGCTGCTATAAAGGAAATAAATCTATCCCTTATTTCTGAGGGATAACCCTCAATCATGTCATTTTTCATGCCTCTCATCTGATTATTTGAGCAACGACAAACAAAACCACAGCCATGAAAAAAGAAAATGCTCCATCTTTTTGTTCTGAGACACCCACGCTAGCAGTAGACTCTTCAATAACCAAATGAATAACACAAAGCACTGGTGCTCCTCTGAAAGGCAACCATGTATCCCTAGGAGATTTAACAATGGTGACATGTGTAAGCTCAATGCATACAAAATATCTCTCCTCTCCTCTGCCTCTGTCTATCTGTTCTCTCTCCCTTTCTTCCTCTTCTTCTGTCATGTTTGTCTTACATGGCTCCTGCCCACAGCACATAGCATCATTTCACGACACTCAGCAATTCAGAGTGCTCTCATTATTAGTATTTCTTCTGTAGCTTTGTGGCTAAAGCACTTGCACTTACGGCTAATGTATTCTGCACACACCAAGACTGACTGCCGCTATCAAAGGACTTGCCTGAACGGCGGTAATAACTGGAAAATTATTTCTGATAGCCTGAAACAATCTTCCAAATCATCACAGAACTTTATTAAAATAATATCAAATCAAATTAGCCAGCGTCCCTCTGTAATGAATTAAGTAAAGGGTTATGCCAGCATTAATCCCATCATGCTCGGAGGCATGGGGGCGGTGGGAGTGTTTAATAAACCAGTCAGTCCCTTCAAGTAGAGAGGCCAGCTTTCGGATCCACCATCCGCCCTGATGCCCGCTCTGCAGAGGGAAACACATCAAAAGACTTCCTCTCCCTTCGCTTTTTCTCTACCCTTCGTCCCCTGCATCCCTCCTCCTTCCCCCTTTCCTTTATTCTCTCCATCCCGCATCTCTCCAGTCTCGCTCTTTTCCTGTCCTTTTTTCTTTCCCATCCCCCCCTCAAACTATCCCTAACCCTCCCTGTGTCTTTCCAAATAATCTGTCGCTTTTTTCCCCTCTTCTAATGCTCGATTGTGCCTGTGGGTGAGTTTATTCATAAGGGGGTGAATCTTGGTGGAATCTCAGAAGGCTGGTGATAAGTGGTAGAGCCCGTTGGGACAGCTCAGCTTGTCCTCCCAGAGCAGTCCTTCCTTCCAAACCATTAAGAAGAGAGGAGCGAGACGAAACCAAATAGGTCACTCTTTAGCCATGCTGGAAAGACAAAGATATTTTGGATCTAACTGCTGCCAAATATCAATGAGTGGCTCAGAAGAAGAAGCTGTTGCTGTTAAAATTCAACATTGTTGTTATACAGAATAAACACAGAGGACATGTCTTAAATTCTAAAGTGAGGAGTTTGTATAATGTACTGTTCTTATACCTGATCAGCTGCATGTCTGCTTGTCCTCAACGAGTTACAACTGTTATTGCAAAAAAGAGAAGAGTACCATGCTGTGACAAAGGGTCAAAGATGACACCACACTACAGCACCTGAAATGTAACGTGATATTACACCACCTAAGAGGTCACATGTGCAGGCGTTCAACTCCATTCATGAGATATCGTATCATGATCATGTTAAGGCTTTTTGCTGACCTGGAAAAACTGTCACACTGTCATGTTTGCTCATCTCTATAATCAGGCTGCATGAGCACCATAACTGAGCCTAACTACATTAACCATGTACTGTGCACATCATGGGTTCTAATAAATAAGCTGCACACTCATCATGATGTTCATTCCTATGCTTAGTCTCTGATTGATGCACAAAGTGTCCAGCTACATCTTCATGATGTGCAGCATGTTTTCGGAACATCGATATAATTTAAGCCCTAACCCTACAGACACTCAGAGAGAATGATAATGGTGACAAAGAAAGTTGGTTTTGGGGTGTTATCAGAGGATGGATGGGGCAAGCAACACAAGGCTCTAACACTGCACAAAATCATAATGAAGCAAGTTTTTTAAAATCTTATTTCTAGTAAGAAAATGTTTCATTAGACTTACACTACCAATCAGAAGTTCTGAAACAACTTCTCATTCAAAGGTTTTTCTTTATGTTAATGATTTGAAACACTGTAAATTAATACTGAAGACATCAAAACTATGAAAGAACATATATGGAAATATTTAATGAACATAAAAGTGTTAAACAAAGCAGAATATGTTTTATATTTTAGATTCTGTAAAGTAGCCCCCTTTTTCCTTCATGACAGCTTTGCACACTCTTGGTATTCTCTCAGTCTGCTTCATGAAGTGGTCTCCTGGAATGGTTTCTAATTAACATGAGCCTTGTCAAGAGTTCATTTGTAGAATGACTTGCCTTCTTAATGTGTTTGAGACCATCAGTTGAGTTGTTCAGAGGTAGGGTTAGTACACAATGGATAGCTCTATTTGACTACTGTTGTAATCCAGATTATGGCAAAACCAGATTATTTCATAGTTTGATGTCTTCAGTATTAATCTACAATGTTGAAAATAATTAAAATAAATGATAACCATTGAATGAGAAGGTGTGTACAAATTTTGACTGGTAGTGTACATCAGCAACATTCCCAATAAGTAAAAAAAAAAAAAATCAAATTTCTTATTTCAAGATGTTACAAGCCAAAAATAAGGCCTGGATTGCTTGTGATGAGTATTATTATTTCAATGCTGTCAGTAATGCAATTAAAAGCCAAATCTAATGTTTATTTATTTTTCTTAATTGTTTGTCTTTTTGTCCTTTTTTGTACACCATAGTTATGCTGCCCATGTAAAGTAACAACATCTCTATGCTTTGAACAGCACATTTCATTAAAAAAAAAACACCTAAAAGGCTCATTTTAAAGTCAAAATTAATATTCAATCTGTGTCAAAAGGAATTCAAATATCACCTAAATACTTTGAGTTTGAGCTTCCACTTAGGAGCTAAGTATGCAGGTGCAGCAAATCAGATTGATTTCAACAGGAGCATCATGAAAGCCAGCAGAAAACTGTTTTGGAGAGCAGGAATAGACCTGTGGCTCGGATCTAATGGACATCATCAGGTTGTCACGTCATGATCAGTCAATTTCCTTGATATCATGGTGGATAAATAGTTTCATGCTGGACCGTAATGAAACAGAGATAGCAACCAAACTGGGACTTAAAATACAAGCAGTCGCATCAAAATTTAATATTTGGACATTAGTGAGTCTTCTAAATGATCTCAGAATAACTGCACACCATCTTGACACTGGTTGGACATTGTGGACATGCACTCCTGCATATGTCTCTATGTGTAACAGTGGTTAGCCTTTAACAAAAATAAAAATAAACACTGTGTACCACAGAATAAGCACTTTGATGCTGCCTTCTACCTCTAATTCATGGTTACAGACCACACTGGTGCAGCAGTGCAGCATTTATTCAAATGATAAATTGAAAAGGCAAGATCATAAAGTACATTTTGTTGCATTCATTTGATTCCCAAATAAAGACATTGGTAAGGAAAGCTTTACATTGTTCATGTGTATGAAAAACAGTGTTTTCAAATCCAAAATTATGGAAATTTAAACATGCAATTAAAATGGGATTTATTGCTATTAAGTAATGAAATTCAGTGATTGATCACGATTTTAAAAGCTGAATCCTTCAAAAATAACCACATGATATAGGTTGCATGTACATAACTAGACTGAGAGATTCACTGTATGTTATGCAGTTTGCATAATAATATATTGGAAATTGAGTTTAAATATTTTGATATACTGAGATATATATATATATATATATATTTTATAGCTGTAGGGCATAATTATCCATTTAAATGCTTGAAATGTGACGTCCCAACCTTACCCTCTTGTCAAAAGGGTATTCTACATGCTAAGAAAGTATTGTTAAATGCTTTTAATGTGTTTCTATATTTTTAACTCACAAATAAAGTAGTTCAGATAATCAGCTTTTAGACTGTTGGCTCATTTGCAATCTCTGTAATCAGCCAAACACTTGATTCATATTAATGTAGCTGTATCATTGAGTTTACAGGTATGAGCAATTATTTTCTTGTGTATAATATTTAAAAAAAGGAAACAATTAAAGAAAGTGGTGGTCAATACTAACCAAATACTAAGGTTTATAGAAGTTTTCTGAAACTGCTGCACACTCATCCCTTGTATGACATAATGACATACCCCATGGAGGTGCTTTGATTAATATGGCCTCCACCAACAGCAACGCTATGCCTCAATTCCTCTCATTTCACCCACATTCATTCCTGATCTTTCTCCCCTCTCTACCATTCTCTTTGTCTCTGAACTGCTCACCTTTTCCCGACACTGCCACTCCTTGTGAGAGCTTTTGGACAGGACTCACAGGTCCTGTAGCAGCACGGCAGCAAAGGTCTGGGGGAGGCGGGTCACTGTGCACTATGCAGGCGGAGGTGAGATAGCATCTTCAGATAAGCTGGGCACGGATCGCAGACGACATGAAGGCAGCTAATGTTTGATGTCGGGCACTGTCCGTGAGCCGCTGCAGCAGAACCCACAGGCTGGCCACATTTTTGAAGGGCTATTCAAATTCTTTGCTTGCCTCTGTGTATGTCAAGGCATGCCTCGATATCGCTGTATCTCAGGAGTTAGTGAGTGCCAAGCTTGTGTGTGTGTGTGAGGATGCTTTGATGGGCATCACTGATAACCCCACCCCACCCCCCCCTCCACATCTCTGCTTCCATTTGTCTTGAATGTGTGAGAAAGTATGGGTGAGAATGGGAGGGGTCACTACCCTGTTTTCCCCTGAGGAGGGTTTGTCCTGTGCCATCTGGCACCTCAGAGGCATGGGCATGGGAGCAGGAGGGGGCCTGTGTGTGTATGTGTGTCCATAGTAAAATAGGGGGGTCTTGATATTACTACTGTATGCCTTTTGGGTCCTGTATGCCTAAAATGCACTCCTTCACACCCCGGATATATGCACCTCAAGTTCCTGTACTCACATTTCACTTTCTCTTAATGTCTCTTTTTTTAAACCCCAAATCATGATGAGGAGGTGTGTGGATGACCCCTCCCTTCCTTCCTGCTCCTTACATTTTCATTTCCTCACCTTCTTTACTTTCAAATCGATCACATCGTTGTGTCTGCCCCTTTACCTCGTGTCATTTCCCACGTCTCACCTTCTTCCAACTTACCCTTTTCTTTCACATCACACTATTCGTCTATGATGCATGGCAACAGCTCGGCCAACTGATGAGGGCCAGTCAGAGACAGCACCCAACCTTGACACCCACAGCTGCAGTCCATGCACACTTACACGTACACACCGATTACAAAGGTGGGGGAAGGATTGGGGGCATTGCGCTATGTAAAATAATCACAATGCATTTACATTCATTGTGGTGTGGATTTGTTGCTATAATAAGGCTTCAGAAATCATGAATATTCACACACACTTTAAGCAATTATGATAATCTGCATTATTCTGAGCCTCACCGCTATCTGTCAGAGGAGGCGGCAGCAGAGGCAGCAGCAGCAGTAGCAGCAGAAAAGTAGGTTGGGATAGTCTGCAGTTTTACACTCCTGAAATTATATCACAGTTTTCTTTCTTTCCCCTCTCTCCTTCTTTGTCTGCTCCTTTGTATTGTTGTTTCTGTGTCCCTCATCTCCTTCTCTCCTCATATTTTACTCCCCTCTTCTTCAAGGCTTGTTCTGTGCTAAAGTCCATTGTGCCGTATGAAGAGGAGGGGTAGGATCCCGGAGTGAGAATGGCCCCTGGGTGCTGCAGAGCTGGCAGCAGTGTTGGTCTAATCTTCCGGGTCAGGCTTGGCGCTTTCATCTTCTCTCACTTGGAGCCCCTTGTGTTTGATGTGAACTTAGCCCAGGAATAACCGTTCCTTTCTTCTCGGCTAACCTGGCCCTGGAGTAGGGGAAAGCACTTTGTTGTTATCCTAGGAGCCAAACAATGCTGGAAGGAGTGCAGAAAACCTTAATGAAAGCCTTTTGATCCGCAGTGATATGAAAGTGAGAACCTTGAGAGGGAGAGAGAATAATACAAAAAATGTGCAGAAATCGCAGAAATCAAAATGCAAATTGCATCAGAATGGTTAGATGGAAACGTTCTTTAATTCTCACCCTTTGAAATTAATTATTTCAGATTTGCCTGCATTTGTTTCAAGTTTCAGGGAAAAAGAATAAAGGAGCGAGCTAATTTATTTTGGATGAGGAATTTAAATTAGCACATGGAGCCTTGCAGGGTTTTCATGATTAATTTTCTCAGGTCTGAGCCATGCAAAACAATGTCTCTCCTTTCTACAGTAAAGCCAAGTGTATCTGTGCGGTGCATGTCCAGAAGAGTAGGTTTTCCTATATTTACTGTATGTGCGCATTACAGTTGCACTTTAAACCTCACATTAAATGTACAGTTGTTTCCTTCCCTTGCACCCATGCACTGCCCTCAGCCCTTGACTTGTTATTCATGTGCGTCAGCATCATACAACTGCAGGAGGAACAAATGTGCTGGTACTGAAAGAGGAACTTTTGGGTCTTTGGTGTGATTTGGTGTCAAACTGCTGGGCTTTCTGATTCGACAAGGTTTCTTTAATGGTGCCTCAACAGCAGTCAAACTTCATCTTTTCACCTTCAGCGTACTTTGAAGTGTCAAAGTGAAACCTTTTCAACCTGCAATTTGAAAATGAAGTTGAACCCAAAGGCCAAAAAAACAAGTCCTAAACAAACCTTTCTTTTTCGGAGGAAGGAAACACACCTTGGTATTTGACATGCCTGCTGCCATGGTGATAGCCCAAACCTCTGTGCAACAGCAGCACATTAACCCCTCTTGACCCTCTATTCTCACCTGTGATAAAAGAGGAGGAAGAGGAGGAGGAGGTCCCCTCCACCCCACCCCACCCCTCCTTTCCACTGCGCCGCACTTTCGAGTACCCGGGCACCAGCAGGCCCTTGAGAGCCCACAGTCATTAGGAGCTCTTTATTCTCCGAGAGGTAGAGAAAAGGAAAGGAGAGGGGAAAGGAGAGGTGGGAGAGGAGCATTGAGCCTGAAAGATAATGTATGGTCAAGGCTGGAGACTTGTGGGCACGGATGAAGAGAGAGGGTCGAGAGAGAAGCAGTGCTTTCATACAGGAGCAGCGAGCAAGCCAGCTGCTTTTGGGGTTTTGTTTGTCTTTCATTGGAAGTAAAGAAAGGTAGGGGAAAGAGCGGTGGGTAATTGGTCCAGGGCGCTGACTTACACACAGGGCTGTGGACACAGGATATAAAGTTTCAAACTCTTTGTTCCTCATTTTACCTACTGGCCTGCTCCTATTTTGTCTACTGAGGATGAAAAAAATACATTTTTTTCATCCCCCGCTTGCAGTGCATGAAGTTAGAATGAACAGAGTCTTCATCAATAAACATGCATGTATCATTTCAGTACTAATTCTGATATTTTTCATACATGAACTCCCAATATAAGAGCTTAGTGTGCAGGGACACTCTGTTCAACATGGAGGAGCTCTGCTTTCTTTACTGGCAACATTAAGACGCTAACCTGAACTTTCAATGGGAGCTAATCCTTCTGATAATCAATAAGACAGACCAGCTTTCATCTCTGCTGGGGTCTTGATAAAGTTGAGAGGCCATGAATGATTGAATAATGTGAATATGTTCTTTGAGATTCTGAGAAGTAATGAAAGAAAAAATAAGAATAGATGTTGCACCCCCAAAAATAACTGGGTGAGGCTTATGCTCATCTGATGATATGATGAAAATAAATGAATTATGCATTGGCTATCAATGAGGGAGCAGAAGACGCATTGCTTCAGGCCATGGTTAAGCCTCTATTCATAAAGAGGAGACAGACACAAAGGCCCAAGGACTGTGGGAGTCCACCATCGGGGAGAAAGGAATGAGGACACATATTTTTATGAGGAAAAATGTTTTTCCCCCCTCTCGTGCGGTTTCTCTTATTCCCTAATAATTCTAATAATTAGATGTGTTGTGAAGATTGTTGTTTGTTAACAGATGGATTAGCCAGGAGAAGCCTGGATGTGGGAGTGAAGCCCTAGGATTAGGTAGACAAACACATGTTTGCTGCACTCCTCCATTGTTATTCTTGACTCTTATCTGCACTTTCCCAACGCTGCTTTCACCCCGGACTCCAGGTGTGAATATGTTGTTCCATTCCTAATAATCAGAGTTATATCTGGGAGTATGCATTAAGTGTTTATGTTGTGTGTCTATTTAATTAATCACATTGGTGTTGTTATTGCCTCTAATCTATTAGGTGTTATAATCCCTGCCCACTCAATGCAGCATATGTTCATCACAACACACACTTAAACACAACAATCCCACAAAAAGAGAAGATTTTCCTGAATGCAGATTAAAGAGGGGAGACAGGAACATCTCAGTGCCTTCATACATGCAGAGCGGGCAGAATAGGGGGCTCCGTGTATTCACTCTTTTTAAGCTGCTGTCTGTGAATAAAGATGTCTGGGCCCGTTGGTTATTGATCTGTGAGTATTTGGAGAACAAAGAGTTAATCCACACTAAGGCCGGCAGTGAGTGCTCTCTGAAGTTATTAAAGTTTGAACTGTCCTCTTTTATCTGTGTTTCTCTCACTCTTTCCTCTTATTTTTTTCTTCACATTTTACCTTGGAGGATGAATAGCCAGTTTAGCTGACTGACCCAAGGCTGATTAGCAATCTCCTCCTGAGATGGTCAGTCCTTATTAGTGGCTACTGTTGGTTTGAGAACTGTGTTGGTGAAGGACACTCGTGATGTGACACTGGAAAGGGTGTGAAAGAAAGGTTTTTATTTCTTTATTCATTGACATCTCCCGGAAATTTGGTCTTGAACAGGTTTCTTTAAGAAACGTAGTTATTTTGATATCAAAGCTGAACTAAAACAGCCTTCATTCATGTATACCCCTGGAACAGTGTCCCTTTTTTTTCTTGAATTTGTTCTGTTTTTTCTTGAAGCAACTCTTAACCGTGACACTAATATGTTTTTGAGTATTCATGTATGCTCATGTTTACTGGCCTTTGGCTGGCTCTTATAGCTCTTTTTTAAAGAAACAGAAAATCTAAATGAATTCATGATAGATGACCTTTAAGTTAGAATATTTTAATTTAGAATAACAGATATAAGAAAACATCACAGTAATGTAAACATGACTATATGCATGACTATACATGACTAACAAAGATTCTCCTGAAGCTTTCCTTCTGCATGCACTTACCTTCATTTAGTATTTTAGTTGTCCTACATTTCCCAGAATTACTTTCAACTCTTCTTGCTAATGTTGATGATGCATCCAGCCCATGTGTTTTACACATAGACTGTATAAATAATAGACGTAGTATCTGTGACGCCACCCATCTGTTTCTAAATCTAAATATCTTTGAAATTGCTGCGTTAGAAAAAAATTCAACCCCTGTATTGTGTGTGCAGATCGAGAAATGAGATATCCAGACTACACTTGTTTTTTGTACCAGGCTGTAAACATGTTTATTTCTGCTGTAAAGATCTGCTTTTTTGAATTGTTGTGTATGTGGTTTCCGGAGCCAGCCTTAAGCGGATCTTCCATGAACTGCAGTTTTAAGCACATCCGCATTGGCGTCGTATTTTTAGACCGGAGGTTGCTGCTTGGTTTTACAGCATTTACACATTATAGGTGGGTTAGGAAAAGACATATTAAAATGATGATAGTGTCAAAATCAAACAAGAAGCTGATTCGTTATCCCCTGTATTAATTCATCTCCATCAACACTGGATATTGGCTCCCATAAAACAAATAAATATCATCTTGTTAATATTAGATCTTACTTTCCTGGTAAATTCCAAACTTCAAATCCCCATCATAGCAACACAAAAGTTTTTCAGTTTCCAAGCCTCCCCCATGATGACCCCGGTCACATCATGAGGGCTATTTAGTGGACTGAAGAGCTCTATCCAGGCCACACTGGAAACAATCACCTCTTTTCACAGGCTGAGGACTACTCCTCATGATAGGTGACTGAACATCACATGTACAATCTGTTAAGGGGATCTTCTAAATATACTTTATTGTTATTAGGTGGGATTTACAGAGGGAAGTAAAGGTATAATCAGCTGAGTCTCCTGAATATAAAATGATTAATGGTCAGTGTCAACTTAACTGGGCTGCAACAACAACACGAAACCAATTAAATACTTCACGAAAGGAGAGCCTGATGGTTACATGTAGTTGATGAAAAAACCCTGAAACTGCTAATGCTCAATATTTTAATATCTTATCAGAGATAGGACTGAATAAACATATAAATGTGTGTAATTCCCTGGTATATTATGTGACTAATTAAATTACAGACTACCTTACTTTTGTGTAGCTAATTTGTGGTGCATTACAGGAGAAATGTCAATATTTCCGCCCCACTTTATGTTCTGTTGAATGGTGAAGAATGCAGAGAGGCCTGGAGGCCAAGGTTTGGACCTGTGTCTGTTTCTTGTCAAGTCAGATTCCATGCAAGGGGGGTCTGGGGCACCCTGGCATTTTCTCTTCTGAGGGGTTTTGTTTATATGGCCGAAGGACTCTGCTCAGTCTCATCAGCCCTCGGGAACTAAGCACACATAGTTGTCCATAACACAAGCCCTACAGAAACATGACTTCTAGTTTTTACTATGTTAAGCTTTGTCCAAATATAATTTCAATATTTGAATGATGAATTCTTGACCAAAACATCACTTTCTGTCAGCCAGCGGACATTTAGTCATCAGCGACATTTCAGCATGCTGCCCCTTTAAATGTTTTGACATGTCATTACAGGGCGTCTGATGGAAAGGGCAGTGACATACAGTGACCATTCCAGCACTGTTACAACGCTTTAATTCACCCAGGCAACACACACAAGTCATATGGACCAATGACACAACTCCTGCCAGGGCCCCAATGTCCTAATGTCACACATGTCCCAACAGTTTTACTTCAAACTTCCTCCCCTCTCTTCACCCCCCATCGTCCCCTCCTTCCTTTCATTCACTGCCTCTCTCTCTCCCTTTCAACCTCCATTCCCCCCACCACCCCTCTGTTCTTTATTTCTCTCACCCACACCTCTCTGTCTGCCTCTCTGTCTGCCTGTCTGTCTTATCTTGCCTTGCATTAACCCTTTTTACCTCGCTCCCTTGTCTACTTGCTGCTTTGTCCCCATGTAACATATGCTCAGACTGGCATCCCATCTCAGAGCCGCTGCAGGTCTTGTCCTCTTCACGTCGCGTGAGGATGGACATTTGAAGAGTCCTGCAGGCATCTCTCTTTGTCACCAGCGTTTAGCCTCAAAGCTGCCTCCAACCCGCTGCAAAGTCTGCCGCAAATACCGTCAGTACGGCTGCACACTGGCCTCTGCTGCAGAAGTAAATGAGTGAAGTTAGAAATTTGGTACCAAGAAAAATGCTCCAATGTTTACAGATGAGTCTGCATTGGCTTTACCTATTCCTGCCCGACCCTCTGACCAGGGTATGCAGGTTTTCTTGTCACACACAATAGTACTTTTGTCTTGAGGTTGTGCTCTGACAGTTGTCACAGACTGATCCCTCCTGATCAGTTAATTGGGTTGACAACCGACGGAGCTGTATTAGAAATTAAGAGTCTCTTTGTCCTATTTTACTTAAGAGCCTTTCAGAGCTGCGATTGGAGGGAAAGCTATCCCACAGATTAGGTGGTTTCTCTGTCAGGCCACAAAAGCCTCAGAATATTTCTCACATATGTTATGCCACATATTCCCCATCACCATGTCCATGGCTCTGTATGAATGAATGACAAAGACAATGGTGTGAGGGGTCTGGAGAGTATGCTAATCATGGTTAATAGCCATCACACTTGTTTTTGTTCACCGGGTGTATAGTGCCAGTACAGTGTCCTTCGCTTTTTAAACTCTGCTTCTTCATCATGCTGTGTGGGGGTTAATGAATAACACTGCTTTAATCTCTCTATGTGATGATTTTAAACGGAAACTACATTTGAGAATATAATGCAAAGCAGACTTTCCGTCATCACTTCATCCCTCTGAGGAATCCTTGTGATACTAATCTGCCCACCTAGTCCAGCACTCCGCCTGTCCAAGCTGCTTTTCTCCCTCTCGCCTCTTTAAGCCCTACAGTAGGCTTTGCTCACACCTCTCTCTCTCTCTCTCTCTCTCTCTCTCTCTCTCTCTCTCTCTCTCTCTCTCTCTCTCTCTCTCTCTCTCTTTGAGACTTAGTGTGGACTACAGTCAACTCTCATTCTTTGTTCTACTTTCAACCAGACAAAATAAGGATTCTGTGTTTTGGGGGCAAATCAACTTTCCTTTGGACCAGCTGAAACGACTCATCATCTCAGGATCAGCTGGCACAAAGAGCAGGCCGCTTCTAGTTGGCTGATCGTTCCCTGCCAGGAAAAAAGACTATCATAGAACAAAATAAGACTCTTTGAATCGGATTCAAATAGTGACTCTCGGTCTGCTTTTCATCTCAATAAAGACTCTTATAGAGCAGGCAGGCAGTAGATGAGTGGGGAAAAGAGAGTGTAGTAAAACAGACATATTGCACTGCACAGTGTTGAACTTTGTCCAGTTCTCTAATGCCTGTAAATGTGTCTCATAGGTAAGGGGATCACAGCTTTGGCCGAAGCAGCTCCATAAAACACCCCAGTTCCTCTGAGACAGAGACTATTTCCAGTGAAGACTGTTTCCTTCTTGCCTAAAGTAAGAAAGAAAACCACTGTAGTGCTGTCATAACATTGACGAGGTAGAGCTAAGGGTTGAGTTGAGTTAAAAAAAAGGCGTAAAGGAATTTTGGAAAACACGAAGGTCAGTCTAAAATAAGACAGATTTATCTCCTCTCTTATAGGTCCCAGAAATCTGAATTCTCTACCTACGGTATGAACAGCTTCACAATGAGGAATGCGTCAGAAAAGTAACTTGTGTATCATTTTAGCATTTGAACATAATGTAATCTAGTCCACCTTTATGAATGACGACACAGGGAATCGCTATGTAGCTATGGAATAACGTTAACCATAAACAGAATAAAAAATGGAGTAGATTTAAATTTCGAGCAGCTGTTTAAATCCGCTCCAAAAGCAATATTCTTAATCAGCATTTGAAAAGATCATTTTTACTTTGTCCACCCTGTATGAAAAGAGATTCAGTGTAAATTAGTCACAACACTTAAGATGGCAATTGTTGAAAACTAACCTTTAATTTGCACATTTTTTATAGGATTGAGTTTTAGTTTGACAATAGTTGAATTGTATATGTGGTTGGGGGGAAATTAGGTTTTTTGGCACAAGATATGATAAAAATCATCTTAAGTCAAAGCTAACTGGTGTAAAAATATTCATATTTATAGTACATTAAAGGAATGGAAATAAGTGCTGTATGCACCATGAATCAGTCCTGAGCTGTCATATAAAACATCAGGCTCACAAAATGTCATGAGACCACGTTGGCCACACTGAGAGAACATGAAAGGAGACGGAAAAATGCCTGCGGCAGACTCAATAACTACCTCGCTAAAATCAGCACGTTAGCTTACTTGGCACTTCCAGTTTAGCCATGCTGCTTATCATTCAGTGCGGAGGTGAAGTCATCTCTTTGTCATTCTAAGGTCAAGACACACACCAGAGGTCACTGGTGTTGCCCTCATCTCTGCTGCTCAGATCTTATCCTTGCTCCTTTCATCTTAAGGTTGGCTAATTGCTAACGGCTAATAACCAATTCTTACCTGCTCTTTGACACCACTCAGACACTTGCTAAGTGTACCATAATACATTTTAAGCGTGTTGCCTCAGAGAGTAAAATCACATGTGGAAGAAATGGATACATAGGGCAAAGAATAAAAGAAGAAGAAAAAAAAAAGCTCATGATTAGTTGGCCTAGATTTTTAAAATTATCTGCTGTTTTGGGCATTAAATAAAATAAGCATAGTGGTTGTAGAGCATAATCAACTGGCCCCATTCCAGTAAGTTCTCTCATGTAGGGCAATTGAACAAAGTGCGTCTGAATTGAAATCAGGTCGTTCCTGGGGGCCACTGATAATGAACTTGGCGAGGAGACGAGGGAGACGAGGAGAGGAGGAGGAGGGCAGAGAGTTGCAGTCGAGCTGACCTCGGTTGTAACACTACAGCTAAAGGTGCGTGTGCTCAAACTTAGCTATGCTAACCTTTTTCAGCTTGCGACTGCAAAGTGCTGTAAGTAATGACTATAAGTGATGATCCTCGCTGAAGGTGGCAGGTGAACTGAGCTTTAAGAGCCATGCCGAAAGGGGGGCCGTCATTGTGACATTTTCTGGGCCTCTGAATTACAGTGAGAACAGGTGCAGCAGCAAATGTCACCTGTTAAATATACAGAAATTCACAGATTCATGGCCATTTCCTGAATTTAGTTTTTTTACTGATTTGCAAAGCTATGGATTTGAAGTTTTTAATATATTTTGAGATCCAGGCCCAGTCCATACAAATACCCTCACACAGGTTCAACTTCACAGAAAGCAGCGAATACTAATTTGTGAATGTTCGGCCACGATTTCTTGGCTTTAAGATTGATTGTGAATTTGACCAGTATCCCTCATCTCAATCCCCTGTGCATACATAACTGCCTCATCTGCTCTTCTCTCCCTTCTCCTCTGCCTGTCCGGGGGCCTAATTTAGCCTTAGTAGGCTCTCCTGGTGCCTAAGAGAATTCTCCTTTATGCAAGCCAGGTAAAATAAGAGCGCAGCACAGATGAGGCCCCTCTCCATCATGGTGGATGGGGGGAGTCACGGGTGACACCCCCTGATCAGGTGTGCATGCGTAATGGCCGTCCCAAAATAATCACTGCTTTGAATAATTTCCCCGCTCTGTCTCTCCGCGCCATGATTCTTGCTGCTTCGACTCGTTTTGTGGCGGGCATCCCATAAATCCTTGCGGTAAATGTAAATCAGTGGGCCGGGTGCGTCTGACAGATGGGGGCTGTGAGGAGTCCTGGGAGATCTCTCCTCTCACCTTTCCCTTCAGCTGGAATGGATGAATCACTAGCCAGGCTAGCTAAATAGCATTAGTGAGCGTCCCTCAACAAAGAAAGAGTGAGATAGGAAGCTCAGGCACGGGCTTGTGCAGTGGAAATGTAAGTGTGGGTCATTCTGATAAAGAATGATGTAAAAGGGATGTGAATATACTCAGGACAGGCACAGTACCAGTAAACAAAAAGCCTCCTACCTACCTATGTTGTTGTTGTGATGGGGAAATGAGGTTGTGCAGGTGGAGAAGACGCATACTTGCGGATCTTCGAGCTGTCAGCTCCTAGGAGGATTGGAGATCTGAGGGGTGGAGGGGAGGAATGAGGAGGAGGCGGGGAGGGCCCTTCCTTGGTCCCCTTGGCTGTCTGTGGAGCAGAACCCATCTCTCATTAAGGGAGAGTGCCGAGGAGACACTTGAAAGTGACATTCACCCTCCCTCCAACCGCCCCCCTTTCTCCATTTTAGAGATGCTATGCATGACGGCCACTGCCACTCAGCCAGCGGGGTCACCTCTCTCCCTTGCTGTCTCCCTCCCTCTCTCTTCCTTTGCCTGGGGGAGAATATCAATGCCATCGCGCTTTTGGCAGATATACATACAACACCTACACCCTTCAATGAAATCCATCAATTACAGACCCCTTACCGGGAGGAAGATGACAACAGTTGTAAGAAAGCAAGAAAAGGAAGGAAAAGATGAAGAAAAGACGGATACTCCTTATTAGAGATGAGGAGGACGGGGTGGAGTCAGATAATATGCAAAGAGATGAAACGATCAGTGTTCTTGATGTGAGGATGAAAAAAGGAGGAGAGGAATCAAAGGCTGCAGCCCGCTGTGGGGTCAGGGGCTCGGGAGCTGGATCATCTCTGCTGTGGCAGAGTGTCGATTTTCGCCCCCCAGTTCTAACCTCGGGCCTTGACTTCTCTACTCATATCCATCTCTTTAATCTTCGGCAGCTCCACCTAATGAGCAGCATAGTTCATTGAGTCAAGGAACAATGGATGCCTCTGTACTCCATTGTCCCTCCATGACTAAAAGTCATTATTCTGCACAGTTATGATCAATGTTAGTCCCATTATCACCATGTGTTTTATATGTTTTCTCTCCTTCTGTAATTACCAGACAAAACATGATTATGGTCTTTTAAAAAAGCATTTCCTGTTGACTTCGCGGGACAGTTGTTGTCTGTCCGGTGGTCACATTTGCCCTGTAATCGCCACCGGCTGTTTGAACTCTCACTCTCAGCCAATGAGGTTCCTCCATCCGGCCAACACATCCCATAAATAAATTACCAAAATGGCCCTTGGTGCTGTCATACTTCTTCACTGAGCAAAGCACTTGTAATTAAATTCACACAGATATGCTGAAATAAACCAACGACTCAAAACAGCCCAGACTTAAAGGGTGTTATACTGTTGGCATTTCATATCCAGCCATAAATCCTGACGAAACTATACACTCATAAAGGCGATATAAATGGCTGCAGACACATATGCTCTCAACAAGCCAGAGTCCTGTAAGTAATTTGTAGTAGGATCCTTTCATTTGCTAACTATCTGTTTGTCGCTTCGGCTATTTTGGATGAGGCTTAAACGCAGTTGGGTCGGCGGTGAGACCTCAGCTATGGATGTTGATGAAAGGGCAACGAGGAGCAAATGTCCAAATGTGCCTGAGCTTGGACACTTAAATGTAAGAAATCATCTCTAAATTATCTCAAGATGGCCAGCTGGGGTGTTTACTGTAATTATTGTACTTAGGCCAACCATTTCGTATACCATTTGGCACCGAGCATGTGAACAATAGTTGGAAATTCATTCATGCCGACGTCTGTGTCTTCAAAACTTTTACTGTAAAATGCTGCTCAAATTAAGTTTGTTCATTATTACTTATTTCCATTTTTGTGCCAAATTAACTGCAAAGCTGTACATTCAGAATAAAACGCAAATCTTTTCTTTTAGATTACACTTACAGCAGATACAAAGTGCATATTCTTAGCTATTTTCTTTTTAGTGCAGTCCTCATCATACTGGCTGAGAGGGAGAATAGCCAGTGCCCGTGTGAGGGATAATTTGTACCTTCTCAATGAATGAGGAGGACAGGCAAATTACTGGCTGAATAAGGACTGCCTGTGGATCCCACTGTCAGAAAGAGAGAGAAGGGCAGAGAAGGAGAGTGTAATTATCAACTAGCAAAGTGCATTCATATCCTATCACAAAAGGATTGGGATGTGGGTGGAAGAGAGAAAGAGAGCAAGAGAGAGTGAAGGAGGTTGAAAAATGGAGCGAGATATGGAGAGGGGGAGGGACGCAGAGTGAAGGACTCCTGGCCAAATGGATGCAAGGCCGTAAACAGGGTTAAAAACAGCCTTCTATGGTCTGGCTCCATGAATGCAGACACATTAAGACCTTTTAGCCCAGCGCACAAGCACCTCTTTGGAGTTAAAGACGAGGAGAGCCAAGCAAGAAGATGGAAGAAGATGAGGAGAGGCAGGCGGGCAGGAGTGGAGGGGAGGGAGGTGGTGGGTGGAGGACTTACAATCAAAAGCACCCATTTTTTAAAATTTGAATAGACCCAGATACGTTATAAGGACGGTGGGTTAGAGGGAGTTTTTTTTCCCCTCGTCTTTTCCTTTTTGGTAGCTGACATCACAGAACAAAGCTAGTCTATTAGTGACCCTGAACTTTATTGACAAGCCTGCCATTACCCATACTTCCCGGGGTCTGCAGGGTCAGGGGTCACGGACGGGCGGCTTGAAGGGGGCTGGTGAAGGGTCTGGGGAACACATTTAGAGAGCAGGGACACCTGTAGGGTCGCATCCAGTTCAGAACGTGACCATGAACAACAGAAAAACCTTTTGAGAGGGAGCAGACAATGTGGGCCTAGTCTCTAACAACTCCCCCATCCCACCCCGTCCTGCTCCCCCTCCTTCTCTCTCAAGCTTTCTTCCTCCAAACACTCATGGCTCCATAATGATGCACTGACTGTGGTTTACCGGCTAAAGAGGTAGAAAATGTGTCTGCGATTTTAAATGTGCATCTATGACAGCGTTTGTCCATCTGTGTGTGTGTTTGCATGCTTGTGAGATTATGAGAAGGTCATGGGTTTATAATTTGGTATAAAGTTCCATAAAACGGAGGGAAATAAAATCCAAAGACATGTCAGTTTCTGTTGAGGCAGAGCGGGGTGAGTGTCTGGTCACAGATAATCCTGAGAGCACTTTCATTCACTCTGATTTTCACACAATCAATCATGGCATTATACTGGACCATCGTCAATCAAATATCCAGCGGAGGACATCTCGCTGGAAGAAACCAGAAGCTAAACACAAACACACGCGCACATTTTGCACAGCAAGGCAGGCAGGCGGGCAGGGTTCAGACTACTGAGGGCTAAGTGATAGCAGCATGTATTTGATATATGTGACACTGCAAATGGAGGGCATCGGTGCTGTTTGCTGGCACAGCATGGCAGCGTGTGGTGCACTGCGGGCGACTGGCACACCAGCCAAGCCTGGCATACACACATTCTCTGAGTAAGGAAATTAATCCCCAATGGGTTTGCTGTGTATGTTCATGTGTTGTGTGTGTGTGTGTGTATGTCAGTCTGCATGTCTTTTGTGCAGATTTGTTTACATTTTATGATATATGAGTGCAACTACGTGTTTCCTCTCTATCATTATGGTTTGCGAGTGTGTTGTTTTTTATTTTTCCAAATATATATGTTAGTGTGCATGTTTTTTTTGTTTTTTTTTACATTTTGTACACAATCTGCAGACATTCTTTCATCTCTTATCCACATCTCATTAAAATACAGGCTAGAATATGTTCCTTCTGTAGACATTTCAAGTGGAACAAGCGACAGGATGCTTCCACCCCAGCAATATTTTGCATGTGTGTGTATGTTAGTGTGTTTCTGTGTATGCATATTTGTGTATGCATCTATTGAATGTCACACTTGTGGTAAGTTAAAACACATTTACTGTACGTCTCCTTGTTTTTAACGTGAGCAAAAGTCTGCAGATATTCATCTACATCATGTTGACACATGCCACAGTATGTTCCATCTCCGGCATTGTTGTATGTGTGTGCGTTGAATCTACATGTGCTGTGTTTATGCTCTCTGGCAGCCTTGTCCCCGGCGGTGGCACAGCAATCAGGTGTTGCTGCATATGTTCCTGGTGTCAGCTCCCTGTTTTCCCCAGCGGGCAGGCCAGCTTATTGCCAGCCTCGTAATAGGAGGGCTGGGCAGGGGCCATGACTACCACTTGGCACACAGCACCGCCAATATGGCTGGCTTTTTGTTCTACCTCCCTCTGAAACTTAACCACTTCTATGCCAAGATTGATTGCTGTGAATTTGCATAGCATCGTTACTGCTGCACGTGTCAGAGCAGTTGTCGGAAATGTCCGTCTTTATTGTGTCATTAATCACCAGACCACACAGTAAGGCGTACAGTGGTACTATATACATAGTGCAGTATCTAGGAAACCAGGAAACAGTGGTAAAAAAGATTAAAATAGAACACATTATGATTGATTTTAATTGGGATTGTTAAATTCTGATATATGATAATTACCGCTGTCCACTGTTACAATATACCAGATATAAAATGTCATTAGAATACAAATTTAACAGGGATTAATGCATTTATCCCCACTGTGGAAAATGATATTGCGTTAAGCAAACACTCTAGCTAGCTTCTCCTCCTCTTTCATGCAAGTGCTCATTTTCAGCATCGTCCAGTCACTGAAGTCCCTTTCACATATGCACTCCTATAAAATGAGTAGACATTTTCACCACAGCCTGCCTCTTGTGTTTTCCAAAGTTGCTGTCATGTCCCTCACCCTGTGAAGTTTTTCCTGTCAGATGGGATGAGGGAGGGAGATTCTCAGGTGGCAAAGCATGACACTTGAATCACTTGTTGTGATTTTCCTGACTTTTACCTGCCGCATTCTCACATCTGCTCATTCTGTTTTGCAGATTTTTTTTACAGCATTTCAGAATAGAAGCATCTTGGGAAAGCAATGGTGAAAAATGATGCCATTGTAATTCTTGTAAAAACTGTTTAGGAGTGCAGAGCATGTTTAAGTAAAGTTTTAAAGTGTCCAATGATTTAAATCACTGATACCATTAACCTGGGAATTATCGTGATGAAAACGAAGAAATGTTATAAACCTTCATGTCTTGGAGAACTTCTTCCAAGTCCCATTGCCATTTATGATAAATTAGAAAGTTGATGAGGAAGCATTTGTACGGAAGAGGATTATGGCCACTGAAAAAACAAAATAAAATGAAGGTCAAATTTCTTTTTAATCATTATTCTGAGAAAAAAAAATCAGAATTCTGACTTTAATCTCAGAATTCTGACTTTTTTCTCATAATAATATTTTTTTTCAGTGGCCCTAATTCTCTTCCGTAGATTTGATTTAGTTTCAGCACTGTTTTATTCTATTTTATACATTTTTTAAAATTTTATTTATCTTATTTTATTTTATTTTATTTGTAAAAGGACCTCGTACAATATTAAAAATGTGACACATGCAGTTCACGTTGTGCAAAAGTTGCATTTTAATCACTAACAGAGTACTCAAGGGAAGCTGCATCATTTCCAAATGCTTCTAAATCTGTGAAAGAATTATTCAGATCAAGACTGTGATTACTCAAGAGCACAGTTCTTGTTTACAGTGACTGTCTACATCCCACTAATCAAACTCCATCTCTCTGCTCTGATGGCCCAGAGGCCTTGATTCTCTAAGAATATGTGATAGCCCACAACTATTTCTTTCTCTCTTTCTTCATTGTAAGTTTTTTTGCTCGGTGCTGGAGAAGATACTCTGACTCAACACAAAATCTGCAGATCAAAGAACAACACACACACACACACACACGCACACATACACACACACACGCACGTGCACATCCTCCACTCTTACTGTCTTGTAAAACTTTTAACAGCTACAATGCTAGATGATAAAAGCCCATTTTGTGTGTGTGTGTGTGTGTGTGTGTGTGTGTGTGTGTGTGTGTGTGTGTGTGTGAGTGTGTGAGTGTGTGTGTGTGTGTGTGTGTATGTGAGATAGAGTGAGTGTGCATGCATGCTTATATGAGTGTGTTTTCTTAAACATTTTGGCATAGGTTAAAAATAATATGACGGATTTTGTAAATGTACTGGCGCTAATGTAAATATCAGATCAGTCAGGTATCTACAGAAGTTCCCCCCCCCCCCCACACACACACACACAACACACACACACACACACACACACACACACACACACACACACACACACAGAAGCATGCATGTGTGTGTGCACATTCATACAACAGTGACATGCTTCAGCCATGCGCCATATGGAGTGAAGCCACTTTTTTCTCTCTCTTCCTCTGCTTGACTTCATTCCCTGTGTCCGAGATATTCCACAGCCCCAAGGCCTTGCCTTTGACAAGGAGAGCACATTGTTTATTTTCCCCTGCTGGCTACACACATACACACACACACACACACACACACACACACACACATGCACACAAAATAATCCATGAACACACATAAATTCCAATTTGAAACTTTCTGCACACATGCATGCACACGAAGACACTCTCTTACAAACATACGCACACACACACACACACACACACACACACACACACACACACACACACACACACACACACACACACACACACACACACACACACACACACCATCGTTGGCCTGGCCAGAGCAGCAGGGTCAGCGGCAGGGCAGCCTGTACCGCTGCACATCTCTGTTATTCATCCATGTCATTCAGGCCAGGATCACGAGGGAGGGGTGGAGTGCTGGATGGAGGGGAAAAAGAGCCTTGCATGGCTTACATTCAACCCCCTCGCTGCTGCCCTATGCTCACCCATAGCCTGTAGCAGAGGCCAGCCCCCATTCTCCACTCACACACACATACATAAACAGAAAACACACACACTCTCCATCCCTCCTCTCCACCTCCACCCCCGGGCCCCAGTCTCTGCTCCTCCAGCATGGGTCAGTGCTAAAGACGACACATGGCAGAGGACAGTTAGACCCAAGGCGGCCTGGACCCCATCAGACCTGGTCAGCAACAGAAGGAGGAGAGAAGAAAACTGAATGCATTTTTATGTGCATTCAATTGGTTTAATGTTTTTTACTTAATTCAGAATTTGTTTCAAGCATTGAAGGTTATAAAACTTCTAGTGTTGCAGACAGAGCTGCATAAACTCAGTCGTCATGTTTGCTGAATATACAGCACTTTTAAAAGCATCCCCTGTCACAATATGTACAGAGTTTGATTAAGTTGGCTGACAGAACCTAACAAAGCAATTACTTCCACTGATAAGGCAAACATATGTGTTGTGTGCCACTCGTGTGCTTGAGCTAATTGATGGAGAAACACATACAAACACACACACACGCACACACATGCACACACAAACACAGAGCGTCTCTGGAGAGTGAAGATGAGCGCGTCATTAGGGGAGGCTCACATGCATTTCACAGAAGTGCCACTAATCCAGCATGAAATTCAATTTAAAACTTGGAGCGTTCCCCTGCTTTGATACCACGCCAGATACCAACAGAAGACGGAGCGCTGCAGCAACTGAGACGAGTGAGATGATGTGTCAGCGGTTGTAAACACACAAGTACCTCAAGTAAACAAACATATAAAAAATGTTTATCTATCTGATGCTTGGTTTGTTTTCTTTTCTCTTTGTCTGGTTTTATAGAGTCTGACGATATTTAACAGCTGTTTTCTGTTATTTCTGCTGCTGCTTTTTGTTAAAGCTGATTTCTATTAACATAAGAAGAGCAGACAGCAATAAATAAGGGAAATATTGCTCGTGTTAAACAGGATGAACCGTCTTGAATCTCTCCCTGCAGAATTCCTTGGCTACCTTTATTCTCTGAATACCATTGGATCATCACTTAACAATAACAAGCACATTGAAGCTACACTCTTCATGGTTGCCAAGGCGTTACTTTGCAAGATAAAATTGCTGTTTGAAAAAAAAACAAAAGGTGAAAAATGACCTGTCAGTCAGCAGCCCCCTCCAACAATACCGCCGCTGGCCCCGCCGCTCTTTATGCTCAGGCAGAGACCGGGGCCCCCTTCTATCCCATAGACCAGGGTTAAGGGTCAGCATGGACCTCTGGACATATCCTATGATAATACCCCGGGCTGTGTCATGTGAGGGGGGGTGGGCGGGATATCTAAACTAGAAAGAGAGAAAAACAAGTGAAATGATGAGAGAGAGATGAGAAGTAAAAATCTTGCGTTCAGAAAGCACTGGAAGGCACGGATCATAAGATCAGCATGCAGGTCATCTGTTTTGAAATCCATTCACACAATTCATGCCCTGGGTTGTCAAGTCCGTACTGCTCCCCGCTGTCCCACAATCCCTACCTCTCTCCCCTTATCCGCAGCCTTACAGTGTTTCCCTTCTCCACCAAAGCCCTTTTAGCTTCCCATAATTAAAGAGGGCATTTTTTACTGGAAGCTACAAGAAAATGGCCTCCATGTTTGTTCCAAAGGTGATGATGGGATGGAGAGGATTTGTGTCTCACAGTGCTGACCATGAGGCCTCATCATACTCTGTATGAAATTATGCCACAAACAGAGCAGAACAGGCTCTTCAGATTAAAATTAGCTTTATGTGTCTCCTTAAGCAAATACAAATGTTGTCTTTGCTGAAGAGAGGATTTTTAAAGGTGACGCTTTCCCCAAATTGCAATGAAACATATTCAAAAGCTGGAAAATGTGTACAGGACCGATAGTACAGCCAGTTATACTCTTCAACTCTTCACTTATTTCAGTTCTGCTGCTAACAAAATATAGTCAATATTAAGAAAAATTCAAATCAATGATTAATTATTTGAGGAACTGCAACATGATTCATATTAATGCATGTGTGTGTGCGCATGTGTGTGCGTGCATGTGTGTGCGTGCATGTGTGTGCGTTCATGTGTGTGCGTGCATGTGTGTGCCCGCATGTGTGTGCGCGCATGTGTGTGTGTGTTAGGGATCCAGTTAGAAATTACTAAGGTACATAAATCCAGTGTTTCAAAACAAACATGGACTGTTTCGCACGATTATTCCTCCAAAGCTGATGTGTCTGTAATTAAAGAGGAGAGACAGATGAATGAAAGTCAAACTTAAGTAATACAATGAAGGCAGCCTCTGACACTTAAAGGGTCATGATACATAAAATAGCTTTGACTGTATGGATAACAAATGAAGTTGAGCAGGGGATGTGGGAAGCCTAGATCCACAAAAATGAAATTTGAATAAAACCATTTGGGGGCTAAAACATGGGAGAAAGCTTCCTTTAAAAATGTGAAAAGCATTCTTTGATATCTAGCATGCACATTTGAAAAGGGCTAAAAAATGTCTTCTTTAAAACTGTTCACACATAAGGGTGTGTGCCCATTAATGCTGGGTTTTTTTTGCACTGGTTGCATCTTTAACCTCAATGTCCGAGCGCTACACACCACAGTTAATGAGGCTAGGTGACTAAAGTTGTCTTGCACTAGTGATGGGAATTCCGGCTCTTTTTAGAGAGCCGGTTCTTTTGGATCGGTTCACTACAAAGAGTCGGCTCTTTTGGATCGGCTCACTACAAAGAGCCGGCTCTTTTGGATCGGCTCACTACAAAAAGCCGGTTCTTTTGGATCGGCTCACTACAAAGAGCCGGTTCTTTTGGATCGGCTTACTACAAAGAGCCTGCTCTTTTGGATCGGCTCACTACAAAGAGCCGGCTCTTTTGGATCGGCTCACTACAAAGAGCCGGTTCTTTTGGATCGGCTCACTACAAAGAGCCTGCTCTTTTGGATCGGCTCACTACAAAGAGCCGGCTCTTTTGGATCGGCTCACTACAAAGAGCCGGTTCTTTTGGATCGGCTCACTACAAAGAGCCGGCTCTTTTGGATCGGCTCACTACAAAGAGCCGGTTCTTTTGGATCGGCTCACTACAAAGAGCCGGTTCTTTTGGATCGGCTCACTACAAAGAGCCGGTTCTTTTGGATCGGCTCACTACAAAGAGCCGGCTCTTTTGGCTCCCAAGTGGCTCCTCAGATTTTTTCTTGTTTAAATTAATGTATTACCTAAAATAATGTTAAATAATATGTAAAATGAGTAACTAATGTAAAAAAAACACACATTATATCAAATGTGTATTATTTATGAGGCTTTATTTATACACTCAACAAAGAGCGGAGTGCTACAAAAATGTATTATAAAGTACGAAAACAAGACCCATCACAATTAGACAAAAAGGTCCAATCTCTAATTGCATGTATATTATTTATAAACTTTTAAACACCTTCATTAACAGCAGGTTCCCCTCACTGTCTTTATTCTTTACTTATTGCACTGATGGATAAACAGTTCTAATGTCCATGACCTGGATGACTGAGATCCTTCACAGACACTTCTAATGTGCCTCTGCAGGTTCTTTGTGGACCCTGATTGATGACACTTTCACCTTACAGAGTCTACACTCTGCCTTTTAATAGTCTATGCTGTTTCAATGTGTCTAAAGTTTACTGTGTTTCCTGCAGTCACTCATTTTCACACCTTTCCAGTGCGTTCTCTCTGTTGCGCACGTTCTCCCTCTCGTCTCCCTTCTGTTGGTGTTCTCACTGTGCTGTGTTTCTGTAACCCCTCCCCTCCCCGTTCTGCTCAATGTAGACACGTGAGGCTTTAACAGAAAAAGACAAGAAAAATAAAAAAAACGACTCCCAGTCAGGAGCCGGCTCCCGTCGTTCACTTCTTAGAGCCGGATCGTTCACGACCGACACATCACTATCTTACAGCACTTCCCATTCCCACTGTAGTGTCTTTTTCATCGGTCTTAAGTTGCTCTGTATGCATTTTAAAAAGAAAATGTAAAAACACTGAAAAGATGTGTGTCCTTTCATTAGCAGCAGCTGTAGACCTGGAAATTCTACCTCAGAAAATAGTAGCTGAACTGACAAGCGTCATAAACAGAGTTAATGGACACAGGTCCAAAAGGGCAGACGTGTTCCCAACTTATTATATTAACTATGTTTGTTTTTTTCATTCTTTGCAGATGGTTTTGGTTTGAAGTTGTTCGGTTACAAAATATTTGTCTGAGTGGCTGTTTTCGAAACCGCCTTCTATATTAGCAGTATGTCGTATGTTAACAAGAGCAAAATCTGCAGTACGCCAAAACTCCCCGGATGTCTACTGATTCGGGAAAATTTCATTGTATGCATCAAACCAGTCTCCCTTGCGTATGCACAGCGCTCTTTCTGCTTTTTCTTTGTTCTTCTTTTTTGATGGGGGAACTCAGTTTTTTTAGGTGCTGTGAAAATTATTAAATTCCATATAAACCACTTCTTAACTTTTTAAATCATAAGTAGATGCTAAAGAAGCAGTTTCTGTATCAGCTTGGCCGTTGTTTACTTCTGCTTTCCGAAACTGGAAATCCAGTGATGTCTGACCCAGCATACTGCAGAACAAATCCAACAGAACACTCATACTACTTACTAAATTCAAACTCAGGACTGCATAACACATTCATAGGCAGTATTTAACGGGCC
The DNA here is from genome assembly GCF_009762535.1 of Notolabrus celidotus. Classification (NCBI taxonomy): domain Eukaryota; kingdom Metazoa; phylum Chordata; class Actinopteri; order Labriformes; family Labridae; genus Notolabrus; species Notolabrus celidotus. Next base: position 7,227,674 of record NC_048278.1, read on the forward strand.
ATTTTGAAAACAGCCCCTGTCTTCACCGAAATACAACAATAACAATAACAATAATAAATGTAATGCTATATTAAATTTGAATGGATACAGAACACACAATGATAACTGTTATTTCTATAAGAACTACTTCTTACCACTTCTGACCCAAAGGCGATACAAGACGCCAGACATGACCACAGGGCAATACACAGAACATCACGAGTTACTGCTGCTTTATGGAAAGGCTCAGACTTTGTTCTGGATAGAACTAATAAGGTTACATTTCTCTTATATCAGGGTTGGCAGGGTCATTTCTACATGTAAGTTATATACATTTTCATTTAAATAGAAATCACCATATCTTGGAAACTTTTTAGTTCAATGGAGGCGGATGAGTTAGTGAAAGTTGTTTTACGTACTTTCATCGAGGTTGTGACAAAACACACATTGTGCTCTTTCTTCAGGCCTGAATGCTGGGTGTCTTTACTGCTTTAAGAGGTGATGGTGAACAATGGCAATGCTAATAAATAAAAAAGCAGGCTATCAACCGCCACTCTTCTGTCCTCATCACATGACCCACATGCTGGACGACATGTCACAGCCAGCGTGGCCTCATTTGCATAAGACAATCACCCTTTCGGACGCAGGGCACAAATGCTGTCTAGACAACATTTATTAGGCGGTGAACCCCCAACCACACACACACGCACACATCCGCCCACAAAGACACATGCATAAACACCTATATCTATATCTCTGTGCATCCATTCATCCACACAGACACACTCCCATCACATCAAACGGCCCAGACTGAGCCTCCAGCCAGGGGGAGACAATAAATCAGCTCCAGGTCTGCCTTGGCTTGATTCCCATGCTGTGTTATTATGGTGCAGTGGATCAGGCATGAGAAAGTATTAAATACATCACAAACATGCAAATCCTCACTGATGGAATGACAGGACGGCCCAGCCAGTCATTTAGATACGTATATGGCTCCTTAGTTTGGAGATTATACGATTATTCTGCGCTATGTGCCAAGGAGGGTCAGAGGGACAATTCCTTTGATATGAGATATGTGTTGATGCGACGACAATGGGTGTTGACAGTGCATGCAGTTATGTGCAGATGCATGCATATGTGTGTTAAATTTAAAGCACGTATTTGTGTGGATATGAGTGTGTGTCATAGTGGCTAGTGGCCCCTGATTGTTTGATGTATGTATTAGTCCAGCTGTAATGACTGTGGCAGCAGCAGGATGGGTCCCTGGAGAGCTGATTATATCTGTTTGTCATCTGTGGAGAGGGTGATCCTGTGACACCAGGAACAACACAACCTTTCTCTTCTGATGTAGGCACCAGAAACCTGTGTATGAGTGTATACCTGTTTGTGTAAAGAATTTGCTTGAGTTGCTTTGCATATAACAGAGAGGGCTGCAGCTGTCACCGTGCAGCACATTTGGTATGTGAGTGTATAAATTTGCATGTGTGGACTCAGCTTCCTGTCCTGCGTTTTGTCTTTGCAAAAATGGCACCAAACATCTGTCTGCTGTCACTGTGGCAACACCACTGGTGCGAGGCGACTGCATTAGTGCAGAGGCAAAGCGAGGAGGAGAGAGAATGAGAGAGATGGCCAGTAGGGAAATAGAAGAAAATGAGAGAAGACAAGGCGAGGGATGGAGAGATGACCAGATAAAACATGTGGGTCACTTCACCGCTGTCCAAAAGGGTCTCGTTTATCCTCCCCCACTTTCCATACATGGCCAGAAGGCGAACTTGAGCCGTGCAATAAGACAGCATCGCCTCTGTCAGGAAAGAAGCAGAAGTGACTGCGAGAGCTGTTGCAGACAGAAGTTAGTTATTGTTGGCTGAGGGTGTGTGTGTGTGTGTGTTATAACTCAGCACGCTGGGCCAGGCTCCTTTTGGCTATAGCAGTCTGCAACAGCACCAATCAACACCTTGCTATTCACACACTAAGCTAGCAGTCATTAACACATATTATGCTTGTTTGCATATCTGTCAGCGCTTTGCAATAGAGCTAACTCCTTTAGCAAATAACATGGTGCTGGGCTGATGCTGTTTACTGTCAAAGTAAAAATAACTAGAGCATTGTCGGTCTTCAAACACGTCTGGAAGTGATTAGTTTAAATCTAAAGTTATAATCCCCACAATTTTAATCATGCAAAAGTGTATTTTTGATATCATGTATGGCTGGTATTTATTTAGTCATTGACATGCAATGCAATTCACACACACCATTTACCTTCACTTGGCTAGTTTAAAAGGCATGCATGCGAAAGGGATTCCAAGAAAACATTGCACACACGACTGAAAGGTAAGAGCCTGCCTATAAGCACAGGACTCAGTTTGAGAAAGAAACAGGTTTGCATTTGTGGAAGAATAGAAAGATGCAAGTACTTTTCTTGGAGGCCCAGTTCTCTCCATCTGTTAAAATTTAAACAGAGAAGCTGCTCAGAGTCTTCCATCTCAATAGACGAAGGCTTTCCTTCAAAAATTATTCAATTTTTTTTCTTACCTGAAGGATTTTTTGACAACAAATAGAGGAAAATAGTGTGTATTATTATCATTATTATTAATAATACTAATTGTATTTCTAATTATTAGTAGTAGTAGCAGTATTGATATTATAATTATTAGTCTGATTAGCATCATTAGTATTAGTTTTAGTATCATCACAATACAAAGTCCGGAGCAGTTCCACTCACAGGTTTTGTCATGTTTTTTTTTCCTGTTATGTTTTAATCTGAGAGCTCTTCTGTCCCACCAGCACACTACCATGCTGCCTCTTCCCATGAACCTTTGGGTTGATACTGTTGAGTCTGGATTAGCACTGTTTCCACATACAGACACATGCACACAGACACTGATTCTTCAGGCTGCACAGGCACCACTGGTCTTGTTTTAGCCGGGCCTACAGTGAGAGAAACCTCTCTTTAATCATTTCATAAGATCATTTGCCTGGCAGATACGCCTCAGGCTTTTCCCATTACCCCTGTATGCCTTGACCTAGATATTGCTCGTGTGTGTGTGTGTGTGTGTGCGCGTGTGTGTGTGTGTGTGTGTGTGTGTGTGTGTGTGTATTGATGGAGAATACAGCAATGACTATAAGGCCTTGCATGGCTGTGTCCAGCAGTGGCTAAAATGCAAATGGCCGCACAGTCAAGGTTTGCATGTACAGAAAAGTCAAAAGATAGTAACACGCCAACAAGCGAATATTTACGCACACTGCTTGTATAGGTGATTTTTTTACTCTGTATCACTTTCAAGTGCAGTCAAGTGAGCCAGTTTTATTACTTTCATCTGACCATAGAACTTGTTCCAGGGTTGAAAAAGTTGTTTGTCTGAAACCATCTCATGCTTTACGCAAAACATTTGGCAAATACAAAGAGAAGAAATGTGACCACTTTATTGTCCATGCACAGCAGACACTGATTAGTCATTCCGTTATAACTGCTGTAAATACCTTCGATGAGCACATGACCATCCAAACTGGACCATGAGGCCTGGAGGAACTCAACAACTCAAGGGTCAGTCGTCTCATGATCGGAAGGTCGAGGGTTCAATTCCAAGTCCCACTGTCAACAGGCTGAAGTGTCCTTGGGCAAGACACTTAACCCTGAACTGCCCCTCGTGCTATACCATCAGTGTATGAACAGGATTAGTAAAAACTGATGAGGTCTAAATAGCCTCTGTCATCAGTGTATGACTGTAGAGGGAATGAGTGAATGTGACATGTAATGTGAAAGCACTTTGAGTGTTTAGAAGGCTAGAAAAGCGCTACATAAAAACACTCCATTTACTATTTACCATTTAACAATGAGTTCAAGGTGACTTGGCCCGTTTTACCAAAGTTTCAATTAGAGATGTAAATTTCAAGTAATTTACGTGATCGATCTTTGAAAATGTTAACGATCAATTATCGATTAATCATTTGAAAAAACGTAAGTTTTCCATGTCAAAAACATGCCAAATGCATTTCTCCCCTAAATCAAATTTTCCTTCACGACACAATGTTTAGAACTGCAGTATTGAATAGCTAAGGATCGTATTGAGGTGTTCAAAACGTTAAACACGCTGAATATCAAAGTGTGGAGCAGGCTTATAATCTCAGAGGACATACAGTCATAAAAGTGAAGGCTCAGACTTCAACAAGGGAACTGAACAGAAACATATTTCAGACTCACAGTGTCCAGTTTTCTATCTACTCGTTCTTATTGAGAAAAATAAGCATGTGAACACGGTCAGGTGTCAGCCAGGAGCACAACCGAGTCATAATCTGTCAGGCGGCAGAGAAAAAAAGCGCTTGTGGAAAGCCACAGACCCCAGCTGAGCGCAACACCTTTAGTCAGCTGATTCACATCGTAACGTGCTTTAAACTTAAAACACCTCCCTGATAGCTGAAGTTCTTAACAATCAATTAATTGATACTCAATTAATTGTTGACATCCCTAGTTTCAATCCAACTGAGCATCTGTAGGATGTGCTGAACAATCACTTCTGAACCATCGAGGCCCCATATCGCAACTTCCAGGACTGAAAGGATCAGCTGCTAATGCACCAGATACCACAGCACACCTTCAGGGGTCTAGTGTTTTCCATGTCAAGAGAAGGAACTACACAATATTAAGAAGGTGGTCATAACATTATGACTAGCTGGTAAACATTAGATTAAATCCTTGATATTTTGTACATTTGACTTCAAATGAGCTTATCAAGTTAAAAATATCCTATCAAATGTTAATACATTTATACAGCAAATATGTTTCGTAGGACACCTAATGTCATGCCACTAACACGTTCTCTCACAAGCTTAGAAAAAAGAAAAATCTATGTATTAGCAGTTGTATATTGTTCTTATTGATGTAATTGCAAAGCATATTCCCAATCATATATCTGTTGTCTATCCTGAGCTTTTGAATAAAACAAAACTTGAGTTTTGCCAATTTCAAAGCAGCTAGAAATGTGAACCTTCGGGGAGCTATCCCCTGAATCTGCAGTGTCCAATTAGCTTCTGTAGCAGGCTAATATCAAAGCAGTAAAGGCTAATGATAACATGCAACTAAATATGGCTCTTTATGTTTCTTGAACCTATATCTGTAGGTTCTTATGCTCCATAACTTTGTGAACAACTGTTAAGATACTTTTAGGTGGGTCCAGACCAGCTGATAGGTTTGCCTGTGCCCGGGACAGGGCGTCTCCTGAGCTGATGTTTTTTTATCTATTCAAGCAAATGTTTACACTGTCCCCCCTGACCTAGGGCTTAGGACAGCTGACCCTGTTGTCCCTTCCCTGACGGGGAGCCTGAGTGGGTCATATTGTGTTTAAAATGAAGGTGGACAGAAGTTCAAAATGCAGGTGGTTGAACGGTAAACTCCATTCAGTTGCTTTGGAGATATCAGGGTTCCCACGCGTCCTGAAAAACCGGGAAAACAGTTGACCAGTTTTCCAGTCCTGGAAAACACCTGGAAAATGGGAGAAAAGTAAAATGTCCTGGAAAATCACGGATTGTCCTGGAAAATTATTCCAACATGACTGCGTGCGACTTGACACGGTTAAAAAAAACATATCCACATTCAACATTTGTGGCCATTTTTGTCATTCAGCTCTATTTAGATCAATCAATGCACTGATCCTCTGAATATTATTATTGTTATTTATTTATTTCAGTAAGGCAGCTTCCAGATTCCTTTGCAGGCTCTTTTGTTTTTTGCTTAGCTAATTATATATTTCTTGAGAAAAGAGAAAGCTGAGATGAGAGTTGCCCATAAATGATACTTGGTTGCACTAATAAAGTGAAGTGTTGTACATCTGTGGTTGCATTATTCTATAATCAATTTGCCATAATTTTTAAGCATGTAAAAGATGATTTCATGGTTAGCTGTAGACTGCACGTCTTTCAATGTAGACTTCCACTGAGAGGAACATATTAGACTATTTAGGAACTAAACTAGGAACTAAATTTAGACTGTCATACCAGCTTGATCATCACTGAAAATGTCCTGGAAAATGATCTCTGGAAAAGAGAGAGAACCCTGGATATCCTTAAGTAAATGTCTTGCCTGCTGATTTAAAGACATAGGTATTAAGGAGTTTACTATCAGTGTATGCTTTGACATTGGATGTGTGATTCAAACATTTCTACCATGGGGTAACATACACTGAACATTGGAAGAGACCTTTCAGAAAACCTGTAGTTATATTGAGCTGAGATACACAGGACATGCTCCAATCACACGTTTATTCAGATACTCGATTGTTGTGATTGCAAAATAGCTTTGTTCACTTACTCAGCTTCCATGGATGTGTCCTGCTTCTCCAACCCTTTAAAAACCACCTGGACAGAGCAGAATGAGACACATTGTTACGTGTACAGTGATAGGGTGAACACAATACATCAAAAGAGCCATGTGATCAATTTAACAGCTCTGAGATTGTGCTTCATGACTTAAAAGCTTTCCATACATAGAAGATGAATCTCTTCTATAGACATACATTTCATTTACAGATGTGCTCCTGTTTGTGAGGATGTAAGCTAGCTTGCAGTGCTACAAACTGCTGCTTAGTTTGACATGTGCATATCCTCTGTAGGACATTTTTAGCAGCAGGCCTCTGTCAGTAGAAAAGAAGCAATAGTATGTTTTTGATGTTTATGCCCCCTGGAGATTTTTGAAAAATAAAAGTGTAGAGAAGACAAGCCATTACGATGAAAGCTTATGTTGCCTGTGATCACTCATGCCTCCTTGTGAATTATTAGGACCTAATACCTGCATAAACATTATGCCTTTCTCAGAATAAGACAGATTGCCACACACACACAGAACCAATTTGCCTTTTAAATGGACAGCCATGTCATCAAACAAACAGGAGCTGAGCAGACAGCAGGGAGTGGTCACCCTTCCAGGACCTTTTGCATAGTCAGCCTGGCTCCTGCCCGCTCGCCTCAGGACAGCCGAGTGACGGATGGAGGAACAGAGGAGCTGCAGGTCGGGGGGAGGAGGTGAGCATGAATCAGTGACAGGCTGAGAGATGTCAAGATGCAAGGTAAAATTAGGGGACAGAGAGAAAAAAAAACACCAGAAAAGGACAGAAAAAAGGGGAAAGTAAGAAAGAGGATTCGCAAGAAAGACGCAGACGAGGAAAGCAGTCTTGAGAATTCAAATGTAGATACAACCTTTGACCTCACAGGGCTGCAGGTGAGGAAGAAGTAGACTCAGTCTTTAGGTAAACATATGGGCTGGATTTATCCTCTCCATATGAGCACAGCACAAACATGCAGGTAACTCTGCAGGTGCTCATGTCCTTAATCCTCACAGAACACAACAGCTTTTTACATGTGGTTGTGTGTAAATCAGCACTGCAGCTTAACCAGATGGCCACCTGCTGTTTACCTAGACAAATGTGCTTTTATAACACATGTTTAACATACCCTCCTATACCTGTTTAGAATGCATTTCACGACAACCCATGTAACTGAATTCATCAGTGGCATTGATTTTGGTGAAGCTGGGAATCATATATAGGGAATATTTATATATTTTAAGCATAAGCTTCCTGGAATACTTTGATAGCCTTCAGTGGACGACATGCCTGAGTGTGCTTTGACTGACACACACTTAAACCCAGCGTGGTCTATTTTCACATTCAAGCTGCAGAGAGATAATGCTGGTTTCTAATCCCGTGGAATAACCTCCGGCAATACAAGCATACCTGATATTTCTGATAGCACCCCGTCTGTGAGATTGCGTCGAAGCTGCTCTCCATCCCTGAAGCCATATCACAAGCTCTTGTATCTCTTCATTCCACTTTCAATCAAATTTTGGTGGAACGCTTGACTTGATGTTGGCGAGGAGTAGCCCTGGGCAGGCAGAGGTGGTGAGGCCAGCATACGGCTATCAAGGCTGCCTCGCAATGAATGAACATCTATTATCTGCAGAGCTAAATGTAAATTTTAATACAAAAGTACAAAAGGACATGGATTAGAAGCACAGCCTGTGGGAAATAAAGGACCTCACAACAGCTTCCCTACCAATGAAGCCAAAACTTGTAGAGCTCTTCCTGGTGACTTGCTGCAGTAAAGGTCTTAAAAACAGCCCTCTCCATTTTAACAGATGGAACAAGGGTTGAAATAGAATCTAAAAAACGTCAACATTTTTTTTCGAAAAAATGCTTTCTGTCATATCAGGTAGTTGTCATCATACTGATTTATCATGTTTTCATTCTTTGAAGGATTTTAGTGTCATGAGGTATGCAAGTTTAAAAAAGGAGACATGATGTCATGGTTTACACACCGTTGACAAACATTGGCTCCTGCAGTATTCCTTAGAGGATGACCAGAGTAGAGAAGAAAACATGATGAACACTAACACAGGACACACTGAACTTTCCATAAGTATAAGTGTCTGCTACAAATAAACACAAGTATATGCTCCGCCGCAAACTGTACTGACCTGAGGGATCTTTGCTGTTTTATCGGTAGGTTGAATGCTTATTTCATGAGAACACAGGGTGTGACATCAGTCCTGCAGCTCCACCAGCCAGATTGCCTCCATGCACGCCTTACTAACAAACTTGACGCAGTTGGAGTGGTGGTTACAAAATGTATGCAAGGATCCACATGTTTACAGTACCTTGCGCGTGCATACACATAGGTGCACTCCCGTACCCCTGGTTTACAGTAAGGGCTGGCTTAGGAGTTTACCTGCATGCACATTCACGTACGGTCTTTTTCATTAACAGTAACCGCCAGGATGCTGAACGAGGTGCAACGAATAATACGTTTTGCTTCCAAAGACTTCACAGCTATTGCAAGCAAGGGGAGTGCAATATGTTTAAGAGTTCAAACTTTAACAGACATCTGTCCAGGATGCACTCAAAAAAAGTAAGTGAGTTGCTAAAGTTACTTGGACTATTGATAATGTTACTGTTAGCAAGCTAACGGTGATGTTAGCGACTAAAGTGAAGTGGATTGGTTGCAGGATATCTGTGAATTGGATGCCAGCAGTAATCCCACTGCAGCAGAGTCAATGAGTGCATCCCCTCATGAAGAGAAGCAGGGTGTGAGTCTAAGCATGACTAAAAACTATAATTTCATAGATAATTTAAATCAGTCATTCATAATTTAAATCTCCAGGATGAGTCAGAATCTAATGATAATAAATGAAACATGTTTTCTACATCCAGAAGGATCAGTACAGTCGGTCCAGGTTCAGACAGAGAAGAGTTTGGAGTGAACAGTCGCCCTCTTAGTAATAAATATATACAGTATATTGAGGACTCGACTCAGACTCGGAGGTCTTCAGGTCATGTAGACTTCACCATGACTTGATTCGGATCCTTCTCTAGTCACTTGGACTTGACTCAGACTTGAAACACTGAGGACTTAAGACTGGGCTCTGATTCAAGGTTTGGTACCTTGACAACAACAATGATGTTACAAAAAGACAATTTTGAAATTCTGTGAAATGTATATTGTTCACACAAAGATTGTGGCAAAAAAATGGTACAAGTAAGCCATTCGTATTTGTGGTATTTGCTTTCACTCTTATGCCTGGTGATTCCGCAATTTCTGAATTTGATTTTTACAGAACTGTGGCTGTATGAGGAAGTTGGTGGCAGACAAGGGCAGACAATCTGCAACCAGAACGATCTACATCAGGAGAAATCTGATGCAAGTTCAGAAGCAATGCACGTTACAAACACATTGCCAAAACAAACCCAACAGCGAAAACACACTACAAAAGAAATAAACATCCTGCAAAAAGCCCCAAAAAACTACATCAACAATAAAAGTGCTCCAAGTACACAGAAGCAAGGCAAACCATCGGACCTTGTCAGCCATAGTAGTTGCTTATCGTTAGTAAATGTATTATCCACAGAGGATGCCAGTAACCCCGACCCCCAGCTGAAGACTTGGAATGCAAGCAGGCCAATAACTGCTGGAGACCCACATTTTGGCACAAGTGTACACTATTTAGAACTTTTTTAAGAGTTTCCTTTTCCGAGAGCCCATTCGTTTTTGCACTATTCATAAACATGACACATAAGCGCTCTTCCACCTGCACCTCACTGCACTGATCAGCCTACTAGGTCAATGATGTATGAGTCAACTTCCTCAATAAACTGATATATGGGGCAGTTTTGGCTCAGTGGTAGAGCCGGTCATCTCTCATTTGAAGGTTGGAGGTTCAGTCTCAGGTCCCACTGTCCACATGCTGAAGTGTCCTTGGGCAAGACACTTAATCCCAAAACTGGCTTACACTAATGGGCGCTTTACACAGCAGCCTCTGCCATCAGTTTATGGATGTGGTGTGAATGGTTGATGTGCCATGTAATGTTAAACAGTGTCGAAGGGTTAGAAGACTAGTCCGTTTTATAAATTGTGAATATTGATATTTCTGCATCTCAGTTTGACATCATTTTAAGTAACAGCTGCTACACATGATCTGGCCGTCACAGTAATGACTGTAGAGTGTGTTATTTCAGCTCAGTCTTCCTTGCAGCAGCAGGGAAACAGTGTAGTTTGATAAAGTAAACATATCATGTGGACCATGCATTGTTTCACTATACAACAGAAAAAGCAGTCAGAGAGTGAACTTCCATTGACACACTTTTTAAGTTTGGTTGTATTGTTTTGGCTTATAATTATGTCAAAGTGAGATGTAAAAATATTGTAATTCACAATATATCAGTGTACTGAGAAAGGTCAAGGTAACTCTTACAACATAACCAGATTATGTGATCAGTGTGGTGCAGGCAGAAGAACATGTGCTTTGTTTATTAATGTGCAAAAACTAAAGGGCAGCAGAGTATTAAAGTAAATTGCTGAAAATGTTCTAAATTGAGCATACACTCACACCAACATTTAGTGTTAGGATTGGACATCAATGTAGCTAAATTAGGAGGCACAGTTGAACCTGTCTGAAGTGATTGATAGGCTTCCATTCTGGTCTCTCAACAAAAATAAGCCCACTTAAAAAAAAAGACTAAGAAATAAATCGTCACCTGGGGATGTATGATACCAAATTATTTTAATTTGATATGATACTGATACTCTTTGGTGTAGTTTCACTGATACCTAGAATGATATAATACAATCTATCTCTATCTTTAAAATCTGTAAACACTTAAAACAAGCAGGAGGAAGTGTTGTATGTGTTTGTGTGTGCATGCAACAGGTGCTGCTGAACACTGGTTTCTCGTTTGTGATTGGTCGCCACAGTCACATGATATGGGCAAGCAGGAAAACAGAGCTGTCTCCTCACAGCAATGACATGAAATGACTGAAAACAGGAGGAGAAGCAAGAGGAAATCATTTGGTACCGATAATTTTTCAAAAGTGCTCCATACCGAATTAGTAGTATTGGTAAGTATCAGAGTATATTTCCTGAGTATCGATCAAACGGCAACCTCCGGTCTCAAACTATGAAGCCCATGCGCAAGTGCTATAAACTGCAATACATCAAAAATCCACTTGAGGCTGGCTGCAGAAACCCATAGACATGAATGGGAAAAAGACGATCTTTGCAGCATTGATAAACATGTTTACGGCCTGGTTCAAAAAACGTCTGAGCTCTACGTAGATAATTTCTCTATCGGCACACACTGTACGGGGGGTGAATTTTTTTCTAACGTGACAGTTCAGAAGATATTAAGATGATGACTTTTTGCCCAAATAAGGACATGACTGACTTGACTCCTGGACAGGAACACATAGCTGTAGGCTAAGAGGCTCAAACTCTGCGCCTTTAAGTCACATTATGCCTGGTTGATTTCTGCACTTCCAATATGGCTGCCTCCGTCGATTGGCTTCAAATAGCGCTCAGGTGACGTCACAGATGCTACGTCCATATTTTATACAGTCTATGGTATCGATACGCCCATGCCCTTTTTTTGACCTCCTCAACACACATCACTGTTGTCGTTTTGTTGCTTTTTCAACTATTTAAGTGTCAAAAAGCAGCCGCAGTGTCTCAGGCTTAATAGCATTTAAAACAGAGTGTGTATTGTGTAATCTTAAACTGATTAGCTGGTTTCACTAGTGCATACTTGATTGGACAGATATACAGTATCTGTATGACCCAGAGGGTGAAATAAATTGTCAGAACATATCTTTTCATTAAGATAAGAGATATGTATTTTAGAGATAAGAGGTTTTTTTTTTTCATCTTATACTGGAAGATAAGAAAACAATTAATGTAGGGACATGTACTGTATATGTATTTGGAAAATTAAGATGTTACTCTTTGGAATTATTTAGTGTACATTCTTTGTATTTTATTCACAAGTTAACTTTGTTGATGCAAGAATTCAGGGATTAAGTAAGGGACACATATAGCAGAACAAACACAATTCTATTTGCTTGTGGCAAATGTTTCCGAAGTTGATATTCCAAACACTCCACACAACCCAACATATCTGCATCCACTATGAGTGAGAAAATGTCTTTTTACTTTGAGTGAACTGAGCCTTTATTTCTTTGTTGGTATTGTTTTTCAGCGCATATTTGAGTCTTTAAGGAGTGGTGAATGAACTGAGTGACCTCTGCTCACTCTTTCTCTTTAAAGTGTGAAGCATGTTGACCAGTCTACATTCTGCAGTCATATATATCATTAAGGCATATGTGAAGTATGCTTATGGACTGTGACCTTTGCACACACGTTGACATGATCCTCAGAGTACAGAACAGCAGTGTGTGTTACAGTGTGTGCTGGTGCAGTATGTCTGTGCATTTATCTTTAGGTGTGTGTGTGTGTCCAGCTCCATATCTGTGTGTGTGTGACCCTTTTCACCTAAAGTGTCTACGTTACCCAACATGCCTACGTGCAGGGCATGTGGACGAGAACACATCTCAGGTTATGGACAGTATTTACTTGAATGCATGTCCTAGCAGCTTATAGCATGTGAGGGCCACAGAGACTATTTCGGTCACGTAACATGAAGACGACGTCTCTTTGGGCAGTTGAACTGGGCCCTGGTCATAGGAGGACATGTGGAGGGAGGTGGGGGATAGTGTGTACAATGTATGTTCGTGTACGATAAAGACTTATCTCTGTTTGGTTGCTCTCTGTGTACTGTACATTATCAATGCAGGGAAGCTAGGTCATGTATTAGGGGTCATTATAGGATCCTGTGAGGAAAACTTGTGTGTCGGCCTCACTCTGAAAAAACTGTCAACGCTAATGAAGGTAGCCGAGCCTGGGAATCAGTCTTGTCCTGGAGAGATAATGAAACAACAGCTTCAGGTTATTTCGTGCAGCTGGGAGGTCATTTCAGCTATGAGGAAGGCAAATATTTTCCTGCATTAGCTGTTTACCTTTCTGTTTAGTGTACGCACAGCGATTGTTTTGCTTGCAGGTCAAGGGAGCATATTGCAGACAGGCCCAACAAGCTATTTTTTCATGTCTTTTTTTACTCATGCACTTTCTTTACTCAGACTGATTCATGTTTAATACTGTTTTATAAGGCTTGTATGACAAAGTCGGATTTGTGAAGCTACTACCAATCACCTGTCCTCACTCTTGAGCTTTAAAGGTCACTGTTTATTTCAGTGCACACATGATGATATTCAGCTTTAGGTGGTCCCAGAAGGACTCCTATCTACCGGGAACCCATTCCAGGATGCATTCAGCGCCCCTTTCTTTTCATATATCAACACAACCGGCAGAACAATCATCCTCAATCACCCTTTTTCTGTCTGTCACTCGGAACCCCACAACACATTGGCAGTGCTCCCAAAAGCTAACGTGGCATCACATTCTTGACTAAACGTGCATAAAAACAAATTAGCCTGGCCCATACAATTTGCAAAGAGATGTGTGCAGCCAGCCAGCAAATAGATGTCATTCCAAACCAAGGTCAGGATGGTATTGAGGCTGGAAATTTAGGATTGATGTCTGCAGACGGCAGGCTCCTTCACTTTTCACTTGCAGTCTGACGGCTTTGATACGGGCTTATTGGACAAGAGCCGCTGGGAGCAACACAGCGCGGGGAACAGAGTCCACCCTGTAGCCTTGTAATCTGGAGCTATTTAAACCCTCATCAGGCTCATTGAACAACAACTCATGTTGGTGCAACAACACTTTGAATATATTGCCTGAACTTAGGAACATGTTGGGGCACAGGTCGAATAGATTTCATTTACAGAAAACAAAATGTGGAAAGAACGTTTTATTCATGGCTTCAGATTAGATCTTACAAAGTTCTTTTGTCTCATATCATCGGTTTTGAAGCGTGTTCATTCAATTTAATTAAAGTCAATATCAAAAAGCTTGATTTGTCTCTTAAGGGGTAATTTAAAGTAAGCTGGCACATATGCTTCAACAATTAATTCAAACACATAATAAAATCTGACATACAATCATACTAATAATAGAGAGAACTGAAATATAGAGTCAACAAATCCAAGAACACAAAAGCAAATAATGTTGAAATGTTGATGTTCAGGTGTTTTTATGTCTGTACTTTCATTCCTTCATTTTACAGTTAAATAATGACTTTTATATGTTTTATTTAATTTTTTACTTATACTTTTGGGCATTTTAATAGATAGGACAGTTGAAGAGAGACAGGAAATGCGGGGAAAGATATGCAGCAAATGGTCAAGGCTGGGAGTTGAACTAGTGACTGCTGTGATGAGGAGTGTAACCTTTGTATACAGGGGCGCGAATGGACTGTTTGGCCAACGGTGCACCCTTTTATATGCTTTTATATAAACTTGAAACTCATTTTGGTAATTTTACCTGGTTGAGAAAATGACTAAAATTAAAAATGATGTCTATCTATGACCTTAAAAAGCAAATGAGACCGGAATACTGTTTCTTTATAGTTATTTTGAATGTCTAAAACCATCAGCTCAGGAGTAAATGATAAATTGACTGTGTTTATATAGCGCTATCTCTTTCTCTAGTCTTCTCACCACTCAAAGCACTTTTACATTACATGTTACGTTCACCCATTCACACACTGACGGCAGAGGCTGCAATGTAAAGAGCCCATCAGTATTAAGTAATCCCATTCACACACCGATAGCGTTGCCACTGTTGGCAGTTCAGGATTAAGTGTCTTGCCCAAGGACACTTTGGTATTTGGACAGCAGGACTTGGAATTGAACCCTCAACCTTCCATTCATGAGACGGCTGACCCTACCAATTAGCCACAGCCATAGAGTAGGTGTTGTACCAAGTTGCCAGCTGCATGCTGCTGATACAGCCTTTTTAATTAAATAGCCTAAATTAAGACAAAGTGGAAGTTCCTCACAGGAGCTTTAAGTCATGCTGAAAACAGAGTAAATAGTTAGTATTTGATATGATTTGTATAAACATCTACATTATTTGTTCATACCATCATTTAAAAAAAAATAAAAGTTCCTGTTATGCTTTGGCACTACAGGCTTGTTATTGGTCCTACCAATGTGGCTTTATTTAAATCAAATGATTAATTTCACAATGTGTGCTGCAAAGTTCAAATGATACAAGTCATGGAGACTTTTTTAAGGAGCTAAAAAGAATGTAAAGACCGTATCTGAGAAGTCGTGGAGAACATGAGGGTTTCTAATTCAATGCATGAAGCGAACCTGATAGTCGTGTGAGCATGTACAGTACACTACCAGTCAAAGTTTGTAAGCACCTTCTCATTCAAGGGTTTGTATTTATTGTAATTATTTGAAACACTGTAGATCAATACCAAAGACATCCAAACTATGGAAGAACATGATATGGCATTATTGAATGAAGAAAAAAGTGTTAAACAAAGCAGAATATGTTTTATATTTTAGATTCTGTAAAGTAGCCCCCTTTTTCCTTCATGACAGCTTTGCACACTCTTGGTATTCTCTCAGTCTGCTTCATGAAGTGGTCTCCTGGAATGGTTTCTAATTAACATGAGCCTTGTCAAGAGTTCATTTGTAGAATGACTTGCCTTCTTAATGTGTTTGAGACCATCAGTTGTGTTGTTCAGAGGTAGGGTTAGTACACAATGGATAGCTCTATTTGACTACTGTTGTAATCCAGATTATGGCAAAACCAGATTATTTCATAGTTTTGATGTCTTCAGTATTAATCTACAATGTTGAAAATAATTAAAAATAAATCAAAAACATTGAATGAGAAGATGTGTCCAAACTTTTGACTGGTAGTGTACATGAGTGCAGCTGTGGATCAGCTTTAGAGTCCGCCATCTCTCAGGAAGGTTGGCAGTTTGATCCCAACTCCAGTGGTCCACATGCAGAAGTGTCCTCCGGCAAGACACTGAACCCATAATTGCTTCTGATGGCATATTCAGCAGTGTGTGAATGTATGTGAATGGGATTAGTTAAGACTGATGAGCAGCCTCAGCCATCAGGGTATGATGGCTGACATCACATGTATTGTAAAAGTGCTTTGAATGATCAGACAGACTAAGGAAGAGCTATACAACTATTCACCAATTTACCTTTTGTGTTGCTCTTATGTCGTCTGTATTTTCTATGTCATTGGGGGTGCATTTGGTAAATATACAGTATGTTTGAGCAGCAGAGGCTTCTCACCCTCCATGCAGAATGGGGCTTTGCTGAACCGAGCGGGGCCGGTCTAATAAGTCCCCAGGCTGTGGCGGCCAAGTCTGTGGTAGGTGGATGATGGATCTCAGTGCCAGGGTACATAATGGTGGGACAGGGGAGCACGGGGGTGAAGGACAACACTCTGCCCTCTCTCCTTAATCAGATGCAGATCAAGCTAAAAGCAGCGGAGCAGCAAATCCCTCCTCTAACAGCGAGCCCCGAGACCCCGCACAATCCCCTCTCCCTTTGCCTTTCTCCTTCCATCCTCCCGTCCCTCCTCCTCCTCCTCCTCATCCCTTCATCCCTCTCTCTTTTCTTCTGATTGTCTTAGCAACAGAGCTTAGGGAGCGGAGCAGTGGCGGAGATGGATGCTTGGAGGCCTTTACAACAAAGATCATATAGGATAAGTGCAGAAGCCCGCTGTGGCTTGTTGATAAAGTATTGATCTTTAGGCGAGCTGCTGTTTATGAATCACCTTGGAGGGAGTGACCCCCGAGACCTTAGGGTGTGAGGTAGGAGCATGTGAGGGAGGGGGGCAGCGGGGGACACACGGGGGTAATGTGAAAAATGAAGAAATGGGGGGAGTGAGAGAGAGAGAGAGATGGACGAATAGAGGAACAGAGGAGGGAGATTGGAATTGATTGGGGACAAACCTGGCTGTTAATTGAAGGGACAGATCGATGATGGAATGTGGAATTTGGGGAAAACAAGGCGGGGGGGTTTCTTTCTTGATAACGGTAGACGACATAAGACCAAACACACATTCTCCACACACTGACACACTCAAATGAACACCGTCTTCACTTTGATGCCTCGTCTCATTGTCTCCTGAGAGATCAAGGCCTCGACCACAGACAGAATATGTGGAATGTTAATGTCATCCTCAACCCAGACGCCGCTTCCTGCTCTCTGTTTAGGAGCTGCTGGTAAACAATGTGGGTAAAGCCAGTTTGGAGCATCTATACTAGCTCCATTGTGACTGACACAGACAATGTCACCACCCCTTGGAGTAGTAACAGTCCAGACAGGCCCACAGCTCTCAGCTTTCAAGTTCAAAAAGGAAAGTTTAAGCCCCCATTCACGGCTACATTTTTGTCTTTTCCACCCCCATCTTTACCCAGCGTCAAGGTGAAGGTCTTCAAATATCTAAGTGTGTGTGTAGCCCTTGATTTAATACAGAAGGCCATATCTGATCAATAGGTCACCATTAAGTGAATATGTGACCCAGGCTTTTTCTCCTGTCAGGACCATTTTTATTCTGTAAGTCTTTATATCTTGAAGGAAAGAACATCAGGTCATTCAAGAAAACATGTTTCATGTCACTCCTTAATTGCAGATCTTGCTTGACTTTCAGCTCTTTTTATAAACCAAAAACAAGTATCTTCTGTTTTAACAAAGCAGTCTTTTAAAGTTACGTTTTGGAGCTTTCAGATTGTGGATTTTGGCGCCCCCTGTGAACAAATTGTTATCTTTATCTCTTTTCCTGATTTCGACTTGAACATGTACAAGTAATGTTTAACAGAAAGTATCAGCTTGCTTTATTCTTATACTCAAAGGTGTCACTCATTGAGAATCTTAGCCACAGGAAAGTTTTAGAAAGGCTGTTTTGGCAGCTAATCGTTTCATTTAACACCTGTATTTTTAGACATTACAAAGAACACTATGTAGAAATAGTCTGACTTTATGCTGATGATCTGCTGATTTCTGTCAGTTTGATAAGCAGCTAAATATTTCTCAGAGGAAGTTTAATAGAATTTTCTTTAAATTCATATTCCTTTACTCGTATTAGCGACTACAAAGGGCCAAAGGCCGCTGAGGGGCTGAAGTTGGGCCTAGTAAAGTGCCAGACACGCTAAAAGCAAAAATCACTGATGTACAAAAAAATAAGTTTAACCTTTTATTAACGAAAACGGTTAATCAACTCATGATAAAGTGCAAAACAGATGATTACTCTCTCTACCTCCAAACAAAAGAAAACAGGTTGCCTAAATGAACTGAATATCCCCGCCCCTATCACACTACCCGCAAATAACCTAATTAATTGACCCCATAATAAACCATATCATAAACAAACAACAAAAACTAACACCACAAAAAATATACAATCAATAACCTACCCTAAACCTCAAAATAAGATACTATAAACACTCAAATCCTTCATGACTCCTACACTCGTTTTAGAGGTACAGTGTGTTGTATTTAGGGGCAAGATATCACTACACTGATGGCATTAAAGAAACTCAGATGAGAGAAAATGGTGTGACCAACGTACAACACCTTTGCATTTCTGGATCACCTGCTTATTGCAGAGTGAGCTTCAGTCTTTCAGCTGGACGACAACAATCTTGGAGCCGACTTTGACAACGTGATTAAGACTGCTCTTGTTCTTTATAGACAAAAGAGAAAAATTAAAAGACTTTTAATAATAGAATGTTAAACGCTACGTCTGCTTCACCCTTTGTACATTCCCCTACTTAAGTTACATTTATTGAAATGCACCAAAACCATCAAGATACATTTCTTGTATGTTTAAACCTACTTGTGAATAATAAATAAAATAAATCGGTTTCTGATTCTGATTTAATAAGACTGGTAGGGGGGAAGGCAGAAAGAAAGAAATATCTTTTTTTTCTCATCAAAAGAAAGAAAGGAAGAAAGAGAGAACGAGTGAAACCAAACTGCTTACTTTCAAACACCCTCCATCTTGTACACCTTGTTGTCAGGAAATCTAATTTGTACCTGCAGCCCGCAGAGCCACCTGGTAACATATGCAGCATGCAAATGTGTCTCTGTTTTCTGTGTTGCCAGTTGTAGAAGGAAAGCGAGGAGGTAGAGAGAGATTGCCCCGGAGGATTAATGACATCATTCTGTATGCACCTCTGGACTCCCAGACCGCCAGGATATTACCCACCTCTGACATAGAGGGATAATGTTGGTTCTGTGAAGGCACAATGTTCGGGGATCTATCTCTTCCTGCTGGCGTACAGAAAATAATGGGGCTGGTTCATCATCAGATTGCCGTGTCAGGTTTTGGGGAAAAATGAATAAGAATGTGGCATATTGAGAATAGATGGCTCTGAGGCTGTGGGCTAGTTAGAGTGTAGCGCTGTGGATGCTGACAGTCTCAGTAATGGCTAGCACAGCAATGCAGCTAGCTGCAGCAGGGTGCAGTGTGTGGCTGCTCTCCATACACTCGTTGTAGGATATTATCCATCTTCTGATGCTGATATGCATAATGTTGTTATTTGACTTAGAGGACCAATGTAGATGAAAGGAGGCGCAGAGGACAATGAGTGCAAGTCGCTGAAACGTTCCACAGATGCAAGAGTGAGTCACCAAAGTGTCCCTCTCACCAGGGGGCGGCTATCACAAACAAAATCCATCACTGTGTCAGCAAAGTGGTGCTTGGTCTATTAACATTGTCGCTGTAAACTGTCACTCTGTCTCTCACTCCATCATACTGTCCGGGCTCAGCCAGTCGTGGAAGATGGCTGTTTGTTTGACAAGTCTGGCTCTGCCGAGGTTTCTGCCTGTTAAAAAGATATGTTTTCCTTACAGCATGTTTCTAAGTGTTTGCTCATAATGGATTGATGTTGGGTTTATGTAGGAAATATAGAGATAGGACAAAGAATTGGCGTGCTCACTTGAAAGTACTCATTCGGTGCTGACCCGAAAGGACAACGAGTCGAAAAAATGTCAGCACTCGGATCCTCTACCTGCAGACAGAGTCTCCTAGAGGCTTAAATGAGAAGGTTTCTTTATCCTGTTTCTTGTAACATTTATTTATTTGTCTTTGGTATTTTGATGAGCCACATTTCGATGACAGTAGAGGTTGTCGGGGGTGATATTTTGGTCATCTTTGTATTTTTTGTGCAGTCTTGAGTCTGGAACAGCAATAAGGTGTTATATTGGCCAGATTTCATTATTTCTTGGTTATATCTTTTCGGTTATATAGTGCGGGTTGGTTTTATAACCAACTGTTTTTTAGTTTGACCATTTTTGCATTGTTTTTCTTTATGCAGTCTACAATGACCACAGAGGCTTGTATTTTGACTGACTGTTCCATTTATGTATTTCTTTATTTTTGGCTCCTGTGTTGGTATGCTGTTGATTGTGATTTATCACTTTTTTTATTTCCTGTTAACTCAAGTTGTTCTTTTGTATAATTTTGTGTTATTTTGCCACGTTGTTTTTTTTCTGTGGTTTCCTACCTGGCGATTTACGCTTATGAAGGAGACACACCCACCTTGTTGGTGAGACGCTGATGAAAGCCTAGGGCTGAAACGTATTTGTTTCTTTGAGCTGCTGTCTATTGCTACTATAAAAGTTTTGAACTTATTACGAGTGCTGACATTTTTTCAACAAGAAATATAGAGATAAACAAAGGGTGCAGTATAGACCTGACCAACGTGTGGAGAGTCCAAAGATAACTTCTGTTTTGATGACATAAATTAAAATTAACTCATAGTATTCAGTGTTTCTTAACTTGTAGTTTTAACACAACTGACTGAATATCTTCACAATGCTGCATGAAGTCATTCATGTAAAGATGTTTTCATCATATACACACATGTATATAATGTTGAAAACATTTGGACTGAGTTTGGATCAAGACAAAAATTGACACATTGATATTAAACATATTTGTATTCGTAGAAAAGCACAGTAATGTAGATGCAAAAACAAAGTTCTACTGTGAAATCTGTACAAAAAGGTTGAAGCCTGATCTAACAGTTTATTGTCCCTGTAAGTTGATCTAAATATATGACTGCGCATGGCAATCCTGACGTGAGGGTGAGGAAAAAATCCCATTATCCAATAAACTATGGTATACTGATTTACGTTTTCAATGTTGACACCTTTTGTGAAAAAGTATTGCTTTTCTTTTTCCTGAGCAGGCAAATTGTTGGAGCATCTCACACTTCCAGTCCACTCACTGTTCTCACATGACGCTGACATGGAAAACTGCCTCAACATTTATGGCTTGCATGTGGGAAAGGAGTTTCTCTTTCTCTCTCTGTCTCTCTTTCACATATACACACACATAGTCTGCACATACACACACTCCGCACACACATCAATCCTGTTTATCCTGTCCTCTGGACCCAGAGGCCCCTGGCTTCAAGGCCAGAGAAGACCAGCCTAGAGGCTATAGGCTGTCCTATCCTGTTTCAGGCCCCTCATAGCCAGCCACATCTGTTTAATGCATACATCCAGTCATGAGGTCATGAAGGGGGAATGTGACAGGGAGCAAAGAGGGCTCTGGACTCCAGGATCATTAGCGCCTATGGATATTGTGATATTTGTTAGAAAGGGACCGAAAAAGGAAAAAAATAGATGTTTGTTGCATGTAAGAAGGATTAGATTTTTTCTAAGGGTTACCCACTCTTCAAAATAAAGGTGCCAATGATTGAAGAAAGCAAACTAATGCAACCATTTAACACATCAGCTCAAACAAAGTTCAGAGCTGTTAGAAAAAAGTTAAGCAGAATTTGGCAGCCAAATCATCCCTCCTCCGTTCATCAGGGCATATGTCGTTTCTCACCGAGACCCAGAGGAAAAAAACGGACCGTTTTTCAACCTCAGGCTCTGTCATTGAGACATAATGGGACCTATCTGGCCAAAGGCCCTTTTTTGGTTTCCATCAAATGGAGAGGAGAATGGATCCCAGAGGAAGGTATCAGTGTCCATTCGATGTTCTCTGGTCCGACCGGGGAGAGCCAAGAACAACACAGCGGGTTTAGTGCTCAGGACTCGCAGAGGAAATTACAAGCTAAAGACACTAGATCTTAGGACATTTCCAGGTATTTAAGACTATTAATCTGCTGGATTCCTTAATGACAATATTATGGTTAGTTGGCTACTGCTTTCCCCCTGTCTGCCCGTCTGACTGTGGACAGGGACACACATGACGCACACATACATCAGAATGCAAACACAGAAATCCTCATACACATGAAGTTGAGTCAATCAAGTAGTTTGAAGTTATCTTGTTTTGGTGAACACTTTGTTTGATATTGTCTTCTTTAAAGTCGATGTTATGGAATATTCCTGTGTACGAATGCTTTTTATATCTTTAGAAACTTTTGGGGTTAAAGCTGAAGATTTCCCAAATAAAAGTCAGAAGCCTTTTTTTGTGGTACAATGTTTTGTGACGGTCTCCTCCTCTTCACAGGAGCTTCTAGTTTATATTGATTTTGACACCCCCTGCGGTGAAAGCGGCACCTCTAATCTCGGCTGATCTTGTCCTCTACATGTAGTGTTTTCTGATGAATGTTTTCCCACTGTCTTTTGACAGTCATAACTATCATTCAATAAGAATCTTTGAAGTATAAAATGTATACAAAATGTGCTTCAGCTGCGTGCTGTTTTGAGTTTGCCTGGCGACTATCAGTGGAGCTTTAAGCTACTGAGTTCTGAGTGATTTATTCTGCCTTAAACTGCATCCAAATGTGACACTAAGTCATTGTTATCATGTTCTTGGTTTTCCCTTTGTTTCTTTAGCTCAAAACTTCAGATATTGTGAAATCTGTTAGAGATTTTCTCTCGGTTTGCTCTTTTTCCTCTCAGTGCTGGGGACAGAGAGAGAGAGAGAGCCTGTCACTGTGCGTGCAGTGATTGTTCCCTCTACTTTAAAAGAACAATGTGCAGATCCTGGTTTTCAGTATGAGTGATATTCTTCAGCCTGTAAACAACCATCTTACAGCTGCTACACATGCAATATGCTGTGCATCACCTTCAACATTATACCACTTTTACAGAAACAGTCACAGGCTCTCACTCTTTCACCACCTTTACATGCATGTACCATGCAACACTTATAGGTCTGCTCTAACTGTGGCACACTGCCACTCACTGGTCTGAGAGAGGTGCTGCTGTCGCCTCCTCCTCCTAAAATCTTTCCCACAAAGTCTTACTGAAACATTTTCTTTGTAGTGTTTTTTTTTCTTTTTCTGGAAAGCAATAAAACAAGAGATGCCGTTTCATTTCTGTGTTCACAACAATGTCATTGTCAAGGTTTCCATTCAGCACAAATCATATGAAGTTATTCAAAGACAAAAGCCCTGACAGGGGTTGGCAGACTTCTTATGACAAAGGCTTCAAGGTTCTGCCCTCCAAGGTCAGAACTTTGTTTCTCAGATACCTGTACATCTACAGCTCTTTAAATAAACTGATACTTTCCTGTGGAAATGACAAAACGTGAACAAAACGAAATTGGGATGAAGCATTAAGGGAGGGGAGAATAAGAGAAGTTGTGCAGAAAGAGGAAGAGACACAGGAGAGGAGAAGAGAGAGAGCAGCGCACTGTGTGACATGCAGACAGATGGTAGCCACACTGCAGAGCTGCTGAGGCACATGCGATAGCCGTGAACCATGATAAAGCCTCCCACACCCACGCCTCTACTGTTGTCACCTCTCAATATACTCAGGCAGGCAGGCAGGGAGGGAGGAGGAGGGAGGGGAAGGGAGGAGGAGGGAGGAGATGAGGGTGACACACAGTCAGGACGCTGATTCTTACATCAGGGTTCTGGATGACCATGGAGCTGGACAAATTGATGTGTAGCACCCCTTAGGTGTAGGTCACAGAGAAGCATCAGTGTTCATTCCAGTCTGATCCACAACCAGTTCAAAACTCCTCACAGGCTTTAAGTGGAAAACATTATTTCTGCACATTTAAACACATAACTGTAATACAGTTATCTTTAATTACTCTACCCTTTTCATTTATTGACATCGGCCTTACTGATTGGGTTAGGGTTAGATGGCGGTCCCACAGACCCTGAATGTTATAAGTGTAGAATAATAACTGTAATTCAATGACTTTTTAACAAAGTTCATGAAGATATTTCCCCGCTTGTCAAAAAGGGTCGGTAGATGGAGCAAGAAAACTGAGTATCTGTTTGTACCAGGTATTCTAAAGATCTTCTGTTCAAGCCCGATGATCATGAACATCCTTATGACCCACAGAGGCTTACATCTCCAGCTCCGTCAGTGTACAGCTGAGGAAGCCTTTTGGACGTAAGGTGAGACATCTTCAAGAACTTCAACAAGTCCAGTTACCTTTTGGATCAAGATTCAGTTTACCATGACCTTGATGACTGAGAACCTCAGAGACCAAAAGTGAAATTGCAAAATCTATAAATCATTTTGAATTCCTTTTTTTGTTACCTTTCCTTTTCTCACTGAATTAGTAAAATGTTTAGTGCTTGAAAAAAATATGAGCAAAAAATGTTATTACCACCAAAAACAGAATTAATATAACACATTTTTTTCCACAATATACATCTGACAACATGGCATTGGGTAATATTTGGTGTGTAATCATTAAAGGTACAGTATATATAAATTTACTATATATAGAAATGGTAATATTTCGTGATATTGTTCTCCATCCTGTTGGTGAAGTGGCATGAGAATGATCCTCAAGTGATTAGCATAAAAAACATGGTCTTTTGAGTACAACATCAACCGGTCTCTTCTTCGTTATCTTTATCTTACAACCGGCGCATTTTTGGCTTGATTCAGAAAGATATGCATGTCGTGTAGTTTGTCTGTTCTTTGCTACTGTAGAAACATGGCCGTGCTAGATGGTGACCTCTGTGGAAGGGGACCTGCTGCTAGTCTGTTCTGGTAAACACTGCTTTATTTTACAAACTGTACCTTTAAAGGTGACATATCATGCAAAATCGACTTTTTTAATGGTTCTCTACCTGAAATATGTTTCCCTGGCATGTAAACAAACCCCCTGAAAATGAAAAAAATCCATTCGGCCCCTGTTCTGATTTCTCCACCTTTCTATAAATGTGTGATAAACAAGCCGTTTCAGACTTCCGTGTTTCTGTTACGTCACAACAATATCCGGTCTGTAACGGAGTCAGAGCTCGGAGCTTGTTCAGCCCATAGACTGTATAAAATACCACTCAACCCCTCCTCCGTTTTTCATTACCTGCACACATGTGCTAACAAGGAGCTTAGGAGGGAGGCATGCTAGTTGTAGGCTGTCTTAATAAACACAAAGGTCGGTTTTAATCCCCACGTCTGCAGATTTGAAGATCTAGTGGATCATTTTTATTTTTCATGGAAAAGTGCTAGCGCTAGTTAGCATAGCTACATAGCTACATGTCATACCTGTAGCTGTGTACCAAGACACATGTCTACATACTGACAAATAAAACAACAAGAAACACAAAATCTGTGACCAATCCTTCAGAAAGGTCCTGCTGCCTTTCTGGCAAAGGTCGGTTTTACTCCCCACGTCTGCAGATTTGAAGATCTAGTGGATGATTAGTATTTATCATGAATAAGTGCTAGCGTTAGTTAGCATAGCCACATAGCTACATGTTAGCAGCTGTGTACCAAGACCATAGACTGTATAAATAATGGGCATAGTATCCGTGACGTCACCCATCTGTTTCTGAACGCTGTTTTGAAGCCAATCGGCAGCATTAGCCATATTGCTTCTGTCGAGCCAGTGTGATGTAAAGAGGCGGGCTTTGAGCCTCCTAGCCAACAGCTGCAGTGTTCCCACAGGCAGCTGTTCCTCTCATTGGAAGACTAGTAATCTCAATATCTTCAAAATTGCCGCGTTAGAAAAAAATTCAACCCCCTTACAGTGAGAGCACATCGAGAAATGAGCTATTCAGACTACACTCGTCTTTTGTACCAGGCTGTAAACATGTTTATTTCTACTTTAAAGATCGTCTTTTTCCCATTCGTATGTATGGGACTTCCGGTACTTCCGGAGCCAGCCTCAAGCAGATCCTCGATGAACTGCAGCTTTTAACACTTCCGCATTGACTCATATTTTTAGACCGGAGGTTGCCTCTTGACCAAGACACACGTCGACATACTGATAAATAAAACAACAAAAAAACACTAAATCTGTGACCAATCGTTCAGAAAGGTCCTGCTGCAGGCGCCTCTCCGTCAGGATCAGATTCTGGATCAGATTCAGAGGGTTGAAGTAATGTGGGTCTGTGAGCAGGCTTGTATATTCAGCCAACATGTAAACATTAGATCAATGTTCTGGACAGCCGAGGCCACACCCACTTCCTGAGGGGGCGTGGTCAGAGAGAAAACAGACCGTTCTGCGGAGGGCTGTCAAAGAGGGTTTTTCAGGCAGGCCAAAATCTGATTTCAAAGTGTTTTTTTGAGCATAAACTTTAAAGACATGTTTTGGGGACCTCTTAGACCAATATATTTTAATGAAAAAAGCGTGATATGTCACCTTCAATTTAAAAAGTTATGGTTAATATTTGTCACAATAGACGATCATTTGTAAAAAGGGTTTACCAAACATGACTGAGGCCAGCAGTCACTTTGACAAACTAAGGGATCAAAAAAGTCAAGCAGCAGCTGAGGTGGAGTTATGATTCCATTTTTGACATGTGGATCAGTGCCCAAATGTCCAAAGATGGTAAGCCCAAACAGAGGTGACAATATGAGTATGTTTCTAGAAAAAACAATAAAGGTAAGCCCAGCTGACCTGTCATCCATCCATTACAGTGCTGGTTTTTTTTTAATCTTAATGGTATTAAAACTACTAATACAGTAACATGTTTGATTTACAAGAGATCACATTTTGTTCCACGCAAATTTGATTTTCAAAGGCATTCGACTGTGTTTGTTGTATCAGTATTCACAATTAAAATTGTGTTCTTATGAAAACAAGATTTAGTCCTCAAAAAGTATATATTTTTAATCTTGAGGGGGTGCCCCACTTTTGGTCCAATATGTAATGAAATAAATTTAAAGGAATTTGTTACATCAACTATGCAAAAATAACTGTATCCAAAGCCAAAAAGTCACTCCCAGACAAAGAAACTGACTATACATTATCCCTGGCCTGGGTGATAATGAGAGACCTGGATCTCCAGGACCTTACTAAAGGACACAAGTGAGATTAAAGGCTTAACACATTTGTAGTTTTCTGACAGACTGATAAAAGAAACTCAATCAGAGATTGCTCTGAGTCAGAGGAACAAAGGTCACCCTGGGTGTGGCATCAGGTCTCTTTTGTCCACCGAAGCCGACCTATGACACAAGCAGGTGTCATCCTTAAAGACAGCATTACTACATTTACAGTTATCACGGCCTCTTTTTGTGCCTTTTTCACATCATCCACCCTTTTCTCTCTACCACTCCCTCATCCCTCCCACTTCTTTTACACCCGCCTCTCCCTCTTTCTCTCCCGGTCTGTTTTCTTCCTCTTCCCCCTTCATCGTACCCATGCAGGTTGGTCTGCATGGTCCGTTGTGTTGTTTAATATGCACAGTCCATTCTTGCTCCTTTATTATTGTCCCAGTGGCGGCGGAGGCCCTTTTCTTTGGCCAGACAATGGGCGGCGTCGTGACAGAGAGCACGGTGGTCATGTCCCATTTGCCACCCCGCACTATCTCTCTATCCTGCCCCCCTTCTCACCCGCTGTCCGCTTTTCAATAGCACCCTAATACTGTTACAGGAGAGAAAGACCTGGGAGCCTTCAATACGCCCCAAGCCTCCAGGGCCACAGCTATATACATACTATTAGCATAATTATAGCCTGAGAGAGGGAGAAAGACAGATAGATGGAAAATGGAGAGAGAGGGAGGCAGCAAAGGTGTTTGTAATGTGACAGTAGCCTACCCCCCGCCAAACACACACACACACACACGCGCACACACACACAAACACACGCACACACACACACACACGCACACACACGCACACACACACACGCACGCACACACACACTCACACACTTACACACATGCAGTCGGACATTTGAATAGATCTGGTATTGGATTTGTTCTGTTCTCATCTGGACTTGGAATGGCTCACTTTGGGTCGGGGAGACTCCTGGGTGGGCAATTCTCTTGTTGGTGCCATGGTTGCCTGACTTTGAACTTGAACTTGGACCCAGAGGGTGAAGCAGACTGGAATTGAATTGAGGAGAGCTCCCCCTGGGATATGGGGCTGGTAAATGCAGACTGGAGCAGATGTGGGGCTGACAATTTGTTTACATGCAGACATCTTTTCCTGCCCGTTACGTTATATCTACTTGATCACATGTCACGTGCAATGATGCTATTCAAAATTCAGCCTCACAGACTTTGACGTTTTTTTTAATGGAACTGTTTAAACACATGTAAATTTATCAGCTTTGCAAATCATTACTTTCAGGAACAGTAGTGTATGATTCAAACAGAAATCCCAAGTAATACTAAAATTGTTACTTTCTTACTTTCATAATGAATATTTGACCCTCAAAAAAAGAGCAGCATCTCAAGAAATAACACATTGATTTCATTAGACAGTTAAGAAAAGAACAGTAATACATTTATGAGACCATATAAGGTTCACTTTGAATCATTGTTTGTAACTTACGATTTCAGTTTGAGTTTATTTATAGTAAATTTTAATCAAAATATTAAGTAGTGTTCATACTTTGCAAATATGTAACTTTGTAAAGCTCTAGATTCTAAGATATCTCATCTTTTTGGATCAATGTAGAACACTTTGCTACATGGGGTGAACAGAAAATATTGTCACCTTTTTTTCTTCAATGTCTTTCTATCATGAAAGATTTAAAGGTACAGTATGTAAAAATGGGACTATTTAGCAATATCTAGCATCATTCAGAATAAAAATGCTACCTTGCTCATCCCTCCTGAAGTGGTCGTGGTCTTTGAGGACAATTAGCTCCTGTGATGTATGTTAATATGATTCTCTAAGTTTTTACCATCAAGAACTTTCCAAATACAAATTACTTGCACCACAACCATACTCTTCTTTTTCTTTGTCTTCTAGCATTTGGTGCGGCCACTTACTAAATACAACAACAATGCATGTGGCGGTGCAAGATAGTGACCTCTGTGGAAGGGGACCTGCTCCTTATGTAAATATAAAACGCTCACTCTAAGATAACAAAAACAAAATATACACTGATTTTAACACACTTTTTAAAAAATATTATATTCCATTCAGGCCAGTCTGTTCTGCTCAAAGCCGCTAATTATACACTGCACCTTTAGAATGCTTCCTTTCATCACATTGTGTAATTGGATCCTTTTCTTCTTCAGGTGAATGGCACCTGACTTGAGAATTAAAGGCATATCATTTTGCAACTTGACTTTCAAACATGTTGTGATTTTGCACCTTAATTTTCAATGGGCAATTAAAGGTTGTTCCTCACATACAGCTGTTCTGAATATGACTCTGGTTTCCTTCTAAGGTGAGCGTAAAAGTAACATCCTTCATCTGATTCTTGCCTCTTTCACTTGTAACATCTCTCTCCCCATTATTCCAGTCTGTTATTTCAATCTGCAACCAATAACAGCCACAAATCTAATCTGGAAAGCATCTTTGAAATCTATGCAACCCAAACACTCCTGCACAAACGAACACACTGTGACATTATCAGGCAGTCACACTGTAACACCTGTACTTTACCTTTCATGCAGCTTCTTCTGTACACCGCACAACAGATACACTGAAAGAAACAATGATCTGTTCTTCAGCCACTGCATTTTTCACAGGAAAGAATACCAAAGTAATAGAAAACGCCAACCCCTCTCTGCCACCAGCCCAGTCGTCCCGTTTTAGGGGCGGCTTTAAAGCATGTCACAAGACCTCATGCATAGTAAACAGAGCGGCCTCCATGGCTGACTGGTGAGCAATTTGCCTCGTAGATTGCCTGGCCCCGGGGCCTTGGAGCTATGTTTATGTATGAGCCCTCCTGTTTCATATGTATCGGCCCCGGATCATTTTCTACTCCCCCCTCCCCGTTTGCTCCCTTGCAGAACTGATGGCACACACACACACACACACACACACACACACACACACACACACACACACACACACACACACACACAGGCGCACAAAAACACACACTGGACATTGTGCACAGAAACACACATAACATAAACATTAAGAGTGATGACCTGCACAAGGGGCAACACTGTCCAGGCAGATTACACTATTGTCAATACAAATAGAAATTTACTATACATGTGTCGCAGCTGCTGCTGCTTACCGCCGCAGTCAAGCCTTGCAGGGTGAGTGGAGATGTATTAGGCACATGTTGTCTGTGATGGTGCTTTCACACATCTCCATGCTGGCCATTTTATACCAAATTTAACCGCATTTTATACCTTGAATAAACAGCTAAGAGTTCACGTTGAAGCTATCTGGATTATGTGTGATGTATCACCAGTGCCTTTTCACAACACAGCAACGAGGCTATCATCACATGTAAATACAGATCATTTTAAACACGTGTCAAACATAATTTGAATTTCCTGATGTTAGTGACATATGTTGCAAGACCTCATGCAGAGAGACAATTATGAAACTGAATACATGTAAGATGAGGATCCCAGTTCATTAACCCTTCATCACTCCCTCTGTTATCCCTCCGCTCTCCGATTCCCACATTCTTATCCCTCTCTTGTTCAATTCTCGCTGGCTTCTTCATTCATCGTTTGAACCGCTACCCTCCCAATCTATGTTTAATGAGAGAGCGGGCAGGTTTTTAAAGATGCTCAAAGCCTGTCTTTGACTGGAAAAGAGATTCTCAGTGTAAGACCATCTGAAGAAATATTTACAGCATCAAAAGTGGGGCCGAAGATGTCCTCTATGTGTCAGCTAAGGGCGAAGCATCTCCAAAGGGCCAAAAATGTAATGGGTTTCAGAGGACACAATTTGTTTGATATGAAATGATCCTCAGCAGACACAAAGTGGCCCCCATTAGGGGCCAAGCAGATTAGTGCAGTCCTCTGAGGGTCTGTGGCTCAGTGTCAGTGGTGGAGGACCCTTCTTATCTTTCATTAAGCGCACACAGCAGGGCAGATTCACCAGCCCAGGGAGGGGGGGAAGGACTCCGAGAAAGAGGGGGGGGAGAGAGAGAAAGAGAGATTGGTGGTGTTTAAAAAATCATTTCCACATATCATAGCTCCATCTCTAATTCAGAGCTAGAAGCAAGGGAGCCGTGGGGAATGCACAGCGTCTTTCTCTCCAAATGCCAAAATTGACCAGCAGGCACAGAGGAAATGAGGCTGAACACACACACACACACACACACACACACACACACACACACACACACACACACACACACACACACACACACACACACACACACATGGTGACACACTCATGTGCATGCACATACACTTGTGAATACTGACAGGTTGAAGCAAAGAAGAGGACATGCGCATATGCACAACTAGCAACAAACATATTCACACATGCCAAGTCTTGAACACAGACAAACCACAAAATATGGGACACACTCAGACACACACATGGGAATACCACTCCTCACACACATACATCCACACAGCATGGGGATGGCAGCATGCCATACGGGTTCATGCCTAATCTGTGTTTGTTAATGGTTGGCGTGTGCTAATTACTGTCACCGTGCACCAGGGGCCTTTACTGGCCAATCACCAACTAGACTAGCCTCTGACCAGCCAATCGCTTGCCGGTCTAGCCTCTGAACCAGAGGGGCTTCTGGGAGAGTGGGACTTTCAGCGGCAGTGAAATTGGCCTTGGAACACTCGTCCGTCTAATGCTGGAACATGGTGTACGTGTGTGTGTCTGAGGAGAGAGGGAGAGACACAGGGATGGAAAGAAAGACATGGTGAGTGTGTGTGTGAGAGAGAGAGGGAGTTCTGGAAAGAGTGCTTCTGTGTGTGTGTGTGTGTGTGTGTGTGTGTGTGTGTGTGCGCGCGCGTGTGTGTGTGTGTGTGTGTGTGTGTGTGTGTGCGTGCACACATGTGGCACTATGAGCATGTGGGCTTGTCCGCCTATATATGTGTGAGCAGCAGACGACAGAGTGGAAAGGAAAACAAGGCCTGAATATGGGCCAAGTCAGCCACTCCACGGGCTCAAAGGCAGCAGTAATCCAGTGTTGACATGGTAATAGCCATGAGCTTAGTGTCAATTAGATAGAAACAATATGCTTACTCTTCTGGATTAAGTGGAGAGTACCTTTTAAGTAAAGCAATCCCAGCAATATTGGGTTTTAACTTAAATGGAACAAGGCTGTAAATCTGAGACTCTTCAACCTAACGTCTGTTTCTCGCTATTTTAAATGCTAACACCATATCTCTCAGCCTGTTTGTACCAATTTGACTCACTGCTTAGTGACAACCGTCAACGTAGGATTTCACCACCGTTTTGTGCTGGCATCATGTTCTGCCCTCAGAGGCTGCATGGCCTTATTACATTTCAGTCCCTGAGAATGGTTTTCTGGGCCAAGACAATCTCCAACCATGGAGGCCACCATCATTCAGCGTGTTGAAAGAAGAGAGATACAAAAGGGTGAAACCATCTTTGACATTCCTGGAATGGCCCTGAAGCCATAAGGGGGAGGCTGTGCATGTGTGTATGTACATATACAGTGTGTGTGTGTGTATGTTTGGTCTAAATGGCTGCTTTGCTCCTCTGATAATGCCATGGCACCAGCTGAGGCCAGAGGGTATGAGGGGGAGAGGATCATGTGATTGGTTGATGCGTTACGCCATCTTAAACGATAGCAAGAGTCCATTTACAGCAGTCGCCCACTGATGCTGCCCTGGAGGGGGAATGAGGCACAAAGACACCTTCACAAACAAGACATGTGTTTAAAGGTGCAGTACATCCAAGCAAAAAAACTATACATTTCTCTCATTGAGCACTTTTAAGATGTTTTAGATGACACATGGAAAATATCTTAGATAATTGAAAACCATTATTTACAACAGATATTTAGTAAAGGACTTCCTGGGTGGCTGAGGAGTTAAATGACAGAGCTTGGTCCTGAATGGTTATGACATGTCTCCATTAGGGGTCAGAGTCTGCAGGTGACATGGAGGTGATGAAGAAGCTTTGTGAGGCAGGATGTGCATTGCTATTGTAAGCCCAAAGCAAGCAGAAACCTCCAGGGCAGAGATGTGAAGCCATCAATAAAGTGCCTCAAACTGTGGCTCCTCAAGAGGCCACTTGAAGCTGGCTCCGAAAATGACTCAGTTCCTGTAAGGACCCGGGTTTAAATGTTTAACTTTACAGCAGAAGTTAACAGTCTGGTGGAAACTGGTCTCTTGAGCTAATTTCTGTTTGGAGGTTTCATTTTTATGTGTATCTCACACATTTCATACAACATTAATGCTTCAAATAAAACGTGGACTCTTTGAGATAGAGACAGTTTCTGCTAGCTAACAAGTGGTCCTACACTCTGCTAATTCAGTCACCTAACTTAACCTCTTAGCCAACAACACCTCTATGTGTTGTTGGTGCCTCCCTGAGGAGATAAGGCACGCAGAGTCAGTGACATCTTTTAAATCTCTTCTTAAAACCCATTTTTACAGACTAGCTTTTATGTGACTTTATCTTTCTAACCGCTATTACTTCTATTTTATTATTAATTTTAGTTTTTGTCTAACTAATTCATTGTCTTACATTTTATTTGCTTATTTATTGTTTTAATGTATTATTATTATTATTATTATTATTACTATTATTTTATTCTTTTAATGTTCCTAATTCATCTTTTGCACTTTTTCTAATTTTCCAGATGTGATGTCGTCCTTTTACTCTGAAAACCTCTTTTATTGCCCTTTTAATGCTTTTATTTACTTCTCCATTTTTATTAATTAATTTATTTCTATCTATTTACCCTGGAAAAACTCTCAAAAAATGATTTACTGGTCCATTGTCACATCACTCCATACTGTTTAATTGACGTGTATTCCTTTTAACCTCTTGCGTTGCATTTTCATTTGCATTGATCAAATTTTCTCCTCCCTGTCTGTCAAATTGTTTATTCTGCTATTTGAACTACGCTTTGTTTGTCAAAGCATTTTTTTTAAAGGTGCTTTATAAATAAAGTTGTTGTTATAATTATTATTATAATAATAATAATAATAATTAAGAAGTTAAGCCAAAATATTACCTTGCTGAGTGCTTGATGTTTTGCTGGTTGAGCCTAGGCCTGCAGGGGTGATCTGGCAGGTGGAGCCATGGAACCAAAAAACATATTTGACTTACAGATAAAACAGCAAAGATCCCTCAGGTCGATAAAATCTACAACTGAACAGATTCTTGTGTTGAGTTGGAGCTGACATTCAAGGCCATGGACGCCTATACAATTGTTAACAGGGCTGTCAGTCATGACTTCACATCCCCTCTTTTTAACATTTAATGACAAATTAAATTAAACTTAGCCAGAAAATGAACACTTGGACAAAAATCTGCATGTTAAGAATAACTGCTATGACAGAAATATGTTGAGATACATTTATTTGACTGTATTTTAATTTTCTAGTTGACCCATGCTCCATTTGTTATAGTCACAGGCTGTATAAGACATGAATATACAGTAGTTTCAGTGATGTCACCCATTGGTTTTGTGATGCAGAGTTTTGAAGCCTATTGGAAAAGCTGACTTGTGGTTGACCTACAAGATGCAGAGAGGTGGAATTGAGGCAAGCTTTTAAACTCCTCTCTAACAGCTACGGTGTATCATGCAAAACTCATCTCCTTAGAATCTTCAAAAGTAATGAGTTATAAAATAATCCACCCTCATACAGTGTGTCCTAATAGAGAAATTAGCCATTTGGATCAAAATCGTTTTGTTTACAAGGCTGTAAACAAGTTTATTTTTGCTATAAAGATGGGCTTTTTAAAATGGGTTTATATGTGGCATCTCATGCTTCAGGAGCCAGCCTCAAGTGGACACCTGTACTGCATCTTTTAGCACATCTGCATTGGCCTCATTTTTAAAGACCAGAGGATGCCTCTTGGTTTTAATAGAGGTGGCCAGCTTTAAGACCTATGCTGCAGCCAGTCAACAGAAAGAGCTATTATAGTTTTGGCTTCACTTCGGTTGCTGTTGTGCTCTTCAGGACTTTATGCAATCTATAGCTGACACCATTGGATGGATTTTCTGCAATAGGCATATATTTGCTGGTGATTACTTGGATTTTCCTCTAGTGCCTCTACAAGATCTCCAAGAAATTTGATGTTGGCATTCATGTTGAACACAAAATTGATTTAATAACAAACTGACCCCTCAGTATTTTAGCAAGCTCAATCACAAGGATATTGGTTATATTTATACAATTATTTATGACTTAATTCCTGTAAAGCTATTGAGTAGTGTCCCTCCTCCAAACACAAATGTACAAACATCATACCACTTCAGTGAAGAGGCATCCATTCACTTCCCCCCCATGTCTTCCCATCTAATTTTGATTATTTTCTCTGCACTCGCCTCCATGAATACCGAAGCATAGCATGTCCCTGAGTCGATGTATTGTTTGCTTAAATTGAAAGGTCAGCAGGGGAAAGCCAACTAATGTGGCAAACCACTTCAGAACCACTTCTCATCTTTTCCCTTCTTTCTTTTTGATCAGACTCTCCATCATTTTCATTTCCAATGCAGCCTGAGAAGGTCCTTTCATCTGTGAGGGACGAGGTAAGCAAAAGGAAGAAAAAAGAGATAGAAAGATGGTGATAGTGTAGGGATGATTATATGTGAGCAGGTCTTAATGACTTCTCTCCTTCTGACTCCTTTCTGCTTATTATCAATCCAAACAGCCTAGTGCCTTCTATGGAGGCCATACAACTGAAAATCTTCCTTACAAAGAGGGGAGAGTTGCACTTTGGCAAACAATAGGTGAAGGCTTGCCTTGCTCGCCTTGAGAGCGCAACTACAGCACTTATGAGTGACCTTGAGAGTATGATTTTCAAGCTTGGTGGTAAAGATGATATGTTCCAGTCTAAGTGAGACTATATTTATCTCCAATCTAAAATATGGAGCCAATTTTCATCCAAATAAGCACGGGATAACTGCTTCACATGCACATGTGGTCCCTGAAAGCCTTTCAGTACAATTTTGCATTCAACTTTCTCCCATATTACGGCTAATAGCAACTTAAAAAACAGTTCTTACTTTATCCTGGCACTCCATGTTTGAAACGGCAATTTTATTCCCAAGGCTTGAGTGTTAAAACAAGGTCACTTGTTCCCTCTATTTTTCGCGAAAAGTTGAGAAGCCAAAGTTCAATACCAGTTCCTTTCTCTCCTTTCAATTCTGAAATAACAGCAGCTTTCAGTGAGGTCACTGCTCTGCCATATGAATAATAGATTTTAATTGATTTAACCTGGTCCTGAAGTGGGCTAAAACGCAAGCCCTGTCACTTTCAGAGGGCAGCACGAGGGGAGCATGGTCCAGCACACATCTTTAAAAGCCCCTTGACGTGAGTCCGGGATGAAATATTTACGCTGTAGTGAGGACTGACCTCCTGCTGCAAAACCACGTTGTGATCTTCAATTGATTTCTGACAGGACAATTGGGGCGAGACAAAATGCAGGCAGCACTGTCCGGCGAAACCTGCAAGTTCCCACAGTCACAAAAAACACTGCACTGAAGTGACCTTGAGGAAATCTGAATACTTACAGAGCATTAACTGTAAACTACTTCACTGATATTTTAACTCTGCTTCTGAAATCTCTCTCCTGGTCAAGCAGACCCTTATAAGCTGCTTGGAGACTCATGCATACTGTAAAAGGCAGATTGTTACTCAGAAACAGTCCTTGAATAGTCAACCTCCCAAGAATGAGTGCAGAGAAAAGAACCATTAGTATCTTTGCATGTTTACAAAGTAATTAAACGCTGCTCTTTTTGAACAGTTTTATTTTGGAGTCACTCATAAAAAAACATTTGTAACTATGGTGGATCAAAATATGTACAAATTCAAGTCCAGATTTAATATTTTGCCTCATCACAGTCTGTTACTTGCTGATCCGTCTGGCAATGTGTTAAAATTATGCAGATTTATTCATAACATTAGCATGATAAATTGGGAACAAAATGAAGCAGCTACACTTGAATTATTAAGATTATGAAAAATTATAATGAATGCTTTGCTCTTGATGTGACTTGTTTTCCTGATAAACAAAGGCGTCTAATTACCACGGAAACATCTGGGGATTTTGGTAACCTTCATTAATCTCGCCCAATCCCACCATTCATCTCCCTGCAGAGTTTCACATTAGGAAGGATAAGTGCACCAATGACACTGCATATAAATGCAGACCGGTTATCAGACACTTTCTCTGCGCGCTTACTTTCTGGCATCTTCCTACACCTCGGGGATATTGCCCAATAAATGCCTTCTGCTGGTGCCACATTCTCTGATCTCATTGTCTCCCAGTGTTAATTGCGAGATAGTAAACACTGATTATGAGTCAATTAGCTGCTGCTTCAAACAAACTGCTGCAGTTTCACTCACCAAAAACAGGTGATGTAAGGAATTCTGCAGACAGGGTTGGACTTTTTTAAAGATTTCTGAGCGTATTCCCAAAGGCAGGAGCAGTAAGAGTTCATCTTAGACATGATAATAAACGTCACATTCAACCTGCCTTACACCACATATATTCAAAGACTTTTTCCCCCACTTCACTTCCAAAACTATGAATTCTTCAGCTCAGATCCAACACCTTCAATCCATCATGTTTTACAGAATGTTTCTGTGTCTGTTTTTCATCTTTATGATTGTGCTCCTTAGGGTCACTGTGAGTGTTTGTGCTCCTGTTTGTGTATGTTGGTCCAGTCTTTGTGTGTGTATTCAGCTCATCCCTTGCATGAAGTCTGAGCCAAGGGCAGCAGTATGTGGATAACCCCTACAACCGGGGCCCCAGGCTAGCAGAAAACCTGGCTCAGACTGAGTGTGGAGAGCCGGGATATATGGCTGGATCAGACTGGGAGTGTTGGAAGGCGATGACCAGGTGTGTGTGTCTGTTTGTGTGTGTGAGTGTGGGTGTGTTTATGTTGAAGTAGGTGATGGGGGATTTAGGATAGGTAGTGGAAAGGGGAAAAAACAGTTGGCTGTCACAGTTCTTTGAAAGTTTCAGCAATCATTTGTTTAGTGGGTTTTTGCTGTGCTCTATTGTGCATTGTGTTTGTTCATAAAGGCTGTGTATTTTTTTTGTATGTGCGTGAGTGTGTGCATGTGTGTGTGTGTGTGTGTGTGTGTGTGTGTGTGTGTGTGTGTGATCTGCTCCCTCTCTGACCTGCAGGATGAGTAGGGGGGAGACTCCTGCTGATTAATGGGCCTGTCGGCTCTCCCATGGTGGCACGTCTCCAAACTAAATTTGGCCACTGCTGGCTCGCGGGGTCAGGTGCAGGCAATGGAGACATTAGGGAGGCTCGGCCTCACAGCAGCATCTCCTGAACACTGCTGGACCTCAGCACCAGGAGAACCTGGAGCAGGCTGAGATAGGTCATCTCACTGAATTTTTATAGGAGCTGCTTATAATAACAGGCTGTCATTCATAAAGGGCCTTAAAAAGGACCTTTTTACCAATGAAAGTGCACAAAACGTTTAGAGGAAGTGTTGCAACTTCCTCAGAAATAATATTTTAAAGGGAATCGCATAGTGAGGTTTGGTTTCCAGTGGTTATTTCTATGGCTGTCTTTCCAGTAATAACACTTTTTTACGTACAATTAATGCATGCCATTTCTATAATTATGACCCTCAGCCAGCCCAGTGGGAAAACAAATGCAGCAGTATTGCAATATTATAGATAGCAAGCAGAAACAAACTTCCATGATCAGAAATGAATAAAGAAATGGGTCATTTGAAAGGCAGGTTCAGCTTCAAAGCCCTGCCAAATGATTGTTTTGGAACATTCGGAAGGCGGATAAAGAAATGTATTTGATTCATTTCTGATTAATTGCAAGTTAAATACAATCATGTGATTATTTGCAACTATAAAATAGAATTGTTTGACAGCCCTATTATTTAAATTTGCCCCTTGAACAGAGCTACTGTATGTCCCTCTATTTTCAGTCGTATGCTAAGCTAACCTGCTGCTAGATAATACCGATTATAGCCTGTCCAGTGTCCCTTACACCATGTATCACTCTGACTGATTATAATTCTATGTAATTGTTGCTACCTTTTCTGCTTGAATCAATATTTTTCTTAAATATACACTCATCTGTTTGCTCTGTTAGCATTTAACTTTTAAATACTTTTCTTTCACTTGAATTTGATGCTTTTGTGTAACTATTGTTTTAGTAATTTTAGAGCAATCGCACACTTGACTTTCATTTGGGACACATTAAGTTCGATGATATCTTATGTTATACAGAGTTTGAATTTAGGGCCATGTGTCCATGATCACCATTCCTGTGCTGGCATTGGCCACTTCCTATACAAAACCTATGCAGTTCTGTGTTCTCAGTGTTAAACATCAGATTTGCTGAAAGCACTGAGCAATGAGCACACACTCAGTTTGAGTTATGTCATTGTGGAAGGAATTATCTTTTGGGGAAGATTTCCAAATAACGTATAAAGTATTATTATTTCTAAGGGAACAGTCTTTCATAAAAATTGTCTCCTAATCACATCTTTAAAAAAGGTTAACGTTGACACATACTGTACATGTCCTACACCAAGTAAATCATCCTCTCCTGAACCCACAGCTCTGTTTTCATAGAAAGGTTTGTAAGCCTAAATGACCCACAGTGCAGAGATGCTAGTGTCCTCTGTTGCTGCTACAACTGATCCTAAACAAAGGACCAGACAAAGTTCATGCTTTGGAGAGTGTTGTTGAGTAATTGGTGGCAGTGCAGCACCAAATATCAGGAACAAACATCTTCATCATTCCAAAGATGAAGGGTGCGTGTTGGTCGGTGCATTGGTCAGGACTTGAGCAGACCTTTGCATCCAGTAAACAATCAGAAGCGGTCATGGTCTTCCAATCGTCATGAAACAACATTTTGTTCTATTTTATCACTAATCTATGATGATGAAAGAAGCATCCCCATTTAACTGTAGACATAACCAGCGGCGTCCCACTCATCCATCCCCCACAGTGACATTTCCCCATCCATCTCACACTGCAATCAGCACTATCCATTATGTATTCGCAATGAGGTAACAAGCGCAACTTGACCAATTACAGACACAATGATAGACCCTGCAGCTCGTTTTTCTCTGTATTTTTGCCAGCGCTGTCATGGCGACCCCTACAACGGACGGACGTCAAGACTGGTTGGCAGGTCAACCAAGGTGGGCAATGTGAGTACATAATTACAGCTTGGGAACATTTGCCCTTTGCAAATTGTATGAAATGCATAGTGGCTAATTGGGCCACTTTGGCATTTGTGGAGTTCACTGGGTCATCTTTTATGTGACGGCCATTATCACTAAAGTGATAAGAGTGATAGGCCCACTCAGCTCCCTCTGGTTCCTTTTTGCTGTATCCATAGAAATAACTGGGAATGGGTCAAGTTGAGGAAGACATTACATAGTCACTGGTACAGGTCATAAAACGAGGCTTTTTATGTCCAAAATGGATGTTTTGAGTAAGAGAAAAGGTTACTATTTTAGTCGTACAAACTGTTTCTGTACAGTTACTGCACAGAAATCCCCACACCAAGACTTTGATTTAAATGATAGCTTTTATAGATACTTTGTGTTTTCTGCCGATGGCATTGAGAAGTCAGAGCTCTCTGATATTAAAAAAGTTATATACTTCTACTCCAGAGGCTAACTTAGTTTGAATGAGCTCCATCGGAAGGATTAAAAAGCCCCGACTCCTCAGAGTTTAATTATTTATACCTGACCAATAGAAAAACAGGCTTTTGTGATAAAATTATGTAAAACCAACATTATAATGATAACCTGCGTCCACTTGCAGGCTCATTTTACAAAAGACATATGCATCATCCTCCAATTTCCCTGAATATAAGTGATAATATTAAACCTCTACCTTCAAGTTCATCATGCCAGGAGAAAAAAGATCATTTACTTTTTTAAATCCCCCTCTCTGACAGCAAATTTCTACTCTTCCACAGTCACCTC
Source organism: Notolabrus celidotus (assembly GCF_009762535.1). Classification (NCBI taxonomy): domain Eukaryota; kingdom Metazoa; phylum Chordata; class Actinopteri; order Labriformes; family Labridae; genus Notolabrus; species Notolabrus celidotus. Next base: position 7,269,049 of record NC_048278.1, read on the forward strand.
CCAGTTCACAGTGAGGCAGGAATGTGCTAAATCCTCCTCAGGTGGGGGAGTCGGCCCGCCAGCCGTCGGCAGACTCCATTCTCGTACAGACTGATAAATCTCTCCCCTTTGTATCCACACCCCTACATTAAGTAAAGGTAGCGCCATCTGCTCTCTATTAATTCCCCAGCAGGCGACTTATCACCTCCACCCCCCTGACCCCGAGTGCCTCCTGCATCCTCCCTGCTCCTCTCCTTCTTCCTCCCCTTCACTTCTCCCCTCTACTCCCTCATTCCTGAGCCCTATTCATCTCATCCTCTTCATGTTTTATACACTACAGTTGAAGGGGTTTGTTGACATTTCATTTTCTTGCGTCTTAGAATATGGATTTATATACATATACGCACATGGACAAACATACTATAACCTTTTACTAACCGCTACACTCTGCCACAGTGTACCTCCCCCCGTGGCAGGGTTCAGTGGACAAGTCTGGTCCTCCAGGTCAACGGCAAATGAGAAGCAGAGCTTCAGGATTAGGGAGGAGATAGCGAGGGGTTCAGGAGCCTTTCTCTGGCTTTGATTAGCTCCCTTACTTGATTACATGCCCATCGTTGAGGAAAAAAGATGAAAATTGGATGAAGGCAGAGAAGAGAGTTGAGGGGGGAGACGGAGTCAAGGCCATTTGTTTTCTCAGCTGGGGCTAGTTCAAGTGGTCCTTTTTTGAAACCCTCTGGCCCAGGTTCACTCACACACACACACACACACACACACACACACACACACACACACACACACACACACACACACACACACACACACACACACACACATGCTGAGATTAATAAAATTGTCCTTAGAGAGTACAGAATAAGTCAGAAGATTGGCTCTGGTAAGTCTACCACCTCACTCCTTTTTACTTTCCAGTCCCATCCTTCACTCACTTGTTTATCCCTTCAGCTCTCTATCTTTTCTTCCCTCTCCTTTTCTCCTCCACTGTACTCTCTGTCCCGGTCTGGTCTGTCAGGGTAACCTGACTCCGGCGGCTTCTGACATGATCCAGACCGCTCATAGCCCCTGCCCAACACTTTCACCACCAGAGTCAGACAGTAAAACAACCAGATTACTACCACATGTTTCTCCCTCTCTTTCTCTCTCTCTCTCTCTCTCTCTCTATTTCACACACACACACATACACACTCTCTGTTGTTGGCAAACATCCCCCACCACTACCACCACCAGCTAGCTTGGCTCGGGAACACAGGCCACACCAAAGAACCCAAAGCAGGGTAAACTGACCCAACTTGTGTAGAGAGAAGGTTGCGGGGGGTTGACCTGTTGGTGTGTATGTGTAGTGTGTGTAGTGTGTGTAGTGTGTAGTTATGGTAGATGATGGATAAATAGTTACAGCTTCAGACAGGAGTGAAAAGAGGAGAGGAGAGTGGAGGTTAAGAAAGCAGAAAAGTCGTGTACATTTCCAGAGAAGAGGTTTCACCTTTACCTTCACTAAACATTTAAGTAGACAAACTGCATCATGGGTAATACGTCAGATGTCATCACATGTACGTAGGTAAATAATGCAGAGCTTGCACTTAATTTTACAGTAACATCTTGTAACAATTCCCACGCTGACTTTAAATAAATACTTGCATGCACATTCTGTGTGTTTTGACCACTGTTGTGTGTCTCTGTTGTTAACCTGTGATCACTATGAATCAAAAGAGGAATACTACCTTGCTATAAGAAGCTGCCTTATTACATGTTGTTTGTATTTGTATAGGCTGCTTGCAAAAACTAACTTAGCTATGATCAAGAAGTAATTCAATACCTTTACAGTATCCTGTCAAACCCAAGCGGCAACCTCCAGCCATGAGAAATGCCGGTCTCTTTACCTCACACTAGCTCAGCAGATGTTAGGTTGAGTTCAGCATTTCCAATATGGCACCTGCCAACAATAGGCTTCTAAACAGTGCTTTAGAAACAGTCTATGGTCAAACCACAAAACATTTTTTTCCTTCTGATGAAGTGAAACACAGGTATTAAAGTTTAGGAGTTGTTTAAAGGTACTTATACACAAGATATAAGTATTGATCACAGACTCTATAACCAGTACTGGGTGCACTGACGTCATTTTCCCACCACGTCACACCTGCCTTAGTTCGACTGGGTGGACATAAATAGGATTAAAACAGATTATTATCAGTTGGACCCGACATAGATCATCAACAGACACCCAGAGAACGAATTTTAAGACATTCATATGTACCTGATTTATAAGCCAAGGAAGTAAACAAAGCAAAGCCTTCTGAAGATTATTATTTTGAAAATCAATATGTTCATTGATCTGATAAACTGTTGTTGCCTCCTGTTTATTTCAAAGTTGACTGGTACACAGGACAACTCTTAAACTTTAACAATGAAACTCATGATTTAAGCAGTACAGACAGGGACAGTAATTTCACATCATAAAATATACACGGACATAACTGTAATATTTAGTCACATAAAAGTCACATTGAATTATTGATTTGATCTAATCTGTGATGAATTCCTACAGACCAATCATTTTTATCTTTCAGTGCAAAACTAGATGGAAACAGACTCTGCAGGATGTGAGGACCAATCTTAAATATGTAACGGTTTGTTTATTGATGCTGTAATTTTTAGTTTGCTTTGCAGATGATCTGCTGAAATTCAAGTGTCAACTTAACCTGAAACATACAAGTTAAAATAAGAGCAGGGAGACAGGAAGAACGGTCTGATTTTATTATTTGCTAACTAAATGCTTCTTAATTCATGTGCTCAATGTGCTACTGTACCTGTATGGCTTTGTACTGTGGTTTTGTTGATGTAACAATGGTGTGATTATAAACATTTAGCTGAGGATCATAGCTGCAAAGTAAGTTAGCATTGTAGTCCTGCCACGTTACAAAAGAGCCACCTTTGTACCACTGAAAACTTAAAGTTCAACAATCTTCATATTTACCTTTAATGTTGCCTTGAAAGATTAGAGATCTGCCTTCAATAATATTCAACCATAATCTTTTCATTGTAAACTAAGGGAACATCAGATTGACTGATACTGCTGGGTAGAAAAGGCAAAGGTTTATATCCATGTAGATATGTTTATATCCGTGTAGAACAGCAGAACAGTAGTTTTACAATCCGAACTATCACTGTGGCCCTTTGCTTTATCTTAGTCAGTATGGCCAGCTGTAAAAAATGTTGCCCACCCCTGTTCTATGGTAATGACCATATTATTCAATGCAAACTGCACTTGACACTGTTAATACAAAATTCAGCTCCAGTCATTTTTTCTTCTATTCAGGGATTTTTAAATTTTCCTTACTTGTTCTGCAAACTTGAAGCAACCTAAGAGTTGGGTCACACTAAGAAGGATGTGTAACACTGCCTGATCCTAGGAAAGTTATCTTAGTTGAGCCTTGGTCCCCTTTTGGCTTTGCACCTGCATGATGTTTCCTCCCTCCTCCGCGCCGTGTTGGCAGGAGCCATCCTGGTCATTCTGCATGCCCAGGCACATTATCAACTTGCAATTACACTCACACACTCTGTTCTACTCACCCAAATGAACCAGCTGGTGATACAGCAACACTGCATTACAAACACATTGACTCCCTGCACATTTTTAAATAAGAGGTCTTCCTATCACAAATAACCCTAATATGAACTTAATGCACAGTAATGAATCTGTTGGAGTTTCATTCCGGCATGCTGGAAAGTTAATAAAACAATATTGCGATTTGAGGAGAAAGAGAACCCTGTGGACCTAGCTTTAGATTAGGCCCCTAATGGCTCTGAAGCCGGAGGCTAAATTGAAATGTAAAACCCAGAGCGAGACCCTAATTCACCCTTATCTGTGTGAGTGACGAGCCTGCCTCCCCCGACTGAGATTGGGGCCATCGAGTTGGATGAACCGCAATTTGCTTTGTTAGAGGTAGATGTGTATGCATGCACGGCCCGGATCACAGTATGGAGATACAGAACACGTGTTTGGAATGCATTGGAGTAAATGAATGAGGTTCAAAGGATCTTCTTCTTCTGTCCCTCTTTCATCGCCTTGCTGTAGCAGAGAGGGGTTTACAGAGGACGAAAAAAAGAAAGACAAGCGTCTGTGTGTGCAAATAAAAATGACAAATCGACTCAAGAGCACCGTTTTGTACTTTCCTGAAAATCTGAATGCATAATTATTCACAACAGCAATCAATAACGGGACAATTTAAGTGTTTACTCTGTGAAATGCTTGAGTTTTCTTATACGTAGTAAAAATTTGTGGCACTGGATTTGAGGTAGTAAAACACACAAACACAACATCATCCCCCTCCTCCACCCCTCCTCTTCCTCCCTCAGTCAACAGGCCACTCGTCCACCTGTTCCCATTATGTTACCTCGGTGATATCTCTCTCTCGTCCTCCACCTCCTCCTTCCCCCTCTTTCTCTAATACTCCTTCCTTCCTCTCCTCTCACCCTAATATCCTCCTTTTCCGTTATCTTCCTCCCTTTTACCACCCGGTGCCTCCATCGCTGACCGTTCATTACCCTAATCAAATCCAGCAGCTGAACAACCGCTCACTGCCACTCCACGAGCTGTTATTTTTTTTAAATCCCCCGACTCATTTGCATATGCGTCCAGTTAATTAGCGTGGGGGCGCAGGTGCGTGGTGATAATCATTATTAAACATGACAGTCACCTGTGACCGCACTGCCCTCCCCAACCCACCACATACACACACTAACACACTCTTCCCTGCCTCTGCTTCCTCAGCTCCCTCTCCCCCTCTGTGCATTATACACCATCAACAAGCAAAGCCAGAGATGATGTAATTTCCTGTTTCTGGTTTTACTGTCCACACATGCATCCAGTGTTTGATCACATTTGTTCAGTACATCTGAAGTTCAGTTCAGGAGGCTCTGACGGCTGAGCAGGTTTGAGGAAAACAGACCACCTTTAAACTCGTACAGTGTTCAGTGTGTTCTGGCAGAAAGGTGTCAGAAAGGAAAAGAAATTAAATCAAAGAAAGAAATGCCCCATTGACAGACTGTGCATGCGTGTGTGTGTGTGTGTGTGTGTGTGTGTGTGTGTGTGTGTGTGTGTGTGTGTGTGTGTGTGTGTGTGTGTGTGTGTGTGTGTGTGTGTGTGTGTGTGTGTGTGTGCTGGCCTGTTGACATCACTGGGAGCGCTGGTTCCCTTATTCCATTATCCAGGCCAACATTTTTCTGTTGCTGCGTGCCAGTGTCAGCACGCATGACACTGCTGTGTGCACATTTACATTTTTATTTGAGTTTTTTACTATTTGTGTGTCTTTGTGTGAGTCTTATTATGTGTGGATATTGCTGAAACTACAGAGGCATGCATAGATATGTCTGTGTAATATAATATAAGCTTGATGATAGGTTACATTGTGGGAAGTCGATATGATAGGGTCTGACAGTTTTAGTGTACTTACAGTCGGCATCACTTCTATTTCTCACAGGTGGAGCAGACTTCCAAGTGGATGAATACAAATTTTACACTAATCATAATTGATTTAAAGGTTTGGTTATATTGTGTTATTATGACGACGTACAGTTCCACAATTAATGCTATGTATTTTCAAATTGTTTTGTAGCTCGTGTTGCATTTTTTTTACACATACATCTTATTACAAAATGTAAAAAATGCCTTATTACACAAAATACCTTGGCATCAACCCGGCACGACTCAAGGTGAGTTTTTCCACTTAAAATCATTTGGATGCAATGTTTCAAACAAGCTTGTTTTGTTGTCAGTGCAACCTTATCCTTAATTATTAGATTTATAAAAAAGTGTAAGTTATTCAACATTTAAAGGTCGGTGTACAGTACAGTGTGTCAGCAGTGGAGGTCACTTTCTATAAAGAGCTCTATCGCCCTCTGCTGTTTGTATGCTGAAAATGCATGATTGTGCTTTTGAAAGCTTTTTCATTTTTTTTTTTTTACAGTAATCTAATTTGTCCTTATTAATTATAAATCCTTATACTTTAAGTTGAGCTGAGTCATTATTGGTCCAGGTACAAGAATACCTGCCTATAATAAATTACCTATTTCATCTTCAAAATACGTTTATTTTATTGTATTTTTGTCATTTAACTTCTTGTTGTTTTTTTGTTTTTTACAAACAGCCTAATTCCTATATGTAACATACTAACATACTATATGAAAAACATGGACAACATCCAACATTTAGCTAAACCCCACTACAGAGACACAATGAATATCTGTTAGTAAACCAAGCAGAGTGTGGGCTAATGCAGGGGTTCCTAAAGTGTAGGTCGGGACCCCCTAGGGAGTCACAAGACACAAATGGGAGGTCGTGAGATGTCTTCCAGGAGGTTTTTTTTTTCAAGTTATCTAAAAATAGTGCATTTACCCATTATAGTAAACAATATCGACAAAAATAGCTAACCTTGAAATAAAACCTTAAAAATAGAAAGTGTAGTGAGTTTTCTGCCTTTCTTTGTTGCCAGATGACTCCTGAGTTTAGGATCAGTGAACAGTTAATTATCTAAAGCATCAGTAGCAGTAGGTTCATTGATAACAGCACAGGAAACACAGCCACATGCTCAAATAGGTAGGGTCATTTTCTATAGACCAGCTAAATGAAGCCACATTGCGAGTCTTTTGCACCTTTATTTTGGGGGTCGTGGGCTGAAAAGATTGGGAACCCCTGGGCTAATGTATCTGATGCAGTATAAATGACCAGACAATGTAACGCAACACAACACAACACAACACAACACAACACAACACAACACAACACAACACAACACAACACAACACAACACAACACAGTGACTTGATTCAAACATTTCTGTTTCACCCCACACTCACATTGTAACTTGCTCACATTAGCCATGTTTACTCTACCCAAGCAACAAGGTTGGGTAGCATGGAGAGATACAAATAGACACTTTTAGCATCTGAAATCTCTGGACTGAGATATCTTGTTCATCTTTCTGAACTATTGTAACTTTCACCTATCCAACATTAAATGTTTTTTCACCACTGAATTGAAATAAAGTGCTGACACGTCATTTTCTTGAGCTTACTGTCTCTTGAGCAAAGCTTGCGGCAGGAATGATGACTGAAATTAAATAGGAAAGGCTTTTCAGGAGTCATTCATTGTAGATCTAACCCGCCTGATATGTTCTTTTGGATACATTGATTTGATTCTGACCTCTGGGACTTTGAGGTTTTTATGCAGAATTATTACCTGTTGAACTTTAAGGTGATCAGACAAATGACCCCTGCATCATAACCATGAGGTTTTAGTATTATTATTGTGTTGCTGCAGTGCCATCTATTGGTGACATCCAACAGGGTTTTTTGGAGACGAGTACTGCACCTGTCTTAATTTATATTTTACAAACATGTTTAAGGTTTCCTCTGTATTTGTGGTATTTACACATTTGTGGCATTTATTTTTTTTAGATTGCAGCAAAGAAGCTGGAACTGACAAACAATTGCCACAAGAATTGTAGTTTGGTTTCAGCTGTAGTGAAGCAGACAGAAGTGTGAATTATAGAGACCAGTAAATGCCATGTGGGAGCATTTTGGTTCCCCTGTGTCAAGAAATGATACAGGAGAAAAGATGACAGACAAACAAAAAATAACTGCCAGACTGTGGTGACCTACACGTTGGGAAAATGAGAAGCCACTTGGCAAACAGTCCCACTGAGAAGATTCGAGAAGGAGCAAGTAAAAAAAAACAACCAGGCCTTAACAGCAGTACAAACACACTAATTATCATTGTTTTAGCCTAAGTTGTTGTTAGTTTTCTTAAAGTGACCCAAAAAACACAAACATTTAATGGCCAAAAATTACATTTTTCAAATCCTTGAAATTTTGTACGGGTGCTACAATCTATTGGACATTGAGACTATTTCAATTTTTGTCCTTTGCCTGTTTAAATTATTTTTAGATCCTGTAGTGTGAGTCAAATCAAGAAAAGAAGAAGGAATCTTGAAACCGTGAAACCATACTACCTGATGTCTCTGTGTATTTTTTCTTTATGGTGACAGAGTTCAAGGGGGACCTTGACATTGTCAGGAGAACTCTGTTCCCACCCCATGTACATGTTCCCGCAGAGACAGAAACCTGTTGGTCTCTGAACAGTCATAGGGGAAATCAAAACACTGAAAGAGTAAAACTGCACCTGATACCATATATAGTGGACATAAGCAACAAAAGTCATACAGAGGTCAGAGGGGGCCTTGACATAGTTGCAAGATCTGGACCTGCAAGCAGAAGAACCTTCAATGCTACACACTAATCTAAAAATAAACATGTAAGAATCTATCAATTCAGAGCTAACTGAGACACAGTTTATAAGATGGGTTAGGGGAACATATGATTACAAAGGTACTTGAACTGATTAGTGGCTGAGATTATGATAGTAAGACTTAAAGGTGACATATCACGCTTTTTTCATCAATATATATTGGTCTAAGAGGTCCCCAAAACATGTCTTTAAAGTTTATGCTCAAAAAAACACTTTGAAATCAGATTTTGGCATGCCTGAAAAGCCCTCTTCTTCAGTCCTCCTCAGAACTCTCTGTTTTCCCTCTGACCACGCCCCCTCAGGAAGTGGATGTGCCTCGGCTCTCCAGCACGTTGATCTAATGTTTACATGTTGGCTGAATATACACGGCTGCTCAGAGATCACGTTTCTTCAACCCTCTGAATCTGATCCAGAATCTGATCCTGACGGAGAGGCGCCTGTAGCAGGACCTTTCTGAAGGATTGGTCACAGATTTAGTGTTTCTTGTTGTTTTATTTATCAGTATGTCGACGTGTGTCTTGGTACACAGCTACAGCTACGAACATGTAGCTATGTGGCTATGCTAACTAGCGCTAGCACTTATCCATGATAAATAAAAATCATCCACTAGATCTTCAAATCTGCAGACGTGGGGAGTAAACCCGACCTCTGCCAGAAAGGCAGCGGGACCTTTCTGAAGGATTGGTCACAGATTCTGTGTTTCTTGTTGTTTTATTTGTCAGTATGTCGACGTGTGTCTTTGTACACAGCTACGAACATGTAGCTATGTGGCTATGCTAATTAGTACTAGCACTTATCCATGACAAATAAAAATCATCCACTAGATCTTCAAATCTGCAGACGTGGGGAGTAAACCCGACCTCTACCAGAAAGGCAGCGGGACCTTTTCTGAAGGATTGGTCACAGATTCTGTGTTTCTTGTTGTTTTATTTGTCAGTATGTAGACGTGTGTCTTGGTACACAGCTACGAACATGTAGCTATGTGGCTATGCTAACTAGCGCTAACACTTATCCATGATAAATAAAAATCATCCACTAGATCTTCAAATCTGCAGACGTGGGGAGTAAAACCGACCTCTGCCAGAAAGGCAGCAGGACCTTTCTGAAGGATTGGTCACAGATTTTGTGTTTCTTGTTGTTTTATTTGTCAGTATGTAGACGTGTGTCTTGGTACACAGCTACAGCTATGAACATGTAGCTATGTAGCTATGCTAACTAGCGCTAGCACTTATCCATGACAAATAAAAATCATCCACTAGATCTTCAAATCTGCAGACGTGGGGAGTAAAACCGACCTTTGTGTTTATTAAGACAGCCTACAACTAGAATGCCTCCCCCCTAAGCTCCTTGTTACCACACATTTGTGCAGGTAATGAAAAATGGAGGGGGGATTCAGTATTATTTTATACAGTCTATGGGCTGAACAAGCTCCGAGCTCTGACTCCGTGACAGACCGGATATTGTTGTTACGTAACAAAAACACGGAAGTCTGAAACAGCTCGTTTCACACACATTTACAGAAAGGTGGATAAATCAAAACAGGGGCAGAATGGATTTTTTTCATTCTCGGGGGGTTTGTAGACATGCCAGGGACACATATCTCAGGTAGAGAATCATTAAAAAGTCAATTTTGCATGATATGTCACCTTTAATGCAAGAGGCCATTGATGTGATCTCCCAAAATAAGAACGCAGATAATGAGTTGGAGGAGAATGTTGGAAACACACATACAAGGTTTCTTATCACTGCTGTGAATGCATAGACTGGTTTCATCAGATTATATTTTTTTATCTTGTGGGTAAGTGTAAATTGACATTTGAATTAATAGTTAATAGTCATGATGGTAGTGATGATACAGCAGTGAGATCAGTGGTAAATGGCTGGAATTGTTATACATGATTATTGGTTATATAATAAGACTCAATCGTCAAGAATGCTTTTTTTTTTTGCCATTTTCACTTTCAATAGAGCATATTAACATCATGATGGCTGTTATGTTTTCATGTCTCAGGATAAATGGAACATGATATTGTGCAATTCTAGATGTTGTTCTCTAAACATGAGTAATGTACAACCGTAAATATACACTCCTCCTGCTCTGACAAATATAAAATACAGATTAGTTCAAGGTTTAGATTAGATCAGGTGTAAATTGATCCAGACCATACTGTGAAGGCATATAATATTAACATTAACAAAGCTTAACATTTTTTAAAAAGTTGTTAAATTGATGATTTGTAAAGCCAAATGTTAAAACAAACAAACATATAAAATATGAATAACAGTTAAGCTGTAGCTATGCATGTGCCCTGTACAGCACAGAGATGCCGATAGGTTGAATTGTCCTTAAAATTTCTGCAGCTGTGTGAATGGCACCTGTGCTTTCCATTCTATCCACAAGATGGCAGCATGTTTATTTACCTCCACTGTGTTGGTGAACCCTCTGTGGGAAAAACTGAACTCCCCATGAACAGCCTCAGATAGCTGATCCGGCTCAGCTGATGCCTCCAAGGATTGCTAGTGCAAGTCACCTCAAGCCACACTTCAAATGCTAACTATAGTGTGACAGCGTCTGTCCCTGTGAGTTTGACTCTGACACTTAATAAAAATCATGTGTCATTTTAATCAATGGGACAACAGGGGTTTTCTTGACAAAGTAAACACTGCTGGTGTGTGTGTGAAGATTTGTGCAAGATAGATGCACATTTAAGTGCCCATTTATTTATGTACAGTGTTGTCTGGCAATAACAATAATAAAATATTGCAGAGATAGCTATAAGTGTATGTGACACTGTGTGTGTGTGAGTGTGTGTGTGAAACACTTAACAAAGGAGATCTTGAGGGACTGACTGAAGGTTTAGGTCTTATTAATTATTGAAGCAACATCATTTGCTGCTGTGCTTTGGTCAGCAATGTGTCACTTTACCTCCCTGCCCCCTCACACACATAAACACACACACAGACACACACACACACACACAGACACAGACACACACATACACAGACACACACACACACACACACACACACACACACACACACACACACACACACACACACACACACACACACACACACACACACACACACACACACGCATATACTGACAAAGATGTTAAAGAATTTGTCAAAATAGATCGTACTGTCTTGTCCGACCCACACCACATTGACCTGGATGATAAGTGATGGAAGGAGATTCATTGTTTAAAAAGTCAGTTGTAAGGCAGAAAGAAACGTGGGTTAACAAAAAGGCATTGTGTAAAAAATATTGATTATGCCCTTTGGCAACTGTGTTTTGACTGATTCTGTTACAATAGAGAACATGAATCAATACATGATTTTAGAGGCTAAACAAAACAGCAGAAGTAGATGGATTGCATTGAAGTGGAAATTGAACATGGCATGCAGCCCAACACATTTCACTAATGTACTTATATGACCTGGTATATCTGCGCTCTACATACACAGAGCTTTTTATGTTAAATACTATCTTGAGAGGGTCTCAAAGGCAGTGATTTACATAAATATTCTTTGTGTTTACAAATTTTCAGCCTGCTAATTGTTTTTCTTTCATGATTTGAACATGAATCTATCAAACTGCCATGGGCTAAATATTATTTCTAGTGCATCTTGAGGTACATGAAACAACATGACAACTACAAAGTGTCTTTTCTGTGGTCAGTCTCTGCATGCTGGTGCAGCGTGTTCTTTGATCTTTTCTTAGCCCTCTTCACTGAGCCTCAGGGAGGTTTTAGTCAGGTGAAAAAATGGAGCTTTGACCTAACTGGACAGTGGACAGTAAGAAGGAAAGGGATGGGGGGAGGGGAACATCTTGCCTGTTGTTGCTTATGTTGATGATACTTGGTGGAAGTGGGTCAAAGGTAGGTCAGCTGCTCCATGGTGAGACGAGTCCATCCAGTTGGCATTATTAAGAGTTATGGTCAGTGTCTGTGAGATACAGCAGGGATGAGGTCGGTTCATCATCCTTGGGATTTGATTGGATGTCCAGGATGTGTACATTCATCCTCAGGCGGCCTGTTCAGTCATCACGCCTGCTGTTGGGCCACATCACATGTTGTTTTGCTCTCCTCTCATCCATCATGTTTCTAAATGTAGACTCATGCAGCTCATTCAAATGTTGATGGTTGCAAATCAGTAGTAAATCAAAATTATTTAACAACATTTAGAACAAGAAAAAGAAAGGCACTTTCTTAGTCATGTCTTCTATTTCTTAGCAGAGTAGGAAGGTTTAGTTACACTGATATTATAATCCTGAAAGCAGGGGTTTCATTTTCCATGTTAAAGTGATGAGAGTCCTCAAAACTGAATTGTATGCAATACAATACGAGGCATTCAAGTGTTTGCTAGAATGTGAAAAAGCTATATGAATCTCTTCTGTGTCTCTCTCTGTGAAATCCACATGTGCCTTCAGGAAAACAACCGACAACTTTGAATAATAAATCCATCGTATCGATCAGGTTGAGCATATGTTGCCCAGATTCTTGAAATCAAATCCAGCTGTTTGGATTCTTAGTAATCGTCACAGGATTTCATTTCCAGTCCATATTTTTTTCCCCATTACTCTGAAAAGCATTTCAATCTATTCATAAGATATGCAGCACATATCCTCAGTGTTTTACCAAATTTATAATGACAAATGTAGAATAAAGAATTATATTGAAAGACTAACAATGGTACTGGACATGTTAAATTATTGAAGATATATTCATGTAACCTTTTATCTTACACTCTGAGATCTTCAAAACTTAAACCTGCACCCACAGCTTCCAGTGAGCGAGTAAAAATAAAGGAGTAGAGGTGTTGCTGTGTCTCAGAGGGGGACTTTTTGGGAAGGATGAGATTGCTGGGCTTAACTCATTTTAAAAGGGGTTTTTGTATGGGTAAAAAAAAAATAATTTAATCAAAACCGTAAAATGCAACTTTTAGCAGGTCAAAAAATGCTGAGTATGATGATACCCTCCTGAAATGTATGCAATGAAAGTACCGAGTGCCATGAGTTGCTTCAAGGTAAATCAAGTTATTTTCAAAAGTCAAATATTTTTTCCATGAAGTATTCAGAGGACCATACCGTGATTCAGACTAAGCATCAAGTGTTAAAGAAAAAATAATAATTTTAAAAAGTATTGAGTGATATTTTGATGTGTGTTTATTTGGTGCTTCTGTTTTTGCAAAGAAAGAGAAGAGAAAAAATGAAGAGAAGGCATTGAGCTTGTGGAAATAACAACAAATGGATTTGAAGATTCACAACAGAACACACCACCATCTATTAAGAGTGTGAAACTGATGGAGACAAAAACAGATTCCTCGTCTCCCCAGCTGACCTTGGTGGCAGCCGAGCTGTGACTCGAGGGCAGAAACCCAAATAACCCGGCCATGAAAATAAAAATCAATGCAGGAAGCAGATCTGTTGCCAGAAGGTAGTCCTCCAAGGTCAACAGCCCCGGCCTGCTGGCTATCACATTCAGCTTTCCTTCCATTCACACAGATGAACACAAACAACAGACATGGAAACAAAATGCCCGAAACAATATTCAGACTGAATTAGATCAGCAGTTAGCTTGTTTCTGGAAAGACTTGGTCAGAGGGTGAATCCATGCCCTGCTCATGTCAGACCAAAATAACCAGGCTGGATTCATCTTTCCTGTTTGTTCAAGTGCTCTGAATTGAACTCAGCTCTTCTTATACAATCAGTCCCTTCAGGATTTTGCAGGATTTTTTGTGATCGTTGCAGTCCAAAAAGCCTGATTTTGCGACAGCTTTTTGAAAAAATTGCTGTGAAAGTTGCGATTTTTCTTTTGCTGTTTTCCCCCCAATAACATGTCAGGGGCAAGTAAATACTCTAAATTGCAGTTGTTTTTAGAAAACATTCTTGATGTGACCACTGTGACTGTATTTTGATTCTCTTGATTCACAGAAAAATGCCATTAAAGGGCTGATTTGCACATTTACGACGGTCCCTGAATGCACCTCGCAGTGACAGAGGCACTTGACAGTCGGTTCACGGCACTCCAAAATGCATCTGCATCTTTGTTGACTAGGAGTTGATCAAAACTTATTAAATGTGTCTGATGTTTCACCAAACTGGATTAAATCAAGATGTTGACGCAGAGCTTTTTACGGTAATGGCAGCGGCAACAACGTCAAACCTCAAATATTAAACAGACGTCCCTCGGTTGTGTCTTTGTCCCTAACGCACACCGGGGGGTAAAAATCCTCAATGAAGATGAGACAGATGCATGGAGGTGAGGAGAGCTGGTTCATAAAGCACACCTGCTGCAGGTAGGTGACCAAGCAAACACTGTGCCCCTCAAATAATAACTCTAGTATCTATAAATAACAATGTTGTCATGTTCACTTGTCCTGCCACTTCAATATGTTGCTTAAGAGTATGGTGACAGTCTTCTGTTTGTTTGTTTTTAAATGATGAAATAGAAATATCAAAACCAGCTTAGGCCCAGATTCAAAACCACCAGCATATGTACATGTTTACTGGGACACTTGGGACAAAAATATTGTCATTTATAAGATGAGAGCTTTTCTAAATAGTGCAGTCTTGGAGTCAGTTGCCATTTTTATGTCTTTTTAATTTATACACTTTACCAGTGTTACCAAGCGGCAACCTCCGGTCTAAAAATATGAGTCAATGCAGAAGTGTTAGAAGCTGCAGTTCATCGAGGATCCGCTTGAGGCTGGCTCCAGAAGCACCGGAAGTCACATACACATGAATGGGGAAAAGACGATCTTTGCAGCATTAATAAACATGTTTACAGCCTGGTACAAAAGACGAGTGTAGTCTGAATAGCTCATTTCTAGATGTCCTCTCACTGTGAGGGGGGTGAATTTTTTTCTAATTCGGCAATTTCGAAGTTATTGAGATTACTAGTCTTCCAATGAGAGGCTCAGCTGCCTGCAGGAACACTGCAGCTGTTGGCTAGGAGGCTCAAAGCCCGCCTCTTTACGTCACACTGGCTCGACAGAAGCAATATGGCTGCCGCTCCCGATTGGCTTCAAAACAGCGTTCAGAAACAGATCGGTGACGTCACGGATACTAAGTCCATATTTTTTACAGTCTATGAGTGTTACTTAACAAAGTTTATGCAGTAATCTTTTTTCTAACACCTCAAAATTGACTCATGGTTGACTTAACTGATTGCCAAAATGCAAACAAAGGTACTTTTAATTACTCACATCCTGGGGCAGATGACACCTGTGAACAGAGTTTTCACATCACAAGGGAACATCCCTAAACACAGATGTTTATAAGGATATTCACTGGCAATTTATGCAAACTGACCAAATGAATGGGCATAACTCACTAACAGACTCAAGTGTATAAAAAAAAGACCACTTTAGGAACCAAGGGAATGCAACTTTCTCTGATGAGTTTTTGTTTTGATTCCATTCATAGTTGTTTGGAATAAAATCAGAATTTGTGGCCAGCTGCCCCAAGAGGATCAAATTGTAGCGGCTCTGATCTCCACTCCAAAGTCCACCTAGGGCATAAAAGACTAACCAAGTAAAAACCGCTGGTGGATGTATGCATTGCAAGAAGCCTCAATTTGTGTGTGTAAGTGGGAGGGGAGGGGGGCATAAAAAGAAGCAGCATAAGACACTGGTTTTCATCTGCAACTGCCGTCCTTCTGATGCCAGGGAGAACCTGGCCTGCATTGCCACAGCCTGTTACATGTGCAGCCCAGCACTGGGTACGGACCCTAGGTGGTCTCTCAACCATGCCCCAGGTTAACTGGCTGCAGTTTGCTTAGACCCCCCTTTGACCTGATTGCTCACAGTCTCGCCAGTGACAAATCAGAAGCACCTGACATTTCCCTCCTGGCAGGAATTGGATAGTCTCTTCACTCAGAGAACCACAGTTACAATGTTATCTACAGTTCCTGGGAATGACCACACACTCCAGGAACACTATTGGGTCTATGGTCTGCCAAAGAAAAGAGACATTCAGAGCTGGTCAGACACATTTTTGCCAGGGGAAATGGACCAGCTGGGGGCTGTGCCTTCATATTTCAGGGCTGGTGGCAGTGAAAACAGTGGTTCAAAGTAGTTCTGTTTGCCATTCATCTTTTGTGCCTGCATGCCCCCTCATCATGGGACCCCACCCAAAAAGGTAGCAGCAGGCCACGGACTGTTTCTGACTTGAAGAGGCAAAGTGATCGTCGCTGCCCAGTGCCAGTATCCAAAGGACAGTCTCAGATCATTCTATCTAATTTTTGTCACACCTGCAAATTTGCCATTTGCAGCTGAGGATGGACAGTGCAGATGCAGCAGCTCACACACACAGGCATGGGAACATTTGGACATCTTGGTCCCATGTGTGTTCCCTCCCTCCTTCATCCCCAGCTGCAGAGGATTTAAACATAGGAAGTGTTGCTCATTCCAATATTCCCTGAACCGGCCTCACATGGCCAGAGTGCCCACAACCCGATAGGGAGACACTGGTCTTGACAGTCTCAAGACAGGCTAGAAGGGAGCCCATGGTCTTCCCCTTTGGTATGAATGATCATTCCTCCCATGAGGCCAGAACAAGGAGGCCCACTGAGATCTCCCTCAAATGTTCAAGGCCAATGCAGGATACACAGAGGTTGTGACTTTCTTTGGACTGCAGAGGAGCCATATAGCCATATAGGCAGTGCAACAATGATTTGCAATGACAAACAACAAAAATAAACATTGCAATCTGGAAATGGGAGAGCATGACGTCTGCCTTTACCAACAAGTTGTTCAAGAAAACACAAGGTGTACAACCACAGTCCCTACGGTAGCCCCTGTATACTGTGTATGTAAACTGGCTTAAGCAACAGAACAGACAACTGTAACAGTACTAATAAGTATTGCAGATCAACTCATCTGGGAATGGAAACACACACTGCCTTTACCTATTGAGGGTATTCAGAACCATAAAAAGGTACAACCACAGTTGTTTTGAAATATGTAAAGTTGGCTCTAAGTAGAGGTGCTGTTGCCAAATGGGAAGGTCACGTTAAAGTGAGGAAACAGAGAAGTATTGCTCAAGTTAAGATTTAGAAGTGTGGTTTAGGAAATTAAAAGTATCAGCCCAAACCTTTGAAAATGTTCCATCAAAGAGGGACTGAAGAAATAGGCAAGGATCTTAAAGAACTAATTTGTGTTTTGTATAAAATGGCTTTATAGACAGATTTTTGATTGTGTACTGACTTTTAAAAAGCTCCAGTTTGAAAAGACTTTTCTAATTTGGTTCTTTGGTTTGTCAGTTTGTTCTGCATATAAGGTCAGAGTATAGAGGCAGTATGTGTAAAACACCCTGATTAAGCTCATGCAGCATTGAAGGGGTCACAGCTGTCAGAGCAGCGGCAAAAAAGACCTTTCTCTGCAGGCTCTTTGTCTCTCAAACAGCTCTTCTGCAGTACAATTTGTCATTTTTCTCATCCCTTTGTGTATCTTAGGCTGTGGGATTTCATTAGGAATATTAGATTATGATGGGTGATTGTAGATTGGTAATGATGTCAGTTTTAACAAAGACACAGTAGATAGGCTTTATCGATCTCTGACTTTCTAACAACATTGATTGCCTCACAGTCATTGTGATTTTTGCCAAAGCCTTTGTTACTTTGCAACCTTCCTGACACTCACTGAATCTGGAAATCTGATTTCTGGCTGTGATGCAGACCACTCACTGAGGTCCTGTGCAGCATCGAGTGGCACATGAGCACTCAGCTCTTTTCAGCCAGCTCAGACCCTTAATTACTGTGCAAAGGTCAAGACAGGCATTCCTGAATATGCTTATCTATGGGGATCTTTGGAGTCTGCACAGGTGAACACACGGAGGCCGACAATCAATCACATGGCCTCATGGGACGCACCTGCCCGCCACTAAACTCCAATAAACCGTGGTCCTGCTGCAAGACACAGAGAGAAGAGAAGCCACTGCTTCGGACATCAGTGAGAAAATAATCTCTCTTTCAGGGTGAATTTCTTGATTTACATCAGCATGTTGGCTAGTCACTTTAAGGGCATTACATTTGCTATCAGCTGGCAGTGAGCTGGTATAAGATAATAGACCAACATAAGCAAAAGAGAGCCAGCTATTGTGCTTCGTAGCATAAAAACAAATGCTGCTGTTGACACTTGCCCAATTGTGCAGAACAGTCAGTGTGAGTACTATTCCCTTTTGAAATGCAAGGTTTGCTACAGAAAGCTGTGTAGAAGCCGTACTGCTAGGTTTCAGGGTGAGTTCTAGAGCATGAGTGTCAAACATACGGCCCACGGGCCAAAACCGGCCCTCCAGAGGTTCCAATCCGGCCCACAACATGACTTTTGAAATTACAGAGAAGACATTAACTGCAATTTTTCAATAAAAGTAACTGCTATTTCAAATTTGTCCTACAATCAAACGGCTGAAAGAGGGCACCTGAATAGCGCTCTGGCACTTTTTTTTTCTCAAAGTGGGGAAAAATAATATTTACATTTTGCATAATACTGTGTAAATTCATAGACTTTTTGGACCCTAGCATACAACACTGTCCAGCAAGCAAACTGTTCATGCTGGACCTGGGGGGTCCAAAATAGTCAACTTTACCTTCTTCATTATTCTAATCTCTGTTGTTTTGCAGTAAACGTAACACTCTGTGTATCAGGGGAATTGGAAACCTGTATGCTTGGTGTGTTCGCAGCAGGTTTCAGTGCTTAAAGAATATCATATTCGGCTCAACTATGAGACTCATTATGGCAAAAAATACAACAGCTGTTTTTGTAGAAAGATATTTCATTAAATGTGAACATTTTCAGAATGTACTTTTTTGCACTAAAACAAAGGGAAAAATGTGGAGTTTTTATTTATAGGTTATGTTATGATTTTACTGGTCCCGCCCACTTGAGATTTGTAATTGAATGTACAATCATTATTGTTATGGTAATAGTGAATAAACTGAGAGACAGAGATAGAGAGAAAATCTTACTCCCTTTCCAATAAAATAAACTTAATACTTAAAATGTTGATGCCTCACATCTTGTTTCACGTCTTCAGTTATTCTGGATGTGCAAATAGGACACCCAAATCTGTGCAATCAATACTGTGCATTGCTTTAACAATCTCCTTTGTTCTGTTATATCAGAGCACTATTTCAGAAACTCATTCTGCATGCCCAGAACCTGCAAACTTTCCTATGCACACTGCTACTTCTACTGAAAAAAGAGGGGAAAGGTAACAGCACCTTTTGCACTTGTATACTTTTAACAAGAAAAACAGTATGGGGAAGTGAACGGCTGATGCAGTCAGTAAGGAGTCTGTCATGCAGGAGAGTCTTGTTTTGATATTAAACAAGCTGACTGGAGTTTATAGTGGATTTATTTGACAGCAGCTACTGTACGAGATAAACTAGTGCAATGGACAAATCTCTGACTTGCAAGAAACTGAAATAACTTGAGTCGTTAAGGTTTTTGTTGTGAACCCCAAAACAGCAGATTCAACAACACTGACCTGGCAGGAATTCAACCCAATTATGACCCGTTTTTCAGGAACATTCAGTGCTGGGTATCATCATTCCTGTGTTGTTGTTTTTGTCAGAGATAGTTTCTTGTGTCTGTCATGTGTCTTATTGCCATTAGCAAGTTAAGGCAGTTTATCCTTATTAGAAAGATCAGAAGTTGGTACAGTAGTTAATTAAACATCACTTTAATGCTATAGCTTATTGAGGTAAAGTATTGCTTTTCACTGCTAGAACACTGTACCACCAAACAGTATGGAATGTATTACCAGACAATATGATACAAAGGTCAGAATCTTTGTCAGCAACTAAGGTCACATCCCGGGAGAGATGTTTTCCAACTAGACAGAATGAACAATACCTCTTCAGGGGAATGTAATCGTGACTCAGCGCTGTGTGTGGATGCTAGCCCCGCTGCATGTAAATGTGACTACCTCCATCACCCTGACTGACATTCTGATTCAGCAAGACCTCTGGACTGCGTGTGTGTGCAGTGATGCAGTCAAATGCACACATAGAAGTCAGTGATAGTATTTCCATTTTATACAGTTGAATAAATCTTCAGGTGTAATGAGAGCTTTTTATACATGCGTATTTTGTCGCAGGCCCATTTCCAAGTACACAAATAGACTCGCTCAGTGACTAAGTGTGGTGTCACTACTGAATGCTGATTGAATCAACCTTTCAGCTAAAGGGATGGATGATTGTTTCAACCTTTCAGGTAAAATGGCACACATTAAGAATGATTTGAACTATTTTGCAACTGCATCAAAAATTAAAGTGCAGCCATGTCCTTATTAGCATAACCTGAATTTATCAAGAATATTTGTACCAGAAACTTTGGGTGTTAGGAAAACTGCTTTTTCGCAAATATAACTCCTGAAAATAAAGAAGTGTTTTGTTTTTCAGCCTACTGTAGCTGTAAACTGAATTAATGTACATAAATTAAGCTAAGTGAAGCCATGCCACTCCTCATCTGCCCTAAACTTCCCCCCAGGCATGAGGAAGCTAAATATAGAAGCACACTGTCCGTCAGTCTGAATAGATGTGCAAGGAGATACACAGGGTTAACCGACCTGACTGCTTGACTATGATTCACACTCTCCTGGGTTAAGGACCCACATTCAATGGAGCAGAACTGCCCTCCAGGGCACAGGCTATGTGTGTGTGCAACAGTGTCCATGCTCATTCAATTTGCATATGTCACATTTGATGTGTTAGTGTCATTTAATGGGATAGTCTTTCCATTGGTGTTGGGTAAAAGCAATTCTACTGCAATGACATATGCACACTCACTGAAATTCCCACATTGAGCCAGTTAAGCAGGACACAGCCTTATTCTTTTTATGATGAGCACACAATACACTTCTCCCTGGAGTGATGAGCTCATGTGATTTACCTGTACATAGACTGCACCTCCAGTAGAGTACATACAGGCCGGCTCCAACATATAATCTTCATGGTGCACCCTCCAGAGAATCACAGAGGCAGTAGCAGTAGCTTTCCGTCTGAATACTTGGACTTCCTTTTTCTTTTGCCGGTGATCTATGAAACCAGCATTGCTGCTTGTTCTGAAAGAGAGAACAAGGGACAGGGAGAGAAAAGGATAATAACTCAGATAAAGCTGTAGGGAGAGTACAAAGATGAACACAGAGGAAGTGAAGAGTAATGGGAATTTATGGTTTCCATGTGGCCCAGGTATCCATTAGGAGTGCCATAACGAATGGCCGGTCCCTGACAATGACACCCGGCTGGAGCCTGGGCTGATTGAGCTGTGATCACAGCAGCAGACGGCTGCTGCTAGCAAGGCAACACTAACCTTAGCAGATGTCATCTAAAAGCTATCATATGGTAAGCACTGTCCTACACTACTCCTTAATTTCTCTGTCCTTGTACGTGGTTCCCCGTCATGTGTTACGTTCCCTCTCTGTGTTTGTCTGTCTGCACCTGCTGATTTAGCCTGGAATGGATTAGTGTGTCTCCATGTAAGTGTACACTGTCAAAATCATAGCGTTAGCCTGCCAAAGGGAGCGGCTTTCCATCCTCCCCTCATCTTCTTTTCTTCCTCTCTATCTCTCTGTTTTCTTTCCTGACTACGCATGATAACCAAGGTCAGGTTAGCTCTGCCCCAGCCACGTCACTGCTATAATTAGCACTTACTACGAGCCTCTATTTAAGCTCATGTTATGTAGTCCCATTGTACGCTCTCTGTACAAATACAGTTGTCATGTCTCATGATTATTTCATTTTCATTCTGTTTTTCCACCTCTTTACTTATAAATTATTTTTTAATTTCTCACCACACATTTACATACATTGCTCATGTTCAAAATGAAGTTTGGTGTGCTCTTTAGGAAGTGAGGCATGAGGATGTGGAGGTTTCAAAATAATCCCTGCATCTGGATTCAGTCTAATAAGCATTATCTGTATGCTAAAAGAGCTCTGTGATAAATTCAGGGACTCAATCAGAAGACCCGCAAGACAAGGAGGTAACCATCAATCACTGGTGCCCACTGTTTGTACCGAAGGAAAGCCCCTCTTCTCCAAGCTCTGTCTAATATTGTCACTTTAACACTTTTCAATATTAAATTTGTTTCTGTGTTTATGGGAGAAGGACAGACTATTACTCAGATCAGGAAAAGATTAGGATGACTGACAGATACAGTGAATACCATTGTTACAGTATTCCCTGACAGTGGAAAGCATATTTTCTGTTGCAAGTGAAGATTTGTCCTTGAAGTTGATGTGTCAGAAACAGGTAAAAAGGGAAAGCATAAGGATGTGGGCGACTCTGACAAGGACCAAACTGATGGCTAGACGACTGGGTCAGAGCATCTTGTGGGGTTTTCCTGATCTGCAGTGATCAGTACCTATCACAACAAGTGATGCAAGGAGGGAAAGCCGATGAAGCAGTGACAGAATCATTGGCATCCAATGCTCATTGATGTGTTTGGAGGAGTGAAGGTTCATCCAACAGCAGAGCTACTGGAGCTCGAACCTCCTGAATGAGTGAATAATGGTCCTGATAGAAAGGTGTCAAAAGACACAGTGCATCACGGTTTGTTGTGTATGAGGCTGTGTAGCTGCAGGCCGGTCAGGGTGCTCATGCTGACCCCTGTCCACCACTGAAAGTGCCTACAATGAACACATGATCATCAGAACTGGACCACAGAGCAATGGAAGGGGAGTTTGGAGAAACACGACAACAAGTTTAAGGTACTGTCTTGGTCTCCAAATTCCCCAGGTCTCAATCCAATCGAACGTTTGTTGGATGTGCTTGAAAATTAGGGCTGAATGATTTTGGAAAATAATCTACTTGCGATTATTTTCCTTAATATTGCGATTTAATATGCAATTGTTTTTTCAAGGTCCTCTTCTCATGTATTCTTCAACAAACACAAGCAATAATTCAATCTGTATTAGAACAAACAATATTAGATGTATTATACACAAGCTGTTCTTTCTCATAGACTTATGTTAAGATCAAGGCAAATGAAGAATTAATATGAAAGACGGTTTATTTAAGATAAGATAAGATACTCCTTTATTCGTCCCACTACGGGGAAATTCATGGAGTTACAGCAATTTATCTCCTTGAATTACAGTTGTAAACTTACTAAATACTTTGAATTGCAGTCTTGTGAGCGTTTAATCACAACTACTTCACAAAATTCTGCTAAACAAGTGTTTGAAGTTTAAAGCATGTTTCGATGTGAAGCAGCAGACTGAAGGAGTTGCAGAGGACGCGCTCAGCGCTCTGCGGTCTGCGGATGTGTAACAGGTCTCTCTGTTTTCTCAGCTGCCGGAATGATTCTGACCCGGTTTCGCTCCTGGTTGACAACTGACAACGGAAGCATTCTATTTACTCTGAATAAGAACGAGTAGACAGAAAACTGGACACTGTGAGTCTGAAATATGATTCAGTTAATTTGTCCTGTTGCAGTAAATCCACATGTTGTCTGGGTCTTCACTGACTCTGCGTCTGCAGAGATTATTTATAAGCCTGCTCCACATGTTGATATTCACCCTTTTTTTCAGGGTGAAAGATGACAAGGAAACCCACCAGAGAGTAGAGGCATTGAGACTGACAGCGTATCGGAGGGAACATCAGAGAGGATTCCTGTGGAGGCAGATTTCCTTTATGCTTTCTCTACGGCTCCAGGTAAGAAGTGGCTGACGTAGAAAAGACAATGATTTTATTTCTTCTGTTTAAAATAGTCACACTCTGTTCAAGCTGCCTCCATTGTAACAGTTAACCCTGAAACCTGCGTAAAATGGGTCTGCTGGTTAGAAATACGAGGCTACTGCTGTGAAATGAGCGAGCAGAATCAAACACTTCTCACAGCTGTGTAGAAATACTGCATGTTGTTTGTCTTGCAGGCTACTACTCTTGGAGAAACACATCTAATGGTACCTGGTTCATTCAGGCGTTGTGTGAGCTGTTGCATCGGTGCAGTGGAGAGCTGGAGCTGATGCAGATCATGACCAGAGTCAACTGCAAGGTGGCAACGCACTTTGAGTCTTCCTCCAACCTCCCTGGATTCAGTGGCAAGAAGCAGATCCCTTGCATCGTCTCCATGTTGACCAAAGACTTCTACTTTCCTGTCTAGATCAAGATACATGGCTTCTTTTTTCCTATGACCCAATCCATATGTTTATATGATTTTACTTGAAATTAAATATACTTGACAGCAATAATGTCAATAAAAGGATATTCAATATCTCAATGTTTAAGATAACCTTTTTTTAATCCATTTTTGTGAAAACCAAGTGTGAAAAACTTTCTCACCAGCTCCGACACACGATCACATCTGTCAGTCAAAGACAACAAATCAATCAATCTTTATTTGTATTGCGCCAAATCACAACAAACATTATCTCAAGACTCTTTTACAAACAGAGCAGGTCTAGACCACTCTATGTCAAATTATGAACAGAGACCCAACACCAAGACAGGATAAGACTCAGTCTTACCTTAATCCACCATGAGCATTGGTAAGGAAAACTACCTTTTAACAGGTACAGTGGGGCAAAAAAGTATTTAGTCAGCCAC
The DNA here is from genome assembly GCF_009762535.1 of Notolabrus celidotus. Lineage (NCBI taxonomy): Eukaryota > Metazoa > Chordata > Actinopteri > Labriformes > Labridae > Notolabrus > Notolabrus celidotus. Next base: position 7,293,896 of record NC_048278.1, read on the forward strand.
TGATTTTGCAAGTTCTCCCACTTAGAAAGATGAGAGAGGTCTGTAATTTTCATCAGAGGTACACTTCAACTGTGAGAGACAATATAAGAAAAAAAATCCAGGAAATCACATTGTAGGATTTTTAAAGAATTTATTTGTAAATTATGGTGGAAAATAAGTATTTGGTCAATAACAAAAGTTCAACTCAATACTTTGTAACATAACCTTTGTTGGCAATGACAGAGGTCAAACGTTTCCTGTAAGTCTTCACCAGGTTTGCACACACTGTAGCTGGTATTTTGGCCCATTCCTTATATTTACATTTAACATTTAGATTTCTATTTAACATTTAGATTTAGATTTAATATTTATATTTAACATTTAGATTTAGATTTAGCATTTGGATTTAACAGTGATTTTAACTTAATGTATTTCTCACAACAAAATTAAATGTGAAGAAGATCATTAATACTCCTCTAAATGTGATAAAAAAGTGACTTTTAAAAATGCACTCTTCAGACGGGAGACACCAAACAAACCTCTGAAGTTAATAACGCTGGTTTTAATATTGATAGAAGAAGTGGTAATCCTTTCTTTTATTCATGTCACAAACTTTCAGAGTGCTTCACAAACAAATACAAATAAAATAAATATTCATAAAATGTTGAAATGTGACTCAGTGAGGACGAACTAAGAGGTGAAAACATTTTAAAGATGTTTTCACGTGCATGTCCTGACAGAGGAGAAAGTAACCACACCTTAAAAATGTTGTATTGACCTTAAAATGACACTTATGAACCTCAACAGACATAAAACATAAGATGCATGTATTTTTATTTTTGTTTTGCACATTCAGATGTTCTCAGTGCGACTCAGAGATGGTGTCTTCAGAGCTGGAGCACATGAAGAGTCTCTTAAGCCAGCTTTTCTTCCTCTTCTTTTTCTTAGCAGTCATTTCTGCCATCCTGCTGTCGAGCTCATCCATTCTGGCGACCATCTCCTTCTCTCTCTCCGTCCACTCCTCATTTTTCTTCTTCTGGGTAGTGAGGAGGAGCTGGATGGTGTTCTGAAGGGAGCTCCTCTCCTCCTTCCACTGCTCCTGCTGGAGCTTCAGCTGGTCCAATGCTTCCCTCTCAGAAGCCATGATTTCATTGTTGAACTTCTGGAGGTCTTGGAGCTGAGTGGTGAAGGCAGTCTGCATGTTTTTCATCTCCTCCGCAGCTTCTTCTTTCACCTTTTGCAGATCTTGCTCCACAGTGAGAGTCTCTGTGGTCTCCTGTAGCTGATCAGTCTGCTGCTCCTGGTCCTTGTGAGTCCTTACCCACAGGTACTTATTAGGAGCTGCTTTCTCCTTTCCAGGGGTCTTCAGACTCAGGGCTTGATTCAGGACATCCATCTGGAGCTTCTGGAGGTGCACGTTATATTTTGCACCTCCTCTGACAGGTTCTTCTGGCCCTCAGTGCAGGGAACAAGCTTGGTCGCTCTCTTTAGTAAGGCAGCTTGGTCCTGCTGGAGCTTCTCTCCGAGATTGAAGATGCCAGCTTTCAGTGCCTTGACTTTGTCCCGCTGCTCTTCCTCAGCGTCTTCGTCACTGTCCTCGTTGGCCTGAAGCTTTTCAGTGCATTTCTGCAGGTCTTCATGTGCCGCCTGCAGCTGCACAATCAGCTCTGATGTGTCTTTCTCCTGGCTCTGGGTGACCTGGTCTGCTGTGGAAACATGAGCAGCAGTAGTGCTTTGCCTCATGAATCTCTGCCTCATCATTTGTCGCTTCAGTTCAGAGGCTGCAGCTCTGTTTTTTGCATTTTGCAGGTCAAAGTGAGCCCGATCCAGCTGGATCTTCATCTCTCCTGCTTGTTTCTCTGCAGCGACGTGTCGGAGGTAATGCAGCTGATGAGATTCCTCAAGCTGCTCTTTCAGGCGAGCGTTTTCTGCCTTCAGCTGAGACAGTTCGTCCTCCTTCACGGAGGACTCAGGCTGGCAGCCGTGGTCTCTCACGTTGCTGTTCGCTGTCTCCATGTTTCTCCACCTCCTCTGGTTTCTATTTCTTCTGTCCATTGCTTTAGATTAACTAGAAGCGTCTGGATGTAAGAGTTAAGTGGATAGGTTTGTGAATGCTCTGAAGGCTTTGCAAAGTACCGACTGGTAGTTAGACTACTTGAAGTGGTGATGAAGATCTGGTTGAGACCTTTGGTTTATAGTCTGCAGTAAGCCTGATGTCATAGATGTCACGGTCCAACTTTGTGACGCTGCGTTCCAGAATAAGATCAAAGCCATTCCCTCTCAACCAGAGGACACATCAGTGTTTTGATTCAAAACACAGTGGCCATGCACATTTATTATTTATAGTTTTTTGCACAAACTCGGCCCCAAACAGCAAAATATGGGGAGCATGAAGTCATGCAGAAATGCAAAAAGCTGCAGTTCCTCCAGTGTCCACTTGAGGTTGTCTCCACAAGCCATGAATCCCCATTAACACCCATGTTAAAATGCCATTTACCTCAGAATCAAACATGTTTACAGTCTGGTTGAAAATGAGGGTGGATTTTTTTTGTAATTCATTGGTGTTGTAGATAGTATAGCCAAGAGTTCTGCATACATTTGCATAATAATGGATGCTTAAGGCCCTTAAGGTCGCGTCATCGTGTGCATTGCATTGTGTTACTTTGCATCGCTCTGCAGGACACTGCAGGAAACAGTGCTTTGCGTTGCATGCTTACAGGACATGATAAAATATGTGGATAGTTTCTGATAGTAGTCAAGAATAGACAGTTATAATACAACTCTGCAGGAACACATTTGGCAACAGCTAACGTCACTTTTTAACCCCATTTCAGCTAATCTAACCACCTGATAGTGTTTGATTTTTAAGTCAGGGATATAAACAAACATCTTGGACACATTTGAGTGAGTGTGAATGTTCTTTAGCCGGAGTAATAATGTTAGCTGCTGTCCGACAGTGCCTCATATGTTAGCAGATATGTTTTATGTCATGCAACATGGCCTAATGTCCCTCCAGATTCCTGCTGTCCCAAGTCTTTTTAGGTATAAACATTCAAATTGATGCGACAGAGAAAGGAGGGAATCAAGAGTAGAGAGGACAGAGAGGAAGTATGTAATAGTAAAGAAAAAGCAGGAGTGGGAGGACAGAGAGAAAAGAAGAGGAAGGGTAAAGGGAAACAAACGACGTGATGTATAGAGAGTTGTAGGACAGATTGAAGTAAACGACGTGGAAGTAAATAAAGCAGAGAGAGAGAAATCATACATGCATGATGTTTATTAAGTCGGGGATAACTTGACCCGACTGTCAGAATTAGTGGCGAGGAACCTTTAAGTCAGATGGATGAACTGCCACCGCCGCACCAGGTTAATCGGCAGCCACAATCAAGAGCGAATATGGATCAGAAGAAAAAGAAGAGCCTGAATATATTAGCAGAATAAGAGAAGAAGAAGAAAAATGAGGCTGTAAGCAACATGGCAGCACCAACTGTCTGGATGTCAGGGCTGGAAAAATGGTGATGGGGGGAAGAGATGGAGGAAAAAATTAGGGCTGAACGATTTTGGAAAATAATCTAATTGCGATTATTTTCCTTAATATTGCGATTTCATATGCAATTGTTTTTTCAAGGTCCTCTTCTCATGTATTCTTCAACAAACACAAGCAATAATTCAATCTGTATTATAACAAACAATATTAGATGTATTACACACAAACTGTTCTTTCTCATAGACTTATGTTAAGATCAAGGCAAATGAAGAATTAATATGAAAGACGGTTTATTTAAGATAAGATAAGATACTCCTTTATTCGTCCCACTACGGGGAAATTCATGGAGTTACAGCAATTTATCTCCTTGAATTACAGTTGTAAACTTACTAAATACTTTGAATTGCAGTCTTGTGAGCGTTTAATCACAACTACTTCACAAAATTCTGCTAAACAAGTGTTTGAAGTTTAAAGCATGTTTCGATGTGAAGCAGCAGACTGAAGGAGTTGCAGAGGACGCGCTCAGCGCTCTGCGGTCTGCGGATGTGTAACAGGTCTCTCTGTTTTCTCAGCTGCCGGAATGATTCTGACCCGGTTTCGCTCCTGGTTGACAACTGACAACGGAAGCATTCTCTTTCTCTGAATAAGAACGAGTAGACAGGAAACTGGACACTGTGAGTCTGAAATATGATTCAGTTCAGTTGTCCTGTTGCAGTAAATCCACATGTTGTCTGGGTCTTCACTGACTCTGTGTCTGCAGAGATTATTTATCAGCCTGCTCCACATGTTGATATTCAGCGTATTGATTATTCTGTACGCCTCAATATGATCGGTTCTTCTGCTGAGGTCATTTTTAAAGATATCAACAACAAAACAACAAATCAAAACTTAGTGTGGCTGAAGTTGTTTTCTTCATCCCCCTCTCGCACGTGTCTCGTTCTTCAGATATTTTTGGTCGTCGGCAAACCACCTGAAAGATGCACCACGGGACATACTGCATGCATGTCACCTAAGGTTGCGGCTGTGTACATGAAACTTTTTTTTTTTTTATCGCAGCCTTTGTGATTTGAAAATTGCATTCCATTACATCGTGATGTCGGTTTGAATTGGATTAATCGCAGCCCTACCTTATGGTGTGTTTGTAGGTCTCCTCATCCGCGGCCAGACAGCCCACATGATTCTTCCACACAGACTCTGTAATCACACAAGCAGAGTTTTATATAAATTACCAAAACAGGAAAAACCTTTGGCGCAGTATTTTTTTTAACGTTTTCAGTGACTTATTTTTCAACAATAAATTCCTTTTAATAACCCTAGCCTCTTGCTTAAGACATTTTCATCCAATTAGGAACATCAACCAATGTTTTTCCTCATTCAAATATTGATCCTATAGGCTGCCAAAAATAAAGTAGAAAATCAAACAATTCAGAAAACAATGACTGAAGTACGAATTAGGAAGGCCTAGATCATGCACTGGTGGCATCAGGCACATACAGTTGCAAGGATGCCTGGATTACTCCATAAATTGGTCATAAAATGTGCTTTGATCTTTATCTAAGTCCTAACCATAGACAAACACAGTCTGCTTAAACTAATACCACAAAAAATATATATATTTTATGTTTTTATTGACCACACCTTGTAAACATTCACAGTGCAGGGTGGAAAAAGGACGTGAACTCTTGGGTTTAACAACTGGTTGACCCTCCTTTGGCAGCAAAAACCTCGACCAAACATTTCCTGTAGTTACAGATTAGACATGCGCAATGGTCAGGAGGAATTTTGGACCATTACTCTTTACAAAACGTTTCAGTTCAGGAATATTCTTGGGATGTCTGGTGTAAATCTTGAGGTCATGCCACAGCATCTCAATCTGGTTGAGGTCAGGACTCTGACGGAGCCACTCCAGAAGGTGTATTTTGGTCTGTTGAATCCATTCTGATGTTGGTTTACTTCTGTGCTTTGGGTCATTGTCTTGTTGCATCACCCATCTTCTGTTGAGCATCAGTTGATGGATCGATGGCCTTCGGTTCTCATGCAAAATGTCTTGATAAACTTGAGAATTAATTTTTCCGTCGATGATAGCAATCCGTCCAGGCCAACCCTGCAGTTCAAGGACGCACCTCAATGAAGCTGGTTGTAGTTCTTGAGATCTTTTCTTAATTTTCCTTTTTGATACTTTGAGGCCTTGAGTCCCTTCGAGAGCACAACTACTATATTCAATGAAGAATATGTTCTGTTGTTCCTATTTGACATTGCCATATGTGGTGTGTTTTGTTTGTTTGCTTGTTTGTTTGTTTGTTTTCGTTTGTTTTGTTTATTCTACTTCTTAACTTGTTTTTGGTACTTTCATTCCTTTTATTATTATTTGTTTGTTTATTTATTCATTTATTCGGGGGGGGGGTGTTCTTATATGATTACATTATTATTTCCATGTGTGTGTATGTGCATGTATGTATGTATATGTATGTATGTATGTAGGTGCATCTGGATATATATGGATGTATATTTGTTTTTTTATACTTATTGCTCTTTTATCTTTTCCAATTATTTATTTTTTGATATTCACCTACTCATCGTATTATAGTTTCACTATTCTTTATTTTCCTGCTTGAGTACTTATCAATCTTTTATTTTAAGTTATTGTCACATATTATTGGCTTTTTTTAATTATTATTTATTCATTTACTTAATGTGTTTCTTATACAAAAACGTCACTTCCTTGAATTGTTTGCATTGATCTTTTTTTTGTAATGTATCAAAATCTAAATAAAAAGATCTTGGAAAAAAAAAAAGAAAAAAAATATGCATTTTATTGGAGAGTCTGTCAGAAAACAGCTCCATTGAAGGAAGAAAGAAAGAAAGAAAGAAAGAAAGAAAGAAAGAAAGAAAGAAAGAAAGAAAGAAAGAAAGAAAGAAAGAAAGAAAAGAAAGAAAGAAAGAAAGAAAGAAAGAAAGAAAGAAAGAAAGAAAGAAAGAAAGAAAGAAAGAAAGAAAGAAAGAAAGAAAGAAAGAAAGAAAGAAAGAAAGAAAGAAAGAAAGAAAGAAAGAAAGAAAGACAGAAAAAAAGAAAGAAAGAAAGACAGAAAGAAAGACAGAAAGACAGAAAGACAGAAAGACAGAAAGAAAGAAAGAGAAGTTGTTTTTTTTAAGGGTGGGTTACAGTTTTCAGACTCTGTTTCTTCTAAAACAGATAAAAATATACATCCTCAAATTACATGCACACAATGAAACACCTCCTTTAGAGCATAGCTGGCTTCTCCTAAAGAACAACATGACTGAATATTAGTATATCCAGCTCACTATAAGAAGACATTATATCTTAAAATGAGACAATTCAACTTTGTCATCTTATTTCAAGTACAAGATGGTCTTAAACCTAGAGAAGTGCCGCTATAATGCAACTCAAATTAAGGTGAATATATCTCAAATAAAGAAGTTGAAATGTAGTAGTGCACAAATATTTTTTTGAGTGAAAAAATATTAATTGTTAACATTCCTGGCTTATTCTGAGACACCAAGCTTTAAAATATTGGTCAAATATTACTTAAAATAAGTTTTCCCTGCTCATTTGAAGATCACAGTTTTCTAAATATTACGTCTTATTTTAAGAAATCTTACCAAGAAAATTTTCACTTGTTCTATTTTGCTTATTTCAAAATAAAAGTACCTTTTAAATAAGTTTTTATTTCTTGTTTTTGGAGGGACATTTTTTCCAGTGTTGCAATGCATCAGTGTGCTCCCTTGGATAAATCAGTATTTCTGGTAAAGTCTGGGATGACTTTTTATATAAGAGCATGCTGAAGTCCATGTTACAGAGAAACACAGATTGCTGGATGATATCATGGCTGTATGATGAACTACTGAGGGTAACATGTAATATGTTTGATTGCTGTAAACAGCTGGAACTATAGCTGGAATCATCTCACAGCAGTTTTTGAATGCCCAGGCATGACATTTAGCTTCTAATAATGCTGCAGAACAAGAGCCTGTGTGTTTATCATAATGATGAGTCGTGTATTTATTTCCTTTTATGTTGAGTAATTTTAATATTTTAACAAAATTAATTCTACTACTTTTGACTTTGTGTAATAAAGTGGTTTCACACCATGTTCCTTTTTTTCAGGGTGAAAGATGACAAGGAAACCCAACAGAGAGTAGAGGCATTGAGACTGACAGCGTATCGGAGGGAACATCAGAGAGGATTCCTGTGGAGGCAGATTTCCTTTATGCTTTCTCTACGGCTCCAGGTAAGAAGTGGCTGACGTAGAAAAGACAATGATTTTATTTCTTCTGTTTAAAATAGTCACACTCTGTTCAAGCTGCCTCCATTGTAACAGTTAACCCTGAAACCTGCGTAAAATGGGTCTGCTGGTTAGAAATACGAGGCTACTGCTGTGAAATGAGCGAGCAGAATCAAACACTTCACACAGCTGTGTAGAAATACTGCATGTTGTTTGTCTTGCAGGCTACTACTCTTGGAGAAACACATCCAATGGTACCTGGTTCATTCAGGCGTTGTGTGAGCTGTTGCATGGGTGCAGTGGAGAGCTGGAGCTGATGCAGATCATGACCAGAGTCAACCGCAAGGTGGCAACGCACTTTGAGTCTTCCTCCAACCTCCCTGGATTCAGTGGCAAGAAGCAGATCCCCTGCATCGTCTCCATGTTGACCAAAGACTTCTACTTTCCTGTCTAGATCAAGATACATGGCTTCTTTTGTCCAATGACCCAATCCATATGTTTATATGATTTTACTTGAAATTAAATATACTTGACAGCAATAATGTCAATAAAAGGATATTCAATATCTCAATGTTTAAGATAACCTTTTTTTAATCCATTTTTGTGAAAACAAAGTGTGAAAAACTTTCTCACCAGCTCCGACACACGATCACATCTGTCAGTCAAAGACAACAAATCAATCAATCTTTATTTGTATTGTGCCAAATCACAACAAACCTTATCTCAAGACTCTTTTACAAACAGAGCAGGTCTAGACCACTCTATGTCAAATTATGAACAGAGACCCAACACCAAGACAGGATAAGACTCAGTCTTACCTTAATCCACCATGAGCATTGGTAAGGAAAACTACCTTTTAACAGGTACAGTGGGGCAAAAAAGTATTTAGTCAGCCACTGATTTTGCAAGTTCTCCCACTTAGAAAGATGAGAGAGGTCTGTAATTTTCATCAGAGGTACACTTCAACTATGAGAGACAATATAAGAAAAAAAATCCAGGAAATCACATTGTAGGATTTTTAAAGAATTTATTTGTAAATTATGGTGGAAAATAAGTATTTGGTCAATAACAAAAGTTCAACTCAATACTTTGTAACATAACCTTTGTTGGCAATGACAGAGGTCAAACGTTTCCTGTAAGTCTTCACCAGGTTTGCACACACTGTAGCGGGTATTTTGGCCCATTCCTTATATTTACATTTAGATTTAGATTTAACATTTAGATTTAGATTTAATATTTATATTTAACATTTAGATTTAGATTTAGCATTCGGATTTAACAGTGATTTTAACTTAATGTATTTCTCACAACAAAATTAAATGTGAAGATCACAAATACTCCTCTAAATGTGATAAAAAAGTGACTTTTAAAAATGCACTCTTTAGACGGGAGACACCAAACAAACCTCTGAAGTTAATAACGCTGGTTTTAATATTGATAGAAGAAGTGGTAATCGTTTCTTTTATTCATGTCACAAACTTTCAGAGTGCTTCACAAACAAATACAAATAAAATAAATATTCATAAAATGTTGAAATGTGACTCAGTGAGGACGAACTAAGAGGTGAAAACATTTTAAAGATGTTTTCACGTGCATGTCCTGACAGAGGAGAAAGTAACCACACCTTAAAAATGTTGTATTGACCTTAAAATGACACTTATGAACCTCAACAGACATAAAACATAAGATGCATGTATTTTTATTTTTGTTTTGCACATTGAAATGTTCTCAGTGCGACTCAGAGATGGTGTCTTCAGAGCTGGAGCACATGAAGAGTCTCTTAAGCCAGCTTTTCTTCCTCTTCTTTTTCTTAGCAGTCATTTCTGCCATCCTGCTGTCGAGCTCATCCATTCTGGCGACCATCTCCTTCTCTCTCTCCGTCCACTCCTCATTTTTCTTCTTCTGGGTAGTGAGGAGGAGCTGGATGGTGTTCTGAAGGGAGCTCCTCTCCTCCTTCCACTGCTCCTGCTGGAGCTTCAGCTGGTCCAATGCTTCCCTCTCAGAAGCCATGATTTCATTGTTGAACTTCTGGAGGTCTTGGAGCTGAGTGGTGAAGGCAGTCTGCATGTTTTTCATCTCCTCCGCAGCTTCTTCTTTCACCTTTTGCAGATCTTGCTCCACAGTGAGAGTCTCTGTGGTCTCCTGCAGCTGATCAGTCTGCTGCTCCTGGTCCTTGTGAGTCCTTACCCACAGGTACTTATTAGGAGCTGCTTTCTCCTTTCCAAGGGTCTTCAGACTCAGGGCTTGATTCAGGACATCCATCTGGAGCTTCTGGAGGTGCACGTTTATATTTTGCACCTCCTCTGACAGGTTCTTCTGGCCCTCAGTGCAGGGAACAAGCTTGGTCGCTCTCTTTAGTAAGGCAGCTTGGTCCTGCTGGAGCTTCTCTCCGAGATTGAAGATGCCAGCTTTCAGTGCCTTGACTTTGTCCCGCTGCTCTTCCTCAGCGTCTTCGTCACTGTCCTCGTTGGCCTGAAGCTTTTCAGTGCATTTCTGCAGGTCTTCATGTGCCGCCTGCAGCTGCACAATCAGCTCTGATGTGTCTTTCTCCTGGCTCTGGGTGACCTGGTCTGCTGTGGAAACATGAGCAGCAGTAGTGCTTTGCCTCATGAATCTCTGCCTCATCATTTGTCGCTTCAGTTCAGAGGCTGCAGCTCTGTTTTTTGCATTTTGCAGGTCAAAGTGAGCCCGATCCAGCTGGATCTTCATCTCTCCTGCTTGTTTCTCTGCAGCGACGTGTCGGAGGTAATGCAGCTGATGAGATTCCTCAAGCTGCTCTTTCAGGCGAGCGTTTTCTGCCTTCAGCTGAGACAGTTCGTCCTCCTTCACGGAGGACTCAGGCTGGCAGCCGTGGTCTCTCACGTTGCTGTTCGCTGTCTCCATGTTTCTCCACCTCCTCTGGTTTCTATTTCTTCTGTCCATTGCTTTAGATTAACTAGAAGCGTCTGGATGTAAGAGTTAAGTGGATAGGTTTGTGAATGCTCTGAAGGCTTTGCAAAGTACCGACTGGTAGTTAGACTACTTGAAGTGGTGATGAAGATCTGGTTGAGACCTTTGGTTTATAGTCTGCAGTAAGCCTGATGTCATAGATGTCACGGTCCAACTTTGTGACGCTGCGTTCCAGAATAAGATCAAAGCCATTCCCTCTCAACCAGAGGACACATCAGTGTTTTGATTCAAACACAGTGGCCATGCACATTTATTATTTATAGTTTTTTGCACAAACTCGGCCCCAAACAGCAAAATATGGGGAGCATGAAGTCATGCAGAAATGCAAAAAGCTGCAGTTCCTCCAGTGTCCACTTGAGGTTGTCTCCACAAGCCATGAATCCCCATTAACACCCATGTTAAAATGCCATTTACCTCAGAATCAAACATGTTTACAGTCTGGTTTAAAATGAGGGTGGATTTTTTTTGTAATTCATTGGTGTTGTAGATAGTATAGCCAAGAGTTCTGCACACATTTGCATAATAATGGATGCTTAAGGCCCTTAAGGTCGCATCATCGTGTGCATTGCATTGTGTTACTTTGCATCGCTCTGCAGGACACTGCAGGAAACAGTGCTTTGCGTTGCATGCTTACAGGACATGATAAAATATGTGGATAGTTTCTGATAGTTCAAGAATAGACAGTTATAATACAACTCTGCAGGAACACATTTGGCAACAGCTAACGTCACTTTTTAACCCCATTTCAGCTAATCTAACCACCTGATAGTGTTTGATTTTTAAGTCAGGGATATAAACAAACATCTTGGACACATTTGAGTGAGTGTGAATGTTCTTTAGCCGGAGTAATAACGTTAGCTGCTGTCTGACAGTGCCTCATATGTTAGCAGATATGTTTTATGTCATGCAACATGGCCTAATGTCCCTCCAGATTCCTGCTGTCCCAAGTCTTTTTAGGTATAAACATTCAAATTGATGCGACAGAGAAAGGAGGGAATCAAGAGTAGAGAGGACAGAGAGGAAGTATGTAAGAGTAAAGAAAAAGCAGGAGTGGGAGGACAGAGAGAAAAGAAGAGGAGGGGTAAAGGGAAACAAACGACGTGATGTATAGAGAGTTGTAGGACAGATTGAAGGAAACGACGTGGAAGTAAATAAAGCAGAGAGAGAGAAATCATACATGCATGATGTTTATTAAGTCGGGGATAACTTGACCCGACTGTCAGAATTAGTGGCGAGGAACCTTTAAGTCAGATGGATGAACTGCCACCGCCGCACCAGGTTAATCGGCAGCCACAATCAAGAGCAAATATGGATCAGGAGAAAAAGAAGAGCCTGAATATATTAGCAGAATAAGAGAAGAAGAAGAAAAATGAGGCTGTAAGCAACATGGCAGCACCAACTGTCTGGATGTCAGGGCTGGAAAAATGGTGATGGGGGGAAGAGATGGAGGAAAAAATTAGGGCTGAACGATTTTGGAAAATAATCGAATTGCGATTATTTTCCTTAATATTGCGATTTCATATGCAATTGTTTTTTCAAGGTCCTCTTCTCATGTATTCCTCAACAAACACAAGCAATAATTCAATCTGTATTATAACAAACAATATTAGATGTATTATACACAAACTGTTCTTTCTCATAGACTTATGTTAAGATCAAGGCAAATGAAGAATTAATATGAAAGACGGTTTATTTAAGATAAGATAAGATACTCCTTTATTCGTCCCACTACGGGGAAATTCATGGAGTTACAGCAATTTATCTCCTTGAATTACAGTTGTAAACTTACTAAATACTTTGAATTGCAGTCTTGTGAGCGTTTAATCACAACTACTTCACAAAATTCTGCTAAACAAGTGTTTGAAGTTTAAAGCATGTTTCGATGTGAAGCAGCAGACTGCAAGGAGTTGCAGAGGACGCGCTCAGCGCTCTGCGGTCTGCGGATGTGTAACAGGTCTCTCTGTTTTCTCAGCTGCCGGAATGATTCTGACCCGGTTTCGCTCCTGGTTGACAACATACAACGGAAGCATTCTATTTACTCTGAATAAGAACGAGTAGACAGGAAACTGGACACTGTGAGTCTGAAATATGATTCAGTTCAGTTGTCCTGTTGCAGTAAATCCACGTGTAGTCTTGAATGTAAAAGCACTTTTAGTGGTCAGAAAACTAGAGAAAGCAGTATATACAGTCCATTTACTATTGAGCATGTCTTAATAGGGTTAAATAACACCTCAAATCAACACCCCCTCCTTTATTTTAGGTGAAAAACACTGACTCACTTTAAATTCTGATTTCAATCTATTTTCTGCGAGCTGATCCCAAACTGCTGAGAGCCATTTCAAATAATTTTAGTCCATGATGTTCCTTCGCCTCCCACTGGATTTGGACATAAATGTCAAGGACTGTCTTTCATCCCAGTCTGTGGCATTCACTGACAGAGTGTCGTGAGAGGAGAGAGGCGCCCCGCTCTCCCTAGTCTGTCGGCCTCTTGTTTTATTTGTGTAATACGTGTTCTGGCCTTGGTCCAGAGCAGCCGAGTGCGGCAATAATAAGATTATGAGTGAATCCAAACTTCATCACCTGTCTGCTGCAGTGCCAGGGGAGATAAATTGATGAGGTGATATACGGTTTGATATGACGTGGGGTGCACGGCTGTGTGTGTGAGAAAATGATATTAATTCAGTTTACAAGTGAGATGAAAGCAAAGTGTACACAACCGCTCAGGCCTTAAGGTGCTTCCACAGGGATATCATCACTTCTTTAATGTGTGCATGTGTGTGAGTGTTTCTTCAAAACAACTGTAATTCATTATTCTTGATATGATTCTCAGAGTAGACATATTATTCCATGAGAGTAATTCTTTCATATGGAATTGCAGATGAGCAAAACAAATGCTAGATAACAAAGAACCCCTCAACTCATGTTATAATTGAGCTACAGCAGCAGAAGCTACCCTTGAGGGCTTAAACCAATAAGATTTGAATCTAAAACTAATCATTGTGATCAAAACGAGAGATAGGGAGAATGGTATGATAAGGAATCATATCAACAAACATAACAGACCTTTTTAAAACCCATTTGTTTGCCTCATTTGAGGTCTAAACGCTGTGCATAAGAAATACTTTCAAATGAAATGCAGACACTTTGATGAAGTGCATATATCATCTGTGTTTGTGTGAGATCACCCCAGAGGAAAATATTTGAAGACTTTATATTCCTCTGCAAGTGATGCTGTTTGTTTTTAATCCAAATGGAAAAGATAGAAACATGCCTATTGCTGTCATTTTACGATTTCTCTTCAGCTCTACATGGACATAACACTATTTTGACTTCTTATGGTCAAGACACAGTATATAACTTGTTGAAATATCACAAATAATAAAATTGGTAGCAATGATTGCGCATCATGATCCATAAAAATGCCACGTACATATTTTAGATGATGTGTACAAACACATCCAAAAACGTCTTATTGAAATGACGATAGATTAACATGCTTTTTAGGTAATAAAATACAAAACTTTATCACAAGGGTCCAATCAGATATCTTGGATGTTAAAGAAATCCTAAACACATTAATACATTATGAGTCACTTGAAAGATCCCAGCAGCAAAAAACAAATATATCTTAAGATGCTACAACAAGAAGAAACCATGGGTATATAGCTCTCACAGAAATTAGACACTGTCAGGGTTCCCACGCGTCCTGGAAAACCTGGAAAACCTGGAAAACAGTTGACCAGTTTTCCAGTACTGGAAAACACCTGGAAAATGGGAGAAAAAGTCAAATGTCCTGGAAAATCACATATAGTCCTGGAAAATTATTCCAACATGGCTGCGTGCGACCTGACCCGATTAACAAAACACATCCCCATTCATTGAAAGTTGAGTCCACGCTGTGCTGGAAAAGACAGCGACACTGCACAACTTTTTTCACATCTTTTCTCCTTCACCTCATAATCATGCATTCACAGAAAATGGGGGTATATTGTTTATCTTTTATGGTACATTAACCTTGTAGAGTGCTCTTTTAATTCAAAGAGTCTTATATTTAAGTTATAGGGTGGCCAGTGGAGTCGGGCAGAGAGCTTGGGGGTCTGTACCTCACAACTTTCTCTGCAGGCTGAGAGCTCAATTACCGTCCTGGGACCCCTGGGGGTCCCAGGACCCCATCACAACAAGCAAACCCGTCTTTTTCAACCTGAATCTCAGTTCATAGGCTACGATCTGCTTTCAGAATATTTCATTGAAATTAAGAACAACTCTGTGCCATTATGTTGCCACTCTGTGAAATATTGTCTGCTTGGTGTCTTGTAAATCAGCTCAGATGTGATAATCCGATCACAAAAGGCATTACCGCCAACTGAATGGTAAGGTTGGAAGCTCCAGAAATAGAACAGGCTATAGATGCCATGATAATCAAAGACTTTGGCCAAATTGTGGCAATGAAAAAGGATTAATATTCAGGTCCGCTGCTTGCTTATGCTCGCATTAGCATCCAAGCACAGGTTTTGCAATGGCTCCTCACTACTAGAAATAAGTCTTTCCGGGGCGCTGGTGGCCTAGAGGTCGAAGTGCCCCACATACAGGGACTATAGTCCTCGTCGCAGAGGTCGCCAGTTCGACTACCGGCTGAGACCATTTGCTGCATGTCTTCCCCTGTCCCCCCTGTCTCTCTTCAGCTGTACTATCAATAAAGGCAAAAAGCCCCAAAATATAACTTAAAAAAAAAGTCTTTCTGACAATGTATCACTTAAAAAAAAAACCTGTCAGACTAACTTTTTGGTTTTACTTCCTTCTTATTAAGTCCTCAAGGCTGAACTAAGCTATCTGTGGATAACTGGCAAGCCAACTAGCGTAACACTCACAAAAGGTCAACATCAGAGTCTTGTGAGATTGAATCCACTGATCACCGTATGTAGAAAGAAGCGGTAAAACCTCAGTGAACTGTCTACTAACTTTAGAACCTCTGACTAGTTCATGTAATGCTTTGACCGATCTAGGGTGCAACTAACATGCGATCACAGAATCTCCTGAAATGAAGACTCACACTGTCCGTGGAGCGTGAGACACAAGCTTTACAAGTGTCCAAACTGACGGCCTGGGAGTCAGCATTGTCCAGTACAAAACAGAGAGCTGTTATGAGCTAAACTTTTGTCTGTCACAATGCTTCTATTTAACCCTGGCACTCATAGAATTGTTGATCTAATAAGTTCATATGAAGAGTTATCCTTGGTGGCAGCTGACTAGAGAGAGAAAGTGCACAATATCAAATGTGGGTTGTCTGTTCAGTGGGTCCAAACAAAGGATGAGGGAAGGATAATCAATCTTTACAAGTCTTTAACGACTTTGCTCAAATCTGGAGTTCACAGTTCTAAAGTATGTGGTTTATTCATGTGAATGTTTAATAGATTCACTGCGAGCACAGTGAGTTTATAAGACACAGCAGTCAGACACTTGCTTGTTAAAAGAAAGAACCGTGTTACAAATAGCAGAGAAGTAAAACCCTGTACACTTTGAAGCGCATGTGTGCATTTGTCCCTCCTTGGTGTGCACCTTCCAGTGACTTAGGTTGACTCGATACAGTAAGTAAATACAACAATCTGCCAAAAGCAATTTCTTGATTTTAAGGTCCCACTCATTCCCTGAGCTGACGGAGCCTTTGAGGAGAGAGCAAGCTGACATTCGAATTTGCATCCGAGCAGGGTTACACGCTGGTAAGAGTGGAGGGTACAGAAACTCTTCACCCCTGTCATTGTGAGGCTGTGTTTGTGTGTGTGTGTCAGGACCGATCTGTGTGTTACAGCTCTGAAGAATGCGCAATGTTTCCTCTATTTAAGTGTTAGGCTGGATGTCTGGGCTGGAGGAAGGGAGAGCAAAAAAGACATAAATAGGAGGAAAAGGTGGGAAAGGGAATCTGTGAAGAGAGTGCAGATGAAGTGGAGACAAAGATAAAGACAAAAGGCAGAGGAATTGAGAGGAAAATTTCCTCCAGAGGCTCCAAAAGACAGAATTTATCTATGAATAACATGTCTTCTTTTTCTTAGCTTCTTTAAACATTTGGAATTGTATGTGTATCAAATCAGATATGTCCTCTGTGCATTAAAATGTATTAACACATGGCCTTATCTTGTGCTTTGAAGAATATGGCATCCATAAATGTATGTGAAACCAGCATGTTCCTGCGAGATATGCCACTCTGTGGTGTTTCCTGCATGGTAATTGCTGATGTTATTTCATACTTGGACTGGTGTTCCTTTTAGGTGCTCAAACTGCAACATTCAGTATGCTTCACTTCAGCCCATGTCAACCTCTGTAGCTTAAGAAAGGGTAATGCTTTAAAATTAAGCAGACAAAGTGTTAAATTCTCAGGATTCGGTGCTGACATTGCTTTATGTATGTGTTAAAAGGCTAGGATTACATTTTCGGGTGGTGTGTTGTGGATTAATTTCTAAATGAACACGACAGTGTGCTTTTGTTGCGCTGCACCACCAACTGAGTATTGAGGCCAGTCTCTCTAGCCCTTAATCAACCTTCTACCTCAAAACACTGTAGTCTTCTCTATTGGTCATTCATTGTGCCGGAGTTCACTCTCGCCCACCGGAGCAAAAATCAATACAGTCCGAGCTGAGCTCAGTAGGTGGACTGAAAATGGCTGTTTGTAATTTTTTCTTTCTCACTGACCAAAGGTGAAGAAAATATAAATCTGCAGTCCAAACTTGGTACAGATTTTGCTCATTATTGACCTTTTCTGCAGATTTCAGTGGCGGTAACCTTTCTTTGAGTGAAACCCTCCTCAATTTAGACTGAGATCAAACCAACTAATAAGACAGATGGGAAAGAAATACTATAGTGACCAAATCAAAGAAAAGTTTTGCTCCCATGTCAGCAACCAATTACCTGATGTTCCTCTCCCTGCATCAGTGGTAGAAAATTAAAGCTTTTCTACGTACATATAAAAAACACTGTTACATCACCAAAGAAAGACAAGTCATCAACGTCACTGACATCATTTAAACAGCATACATGAGAGGACTAATAATTGCCTGTTAGTGTTTGGCTGTGAAATGTGCACTGAAACATGCTCTCATTAAGAGTGACCTCTCTGTCAGACTAAAGCCCAGTGGTGAGTGTGCTGTGGTGTAATGAGAGCTGGCTGTGGGCTGAGGATGAGGAGAAGGAAGATCAGGACACTGTGTCTCAGACGCAAAGGGCAGAGAAATGACTCTGTCTAACCGGCTACACCACACTGGAGGAGGAGGAAAACACTCTGGCGCCAAAGAGAAAGAAAGCTCTGTGTATCTCTGATCCCAAGACCAAAGCCTCACTTAACCCTGGGAATGTTTCCTCCACCCAAATCTCAGCTCAGAGCCTTACCCACATACAGTTTTAAAATGATGTTTATTTCTTGGAAGCCCTCATGACTATTTCGTAATTAAAACATGTGAATGTCAGTATTTGTTTGTAAAAATTAACAAGCTAGTGGATTGAAAAATGTATCAACAAATCTGCCTCTCCTCTCTTTCCTCCTATTAGAAACTGAAATAGCTCACATCAGCAGGTCCTGTCATGTCTACATTCTCTCTGCATTAACCCACACTCTCAAAGAGAGGACTGAAAAAGCCTTTGTTAAGATCAAAAACTCCCCCTTCCTATTTAGCTCCTGAGTAAGCCGTAGCAGGTGATGGGATGTGATGGGACTGGCTGCAGCAGGTATTGGAGGATGGGGGGAGTCAAGGTTACCTGAATCCAGTGTCAGGACCCTGATTGCAGCAGACAGACTATCTAGATGTGCCTCTCAACCCAGCCTGATCTGTGATTGGCTGGGACTGGCTGGGAGGCTGTTGCAGAAGGGGTCATCATCCTTTAGTTGTCCTTAAAGAGGACAACATGCTCCTCACTTACTGCAAGCTATCAAAGAGACAGCAGACAGAAGACGTGAGAGAGAACCTAGCAGCAACCTTTAGAAAGAACAGTTTGATTGCTATGCGAAGGTAAAGGTTTCACAATGACACGCACCAATACGTTTGGAGAGGAGCCAGCGGGTAATCATCTGAAATCATAAATTAGCAGAAGCAAGAACATTTGCAGCTTAGTAGACATTTGAGCAAGTGGTGAAGGCTTATACCCACAGGAACAAATTATTTAGAGTTCTGTCTCTGTCATTTATCCTGTAAGTCGCAAGTCTTTATGTTGTTTAGAACTGAAAAACGAGGGATTACTGACAATGCATGCATAGAGGCTCATTTAAAACAGAAAGGAGGAGTCGCATACTTCCATATTTGTGGTGTTTAAGTGCGGGGACAGATGAGGGAATGGGACAAGGCAGTCAGAAATATCCCGTCTACATGTTATTAATAGTTCTTTCCTGTAGTAGTAATTAACATTTTGGCGTAATCCATTTATCATTCTTTAATACATTGTCAAAAGGTACAAAAGGTTTTATTTTAGCACCGATGAATTGAGGTCAGATAGCCACTGACTCTGCTTAATGACTCTAACATGTTGCACCATTATTCATTTCTTTGATCCATAGCTCAATTTAAAATCCAAATTACACTGAGTCGTCTCATTATTGAAACATCGCCACTTTCTACTGCAGACATAAGACGCTCTTAAAAGGATTATTTTCTACATTTGTGTTTATTGTCCCTTCAGTCTTCAAAGACTGCATGGTGCTAGCTCAGACTTTTGCTTCAGCACTTTGTTATTTATTTCGCTAGAGATAAATAAATGGATGCCGTACACTTCCTCTACCCTAGCAGAACCCTCTCAACCTGAATTCCCTCAGCTCTGACATAAACCACCTATGATTAGAGAAGCCGTAAAGCTGAGGGCTATATGTAAATGTCTTCTTTATAAGGTCAAACATCATTCTCACGAGAGTGAGTGTGGTTGGAGTTTTTATGTAAAGGAGAAATAATTAAATCATTTCTGGAATATAATTATCAAGCCCTAGCATAATGGTCCAATGTCAACAGTAATTTATTATTTAATGTATCATATATCATGTACAGTTTAAACCTAGCTCCAACTTAGCTTTATCCCAATAATTCCTCTGCAGTCTTGAGCGATGGAGAGCTCTTATTTTGAAAAGCAGCCTAAAATATGTGCCAAGAGCAGACAGTAGGTGTACATCATTTCAATAAATCTGAGTGAAGGAGACAAATTCTCAGCTCTCTATCACCACTGTGATGAATGCAGAGGAGGAGGCAGAGAGCACTCAGAAGTCTGTCTGTAAGCCCTTTAACTCACCGGCTGTCTGCACTCTGCTTTAGGTGTGGTGAAGCTGCAACACAGCACATATTGTACACACTCGCTAAATACACACACAGGCATTCACACACAAGTGCGTATTAATGCAGACAGGGGGATGGATGTATGTTGTACATAAATGCCTTGTTAGGCACATTACTAACACACAGTCCGTTTGGAGGACTCTGGATGACTTGGCTGATGACGTGTTGGCTATTCATCAGATTGTCATCAGCTCAGGACGTCGGTGTGAGATCATAAAATGTATTTCAATAACTCCTTTCCATGGATTGATTTAATGAGTGGGACATGTGTGATCAGGTTGTCCCCAGTGTCGCCTTTGCTAATAAGAATTAATGATAATTTATTGCTATGGGGTTTGGACCAATCAGAATCAAGTATTTCACACAGCCGGGTGATCAGTATGAAATACAGGTAACAAAACGGATATAACTGTAATATAACTGAAGCTGTGTTTACATCAAACAGAATATTCTGATTATAAATGGTTTAAAAGACAAAAGCTTGAAGTAAACATCCCATTTGAAATAAACAGGCCCAATCTGAATGAAATGTCATTCGCTTGTAGTAGGACAGCTTAAACCTTTTCATAAACCAACCAAAGTATAAACTATCCCATGTAAACATTGTTTTTGATTGTCTTAAGGTTGTTTTCTTTCTGTGCATGCCAAACGTCTTGAAGTACAGATTTAGATACACTTTTTGTTATACTGGTTAAAATGATTTTTATGTCCTGATGGCAATCAATACATAATGTGCTCCTAAAAAAGAGCGAAGAAAAGCTGCCTGTACTGTAGTGTCCGTCCGGACGCTGTAGGGATGACAAGCCGATTCATGAACACGTTGAGTTTTACTAACCGGTTACTGTCGGCTGTGATCACGCCAACCAACAAAGCAACAATCAAAGTTTGAATGAATGAAGAACTTCTCCTGTTGTCTGATCCTTGCACACTCTACACCTCTCCTGATGCCTTCACTGACTGTCAACACAGTAGGAATTAAGAGCATCTACACTGAACACGTTTAACAAACAGTAGAGCTGTTACAGTATTATATGTGTTATAACTTTTCTCCTGATATCGTGTCATGAAAATGTTTTGGTGAGGACCGGTTTTGCATTAGTCACGATCATATGGCAGTGAATCAGCGGCGCTCTTGCATGTGAGCGGGGGGGAGCGTCGTTTTGGAGGAGCTCCAAGGGAGGAGGGGAGGGGTTAGAGACGGAGTCATGAGGAAATGCTACATTCAAATTCATGCTAGTTTTCTGAGACTACCAACCCCAGCTTTAATTTTGTTGTTGTAGTTAAGTGAAATACGATCTGGTGATAACACAGAGTGTTTTATTCTGAAAATTCACCGGATGTTTTCATTTTGTTTTGGTGCCTGACTTCCTGTCCCGCTCCATCTGCTCTGTGCATATTGATGCATCGTGCTCCGGCATCCGGCAAAAATAGAAGTCTTGCGTAGCTGATCCGTTGCGTTCCGACCTGCTGGATCAGAGACGCAGCCAGAACGCAATGAAGCAGATCCAGTGGGAGTTAACACTTATGGTTCTTCTCCATGTGCAGAAGATAACGACTTAGGAGTCAAATTGGTTGGTGGGGACATTGGAAGAACTTGACACAATACAATGCTTAGATGGTTGGAAGGTATTCAATACGACCTGCTGAAAAAAGTCTGCAAAGCCGGGATAGATCATGAAGAGTGTGGAGCAAATTAAAAATCAATAGATAAAAACTGAAGCAAGCTGTTGCATGAATTTGTCCAGAAGAGGAGAGAGAGCAAGGTGAAATAGCATCTCTTTTGTGCGTGTCATACAGCTTTCTGGTCAAGTTTGTAGGTGTATGGACACCACTCATGAAAACACATGCCAAGTAAATACTTCAACTGATACCTTCAATCAGATGAAGAATTATTGTCTGTTTTAACAGGACTTGTGATGCTTGTGAGGTTTTGAAAGTACGCAAAAACATAGACCCAAACTGCAGACTTCAAAAACCTTAGATTTGATAGACAAAAGGGGCAAAAGGTCAGGCAAAACTTACTTTCTGCAGTCATAAACAAAAAAAGTTCAGCTGAAGAATCTACTTCCAAACACAAAATGTAAAAACCACAAGAATCACAAACACAAAATCCATACGAGGAACACTGGGGGAAAGACAATGGAGTAAATAAACTGACACAGAAGGGAGGACACAAAGAGACTAAAAACACACTAGATGATCAAACACAGGTGTTACACAAGACACAGGTGAAACTAATGAGCTCAATCAAAGTGGAGGGAAACACACAAGGGCAGGAGGTAAACTAAACCAGACACACAGGGAGCAAGAACTACAAAATAAATCAGGAAACACTGGAGACTTAACAGAGATGAAAATACACAGATAAGGAACACAAAAATACAAGATCCCGCACACAAGGCAAAAGACTACAAATGAGTCAGGAAGACTGTATACAATATGGACGTAGTATCTTTGACGTCACCCATCTGTTTCTGAAGCGCTGTTTTGAGGCCAATCGTTGACGGCAGCCATATTGCTGCTGTCGAGCGCTGTGACATGAAGAGGCGGGCTTTGAGCCTCCTAGCCAACAGCTAATCTCAATATCTTTGAAATTACCGCGTTATGAAAAAATTCACCCCCGGTGCAGTGTGTGCTCATCAAGAAATGAGCTATCCAGACTCCACTCGTCTTTTGTACCAGACTGTAAACATGTTTATTTCTGCTGTAAAGATCGGCTTTTTTAAATTGGTGTGTATGTGGTTTCTGGTACTCCCGGAGCCAGCCTCAAGCGGATCCTCGATGAACTGCAGTTTTTAGCACTTCCACCTTGGTTTTTAGACCGGAGGTTGCCGCTTGGGAAGAACAAGACAGGTACAAAACAAGGAGGAAACAAAACTTTACCAAAGCAAGTGTAATTGACAGTCTCACTTTTACACTCCTTATGACTAAAATAACAGTCATGTGTATATATGAATACATCCTGAGAAGAGGCAGATGTGCTTCAGATTCAAGAAGACTGTGCCTAAGACAGTAGTGACAGGGGGAAGCCTTTATTTCAGAATGGCGCCCTAAATAATTCGGCGCTATCATCTATTGCCTTGTAATCCGAACTCCACCAGAGGTAATCATGTCAGCCCAATTCATTGACTCTAACAATGATTCACCAATAAGTGGCATGTTATGACCCAGCTTTAGGGGTAAATGGATATCAAGAAAATTAAACTAGTTCCCCGGGGATCCTGGGCTGTGATAAACTAATGGAAATCAATCAGAGCTCTCTCATTAAAGCCATAATCAACTATGTCGGCTGAAGTTGCATTGATTGGAAAAACAGTTTGAGTGACAGCCATGCTAACCTCAGGGGCAGTTTACGATGAGTCATGGTGAGTGGGACTTCTACAGCTTCCTCTGCGTCACTTGTCATATCGTGCCTCCTCACTTTGATCTGCTGGGACGCAGCGGGTCACATGTGGTGACACTGTCCAAATAATCCACCAGATGATGACCGGATTCATATACTTAGATTCTGCTCTGTGTGTTCACTGTGAGGGCGTCTGATGACTCGTGTTAGAGTTAGTAGGCAGACACAGGTTAACTTTCTTTGAGGCTTGTGGCAGCTTGTTTTGGAAAAGATGAAAACAGTATGTTTATGATGACGCTCATGCCTTTATATGTGACGTTCGATCAGCTCTTCTGCAGTAAATTCACGCCTAAATTATCCAGGATGTTTGCCACATCATCCTTGGGCTCTCTGACTTAATTCTCTCTCCATCTGTGTGGAGGCTTCAGAACACCGATCTCCCCACCCACGGTTTACTCTGAGAAAGTTTCTTCCGCCCACATAAGAGAACACTTTCCTTCAGTAAGTTATTAAACACAACTCCCTCCAGTCACGGCAATATTGGCTCAACACCTGTGTGTGTGTGTGGTTTCATTTTACTTTGATAAAACTAAACAGAATATTTCCCCTGTGGTAAGGAAATATTTGATCGTCTTCTGTGTGTTTGGAGGATTGTGTGCAGCCTTTGACTGGGTTAGCATTTGTGTCATTTCAAAATAGCCATTCATATTGTGTTTTTAATGTAAATATTTACAGTGAGGTAGCAGAGGAGAATAGCAAGGTAAAGGCAAAGGGGTGTCTCAGGTTAGATGAATGCCCTGGCTCAAAGCACCAAAATGATATTGGTTGCAGACAAAAGTATCCAAAAAACATTTAAGGTTTTTTATTTTTACTTTCTTCATAGCTTCTTCCTCCTCAAAGTTAGGTTTCAAATTCTGAAACAAAGCGAGACCATTTACTTCCTTTTTAACCCGTCGGTGTGTTAACAAGCAGAGAGCTGCGTCAGTGTCAGAGCTCCAGCAGTGCGAAGTAACATTTGTTGAAGCTGGCTGAAATGTTCTCCTCTCAGCCAAGTGAAACCAGACTGCAGTCTGTCATTGATTTCTCATCCTGTGTGGGAACTAACTACCTAAAGGCTGAAGTTTTTGCTGAACAAGGATGTATAGTCTGCATTGAAATGCTGCTGTTCATATTGAGCAGCTCACAATTTACAGTAGTAAGCAGGATGTTTGTTTCCTGGGTTCAGGAGAAACTGACCTCTAAATGTTTGCCTCACTTCAGCCCATCCTGAAGTGGTAGAAATATTTCAGAGTAAACAAACTCCAAAGACAAAGTGCTGACAGATAATTCCATCCCTGCAATCATGTAGGATGGTAAAAGTAATGAGAAAAAGAAGGTGAAGTTTTCTTTGAAATCTGCTGTGTTTGTGCTTCATTCTCTTGCATTGTTCTATAAATAATGAACCATACAAGTTAGATTTTGTGAAGCCAAATAATGTTTTCTTGTCATATTGTCCTTACTGTGTGGCTCCTGCCTTGGATTAGACAAATTCAACTAAACAATGTTAACTTGGCTACGCTATGTTTTTAATAAAACATGTATAATTTCATTTTGTTGAGTTGTACATTTTGATAGATGGTATGCTTTGGTGTGTTACAATTGGATCTATCTCTGAACCCATATGCTACCATTCTCTATCATTGTCTGATGACAGGAGGTGATAAATTCCTCTGGAAATGGAGGCCAACTTCTGAGGAATTCCAGTGTATTTGGTGGCTATGAAACAACTTCCAGAAACGATTTCCTTTTTCATGCTGCATCTACATCTACAAGATAAATTATGTCATTTCTTGGTCCATTACATCCCGCCGGATCGTGCCAGTTAATCTGTTTCAAGTACAGATAAAGTACGGATACCTTCACTCTGGCTCACTTCAGTGGTATGAACCCCAAAAAGAAACTTACTGTCTTGTGATTAACTCATGATTTACAGGTCTTAAATTTAAGAAAATAAAATCATGATAAACATATGTAAAAACTAAAACTGCCAAATTTTTCAAATCTCCACAAAGTCAGATGTCATTTATGTTGAAAATGTTGTTCTAGGGCAGTTTCTCAGCTGCACTTGCAAGAAGATATCTATGTATATAGTTTAGGGATGACCGCAATTAATCGATTATCGATTAATTGATTGTTAAGAAATTACTCAAAACTCACATTTTTGTTATCAATTTTCCTTCACGTGGAACAAACATCATATGGTCTCATATTGCACTCATCTATCAGGGAGGTGTTTGAAGTTTAAAGCATGTTTGGATGTGAATCAGCTGTTAAAGGTGTTGCGCACAGCGGAGACGCTCAGCTGGCGGCTGCGGCTGTGCGTCAGGTCTCCACGTGCGCTTTTTAAAAGAGGATCAATACAAAACTGCTGCCAACAACAACACGGACACAAAGGTTGACAGCTTTAAACAGGATATTTCTCACCTCTGATACAAAGGCAACAGACAGGTGGGAAATTCTGGTACGCTACGTTTACAGAGCAGCAACATCAGAGCCGTCTGGGCTTTTCTCCAGCGGGACTGATTATGACCCGGTTGTGCTCCTGGCTGACACCTGACCGAATACACATGTTTATTTTTCTCAATAAGAACGAGGAGACAGAAAACTGTACACTGTGAGTCTGAAGTACTTTTCCGTTAGTATTATGAGCCTTCACTTTATAAGATTATGTCCGCGGAGAATATTTTAATGAGCC
This sequence comes from Notolabrus celidotus, assembly GCF_009762535.1. Classification (NCBI taxonomy): domain Eukaryota; kingdom Metazoa; phylum Chordata; class Actinopteri; order Labriformes; family Labridae; genus Notolabrus; species Notolabrus celidotus. Next base: position 7,319,928 of record NC_048278.1, read on the forward strand.
TGATCGTCATATTCTGCGTGTCAAACGTGTGCCCGTATTCAATCCCGTCAGTTATTTGCATTTTGTTGCTGTAGAAAATAAAATTTATGGGGAAAACAACCTATATGGCATTGTTTTTGACGTAAGAATAATAATGTTTTTTTTATCAATTAATCGATTGTTAACATTTCCAAAAATCGATCACGGAAAATACTTAAAATGTACATCCCTAATATAGTTAAATATTATTATCATATTGTATAATATTGTCCTGGCATTACAGCCAGGAGCAGGAGCAGAGATATCACCACAGCAGTGTGCACTCTGCCTGCTTTTGCTCTCCACACGGACTGTTTCCTGTTTACACAGAATTCTGCTGATACATGATTAGTCAGTACTACTCGACAATACAATACACTAAGATATGATATGATACACTATGATATGATACACTATGATATGATACAATACAATACGATACAATACAATACACTATGATACGATACAATAGAATGAAATATGATAACTTGTGCTTCACATACAGTATACATACCTACACAGTCTCAAGAAGCATTACAGAATTTCTGTATGTACAGAAGACACAAATGGAGCCAGAGAAGGAGAAAATCTTTACATCAATGGCTTTGTGTCTCCCACTATAACCAGTAATCCCCTGATCCCAAAGGCCCATTGGTGTCTCTCAGTAGCTGTCCCTACAGATGCCTGTCTGGATTTTCTTATTAAAAGGTTCGGTGTAATGCATTCCCCTGGTCCCTGTGCAGGGAATGAGGCTCAGCAGGTGCAGACACTTATCCTTTGAGTCTGGTATAGGGAGTTACTGAGGCAGGTAGGAGTTAGACAATCAGCAAGACGCAGCAATCAGGAAGTCAGGCAGGCCAACTAAATGGCCAGGATGAATACAATCAATATAAATAATATAAAACATATAGAAGCAGATGTAGAGGAAACAGGCTTAATAATGTCACACTGTATGTGTGGTGACTTGATGTTTGTATGTATGTGCGTGCAGAAGAGGCTGGTGCACACTGAGGTGGCAGCTGCGGAACAACACAGGAGGACAATCACTGTCACAGTGCAGAAGATGTGTGTCAGCCCTGACCCCAGAGGATGACCAGTCGTATTAGCAGTGCTGCATCATGTTGTTACACTCTGTGCTGCATGTGGGGGTAGATGTGTTAATGGCAGCATTGCTTTGGTCTTGCTGTGTGTGTGTATGTGTGTGTCTCTGTGTGGGTGTTGGAGTCCAGTGAGCAAGATATAAATATCAACTTGTCACCATATTGACAGCTTGAAAGCTTGGTTCAAAATGATCTTTAAGTGCATTTACGGTCACGCACACTGTATGTGAGTTCATGACAACAACAGATGCAAGTTAGTTTGCTATTTGTTAGCTTTGTGAAGAGCTGCACAAGCTAAGCCCTCTTTTCACCACACACAATACTCAAACACACACACTAACACACACACTTGCATACCAACAGGCAAGAGCTCAGCTGTTTCATCTATATTCTCCACTTTGCTGTTATATTGATGTTTGCTGTCAGTGCAGAAATCTTCCCTCAGCCTGCTCTGTATTAAAGGTCACTACAGTATGTAAACAAAATGTTTAACCTTCTCTGCTGACCCTGCTACTGCCATGAGGCATCAAACTCTTTTAGTTTGATATTATATAATATCTGCCAGCCTGGTTTGATTCATCTACATCAGGGAAAGTGCTTCTTACGTGGCATCTTATGCAGACTGCTAAACATGTTTTTAAACCTGCATAGTTTAATTTTCTAATTAAAATTAAATACCTTTTTTAAACATGTTTACAGCCTGGTACAAAAGACAAGAGTAGTCTGAATAGCTCATTTCTCGATGTCCTCTCACTGTGAGGGGGGTGAATTTTTTTCTAACGTGGCAATTTCGAAGATATTGAGATTACGAGTATTCCAATGAGAGGCACAGCTGACTGCGGGAACACTGTAGCTGTTGGCTAGGAGGCTCAAACTCCGCCTCTTTGCGTCACACTGGCTCCACAACAGCAATATGGCTGCCGCTGACGATTGGCCTCAAAACAGAGCTTCAGAAACAGATGGGTGACGTCACGGATACTATGTGCATATTTATATACAGTCTATGGTTGTTACCTTGGTTTTGAAAAATTCCCCAGCCTGTTATTTGTAAATGTAGTGTCAATTATTTGTCATAAAGGGAAAAAAAGTGAACTCTTACTGTGTTGACATCAACAGATCTTTATGTCTACACAGTCAACGTTTGGACAACAAGTTTGACGAGGGCAAAAAAAAAAAAGGTTCACAGTGTCCGATGAAATGGAGCTCTGTTGCCCTTTCCTGATCTTTGAGTCCAGAGGCTTGATGCTGCTAGGTAAGTGTCTACTATGATTCTTCAACGATACAACATTTTCTTTGTTGGTGATGCAATCAAAGGATAGAGCTGAATGCAAGGAAGTGAAAAGACAGCAAACAAACAAACAAACAAATAAATAAAGCCAGTCATGAGTGTTTCTGTTTAGTCACAAAATGCTAAAAGCCAAAAAGTCAAATCTGAATGCAGTCTGGGAACTATTTCTGCCATCTGACACATAAATGCATTTGACTCTAGAGAAAGAGGAGATAGAGGGTAAGAACGGATCAATGACATGGGACATAGCGTGAAACGAGTGTGCCCCAAAGTCCAAATAGGCTCTTCAATCAATCCATCAATCAATATATCAATCACTTAATTTTTCTTCTTTGTGGGGCGGTTTCGTCTTTATTGAAAGGAACACGAAGAGGGACAGGAAACGTGGGGAGTAGAGAGTGAGGGAAGACATGCAGTGTATGGTCTAAGCTGGGAGTCGAACCTGTGACCACTGCGACGAGGACTATGGCCTCTGTACATGGGGCGCGCCTAAACTGCTAGGTCAACAGCAAACCAAAGTGCCGATTCATAGCAAATGTTCTAGAATGTACTCTGTTATATTAAATAAAAAAAACGGACATTAATCCACCATAAGATAAACACTTTGCAACATTTATAATAATAATAATACATTTTATTTATAGGAGCCTTTCTGGACACCCAAGGTCACCTTACAACATAGCAATAAGAAAAGCAACACTCAACAGTAAATAAATATATAAATACATTAGAATAAAGATACAATACTAGAAAAATGAAAGGGGAGGGGAAGTCATTCCAGTCCCAAAGAGACGGATTAGAGTGCGTATGCTTGGTGGAACAGGTGAGTTTTTAAGTGGGATTTGAAGGTGGTGGGAGAGGTGGAATTTTGTACGTCCAGGGGGAGACAGTTCCAGAGGAGGGGGGGGGGGGGGGGGGCAAGCTGCTGAAGGCTCTCAACCCCATGGTGGTCAATCGAGCAGGTGGGAGGGTGAGTTGGGTGGAAGAGGAGGACCTGAGACTACGGGTGGGTATTTTTGTATGGAGGAGGTCAATGAGGTACTGAGGAGCTAAGTTGTTGATGGCCTTGAAAGTGAGGAACAGAATCTTGAAAATGATGCAGTATTTAATGGGAAGCCAGGGGACCTGCAGGGGAGGAGTTGTCAATGAGGATGGAGAGGTTATTTATTTTGAGAGGATGGATTTAAAAATTCATCTATCTAAGTAACAGTGGCAGAAAAACATCTTCTTAACAAGCAGAAACTCAAGCAGAACCAGACCCATGTTCAACATCCATCTGCTGACTGTGACAGGCACTGAAAGTGGGATACAGGGAGATGCAGGAAGAGAGAGATGGAATGGATAGAGACAGACAGTAACAACAACACCATGAGCATGTCTTACTGCAGTGTTTATATCGTATGGTATCAAAGGTTCAGCTATAAATGCGGTCACTTCCTCCTCTTAGGAAACCACTATTTTTTGCCCGCCTGCATGAGCTGAAGTATCAGTATGCTGCTTGAGTGCTGCATCTGAATCTCCATAGAGGAGGTGTCAGATGGCCTCTGCAGTAGTTACTATCCAGACCTACACTGTTACTGGAAACCCGCTGCTGTCACAGCCCCGCTCTGTGAGTGTGAGTGTGTGTGTGCGTGTGCGTGTGTGTGTGTGTACATGCAGGGAACACTGAGCCTTCTTTGAACCTGCCTGTGTTTGTTTTGATGTATTTCATATTTAATGTGTGTGACTACAGCTACCTACAGAAGTCTGCGTGTTTGTTTATTGCCCTTTCCGTAACACTCGCCACTTTGATATAGCTACAGTGTTTGAGCATCAACCATGCTTTTATTTTGTTAATACTATGTTAGAATGCTGAAACATACTTCTACTCGTAGATAAAATGGGGGAAAAAAACTTCCTCTTGAGGGAAATAAACTATCGATGCTCTTTTCATGTGCTTACTGGGAAATCTGTCTGAGTTTATGGCCTCCATCTCCCCCTCCCTTTGTGAGGGAAGATGTCATAGAAGTATATCAACGCTGGCAGACTGTGTTGGCCCTGATGGTGAAACAGACAATAGCCAAGCCTCTTATGGCTCCTCTAGAGGGAAATACCCATAAAAGGTTAACAAAAGTCACCTCTTAGCCAGCTCTCACAGTCTATTAATCATGTTAAGATGATTACGTAAAGGGAATTATCTATAAAAGTGGGCTCAGGCAGGGCACAAGAGTAATTTAGGCTTCTTTTAGCACAGGAACTAGTTGGAAAAGCTTTTCATGGGCACAGAAAAGCTCAGCTTATCCACCAAACAAAGGCTGCTCAGAACATCAGAGAAACCAAATGATCAAAGGTTAAAATCCAAACTACACTCAAGAAGTTTCTGCTGTAAACTGCTGGCATCTTTCTTTTAGATAAACAGACCTTCATCTGTAGCTCTTAAAGTGTTTACATTCTTATACATATTTATATATCTAAATATAAGCCAACAAGATCACAGAAAGTTAACTCTCCACGAAGTATTTTAGTATCTTTCACCTAAGTGCTTCTTGGTTTTTCAGCCTGCTACTTCACGTTTCAGGCTTCACAGATGTGCAGTGATAAGCGCTGTTGCCTCACAGCAAGAGGGTTCCTGATTTGAATCCCAGCGGGGTCTTTCTGTTTGCATGGAGTTTGCATGTCCACCATGTTCATGCGTGGCTCCTCCCATAGTCCAAAGATATGCTTGTTGGGTTAATTGGTCTCTCTAAATTGCTGATTGGCACAACAGTGAGTGTGTCTGGTTGTCTGTTGTTATGTTAGCTGTGTAGATCAGGGTGTACTGTAGCCTGCTACTGGGCTGAATGGTATAGGTGGTAAAGATAATGGATAGATGGAATTTTACTGTTTTGGTTTAATCTTACCTTTCTTGTTTAGGGCATATAAACAATCCTACCTGAGTAATATCACTACTTTCTACTGTTATGAAGGATCGTTTGTCTGACCTCTTTGACCTCTCAGAATTTGTCCGTCTGAATCTCACCAAGTGTCTAGACAGCTTATCCCTTTCGCAGTGGATAAGCTGCCTTGACATTTTCTCTGTGTTTCATTATTTCACTGTGGACCATTATGAACTAGTCCGACTACTGAATGCAGCTGCTGGAGTGCCTACATTGTTTTCTCACTCAAGCTTTTCCTTCATTTTGTTCGATTTGGGGAACGGAGGATTAATTAATTAAGATCTTGAAATTACATTTTTAAGTGCTATGATTAACAAAAGCCTCCATCAATGAGTACTTTTGAAACTCAGAGAGTATGTGAGGTTTACTTAAACAAGTGTGAATGTAGCTCTAGCGAAAGTTCAGACAGGAAGACTACAAAAGCAATCACAGCAGTTGTTTAACTCTCCTCTCCCTTGTTCAATAGCTCACCCGCTTCCAGCTTCCCTTGTTCAATAGCTCACCCGCTTCCAGCTGGTTAATCAGTGGCGGCTGTCTTCCTATAGCTCAGTGGCACGCCCTTATTCATCAGCCTATCAACTTTCTGCTGTCTTTTTAAATGTGTCTCTCTCTCCTGCTAGTTCCTTCTTGCATTGATGGCACGCACCCCTCCACCTCCCCATCTCCACCTGGTCGCCGCAAAGTCTTTAATTCCTGGAATTCATCAACCACCACCACCAGCTACAGTGTTTGACACTAGAGTCTGGACTCTAGGGGGATTTATTCTGCTGCCAAATTCATACATTCTACACTCACAAAATTATCCCCATAGAGTCCTTACGCCAAAGACTTCTGTCAAGTTTCATTATTCATCAGGTTATAATAAATAACATTTATTCTTCAAATTGTGTCCCTCATGATTGAAGTATATTTTTTACACTGTTGATGTAAGGAACTAAAGCTATGCTATCATTGTTAATGTTACATTTTAAGTCACTCAAGCTTCACTCATGTTTTTCTATACCTCATGGCCGATTGTCCTCTCTCATACTCAGTTCTTTCTCGTCCCTAACTCTCTGTTCAGCCATGATGATAACATCAACCTTCAGGACATCATTTGCTTCCAGGAAGATGGTGGTGGTCTAAAACCTGTCCTGAAGGCAATGTTATCAAGGTTGAACATGAACACACCTCAGGCAATGTTTCTGTTCTCCTCAGGCTGAATTACTGAACTGCTCCTGGTGTCCCCAAAGTGCCCAAGAAGATTTTTTCTTTATTCAATAAGTAAAGCTTAAACAGAATAGAGGAGACTTATACACTAAATTGAAATCTAAAAATCTCTTTTAGTTTTTTGAACATACAGACCTGATCAAAATCTTAAGACCAGTTGAAAAATTGCTAGAATTTGCATTTTGCACATTTGGATCTTAATGAGGTTTTAAGTAGAGCTACAATATGCAAAAACAAGAAGGGGGAGTGAGACAAAAAGCACTTTGAAAAAGTAATGTATTGAAAACAGCAATTAAACTGAAATAGGCTGTTTATCAGCTGATCAAATGTTTAAGACCATCGCTCAAAAAATAACAAAAAACTCTCCAAACCAGAACAAAAAAATTTCTCAGTAGGACTCAGTAATGAGTAGCTCCACCGTTCTTGTTAATCACTTCAAAAATTCGTTTGGGCATGCTTGATGCGAGTGTTTCCAGGAGGCTAGTGGGAACATTGCTCCAAGTGGTAAAGATGGCTTCACGAAGGGCATCAACTGTCTGGAACTGATGGCCATTATTATAAACTTCCCTTGCCATCCATCCCCAAATGTTCTCTATGGGATTTAAATCAGGGGAACATGCAGGATGGTCCAAAAGAGTGATGTTATTCTCCCTGAAGAAGTCCTTCGTCAAGCGAGCATTGTGAACTGCAGCGTTGTCCTGTTGAAAAACTCAGCTGTTACCACACAGACGAGGGCCCTCAGTCTTGAGGGATGCCCGCTGCAACATCTGCACGTAACCAGCCGCCGTTTGACGACCCTGCACCACCTGAAGCTCCAGTGTTCCACTGAATGAAAAAGCACCCCAGATCATGATGGACCCCCCTCCACTGTGCCGGGTAGAAAACATCTCAGGTGGGATCTCCTTGTCATGCCAGTAACGTTGGAAGCCATCTGGACCGTCAAGGTAAAAAAATTTCTCATCAGAGAATAAAACTTTTTTCCACCTTTCAATGTCCCATGTTTGATGCTCCCTGGCAAAGTCTAAACGGGCAGTTTTGTGGCGTTGAAGGAGACGAGGTCTTTGAATTTGTTTTTTGTTTTTGAAACCCTTTTCCCGCAGATGCCGTCTGATGGTTATTGCGCTGCAGTCTGCACCAGTAAGGGCCTTAATTTGGGTCGAGGACAGCCCTGTGTCTTGACGGACAGCCATTCGGATCCTCCGGCTCAGTGCTGGTGTAATTGTTTTGGGTCTACCACTTGACTTTTTTGTTCCATAATACTCAGGATCTTTCAAACAATTTAGAATGACTATCTTACTGCGTCCAACCTCAGCAGCAATGGCACGCTGCGAGAGGCCTTGCTTATACAGCTCGACAATCCGACCACGTTCAAAAAGAGAAAGCTTCTTAGCTTTAGCCATCAGGAGGGCATGACAGTGTGAATGCCTGACAGAAAATGAAAATTTGGAGCAGATTTTGGTTTTATAGCCTGTGGTCTTAAACTTTTGATCAGCTGATAAACAGCCTATTTCAGTTTAATTGTTGTTTCCAATAAATTACTTTTTCAAAGTGCTTTTTGTCTCACTCCCCCTTCTTGTTTTTGCATATTGTAGCTCTACTTAAAACCTCATTAAGATCCAAATGTGCAAAATGCAAATTCTAGCAATTTTTCAACTGGTCTTAAGATTTTGATCAGGTCTGTATCTGAGTAAATTTCAGTCTATCTTTCTCTTTGTTAAATAAATGTTGGAAAAAAATAGTTGCTTTAATTATTTTAGGGAAAGTCATGTGGCCACATTTACAGTGGTTGGCTTATAAATCCTTTTATTTTACATACAATAACTTGTCTTTAAACATAGGCTTCAATAAAATCAAACATTTTTATTTTTTCTCAACTTACAGTTTCATATACCAATACTGCGAATGCTAAGTAGCGCTGGCCTTCGGACAATAATGGTTCCAGGTAAATAAGAAAGTTACTGTTCATGTAGTTTGTGTGTTTGTGTGTTTGTGCGTGCGCCTTCACTTGCGGGTGTAGCCTCCCTGCCTCTGCACACTGGGAGTCATCAGGCTGTTCTTCCTGCTGCTCCTCTGATGTCATCAGCACCACCCCACTGAGCAGGGCGGTATGCCTCTGTCTGCGGGGTGTTGATTGTTGTTACATCCTCCTTCACCCCTGTGCTTCCTCCACACCACCCCTCCTCTTTGATGCCTGTAGTGACGGTTTCAGTTGACAGTCCCAGTTTACCTGAGGCTGTCAGCATGAGATTGTCTTTTATCATAAAGGAGGGATGACCACCTACTTAAGCACCCACAGTGCAGTCAGGTCAATGATTAAAAACATCACAGTAAGGAGAGAAGAAGTGAAGATCAGATGTTGGGCATTAGAGTCAGAGTTATATATTCTTAGAATTAAATGGAATTAAATAGAAATAGAATACATTCTGATACTTACAACTGTACAGACTTGCCATAGAATTTTCATAATGTGATTTGCTAGAATGAATAAAACAACATAAATCAGTATATCTATAAATGTGGTTGATCTTGTTTGTCTTCCTTTCTCCTGTTTTTACTCTGCCCCCCCTCTGTTGATTCTTTCCCCCACTTCCCTCTCCCCTGGGTTGTTTGCCTGATTGATATAAAATGCATTGCCTTTGAATCTTTAATTCTCATTAAACCAAAGTGTTCAAGGCCTGTATAATGGCAAGCAAATTCAGAATTGCCATCAATTATCTTCCCAGACCTCTCATTAGAGATTCTGGACACAGTTTGGGGCTGCTGCTGCTGCTGTCCCCGACAGAGCGCTGGTAGGTCCGCCTCAACTAATAGGGAGAAAAGTGCAAAGTCATAGAGAGGAGGAGAGGGAGTGCCACACAATTCCTCTCTTTTTCTCTCATTTGCTCCTTTTTATTTCACTCTCAGCTGGAGTTCGAGCTGTTACATTACAGAGACAAGAGGAGCTGGCGGGGAGATAATGGTGTTCAAAAGCTGTTCAAAAATGTTTAGTCCCTAAATTTCACCCATTACTGTTGTGTCCATTGTGTCTTCCATAGTTAACTTATTGAGTCTTTGTTTTGAAGCAGTGGAGCTGGAGCTCATTATGAAAAGAGAACTGATCTCATGTTTTTATTCATTTAGATGAATAATATGAGTTTTGTTATCCCATTGATTCCTCTTTGTAAAACAAATGTTCTATTAGATCCACTCCCACTGAGTGAAGCAAGTCCCCTTATTTGTTAAACTGAGAGAGAGCTCATTCATTGTTTTTAAGATTGCCTCGCGCTGTGAAAAAAATGGCCTGTCATGTATGTCTTTGTATATGTTGCAGGATTATTACCACTCACAGTGGTTTAAAAGTTTCCTCCTCAGTAGGGATGAGCAATGATTTTCAAATATTCAAATATTTGTTCACTTTGTAAAAAATCTTCAAATATTTTCTCTTTTTAAAAGTACAATTTTTCACTGTTTTGACCAGTGCCTGGTTCTAATACAGTATTCCCGCCAGACCGTAGCTATAGAGCGTCTTAAAGCAGTTTGCTAACCGCATTAGCAAAAAGAAGAAGAATGCTAACTGCATTAAAGTCGCTGCGATTTTCTCTGTTTCTGAATCTCACACTACTACACATGTTTACAGAAACTGTGCATGGCTGTAAAATGTATACACACACGCCACGCTGCATCACAGAAAAAACGATGTGAAGATCGAGACAAACGCTGACAGTGCATGCTACTAGCAGCACCTCATCCTGCTGCTGGTTAACATGACTGCAACACAAACAGGATGTTAACGGAACAGGTGTGGAGTTGTGTTAGGGGGGAGATTATTCGAATAATTGTCTAATAGATGCCAATGATTATCGAATAGTATTTTGTCTTGAAATGCCCATCCCTACTCCTCAGTTTAAGATTTTTTGGCTTTAGTTTATTCCTAACTAACTGATAATTCATTTCAAATCAAAACAAGCTACCACATTAATTATATATACAAGCTAAAAGTGACTTCCTCTGCTAGATTTAACCAGCGTCCAGGTGAGTGCAGTCCCACCTTCTGCTCACATTTTGAGAAGTGATTTGTCGAGAGGGTTCAGAATATGTTTCCTTCGTTTTGATTGTACCGGAGAGCTTTTGAACAATTAAATTTCCTTCACTACTTTGTTGTGTGTACAGCGACAGCAACACACATTTATCATGTCTAATCCTCTGGTGCACATACACACCGCATTTCGTTTGCCAAGCCCAATCAACAGGAGCCCGGGAGAGCACGGAGAGGAGAACCAAATTCAATCAGGCTATTGATTTGAGGGTGTGTTTTGAAATAGAAGGGGAAGTGTGTATGTGCTTTGTTGTGTGTGTCCTCTCACTCAGCATCATGTCAAGACCAACTTTTGTCTCAAACCTCCCTATGAGTACCTCTATTTAAAGAGCCATGAGTGGCTCGTGTGTGGCTGCAGCTGGAGAGCTCTCCTGTCGTCTTTGGCGCAGCCGTACAGCCGGTGCGACATCCTCGAGCCCTGTCCTCCATGATCCTATGTGAGTTAGACTAGTGATGACATGGTATCAACATTACCACAAAGCATCGTGGTGAGAGCCTCATTTATAAAAGTCCACCCTCGTGTCATAGATACTAAAGAGGTCATGCAGACAAATGTGAACAGACAGCTGGTTCTCCCAACCTGCGGGATTACTATTGTGATATTCCGTGTGTTCTCCTATGACAGGCTGTCTGCTTTGATTTATTTCACACGAACAAAAGTAGCTTGATCTACTTGATGTTCTGGAGCCTCCGAACTGAAGCGTACACTCCTTTGTTTTTGCCTCCAGGTCAGAAAATACCCAACCTGTAGACATTTGAAACAAACCTGAAGATAATTGTAACTGACAGTTTACGATTAGCCATCACTGTGACTCCTGTTCGACTAGACATCTGTACTGATGCATAAAAGTGCAATAAATGTTCCTGTGACTACACTACCCCATTTCCGGGTTTTGGGGGTAGGATAAAGTATGCTATGATAAATGCGATGCCCCTCGGTATAAGGCAGCAGTTTATGTATGGAGGGAGGGGAGCAAATGTTTTCTTTTTTTACTGGTGTGCAGATGGTGTGATAAATCTCCCACCATGGTGGTCGTTTTAAGAGCAGCTTGGCCTGTTTTTGCAGGAGAAAAACCCAGAGACCTGGCTCTCTGAGGGAACACATGCAGGCACAGTACTGTACGAGATACACTCTGATGCTTAAACTATATATGGAGAACTGTATTTACATTTAAATGGTGTCAGAGGCTTAGTTTATAATCTCTGTATACACTCTGCATAAATACGCCTCAAGTTTTCTTCCACTGTCTGGAAATCTTTGCTTTAAATTGGGAATGTTGCTGTTATAATTAAAAGCAGCTGACATTTCATTTCAGAAATTCATATTTGGGGTTGCATTACTGTCGCAGGATGTAGAGAGAGTGGGTCATTTAACCACAGGGTTAGCAGTTCATCCTGCCTCCTCTCCTGTTCACACATTAAAGTGTCCGCAGGTAAGAACACCATTGCCCAACTGCTCCTGATGGTCTGGCAAGCCTGTTTGGTAGCTCAATGCCATCTGTGCAAGGGTGTGTGTGTGTGTGTGTGTGTGTGTGTGTGTGTGTGTGTGTGTGTGTGTGTGTGTGTGTGTGTGTGTGTGTGTGTGTGTGTGTGTGTGTGTGTGTGTGTGTGTCTAACTAAGACCTTTCCATAAATAAAAGTATAAATTTAGCCATTTCCCATTCATTTCCAATCCACTGTTAAGTATCAGAATAAAACGCTAAACTTTGCTTGATCAATACAGAATTTGACTAACTTTGGGATATCTGTGATTTAAGCCGATATATGATTTCTTATTCAGTTAGATAGAGGAGATGTGTGTAGAACAAAGCAGGAGCCAGGTGGTTATAAGCCAAACTTATCAGAACAAAGGAGAACCCCATCATGTGCAAGTTTTATCTGGAAGTTCAACATTTGCATCAACTTTTTCTCTCAAGATATTGTCTTTCGGGTATTTTTGCCTTTATTTATATGTGGGTCCCGTAATAATGTCAAACATACACTACCAGTCAAAAGTTTGGAAACACCTTCTCATTCAAGGGTTTGTATTTATTTTAATTATTTGAAACACTGTAGATTAATACTGAAGACATCAAAACTATGAAAAAAACAAATGGAATTATTTAATGAACTAAAAAGTGTTAAAGCAGAATATGTTTTATATTTTAGATTCTGTAAAGTAGCCCCCTTTTTCCTTCATGACAGCTTTGCACACTCTTGGTATTCTCTCAGTCTGCTTCATGAAGTGGTCTCCTGGAATGGTTTCTAATTAACATGAGCCTTGTCAAGAGTTCATTTGTAGAATGACTTGCCTTCTTAATGTGTTTGTGACCATCAGTTGTGTTGTTCAGAGGTAGGGTTAGTACACAATGGATAGTCCTATTTGACTACTGTTGTAATCCAGATTATGGCAAAACCAGATTATTTCATAGTTTTGATGTCTTCAGTATTAATCTACAATGTTGAAAATAATTAAAATAAATACAAACCATTTGAATGAGAAGGTGTGTCCAAACTTTTGACTGGTAGTGTATATGGACACTATTTAGAATGTGAATGGACACTGACATCCCAATCCCTCATGTTTATTTGTGGTAAATGTGGTAAATATTAATTTCTGAAAGAATCTGTGGTATTTTAGTAGGTTATTTATGATTAAAACGAGTAAGGCTCACACAGGCATTTTCGGGCCATTGGGGGTCGGATGCACGGGTGTACACATGTCATTCAGAAGACTGAGATGTTCAGTATGCAGCCATGCTAATCAGAATCAGAAACAGAAATAGTTTGTTTATCCCGGAGAGGGAAATTCGGTCATTACAGAGCTCTTATTAACAGAATGTAAGAAAGTTAGATATTAATAGACAAGGAATAAAATAAGAAAGAAATAGAAATAAAGATCAATAAAATAATGATCAATAAAATAGAATAAAATAAAATGAAATAAGAAAAAAGACGGCAAAAATAGTTGAAAGAAGAAAGAACGAACAAGAGCTACTGTAACAGGCTGGCTCATGTGCTAATGTGCTTGTATTTTGTATTTCCAGAGGAAGACTTGGAGTAAAAATTATTATCAAACCCATGCACACATGGAAAATCCCATACTGTGCCCAAGTGTGCGACAGATAGGACACCTGAAGAGAGGTAGAAAGTGTATGAATACAGAGGGGGGGGGGGGGGGGTGAAAAAAAAAGGTGTGGCTGAAAGTACAACCAGTGGCCACTGTGAAGAGGACAGCAGCATTTGTATAAGTGCCACAATTTAACCACCGGGCCAAGCTGGCACTCAAAACATTTCAATTTGACAGGAATTTTAAAACTTTGTGAAAATTTGGGATTAAAGCCAATCTTGTAATTTTTTTATAGAGCTGTCAGCTTTAATGTGTTTATTGCAATGCAATTAAAGTCCAAAAGGAATGTGTTAATTTTTTTATAGCATGCTGTTTTATTTCCCTTTGGCACACTGTAATAAGCCATGACTGCATCTCCCTTCTCTTAATGTCTCTGTGATGGAAAATAACAACATAACTGTGCTTTGAGTGGCACGTTTCACTTTAACTAAGTCCCAAACGGCTCAATTTACAAGTCAAAAGTAATATGCACTTTGTGTGAGATGAAATTAAAATATCACACAAGTATGAGTTATAAGCTTAGTATAGAGGTACATATAATCGGACCGATGTGATTACAAAATGTGGCTTCTTTTTTTCTTTTTGCCAGAGGTCGATGAGAAAACAGATACGCACAAAGACGAAGCTCTGACAAATTGCATTCACAAGTATTAGTTCCCACCTTTCAAGGCTGATTAACACAGAATACATCTCAAGATTTCAATAAGCACTTAAACCTCTAGTGCTCTACTCTATCATTGTGTTAAGTACATCCTTGAGCTGTCCTGAAGTCAGGCTGTGACCTTAAGCATTTAACCCCTGAGGTGGAGGTAACATCATGGTCTCTAGTTCTGGCTCCACACACACACACACACACACACACACACACACACACACTGATCAAACATGACACATCCGAATGAAACAGATGCCCTGATGAAACAGTTGTCATGGACAGTAAAGCTGTCATGCACATGATTTACACCTCAGATGTTTGTTTCCAAATGAAGGAACAGCGCTCTGCGTCTGCATGCATTGATTCACAGAGACTCATGGGCACAGGACCGTGTTTAGTACTGTTGTGTTGTTTACCTCTAAAGTGGACACAAGGAGGAATCAATACTGCTCTCTGACAGGTCAGTAAACAGCTTCCATTCAATATTTACTGGTGTGGAGGCCCAGCATCCCTATTCTTACCACTGTCTCCATCTACCGCACCAGAGTTTAGATTTCCACCAGAGTCGGTCTATCTCTGGTCTGCCCCGCTGACATATCGCCCCTTCTCCTTCTGCCGCTATCTCCCATCAGGGTGGCAGAATACTTAATGGATGTGGAGCCAAATGGGTCCTGGGAAAGGCCATTTAGCCCGGGTTGTTGACACTGCTGCTCGGACAAGATGATAAAGCTTTTCATTGGAGATATGAGGGGGCGAGGAGGCTGTGGACAAGACAGAAAACATAAGAGGGAAGGGGGGGTGGGGCCTTTAGTGTGTGTTTTGTACAGTGTGTCCAATACTGTATGTGTGTGCCCAATGTGTACCATTAAAGCCTGACTGGAAGCATCCTTTAAGTTCCAGATGTATTCGCATGCTAACACAGACAAGGCTTCTATTGCAAGCAAATTCAAGACCTACCTTTTTAGTCTCGCTTTTAACTGGGTTTCATTATCATGACAGTTCATTTATTTATTTATTTATTTATTTATTTATTTATTTATTTATTATCTAGTTCAAATTTTAGTCACTTTTATTCTATTTTATTTATTTATGCACTTATCCATTTTCTTTTTTAAGTATAGCATCTTATTTTCTTTTAATGGTTTAATGTTTTAGTGTTTTATTATCTTACAAATGTATTTTATTTTGGTGAGTTTAATTTCCTGTGTTGAGTGTTAACATCTTATTTTACCTCCAGTGTTTCCTCATTAAGATATCGTGAGTGTTTCCTCAGTTTGTTCAGAAACTTCTTTTTAATTTTTCATGTATTTATTTCATTTTTATTGTTTTTATTACTATTGTTGCATATATTGTGTTCTTAACCTTAGGATTGTGGGGTGGGTTTGGGGTCTGGGCTGGGGGTGCGATCTTTTTCTTAAATTATTCTATTTTAAGTTGATTTTATGTATAGCACTTTGTGTTACAATGTCATTGTATAAATATAAATAAAGTCTGATTGATTGATTGATAGATAGATTGATATATATTGGAGTGGCTTTGTTTTTATTACGCTAAAGCTTCCCTATGTTTTAAACGTCATGTTATAGTGGAGTGTTATCAGTGTTGACATCATGTCACTCTTTGCTGAATGTCAATCAGCTGACTTCCACATCAGAGTCTTACCCCTTGAAACCATGTTGACCAACAAACATTATTTTTAAACACCTGTCTCACTGGGGCATTGTGTTTTTACAGACAGCTGCCTCACAGCTCAGCGCCAAACTGTGATGGACAGTGATCAGAGTCTCGATGCAAACACACACAACTGGTGTTATCGGCAGGGAGAGCAACAGGAGCACTGAGACCTTTGAGTGGATTACGTTTAATCTTGAAGTTGTGATTTGTTTTTATTAATTCAAAATTCAAAATGGAAACACTAAGTTGCATACATGTGGTATTTAGAATTTGGATTAGATTCTGAACTTATTCACTGGTTTGATAATCGGCTGCCTGAAATTGTTCAATGGTGTGAAATGGACATTCAGAGTATTTTTTTTTATTTTGCCATACCAATTTATCAGAATATTATTTGGATAGACAATTTCTGTCTGTAAATTCGATATATTTTTGGGCTTTATTCGCCTTTTATGGATAGGACAGATGAAGAGAGAGGAAATGTGGGGAGCAGAGAGAGGGGGAAGACATGCAGTAAATGGTGGACCGCCCGGGAGTCGAACTGGTGACCCCTGCGACAAGGACTATAGCCTCCATATGTGGGACGCTTAAACTGCTATGCCCCCAGCGCCCCTATCAATTTGTTATTCTTCCTCATCTTTACATCAAGTAAAACATTGGTCCTGATTTTTCAAAGTTTTTTAGGTAATTTCTGTCAAGAAATTGCAGAATTCTTGTTCTTTTATGGCCTGCTAAGCCTTTCATTTTCATAATTTTAAAAGTGGAAACCAAATAATGTGTCACACCATATGATGAACCAAACATTTGTTTTTCAATGCATAAACTTGTACTTTGTGCATTTTGCAATAAGTGTAGCCAGATCCTCTACACTTAAAGTCCTGTTAGATTGAGGTGAAGGGTGTGGGGTAAGGCTGGCTGTATGCATTGTACAAATGCAAGGGTGGCAAACAATTTAAAAGCCAACTAAGGCAAGCCAGAAGTAGTGTTAATCAGCCAAACTGTTCGATGTGGAGTAGTGATGTGTCGGTTGAGGATGACTCATCTCTTAGAGCTGGCTATTGTACAAAACAATATGAGCTGACTCCCTTTTGAGAGCTGGTTTCCTTTTTCCCCACAGCCTCACCTCACACTGTTTGTCCTTATTGTACCTCTGTATGGACTCTGTGGTTATGAAACGACACTGTTGATATGAAACTACATCATATTTGGTTATGAAACTACTCTGTTGAAGCTTCAAATCATAAAAGTGATATTGAAAGATTTGTGTCAAACAGAATAAATATCAGTATTAAAATACTAAAGACTAAAATAAATCATCTTCTGGGGACCATGAATGTGTAGTTAGAACCTTGTTGAGGAGCAAGAGAAAGTATCAGGAGTTCAAATATCAACACCTGAAAGCACAAATGTTTTACCAAATTGTATGTAAATCTATCAGGTTGCATGTTACAGCCAAATTCCACCAGATCCGTGTCCAGTCCGTCTCCTATTTGTCACGGCACCAGATCTGATAGGTTTCAATTCTAGTCAATGTGTTAACTTCCACTGGATCCGCTCTTTTGCGTTCCAGCTGTGTCTCTGATCTGGCAGGTCGGAATGTAACGGATCAGATACACAAGACTTCTATTTTTGCCGGATGCCGGAGCACGACGCATCAATCACCACAGAGTAGATGGAGCGGGACAGGAAGTCAGGCACCAAAATAAAATGAAAATATCTGGTTAACTTTCAAAATGTCATTTTGAACCGAGGCAGGCCTGGAGTCATCAAGTCAAAGGTTTTCAGAGGACCATAAAGACAACATGGATGAGGAGAGGAGGAGGAGAATCCTTGATTCAGTGATTGTCGCGGGAAAACCTCAGTCATATGACTCCAGCTGTCTGGCGGTCCTGCTCCATACAGCGTTCTGAGAACGCAACCAGTGGGTGTTGACGGATGAGAGAGCACAGAGCCGGACCACAGCAGATCAGAGATGGACCGGACACAGATCTAGTGGAAGTGTCGTGTTGCGACATGCCCCCACATAATGTATGGGTTAATAATGTATGTTAAGTCAGTGGGACATACAAATCTGAAGGATTCATTCTCAGGGGACTATGGCACTCTTTTTTTCTTTCTTTGTGAAGTTGTATGAGGTACTTGTAAGTGTATTACCCACAGGGGGCACCTGCCAGCTCATCACTATTTATAAACTGGCCAATGAAATAGCCAGCTGAGCTAATGCTAAGCTAAACCACAAACAGGGTCAACGGTACCATGTAATTTAGTTCATTTTAAGAAAGTGCGACTCAAATATGAATGTTTGTAAGTTTGATTGTAGCTTTTAGTGCATTACTTTGCTGTCTGGAGACTATTTAGTTTGGCACTTCTTCTGACACATCACATACAGGATGTGTTCTTCCACTTGCAGCAAACTGTTTAGCTTGTATG
Source organism: Notolabrus celidotus (assembly GCF_009762535.1). NCBI lineage: Eukaryota > Metazoa > Chordata > Actinopteri > Labriformes > Labridae > Notolabrus > Notolabrus celidotus. The sequence continues at coordinate 7,338,401 of NC_048278.1, forward strand.
TCAAACAATCCTACTTTAAAACTAAATCCCATGGAAATGTGTGACAGTATATGAGATGTTTTATTCTTGACTAGAGGTTTATCTACAGATAGCCACAGTGCAATAATACTGTGCAGAGCTTAAATTACAACAGAGGAAACCAAATTAAGAAATTATGGGAAATAGCACCAAGCAGAAGAAATGTAAAGTCTGGGAAATTGCAACAACACACTGCAGCTTTGCTGTGAGTGATATCTGAACTTTCAATAACAGTAACATGTGTCTTGTCAACCGCATGACTACACATTTTGTGCCAGTCAAGTCATTATGACGTCAAAGTGAGGACCGTGTGTTTAAGGGCAGGGATCATCATGGTTTGGCTCTGCTTGGAAGAACAATCATATTATCATAGGTCAGCAGGTAACCCTCTGGTATGAGGATCCTTAGGAACTACTGACAAGTGTAGCATCACACAACATGAGGTTTGTGCAAGTAAGTACTCAAAACAATGTGGTGCAATACAGGAGACGTGGAGAAATGTAAACACATTTTTTAATTTTGAACAAATATGTCGAGGTAATCTATTGCAGGGGCTCCCAAAGTGCGGGTTGGGAGCCGCTGTGGGGGCGCGAGACACAAATGGGGGGGTCGTGAGATATCTTCAAGAGTGTTTTTTTTTTAAGTTATCTAAAAATATTTCATTTTATCCATTACCGTAAAATATATTGACAAAAATAGTAGCTAACCTTGAAATAAAACCTTGAAAATAGAAAGTGTAATGAGTTTTCTTCCTTTCTTTTTGTCAGATGACTCCTAAGTTTAGGGTTAGTGAACAATTCATTATCAGAAGCATCAGTAGCAGTAGGTTAATTCATAACAGCACAGGAAGCACAGACACATGCTCATATAGGTAGGGTAATTTTCTCCAGACCAGCTAAATGAAGCCACATTTAATCACTTTGAGGGACAGTGGGGACCGTGAGTCTTTGGCACTGACATTTTCCGGGTCGCGGGCTGAAAAGTTTGGGAACCCCTGATCTATTGTGAAGGAAAGTGCTGTAGAGAGAAGGAAGGTGATGGGAGTGTGGGTATAGAGTTGAGAGAGAATTTAAGTTGTACTTCAAGTATATCAAAGCATCAGAGGTTGAAAGGTCAAGAGAGAGAGAGAGAGAGAGAGAGAGAGAGAGAGAGAGAGAGAGAGAGAGAGAGAGAGAGAGAGAGAGAGAGAGAGAGAGAGACAGGGAGAGAGAGATAGACAGAAAAAATCAGGCAAGCAAAAAGCCCAACTCAAGCAGAGAAAACACACTCTATTGGGGGAGTTTGAGTGTGAGGATGGAGCATCTGCTCCTGCCCACTGGGCCTCACAGCTAGCACATGAAAACACTAACACTCTCTCACACACATACACGCACACACACGCACACACACAGAACCAAACTGCTGCTGATTCTAATGAGGCCGAGGCCTGCTGGGCAGCAGGACGGCTGCCTCAGCCTGTCTCTGGCTCTCTGATTTTAGTCCCAGAGCTCCTTACACGTCATCCGCTGTTTCACACCATCCGCACTGTTTTACACCCCCTGATGTTCCCTCCTAGCGTTAGCCCATCACAGCAGCCTCACATTGACAGGCTTGACAAGACCGGACTAGAATAGAAAAAACACGATGGGAAACAATAGAATACAAAGAAGGAGAAATGAATTAAATGATTTCCACCAACTAAAATCTTTCCTGGTGCATCTAAAAAAAAGAGGAGTATGTAAACTGTAGTATATATTCTATACACATTACATGTAAATATTTTGAACCTTTGTATTTTAATTTTGATGATTTTGGCTTTGATCCTGTATCTTAATTTAATAAAATATACTTCCTCTGAACAATCAATAAAAGGTTTTTAAGTACACAAATGTCCAACTTCTGAAAGGTATGTTCATTTATGCACTTTGTAATTTGTTTGTTTGGGCTTTTTACCACAAATTCCTACATCAGTGTAGCATGGCGTGGAGGCGACCGAGGTGTTATTCAGCCAGTGCAGGATCACTGATGTGCACTGTTAGCCTCACAGGGACCCACCCACTTAATCTCATCCAAACTCCTGCTCATTCAGTCTCTTTTGGTCCCCTTCTTACCCATTATTTATGCCCTGCAATTCTCTTTCCTTCTCTGTCTCAGAGTCTCTCCATCAACCAGAGGGATAAGCCCAAACAAATCTGCCTAAAGCCTTTGCAGGGCTGAAGGTCTCATAGGAATGATACCTATTCCCTTCTATCTCAAATGACACTAATGGCATATTGACGTGCAAGCAGATTAACAGATTATTGTATTTGTGTGTGTATGCTGGTTGGGGATTCCACGCTCAAATCAGTGTATATTTGAATCCAACTTCTGAGTATCCTTTATCATTTCAGATTACTCAGAGTGAGTCTGAACTGGTCCTTTGGCCTACATGTAGTATGATTCATAAGCCTTTGATCTGACCTTTCAGTCATTCTAAATAGACTCAGCCTTTAAGAAAATTATAACCCATTAAAACCTGTGACGAACATTTATTCCACCATGATTATACACCAAGAACAACTCATTAATTAAGAGATGTAATCATTGTAATTAACATTCAAAAACTTTATATCTGTTTTCTCTAGTGCATTCATTCAAGTCTTACCCCGATCACTGCTTCTACTTTTTCAAATATCTCGGCAGCAGTCTGCTTTAAAAAATGCTTGTCGGGGAGCAGCTATTTTTAAAGTCATAATAAAACCTCAGAAATGAGGGGACTTGGAGTGTCAGTGTGCTAAAGAACAGGAGGGGACAAAGTCATCAAAAATATCCCAGGAGAGTCATCTCATCCTTTATTTCAAGCCCCGAAGCCAAACTAATATAGTGAAACGGTCCAAGATGGCCCTTTATTTCTTATCCTCATCTTCTGGGTATATGTGTTTACGTCCATGTGTGTGCGTGTCCGCGCATGAGTGCACCCCTGTGCCTTATCAAAGTGAAGAAAGGCGCTGAAATGGGACCCTGTTGGTTTTAGCATTTTGTCCATAGATTTCCTTTCTGCGGGAGATTAAATGGCACCCCATGGAAAAGTTAGCAAGCTATGCTCTGAAGTAGTGTTGTTTTATTTACCCATGATATGCTGATTTCCGTATCCGCATCATTAGAGACCATTTAAACCAATGTAAGCAGATCATTAGTATTTTTTAACGATCAATCTTCAGGAAGTGATAAAAAGGTTTACAAAAAATAGATTTCCAGGATTTCACAGGATTTTTTTGTGATTGTTGCGGCCCAAAAAGCCTGATTTTGCGACAGCTTTTTGAAAAAATTGCGGTAAAAGTTGCGTGTTCTCTGTTCTCCATGCGTGTTTAGCTGTTGAAAAGTGCCGATCATCTGAGGATTTAATGTTCCAAGGAAGTGAAATTGATGACGAAACCGATGACGTACAGGGGCTGAGGTTAAGGTGATTGGTCAAATTTGTGATTGGCGGGAAAGTTGCAGTGACTGTATAAAATTGCAAGGCTGCGCAAAAATCGCGCTGATTGGTTGAAATTGCGTTGATAGTTGGGATCGCGAAATCGCAACTTCCTGGAGGGACTGATTTACTATCATCAAATCATGTGTTGTCTCTTTGAGGTGGGCAGAAAGCAGCATAGTCTTAGCTCTTATCATAAGAATTATAATCACATGATATAAGTCTCATATTTACATTGTGTTTGTATCACAGACTGTATAAATAATGAGCGTAGTATCCGTGACGTCACCCATCTGTTCCTGAGCACTGTTTTGAAGCCAATCTGCGTCCGCAGCCACATTGGAAATGCTCAACCAAACGAAGTGTGAGGTAAAGAGGCGGGGTTTGAGCCTCCTTGCCAACAGCTGTGTTCCCGCCTGTCAGCCAAGTCAGTCATGTCCTTATTCGGGCAAAATCTTGTAATCTTAATATCTTCTGAACCACTGCGTTAGAAAAAAAGTAATCCCTGTACAGTGTGTGCCGATAGAGAAATTAGCTATGTAGACTGAAGCTGTTTTTTGAACCAGGCTGTAAACATGTTTATTTCTGCTGTAAAGATCGTCTTTTTTTTAATGGGTGTGTATGTGGTTTCCGGTGTTTCTGCAGCCAGCCTCAAGCGGATTATCAATGAATTGCAGTTTATAACACTTCCGCATGGGCTTCATAGTTTGAGACCGGAGGTTGCCACGTGGTTTGTATGTGCATCTGGGTTGTTTTGCTCATTGCTGGTGTCAGTAGGGACGGTCTTAAGTAATTAATTCTATGACAGGGACGGATTGAAAGCCATATTGTCAGATATAAGACACACACAGTGGCTTCACAGATGTGTTGTTGCAGCACTATTAGATTTGATTAAGCATCAAATCAACTCAAGGCATTCCTCCATTATGAAAAGAAATAATAATTGTTGCTGTTGTATCAGGTGCTGTTTGTGCAGACACTATATGTTACGCCTCCAAGCAATCAGTGAGTTCAGATCCACTTCCCTCAGTGACTCCTCGTCCAGCTGAGCCTCCACCCGCCTGTGACATTCCAGTTAGCTTCTTAATGTTTGAGACCAACAAGTATGATGTGGATTGAATGTAAGCTTGTTGTGGTCCCTCAGCTTTTCTTATGATTGTAGAGGCATCAGGAAGCATAGACAGACTTTACTGCATGACTAAGTCAATGATTATACACTGCGTGCACAATTATTAGGCACGTGAGTATTTTTGTGAATATGTTAAAAACTATGTTAACAGTCGTTTTCAAATTTGTCAAGAAGTCAGATAGTGAATATATTTCTTCAACTGTGTGGTTAAAATGATGCTTTTCAAATTACGTTGGCTGTATTTTTAAATAAATGCAGAATCTGCAGAAATGAGTGTGCCAAATTATTATGCAAGTTGGTGATAAGAGCATATAACTTGTAAAAATTAAAAACTAGCCACCATTTTAAACATTCTGTTGATTGAAAATAATAATATTTACTACAACTGTATTCAAACTTCAACAAAAACAACTGTTTTCTTTACATTTGTATACAAAATAAAACTGTTAATGTCTTTAAAACATTTCAAATCTAAAGTGTTTCTCAAATGTCCAATATAACCTCCTTTTCTTTCAGTGAGGGTCAGAGGTCACTGGTAAACTGATTTAGTGCGGTTTCTGATGACTTCTCTGCTGACACTGTGAGTTGCACCTTGTATGGCTTTCCAAAGATGCTTTTTTGAGCTGTATTTCTTGCCATTACTGTAAATTATCTTCTTCAGTATTGACCACAAGTTCACAGTCGGGTTGAAATCAGGTGAGCAGGCAGGCCAGTTCTTGAGGCGATCCTCTTTAAAGCCCTGAGATGCCGTCCTGTCCTGGGAATAACATGAGGCATGTGACGGTGCATTGTGCTCATGCATGAACACTAGCATCTTTTTCACTTTAGCTGAATGTCTTTTCCTCCATGCAGGAAAATACAAAAGAGGATCGCCTCATGAACTGGCCTGCCTGCTCACCCGATCTCAACCCGACTGAGAACTTGTGGTCAATACTGAAGAAGATAATTTACAGTAATGGCAAGAAATATAGCTGAAACGAGCATCTTTGGAAAGCCATACAAGGTACAGCTCACAGAGTCAGCAGAGAAGTCATCAGAAACCACACTAAATCAGTTTACCAGTGACCTCTGACCCTCACTGAAAGAAAAGGAGGTTATATTGGACATTTGAGAATCACTTTAGATTTGAAATGTTTTAAAAGACATTAACAGTTTTATTTTGTATACAAATGTAAAGAAAACTGTTGTTTTTGTTGAAGTTTGAATACAGTTGTAGTAAATATTATTATATTCAATCAACAGAATGTTTAAAATTGTGCCCAGTTTTTAATTTTCACAAGTTATATGCTCTTATCACCAACTTGCATAATAATTTGGAACACTCATTTCTGCAGATTCTGCATTTATTTAAAAACACAGCCAATGTAATTTGAAAAGCATAATTTTAACCACACAGTTGAAGAAATATATTCACTATCTGACTTCTTGACAAATTTAAAAACGACTGTTAACATAGTTTTTAACATATTCACAAAAATACTCACGTGCCTAATAATTGTGCACCCAGTGTATTGAGAAGACACTGACTTATCTTACTGACACATCTTTGATCAAAAAGATTTTAGATATTGAAAGTCAGGAGGGCTCATTCTATTGCTTGCAAATTAAAAATATGTCTACTCCCTAACTAAGTAGAAAGGGGTTCTTATCTCTAAGTATTTGAGTACAGTAATTCAGTATAACTCATTAAAATAAACCTGTCCCTCTGTAATATACCGTCTCTTTAAACCTTGTAAATGTACCTTACAAATAATACTAATCACACACTGTTAAAGTCGAAATAATTGATTTCTTACTTGAATTATCAAAGCAAAAATCAAATATTTAGATTTCCTTTGACCTTTAATTCGTTTCAATTTCTTTGTCAACAATGTTTCACTTAAATCACACTTCGACACATTTAAAACAAAAACTTATTCAGTTTCAATCTCAAACAAAATAAGTGTATTTCTTATATTTCCCCTAAGGTTTCAAAAATAAACTAAAACACACACTTTATCAGGATCAGTTAAAACTTTAGACTAAGCCAGCAAAATATTATATTCTGCATATAAGAACCTTGTTGCAGGCCTGTACCTGCAAAAACGTAGCAATCGCTTCAATCAAACAGAGCAAAATAAAAGATCAGGGCAGTACCTTTTTTACAGATGCGAGGTCCACAGGGTAGTTTATGCCTCCAGATGAAGGCGAGAGTACAGAATCATCAGATCAGGCGGTAATCCAAAGTGTCTCAGAGTGCTATCTGGTTGTAGAGTCCAGGTTCCAGGCCGAAAACAGTCCAAACAAAGCTACTGGGTCGAGCTGGGTTATCTAGCAGCAGCTGCAGTCTGTCCACGTTTTAATCACTGTAGCAATGTAGCATCACATCAAAAGTTCTTGTCAAAGTTTTGTTATTTAGTCTTCTTACAGGTTACCGTGCTTATAAACCAGAGACAAAGTTTAAACACAAAACTCTGTGCAAAAAGTCCACTTGGACCAAACCTCTGCATGCCTCGTTAACTCTGCCTTTCAGCACGCTCACTCATGACGTCACCGCATGCGCATCACATGAGCCAATTAACACACCTCAAACTACGTCAGTGACCAGGTGCACTTCTCCAGAGAGGTATCCTTTTAAAGGACTTTACAGACTTTAAACAACATAAATTAAATAAAATACATCAATACATTTTTTAAACTTTCTTATGAACTTTCATTAATTCAAAATATAAAACACACATTTTACAGCTAAATATACATTTTAATCACACTCTTTTTACTCTAAAATTTATTTATTAACCTTTTTAATAGAAAATATCAGATTTTTTTTTCACTGGGCTATATGAAGAATTTCACTTTTCAGACAACTTTTATCAACGCTTTTACAAACAGAGCAAGTCTAGACGGTACTCTTTGTTATATTATTAACAAAGACTCAACATGAACACAGGATGAGATCCAGTTCCCTCTTACAGACAGAACTCGGTCTGATCTCATCTTAATCTACCATGAGCAGAGCACTTTGTATAATTTAGAAAGTTACAGTGGCAAGGACATACTTCCTTTAACAGGCAGAAACCTCCAGCAGGACCAGACTCATGTTAGACACACATCTGCTGAGACTGAGGTGGGGTTGGATAGTAGAAGTAGTAACTGTTGCCACTGGAGTCCAGCACATGTGTAGCAGCTGGAGTCTGGAACGTCCAGAGCAGCAGGCCATCTATGGCAGTAACTCAGAGGAACCTACGAGACAAGGTAGCTCAGGGGCTCCAGAAAGATCAGTGGTTAGTACCTTTAATGGGACAGGGAGAGTTAAAGTAAGTGATAGAGGTGGGAAGAGAGGTGAGATAGGTTCCCAGTGTGTCAGTGTGTCAGTTCCCCTGGCAGTCAAAGTCTATAGCTGCATAACTAAGAGCTGGCCCAAGCCTGATCAATCTCTAACTATAAGCTTTATCAAAAAGGAAAGTTTGAAGCCTAAACTTAAAAGTAGAGAGGGTGTCTACCTCCTGGACTCTGACTGGTAGATGATTCCAAAGGAGAGGTGCCTGATAACTGAAGGTTATACCTCCCATACTACTTTTAGAGACTTTAGGTTTGACAAGCAGGCCTGCATGCTGGTAGCACAGCGTTCTAGAGGGGTAATAGGGCACTATGAACTCTGTAAGATACGAAATACATGAGACTGGCCATTTTGAAACATATGAAATTAACAGGTGAAACCAAGACTGTTCACTTTATTCTACCTTTGTCCCACTAACACTTACTGCAACAGCTGTTCTTTTCTTTTTTTTAGGATCCAGCCTGTAGTCTCGTGACCTGATGTAGATCTTACTGATGCAGCCTGAGAGCTACAATATCAGAGACATGTTGGCTGGACTTAAATCTATTATTGACAACAAACAGGAAAACCATCCATTCTTGAGTGATATCTGCATCTTTCCTCTACATGACTACGTAGTTTAACATTTATATTAAAGCTTGTCTTACCTCAGAGACTTTGTGCAGGAGAACACTTTCTGTGATTTGGTCCCAAACTCCCTGGTGAGCAGACCTGTATGGGTATAGGCAGCATCAGGACCACCTCCCGGACTCTCATAGACAACACCCCCTAAGGCTGTGTTTTACTGTCCTCCCTATTCTAGCCTGACTGTTGACTGTTATCTATGCCATGCCTGAACAAGGAGCATTGTGGCCACACATAGCTCAAACCACATCAGATATTTTCCTTGTAACACAACCACTTTGGGCTGATCATGGTGCCTTGGACTGCATACAGAGCCTTGTTGTCCTGGTCTTAGTGGAAGACAACACATTCTGTTTTAACGTCAGCAAATTAAAGTAGCTAATTACAGAATACAATAAGGAATAACAAAGGAGTTACCCGCTTACCATCATTATAACTGTAGCAGCTGAGGGTCTCTGGAGTGACCAAACCAACAGCATCATATAATCATACAGACAATGGTTCTTCTTCCTTTGCTGTATTTGCAGTAGAAGGAGACAATGGACTCCAGATGCCAAGTGAATCAACTGGGTGTAACCCTAGATCCAACTTAGAGGAGAAATATGAGACCAACTCAAGGTTCTGTTCTGTTTTTGTTACATGTGGGTGTAACGTTTATGCTTTTATCAGGTGTAAGTGTAGACAGTCAGACTTGTAGGCGTATTTAAGGCAAAAAGATACAATTACAAAACGTATAAGAAAAATACAATGCTGCTGCATTTTGTTAGCAGGATGATTAATGAAAGGGCCCTAAGGCGAGAGAGAGTCCTCCATGATCAGACACTGCTCAGACAGTGAGCTGATTTTAAGGTTTCATTTTGGCTCAACTATTGCATATGTCTGACAGAAACACAGCACTGCCCCCTGCCCTTCAAGCGCCGATTGCTCTCAGGTGTTGTGTAGATGAGGCTGTCAGCTCTGAGCTGTCAAAGCTGTGGAGTTCTGTGAAAATGGGTGAATTCTCTTGATGATTTTGCTGCTTGTTAATAGTGGTTTTGGTTTTCAAAACTCCCTAATGTCCATTTTGATAGATTTCAGTTTGTGTTGGTGTTGTTCAGTTTGAGAATGACTTTGTGCATACGACTCTATGAGCTCCCTTATTTCTTCTATCTGTATTTTTTTCTGTTGGTTTGTGTTATTTATTCCTTGTGCAGATATGTGGGATGCTGGGTCGAGCACTCAGAGTCTTCTTCTAGTTTTGACTGGTCCTAGGTCAGCATCCCTTCAATATGTACATGTCTTCAGTCCAAACACAGCAGAACAAAATGTAATACAGGCAACTGAGGCAAGAATGAAACTTCAAAACTCTGCTCACTGCAACGGACGTCATCAACATGCCCACTCCCTGTGAGTGTTACAGGTGTTTACCTCCTGCTTCAATCAGAACAGAGCAGATCACACAAGTGCAGCCCACCAGGATGAAGTTGAGAAACCTTCAGGTAATAGTAGGTGGTAGGTAAGTGTTCTGAGCCACAATTAAGAAGTCAACTTAATGGAGAGCTAGCTGTTTAAATTCTCTGCTATGGGTGGCAAAACTCTTATTTCTCAAGCACTGATAAAATGAAAACCAGAAACACCTGTGGCACTTTAAAATGGTAATACAAGCCAACAAAAACATCAACTTTTTAGATTCAAAATGATTAATTAGACACATACTGTATCTCTTGTTAATACTAACAAAGAAAAGCCAGTGATAATGCAAGATGTAGCAGCAGAACGATGTGGAAAAGTGCAGGTGGAGGCAGTTTCATGAAGCATTGCGGGGTCTGGTCTCTTCTACTCACCCCTGTCTCAATGAGTCAGTCCCTGGTCTCCCTCTGAGTTCAGCTCCTACCTCTGCCTGCCTCCACTGCTGTCACGTCATGTCAGCATTGTGTTAACATCTCACTTCACTGGTCCCAACTCTGTGCACCCACTCAGAAAACAGAGCAAATGGAAGAAAGAAAGAGGTAAGCAGGGAGAAAGAAGGCAATAAAACACTGATAAGAGACATTTCAACTATGAACAGATAGATACTGATCAGATAAGGTATTTATGACAAAAGACGGGGATTATGGAAGAGTGTAAATTATAACACATCTCATCCTTTGCATTCAGTGAAAGGAAATGCAATGTTTGCTCAATTTGTGAGAATCATTTTGGTTGGGAAAATCTCCTCCAGCAGATACAGATTATACAGATATACTGATGCAAAAAAAAAGATGGAATGATGAGTTTCCTCCGAAAAAAAAAAAGAAAAAAGTGTGAACTCATCACAAAAACTCTCTGAAAATTAGAAGATGTAGTTTGCACATCAATTTCATCTCTGATCTGCATTTTTTAAGCTTCCATCTCTTGCAGAAAGCTGACGGTGTAAATAACTGATTGCATGATTTGTTGCTTCCTTTGGTAAATTAGATTCTAACCACACACAGAAGACAGCGAGAAAGATACGTGATTATGTGGCTTAGTTGTCGCAGAACCGTCAATCAACCCATCTGTCCATCAATCAGTTCAGTCGAGTCACTAAAGCACATAACTTGAGTGGCTGTGTCTCGTCTTATTGTCTCTATATACTTCACTAGTTGTGGAGGTATAATATATGTTGAAAAAATAGTTCTAGTGTTTTCTCCTCCTGCAGTAAAGCGACTCTGGTGTGTAACTTTTGGAATGTCCAGGTCAGGGCCAGCTCAAGGCATGGGTCATGTAGGTCATCACGGAGGGCACCAGATTCTGTGGACTGACTTGAACCCTGAATACAAACACATTGTTAAATATAAACCTACACATAGATCATCATCTTCCCTTTACTAACTTATTTCCCTTTGCTATCTTCTCTGTGGTCTATTCACATCCACCACTTGCTCTTGGGGTAATACATAAGGGATAATGTATCATGAGCAGGTGGTAATGCGAAATAGAATCCCAACAGGGTTAGACAAAGACCCAATGCAAAGTGAAACTGTTGGGATTATTTTCTGGCTGAATATAAAATTGTATTGTTTTTGTTAACTCATGAGCCTTTCCTGTTGCATAGGAGCGAGTCCCCTTTTACAGAGACCAACATCTTGCACTGCCATGTTTCTACCGTAGCTCAGAACAGACAAAATAGTAACATTTGCATTTTTACATTTAGTGAGTAGCTGCGCAAAATGCACCGGTTGGGGGAGGAAGAATGAGAGTGGTTGCTGTGTGCAAAATAACTTGTTCTGATTGATTTTTTGACAATAAAAACTTGACAAAATGGAGGATCATACTTACAATGCATCACATAAGCTTCTAGTCCTCGGAGGCCACCGTAGCTTCACCGCAGGAGGGGTGAGCAGAGTGGCATTCAATCTAGAATCTGACTGCTAGATACTTCTAAATATGGACATTTTCTATGCACTGTGCCTTTAACAACACCAGGTAATAAGTAAGAGAGCTGAGTAATAAATCGAATATTAACATGGAGGAAATTCTAACCAGGAAATTAAAACTGATGAGGTATTCAGAGACAGCCAACTCTTGCTATACCACTGTTGTTACACAGTAATTACAGATATATCATTTTATGAGTTAATATGACCATTTCTTGGCTTCTTCACAATGAAACCCCATTTCATTTCAGGTCACGTGATCAGAAAATGTAATTATCTCACTTGTGAAATGTGTGTTAATGCCACGTACACATTACAGATTTAAATACATTAGCGGCTCTTTGAAGCAGGAACCATACAAATGTGGCAAGTGTCCACACAATGAACTGTGCCCTGTTTGTTTAATAAATCCTCTGCTCCAGCCAAGATAATGGAGAAGTGGTAATGAGAGATGTGTTATCTCTGTTAGCCATTAGCCTGCTGTGTGAAGTTATTAGAGGATGTAATTAACTGCTATTGAACCAGGGATGGGTCATTATCAAGCCAGTCTAAGACGCATGTAGCATTGATATGATTCTCCTGCTCATGATGGTGACCTACATGAGGGTGAAGAAGTTAAACACATTTTATTGTGATGCTACGACACTGTGTTGATCTTTGTTTACAGTGGGATGTTTGGCTCGGATCACAAAGGATTTATTATTTTATGATCACAAACAGAAAGCAGAGGAAGCTTTGGTTTTTCACTTAAAAGCAGACACGGTGTTATGATCACATTTATCACTTCACAAAAGTGTTTGTGCTGACAAAAATAGTCCTGTAGTGAGTCACAGACAATAAAACAATCAAACCTTTTCCAGACGTCATACATCTTGTGCATTCATTTACATAAGCACAGCTTGACGGTGCTCCTCTTTTGTTCTGTATTCTCATACTTCCTCTTATCAAATTTGAATGCCGCATGTGTTTTTCCTATACATACCTGTCTGAAGCGGTTTACACTGAATAACAGGAAGCTCACTCGGGTGCCAGCCATTAAAATAAACAAACAGTTGTTTCATATCAGAGAAATTTGAGACATTACTTTGTTAAAGTAAATCACAGGGGGCTCTATTTGTTGTTTCCGTTGTATCCAAGATGATAAATCATTGATAGCTCCGCTGAAATCCTCCTGCTGAGAGATTGTAATAAAACCCTGAACATCCTGAGCCGAGGCTGAGTACAACAAACCACTCCTTGTTGAACAGCTCCCTGAAGCCACATCAGGCACTACACAGTCAGAAGACAAGTCAGTTAGCTGTCACAAACTACATTTCCCAGGGTTCTCTTTTCTTTGAATTATGCCAAAACTGTCACGCTTTACAACGGCAGCAAAAAAAAAAAAGAACTAGCGTATGCATGCATTTGAGGTGAGAGTTTGTCTATTGATGAAATGTTTATTAATAAGGTTTTTAAATGGACTCCTGGGATGATATCATACCTCTAATTCAAAATGAATACAACTGTGTCTCCGTACATTTACAACAGCTTACCACACAGGTTATATAGGCATGTTTTTGTTTGTGGTTCCTTCCAGCATTATCACAATATTACTCATCAAGTTCAATGCCAAGACTTATGAAACAACTCTTTCAAAAAGAAGTCCATCATAGTTTTACCTAATAATGCTATTTCTAAAAAAGATGATGGATGGTGGAAGAGACATAGACAGCCTGCTGTTAACATCCATCACAGTTTACAGACCAGCTTTTGTAATAACTGATCTCTTTGACCACTCAGGAGAAAGGAAACATGTTGGGTGGGGATATCTTGATCCTTGTCTCAATTGTTGGATCAGAGACAATTGGGGCATTTTTTAATTTATCAAGGATCAGCATTTGAGCCAATCATCTCACCCCGCTCATTTACACCAGCTGTCTCTGAGCTCAATCTGATGCACAAGTAACTTAGTGTAACCAAGCATTCTGGGTTACCCTAACTTTATGCAGTCAATAAATAGATAAATAATAAACAGGACATCGTTGCAGAACTCCAGCCTCAGCTGAAACATTATTGCATGAACACATAGTGTGCACAGCCAGACAGATAACAACAACGACTACTTGCTGCAGTCTATACGGTGACTCTCCAGGGGTGAATGGTTCAAAAAGACAAAAACATAAACACAGGATAGTCTTTTACTTTAGCATTAGTATTAGCAACCCTTGGCTAAAATGTCAGCAGTGTGGAAATATTTCTAACTAGAAAGTGAAAACAGTTGAACGGGCACCTGATAATATATGCAGTATGATTTTTTCCGCAAGGCGGTTGCAGTAGAGCTGTGTGTGCAACTACCAATTTGATATGACATCAAACAACTAAACATGGAATGGAATTCACTAACAAAGGAAAGTCTGATCTGCTGAAGCAACAAACTGGACTTTAAAAGGAAGAAAAAACATTTTCGAGGCATCAACAAGGCCAAAAAAAATGACAGAGATGGTGGATAAAGTCATTACTCTGGACAACGAGCGTCTCCGAGGTAGAGAATGTAGGTTATGCCGCGTTTTTGGTCCATACTTTGTCCTGCTGTCTCAACATTACATTTCAGAAACAGCATTAACAAAGCTGTACAGCAAAATTCATGACAACATATGAAGTGATTTAAAACGTGATGTGACTGCTGTTCTAAAGCAGACATTTGGAGCTCTGATGCTTGTGTCATTGCTGAGGCTCATCGTACACTGGAATGATTCCTCCACTCTCAGAGTTTAAGGTGTATCTGGGTCAGGTGCTATTGAAATCCAGTCAGTTTAATGAGATTTCTTTAAAAGAAAATGCTGTGGACAAAAACTGTGACAGCAGGGGTGGGTCCAACCAAAGCAGAACAGTTGTAGGCCAGACAGAAAAATAATGAGACTAAAGCTCCATACAGCAAAACTAGTTTTAGTAGCTTTCTCTGGTCTTGGCCTGCATTGATTTAATGCTATTTGATCCCTTTACTAATCTTTGTTATTGCACATGTGCAAAGAAGAATAACACCACAGCACTGTTGTTTTTTAATCACTAGTGGTGATATATATTTCTCTGGAAGCTTTTCTGATGTTCATTTTTAATCAATACTCATAAATTGTACAAACAGAGGTGACTACACCCTTATTGTTTTATTTTCTCGTCTCAAAGAAGAACAAGTCACTAGAGTTTTATGCTATAAACTCTACATATCCACAAAAACAATTTTTTGTGAGTTTTCTTCTCAAAGAAAAAGTGTTGGAGGAATCTCTCAGGGCGTCTATGCATATACGTGAACTTAGTGTACAGCACAACAGTCAGATTTCAGAAGATACTATCTGTGTTTACTTAACACACATACACACACACACACACACACACACACACACACACACACACACACACACACACACACACACACACACACACACACACACACACACACATTCTTATGACTAGTGTCTGGTTTTTTTTATTTAGTATGTATTTCCTCCACATGTTATTTCAGTCAATGATATGTGAGGCGTAATGACCTCACTTGCTGATGAATCCGCAGCAGGACATTTTTGGTCATAAATCCTCGTCTCCACATGCTTGTTGATCGCCCTCGTAAAAGTCCTCATCTTCCACAGATTGACAGTAAATTCTTGCAGACTAACGACGCCTGAGTCAAAGTGTCACCATATTTGACTTGTGTTGCATGTATTTGCATGTTGAATGTGTGTGCTGCAGCAGTTCATCCTGTGTTGATAGCTCTTCTTGTTTGATCGACCGCTCATCTAGGTAGATTACATGTCTGATATCAGTGTTGAGAGATTATTGTGACCAGCAGTCTGAGAATGGTGATCTGCAGCTCTGGTTCTAGCCGGTGTCTTGTTGCTTTAACAGCCGTCAGATCTGGTGAGGTGTTTATGGATCCACACATGTATCGGTTGGGTATGCAGATGGGCAGGATTGACCTGCTGTGACCTTGGAAGGCGGAGGACGACGGCGACCTCGGGATGGGCATAACATGCTGCAATGCAGCAGAGCAGAGCAGTGGCGCTGCATGCTCTCACACACACCCACACACACACACAAACATATAAACTGCAGCTTGCCAATACATTTTCCTCATACACACAAACACACTACTGTAACAAAAAAAAGAAACTGCAAAACAGGCACAGATGTCCATAAATCAATATGAACACACAGACACACGGACACACAAAAACAAACACATTCTCTCTCTCTCTCTCTCTCTCTCTCTCTCTCTCTCTCTCTCTCTCTCTCTCTCTCTCTCTTCTCTTCTTCAGGGGTAAGCAGGCCAGGGTGTGTCTTAATCAACCTGCTGGCTGGCTGAATGCACACACCACCCACATGACTCTGCATATTGAGTAGCACATAAATGTGCACATGTTCATACACATTTACTTCAACACACCTTCATAAATGCACACGTGCACAGAGGGGAGAATCTGCACACACATAGGTGAGGAAATTATGTAAGTACATGGAAAATCTGTGAACTATCAAAATGTACACTTTAATTCATCCTGATATTTTAGTGTTTGAACTTTTCTTAATTAGATGGACAAAACAAACAAAGGGACAATGAGTTACAATCAAACAGCTACTTGAAGTGTTGGGAAAAGAAGCCAATGTGGAAGAACAAGGGGCCGCAGTTCCCTCAATGTCCACCCGAGGCTGGCTCTGAAAGTCAAGGAATCCCTATTCAAATCAATAGTAAACTGCCAATTTTTATATTAAAATAAAATATGTTAACAGGTTAAAGAAAAAAGTATTTTGATCTGAATAGCTTGGTCCTTCATTTCTACATACTCTGCAGTTGGTGAATTTGTCACGATCCCTCCTCTGTGAGTGTTGGACTCTGTTCATTTCATTTACTTTTATTTCTTATGAACATATTAATCCTGTTGGGTTTTGTTTTTCTCTTCTTTCCCTCTCAGTTGCCACAGGATCAGCACACCTGTGTGCTCTGTCCTTCTCAGCTCACAGCTGAGGCAGATTAGCAATCAGAGGGGTATATAGGTTGTGTGCTGGCAGCAGGCCACTGTGAGAACATCAGCTATTTAGCAAAATAGAAGCAGTGAGCTATTTCTTGTGTCTTTTTCCTGCCTATTTTGTGGTTCAGGTTTAGCCTCTCAGTTTTAGTTATCTTTGAGAGTGATTTTGTTTTGTACAGTTTCCTGTTGTTTTTTTTTTAAACTCTAAGTAAACTCTTTTCGAAACCACCTGCTCCTGTGTGCGAGTCTGCTTCTAGGTCCTCCAACCTACCTTGTGTCAGAATTGCTTTATAACTCATCGGTTTTGAAGATATTAAGACTTTGAGTCATGCATTGATCTGCATTATAAGGGACACAGTAGAATGATGGGTGTGATGTTGCATTTTGCTAGGAGGCTAGAAGACTTGCCTCGGCTGCACTTTCTCAGACTATTTCTATGTTGACCGGGGTTTAGCTGAGTCAGCGTTTATCCAATATGGTGACGGCTATCGTTGGCCTTCAAAATTTATCTTAAAAAAAAAAGGCTAATTTCAAAAAGACCACATACATGTTTTATACAGTCTATGATTATGTTAATGGAACGTGAAACATACTTATGATAAGGCTCTGACTCACACATGTTCACTCTTCTTCTTCTCACTCCTGTGCACAATGTTTACCAAAATAATCTCTCTCCTTATTCTCAGCATGCAAGCAAGCTTTCCACTTATCAAATGCATCTGTAAACACAGTCATCAAATATTTTTGCATTGCAACAACAGTTACTTAACAGCTTTACAGATAAGGCGATCACTCAATTCAGTCAGCCAGTCGATCCCCAGATGGCCCAGCGGGGCGTCCCACGAGAAGACAGTGTGTGAGAGCAGTGCCAAGTCTTCAGATTTAAACACCAGCACAGCAAAGACCTCAGTTATTAAAGACATTTCCTAGTGTAAATGAGAAAACCCTAATCACTCTGAGCGTTGCATAAAACCAGATCAGTTTTAATAGCTTTCAGAGCACTGGGAAAAAACAAGACCACACATAAAGGTGTTTGTGATGACCTTGTCCTGGCTCTCATTTATTTCCTTTGGGCATGACCAAATCTAACCTTGGTCACAAAAAGTTGATTTCTTATCGGAGGAGAGTGATAATTTATTAATTCTTCACTTTGTAAACAAATTAAAAAATACCGATGCTAGTAAGTACTATCTGTGCAGCTACAGCCTGTGGTGGCTAATCCCTGCGTGGTGTAGAGCTAACGAGCGAAAGCAAACTAGAATCAGATAAAAACACTTCAGGAAGCATCAACTTTACTGTGAATAACATGTTCCTTCATTAAAATAATCATGGACACTGCAGTTCATTTTAAGAAAAGCCTTCAACCATCCTGCTTCTGTAAATTATGTTCTTAATGGTGTTATTCCACAGCTGTAAGTAGTTCCTAACAAATGCCATAATTAAGCCTGTTTGAATAATCTTTGCATAAAATAGTGGTGAGTTGTTATGAGAAATTATCCAGTCTGTTTTTTAATAGACCAAAATATATTTGTGAGCTGTTTGTAATTGTTTATATTTTTAATGAAGAATTAAAGGTTTGGGGGCGACAGTGTTGAGAAGTTAGACCGAGATGTTTTTCATTGTTAGTGTTTGCCTTTAATGCTACTTTGGGAAGCTTTTAGCTGGTTATGAAACAAACTGACATTAATACTAACTGTATGATACACAAAACCAAACAACACCATCAGTGACATGACTGAATATTTCCATATAGTTATTTGTGATGTTTAAAACCCCCGACACCTGACAGGGGATGGATGTTGGTTGAATTGATTAACTGCATGCTACCAAAAACAGACTATTTTAACTTTTTCCTTGGCTAAGATTTTTGCACGAGTATTGAAATAAATCAGGGGGGACATATTGTTTGAAAACACCACTTACACATGTACAGGACAATATCAAAACAGAAAAGAAGATGTATCTCAGGTGTCCACAGGGGGCGCCATAATCAACACAAATGAAGAATTCCTGTTGACAGTTACAAATAAACAGAATCGTCAGCCCTGTCCTGGGGCCAAAACCAAAACACACACACACACACACACACACCACACACACACACACACACACACACACACACACACACACACACACACACACACAGCAGTGTGGGATATTTCCGGCAGTGTAGCAGATGTTAAACCATGAGTGGATTTCTTCCTGCTGGTCAGGATGTGAGGGAATTTGGCAGAGGAAGAGGAAGGAAAACTGACTGCTACGTTTTCAGTGACTTAACAGGATATTTTTCACTTTGACCCTTTTGTCTCTGATCTAACAGGATGATGGAACATCTCATAATGTCATGTTTGATATGCTGAGCTCAGTTTTTATGTTCTGATGGTGGATTGTAATCCATGTTTCATTTTACAGGTTTTTAAAGCTGAGAAACAACTAACACCTTTTCTGATCTTTTTCTGCTGCTGCTCTTATGCATACCTTATAGATTATTCCCTAACCTTATAATAATCTCCTCAACATGTCCAGAGTAACCTTTGACTGCAGGGTCAAAGGTCAACACACTCATTTTTGAGTCACCAAAGCACACTGAAAAAACATGAACAAGTGATGCACTTTTACATAAAGAAGTCTGTTTATTATTTGATATATATATCATATGCATCTTCATATAATAGATCTAATACCAGTAAGTCAAAAATAATAATCATATAATATTTATATATAGAGATATATAGAAAACTAATCCAATAATCTACTTTTTTACTTGGACTGTAAAAAAGAACATGGAGAAACGTATAGTCTTATCCCCAGCTTCAGTATAGGCGCTTTAAGGGAGCAAAGAAGATCAGAAAACAGAGAAATTACACCTGAACATTGCATCTTATAGAACTAGAACATCTGTCAG
This sequence comes from Notolabrus celidotus, assembly GCF_009762535.1. Lineage (NCBI taxonomy): Eukaryota > Metazoa > Chordata > Actinopteri > Labriformes > Labridae > Notolabrus > Notolabrus celidotus. The sequence goes on from NC_048278.1 coordinate 7,358,206, forward strand.
CAGCTAGTTATGTCGACCATCTCGGTTTAAGACACAGGAAGAGGTTTTTTTTTCACTTTGCTAGAACATATTTGACAAATATGGATTTTTGTTTTGTTAGTTCACTTGAAATGGCTGAAAAGGTTTAAGACAACAGCAATCATGTGATCGACTGGATTTGGGATTAAGAGACAGAACATTAGATTACAGCAGTCTCATTACACACTTGATGATGGATATCTCTGGATGATGAGAGCAGGAGAAGAGTGGAAAAAGAGGAATGGAAAAGAGGAAGAGGATAGGAAATGATACAAGTTTAGAACAGCAGGGTGTAGAAAGTTCAATTTCTGTGCTTCTCCACCGACGGTCTTCATTTGTAAACAGAGGGCTACAGCATATACACTGCACAGTCCTCTCCCATCCTCCTCTCCCGGCGTACCTCCCTGTCTCTGATTGCTCTCTGGTAGGTAGCCATGTCATATTTGGCAGGAAGAGATATCCACTCTGGTCCTTCCGACCGCAGCAGTCTGCAGGAGTTAACCAACCCTACTTAAAGCATACCACGCTCACCCCCCACCCTCCGTACTCTCAAACTCTCGATATGTTGAAATGAAAACATGGAGGCAGGCTGTTTCAGGGCTTTGGACCCACAGATGATCCACGGACGACGGACCAATCTGGAGCCATGGAGGGTAGAGTCCAGGGACCCTCGTGACGCTCAAGGCCAGAGACACAGCATGGCTGTTCCACTGCGACCCCCCCTCTTGTTGAGGAGATTAGCTGCTCAAGTCGGGGTCAAGAGGAGGCATCAAAGCTGTAGAGAGAAAGAAAAGGAAAGAAAAGGGTCTTATAATTACAGTGACGCACAAGCTGCACAAAGAAGACTTGGAGACGAATGCAACTGAGCCTGAAAGTGAACTGGCAGTCATCCTCATAGTTCTGGATACAGTTGCATTAGCATTTTCTTTTAAGCTGGGGTTGGTAGTCAGATTTAGACGGAGTCCTGAGGAAATGCTACATTCAAATGAATGCTAGTTTTCCGTGACTACCAACCCTAGCTTTAATGTAAGTTACTATAAAAACTATTAGTGTAACTTATAGTTCTGTGAATTTTTGCCTTCATTAGATAGCTGAACAGCTGAAGAGAGACAGAAAATGTGGGGAGAAGAGAGGTGGGGAAGACATGCAGAAAAAGGGTCCAGGCCGGGAATCGAACAAGCAACCACTGCAATAAGGACTACAGCCTCTGTATATGGGGCGCACGCTTAAAAGGAAATAATAAATAGATTTTGGTTCAAACGAATCAGCCATTCAGATTTATTTCTCACAAGTCATGTAAGCTTTTGTAAAGAATTACACAGCAAATTAAAGAAGTAAGATGAACTGATGATTGATAGATGCATAGAATAGTGGCTAGATAAAAAGCTAGCTACAAAGATAAATAGATGGTTAAATATCTGGCTTGATGGATGGATAGACAGACGGACAAGATAGACATAAAGATCCAAAGATACATAGAGTCATTGAAAGAGACAGTTTCAGTGATAAAGATGTTCACTGCAGTCTTTTGTGTTTCTTATCAGTGACAGCTCCTTTTGTTCCCACCTGCGTCTGTTTGTGCCTCAGCAGAGAGCCAGGGGACCTGACTTCAGACTGCACTGTTAGCATATACTTGTGGCATGCCAGTAAATCTTCTACTGACATAAAGTACACTTTCTTCTTCCCCTCGCATCACCTAAGTCATTGATATTTACAGCATGTGTGGAGCAGAGTGGGCTGAGTGAGGGGCATTTGGAGTAGAGATGATGAAGTAAAGTAGGGAGACTCCACAGTTAGATTAGGTCAGGATGTATGTGAGAATGACCATGTGAGGGTTTGAGAATTATCGTCATGATCATTCGAGGCAGTATGTTCTTTTTTGTGTGACAGGAGTGGCAAGAGAGGGGGCGTGACTGCTCTCTGGGGGCAGGTATGTCTTGTCTCGCAGTCATTAAATATTAACAGAGCCATCTTGCCCCCCTGCTGGGTCTGATTGAAGACGTGGGAGACACACAGGGACACGATAGGGTCACCTCTAACTCTGTAGTCCCACTGTAAACCCATTGTGATTACACCCTGGCCAGACTATGCATGCAAACACATTACTCATCTGGAGCCAGTGCACTGAACCAACTCAAGGACCGACCCTGCATTGGTAGAGGATTATGACAGAATATAGGTCAGAGTTAATGTGCTCATCACCCTAATGATGAGGAGGAAGGCAAAATAAAATGTTCAATCATTTTGTTATTGTCTTGGTTTAAAGATCTCTGGTTGTCATTCTTTTATGAATTAATACTCTCACAGCAAACTGTCGGATGTAAATGTGTCCAGGCTCAGCTTCACAGTATATGAGGAAACAGAATAATGTGAGCTAATTACAGGATTACAGGCCCTCATGTAAAGAGCACAAAGTGACCTTCATGGGCTGTTATTCCTTTGTCAAATATCAAATTGACACAAAAGAGATGTATGAAGAAGAAACACGGCAGACAAGAGCTCTTACCTGTCCCATAGCTTGACATTTCTACAGTTGTTGGTGCAGCAGCCGGCTGATATCAAAGCTGTGACAAGAAGAGAGAGAGAGAGGGAGAGTTGGGCTTTAAATGTGCTGTTTTGATGTGTAGAGAACACTAAATGATTAGCAGTAATGTCAATGTGTTAAGGTGGTCAAACAAAGAAAAATGACTCTTGTAAAAAAGTATGGAACTGTAGCCAAGAGGTGATTAGCATTGCTTAGCAAATATACCGGAAACAAGGGGTTACAGTAAGCCCAGACAGATTTTTGAAAACTTACAGTTCCTACATTTTTTTTGTTTAGACATTTCACAAAAATGAATTACAAAAAAACAATTATAACATGTTGATTTGCAAAATTTAGAAATACTAGTTGGCAGGTTTTAATATTTTGGACTGATCCAGGCCGTTCTTTGCTTGTATCTTTTTGCCCATTTAAGCTGATCACCTTCTGGCTCAAACTTCATACAACATCAGAGCAGTACTCTTGGGAAGAACACAAGTGAACAGAATTTGTTCTGCTCATGCTATTTTTTACTGTATTTTACTTTTCTGAACCATACTAGGCTCCTTTATCTTTTAAAGCATTGTGAACTTCAATGCAACGAAGCCTAATTAATGCAGAGTAACTGATAGCTTAGCTGAATACTTTTACAAGTAGCCTGCTCAACACTGAATGTCAGGTATTAGCTGAGACATCAGCAGTCAAAAGGAGCTTCAGGAGTACATCATCATCTTCCTCTTCTATCATACAGAGCAGCATTTAAAACTTTTCCACATTCTCCTCTCGTCTCATTTTTTTGCTGCAGTGATGCAAGTGACACTTAGTGTGGCTGAATGTGAAACTGTACACACACCTAAAGGCAGACTGGCTTAACTTGATTTCTCTAGATGATTCTGTTCAGATGAATACCAATTTGAAGGTAATGAACACATTTTTTTGTATGAGTAGTTGTGAGGAGCTAAGAAGACAGAACTCTCAGACCACTTAGATAATGACTGACTAATATTTAGCTTTTTGTTTACAGGGGCGGAGTCAGGCTTTTTTGACTGACGTGGCAAAACTTGGGTACTGACTTTTTAGGGGTGGCTAAGTGGGGTAAACATTAGAGGCTTTCATCAAACCCAGGAGGGTTATCTCCATAGACTGTATAAATAATGGACGTAGTATCGGTGACTTCACCCATCTGTTCTTGAGCGCTGTTTTGAAGCGAATTGTCGGCGGGAGACATATTGGTAATGCTGAACTCAACCAAACTTAGTATGAGGTAAAGAGGCGGGGTTTGAGCCTCCTAGCCAACATCTACAGTGTACCAACCTGTCAATCAAGTCAGCTGTGCCTCTCATTGGAAGACTCATAATCTCAATATCTTGGAAATTGCAGCGTTAGAAAAAAATTCACCCCCCGTACAGTGTGTGCCGATCGAAAAATTATCTACATAGACCCAAGCCATTTTTTTAACCAGGCTGTAAACATGTTTATTAATGCTGCAAAGATGGTCTTCTTTGAATGGGTGTGTATGTGGTTTCTGGTGTTTCTGCAGCCAGCCTCAAGTGTATACTCGATGAATTGCAGTTTATAACACTTCTGCATGGGCTTCATATTTTGAAACCGGAGATTGCCGCTTGGTTATCTCCAATAATCACATCTTTTGCAACGTCTAGTATAAAAGACTCCATAAGAAATATTACAAAGTTGTTTTACATTTTTAACTTTGAAAGTTAATATAACAGTGGCAACATTTGAATCTGCTGAACGTTCAGGGAGGACTCTTAAAAGATGTTTGTCCAAAGTCACTTTTTAAAGAACAGAAAATGATCCACACTGAAATGCAAAGAAGCTACAAGCAGCCTCCTGAAATACAACCCAAATAGTTGACTTCAATATATGTGCTGTCCGTGAAAAGGCAAATAGTCAATCATACACAGCGAATAATTAATAACTGCAGGACAATGTAATAAATGCAGTTAAAAACCTTGTTGTAGAATCATCTCTTTACTCAAACTATGTTCACATGCACCAAGTTGTCAGCGGGACAACAAATGAAGAGGAAGGCATTGAAAATAAACTTTTGTATTCATTAATGAAGGCTTTTTGGAGACCCGCTGCCCACAGAAGTTCACAAGTATTCGCTTAGTAGTTTTCACACTCAAAGTTACTTTCTTTTTACTCCAAGGCTTCTTTTCTCCGTCATGACAACCTTGACCTCAGACTCCTGTGCTTCTTTAATATTTTTAATATTCAGCTCAAACAGAGTTAGTTTAAAGCAGTTTTAGAGTCAACACACAATATTTGCCCTCACTCTCTCTGTCTGTGTAAATACATCTACTCAAAACTTGGTTCATTGTAGAATTGAAAAACTATCTTTGCCTTAAGCGCTCCAAGCTTAAAAAAAAAAAATATCCTTCTTTACCTCCTTTCCCCTTTGAAAAAAATCTTTTATCCTCTCGCTCCTTGATATCTCTCTTGCTCTTTCTCTCCTCACTAATGGTTCCCTCCCCATGAGCCCATAATCATGTTTTCAGCACATTTCCTCTCCTTGGCGCTAACATCTCTCATTAAAGATTCATAACGCTCTTGTGACCGCCGAGTTCTGTTAAAGATTCCAGAAGCCACCTCTACTAAGGTCCCCGCCCCTTCCTTCACTCTGTTTATCTTCATGTGGGGAGGGGTGTGTGGCAAGAGGGCACAGAAATAAAACCTCTTGAAAGAGTCCGGGGATGCAGCAGTGGGCTGGAGGTTATTTTCATTTGGAGGTCAGGGTGTGTGGAACTGAATTGATTTCACGGCTAACGCAAAGCTCATAGAGCGGTTAGAGAGATGAAAACACATGATCACATCTCACATCCTCAGGAACGCATGAACGCAAACAAACACTCCGAAAGTCTACAGGAAGTGGAGCTGCTGGCTGCCTCAGTGGTGCATTTTAATGCAGGACTTTGTCTGAACATGTTCCGATCAATCGATATAAAAGTGGTCTATCAGTGACATCACTGCAGTTTCTGATTACGGCTTTGACTGGATCCTAGAAATAAAATCTGTTCTGAAAATTAATATTTGGCCAAGCATCCTCCCTGTTGTAAAATGTGATTAGTTCTAGACGAGATTACATTTCAAAACAAACTCATGGTTGTTGACCCCCCTGGTCACTGAGCACCTTGCCTGAGATATCCAAACTAATATACTCAATACTCTGAGTGACTGTGATACAAAGCTTGTCAGCAGAAAGAATACAGTGGAAACAGCTTTGCTTGCTCTTTTTTAAGGCAGAGTAAGACTTCCTTTAACTTAGTTAATGATGTCTTTATTATCCACATTTTCATAGGGCTTTAGAAAACTGTTTTTATGGACTCTACATGGGGTAAATATGACACTGGCAAGTTATATTTTTGAGGAGGTTCATGTCAGCATGGCCAAAGTGTCTTTCAAGTATAACCTCCAAAGCTAGCGCACTGCTTTAATAAAAATCTTGCCACGCAACATTAGCCAGCCTCCACTCTGGACCATAGACTGTATAAATAATGGACGTAATATCCACTCATCTGTTCTTGTGCGTTGTTTTGAAGCCAATTGTCAGTGGCAGCCATATTGAAAATGCTGAATGCATCCAAAAGAGTGTGAGGTAAAGAGGTGGGGTTTGAGCCTCCTAGCCAACAGCTATGTGTTCCCACCTGTCAATCAAGTCAGTCATGTCCCTATTTGGGCAAAAACTTGTAATCATAATATCTTCTGAACCGTTGTTAGAAAAAAATTCACCCCCCATACAGTGTTTGCCTATAGAGAAATTAGCTACTTAGACCCAAGCCGTTTTTTTGAACCAGGCTGTAAACATGTTTATTTCTGCTGCAAAGATCTTCTTTTTTGAATTGTTGTGCATGTGGTTTCCGGTGTTTCTGCAACCAGCCTCAAGCGGATGCTCTGGACCATAGACTGTAAATAAAAATGGACAGCGTTGCTCCGCTTCTTCCCGTTGTACGGTTCTGAAGCCAAAAAATCCAGATCCTGGGTGCCGCCATTGTGCAGCCAGAGCCTGTGAAGCCTTTGTAATAAGCTCCGCCCTACAGCATAGCGTCACAAGACGCTGTGTGCCCTTTGAAGTTTCCCTTTACGGCGGCTGTGAATCAAAGGAAACCCGGAAGTAAAACCCCATTTTTCAACCTCTAATAACTAACGAAAAAGAAACTTAAAAAAAAAAGAGGCCTTGAACACAAAACAGTCAAATACTAACTACATATCACCACAGCATACGGATGTGAGAAACATTCGAACGGCGTGTATTTATTTTTTAAAGTTTGACACAGCCCTGGTGGTAGGTCAAAAAATCCGTCTCCCCCATTCATTTGAATGGGGGAGACGGATTTTTTGACCTACCACCAGGGCTGTGTCCGGCATGCTTGCTCTGGACGGACCACTACAATATGCAAGATGAGTGTCATGTGAACAGCCAGGTAGCTCAAACAGTCCCGTACATTGCAGAATAATGAAGCCAGTTCTGAAGTGTAAAAAGAAATGCAGTTCCTCCAGTGTCCACTGGCTGCAAAAGCCAAGGAATTACCATAAAGCCAAGTGTTTAAATTCTTATTTTTCTGCTGAGGTTAAACATGTGTATAGCTTGGTTCAAATAACAGTCTGGGTAGAGCTCATTTGTATATATGTCATTCAGGGGGTTCATTTGTTTATAACGCATCCTTTAAGACATCATTCCTCATTTGTCACGAAGCTAAAGCCCTCCTCATCTCCACCTCTGTGAATGTGCCTCACAAGTTAGGTTGTGTTAGCATTTCCTATATGGTGACCACCATTGTTTGACTTTAACACATCTCTCAGCAAACCAATGGGTGACCAGAGACTACGTCTATGTTTTTTATCGCCTATGGGTAGCTTAACTTGCTGAACTGCTACTCAGCTAATCTGCTAGCATGTTTCCTTGGCAGAGCAAAATACAATTTTAGATATTTACTTTCAGAAATGACACATCTTATAATTTAGATGTCCTGTGCACCTGTTCTAAACAATGGCTCCTAATTGCCAGCTGAAGCTGTTGCCTGTCTCAGACTGTATGTGGATTGATTGTCCTCTTGCAGGTGTCGGTGGTCCGTCAAAAACCTCCCAACAGAAACGACACAAAAAAGTCTGAAGCAATTTTCATGGTAGATGTGACAGCAGAACTTTTTCTGAACATACTCTGATGGATTAAAGTAAACACAAGAGTAGTTCAGCCATGTCATCCACACAGTTTTGGAATGTGTTAACATTGTGGAGTTTAAAACTTACATTTTTGTTAATAAATGAGTTTAAAATGAATACAAGGCTCACTGTACAGTGTGATTAGTTCCAGATCTAGATTCATTTTTCATAATAAACATGTCTGCAAGGTCTTGTCAGCATCGTGCTGTATGACGGTTGATGCTCATTATTGCTCATTACTCTGACTGGGATGTGTGGATCGGATACATTCTTCATATTGTCGTCTCATTGCATTATATCTCACAACGGTACAGGAAGGCGTCAGAGCACACAAGGAATGAGTGGTTTAAAAATATTTCCGTAAAGAAAAGATAACTTGAAAGATGATGGAAACCATATAGATTCTCCATACTGGCCTAAGGAATCAGCTCCTCCAGCACGAGAACAATAAGCTCTCCAAAAAGATATGCTGTCTCAAGGTCAGCTAACACACACTGACGCTCCAGCACACACGAGTCACAAGTCCACAAGTCTACAGATTAGCATCATGTGATGAGCTTCCAGTTAACAAACAGCAAACGAGTTCCAAAAGCAAATGAATCATTTTTAAGTGAACTTCATAATGTCATATGTGTCTTGCTCTTTCCAAATGCTCCCCAGCATCGGTGAACTCTTGAAGGAGAGTAACAGAGCGTGAAAACATACAGCTCACTTTAACGGTGTTTGTTGATTTAGTTAGGGCAGGGAGTTAAGACCAAAATTGGATTTAGCAGGATGTGAGTGATGTGTGGAGGGAAGGGAGCTGTATGAGGGTCAGAGCACGAGTATACAGATAATGTGATTACTCCAGAATAATGTGGGGCCTAAGCTCCCTTAAATTCCACCACAGTATACCAAGGCTCCAGTGGAAAGCTCTAAATTTCTCCACAAAGAGATCTGTTAGATTGGCCTGGGAGACACTGCTCCCACACTGAATAAATCACTGTTCTGGATGAGGGACTCTCCTCCCTCGCCAGACACCAATTATTAACTTGATATATACTCATAACCTTACAGTTCATATAAGGGTAGAGCTGTTTAAAGGTGCTTTGGGCAAAATCAGAACGCCTTTTTACAAAAATTAGGTCACAAAAGTTGCAAAATATTAGCTAAGGCAGCCAGAATCCGAGAAATAAGAAAAGAGAAGCTCTGAAAAACAAATATGTGGCAACTTCATATGACTTATACAAGTAATCAAGTTCTTATTGATTTCTGAATCAAGCCAGTATACACAAGAAGCGGCTCTCTTCAGTGCTCCTGATCTCTCAATCTTCTTTGATCTGTCACCCCCGCCTCTCTCCCCGTCTTCTCTCAACTTACAGGATCAATGCAAGGTAATTTCACATGGCCGTTCCCTCAGATCTCCTAAAAATCTGCCACATAAATTATTCAGGCTGGCTGGGCAGGAAAGCCTGTGGAGATGCATGGTAGATCAGTGACCTTCCGTTTAGCTAGCAGTCAGTCAGACAATCAGAGAGACAGCCAGTCAGTCAGCCAGTGAGGCTGCCTGGCAGGAGAGCTACTTGTCTTGATGTCCCTTGGGCAGCTGCAGTGCTGTTATGTGCAACTCTGGAGCGTGAGGGCAAGTTCTGAATGCATAATGCAGAGATTATGAGTGCCCACAGCACAAACAGAAAGAGGAAACACAATGCAGGATATTTACGGAGTCAAGTCAGTGTTTGGTCTGTAGCTAACAGAGTCTCGCAGAAAGAGCTAAGACATGAGAGGCAAAACTTCAAGTCGATACCACTTCAAGTCGGAGGAATTTCATCTCTGTGGTCATTGACTGGAGCACCGACATGCTGAGTGACTACACAGGAAGTCAGTAATGGATGCATTAACTGTCAGTCAGTGTTAGAGACACCTTTGAGGCCTGACTGGTGCAATTTGAATCTATCATTATTTTAATAGAAGGACAGAGCGTTTAACAGAGGGTAAATGACTGGGAAATGTAAGAGGCTTTAAATGATAGTGAAAATGTTAGTTTGACTTTCAATACCATCACAAAACGACACTAAAGCCTGGTTTATACTTCTGCGTTGACCCTATGCAGCAGTGGGAGACGCAGACATGAGCGCCACATACTTGTGCGTTGATATGTCCGTGTCGCACTTCAATACTCTGCTAAAACGCTTGGTAAATGGGTAAATGGATTTGTACTTTTCTAGTCTGTCTGACCACTCAAAGCGCTTTTACACACTACTAGTCACATTCACCCATTCATACCCATTCATACCCATTCACTCATTGATGGTAGAGGCTGCTAATGTAAGGGACCATCAGTATTAGCTAATCTCATTCAGTACACTTTCACACACTGCTGAACAACAGAGGGAGCAATTTGGGGTTCAGTGTCTTGCACAAGGACACTTCGGCATGTGACTGCTGGAGCTGTGATCGAACCGCCAACCTCCTGATTGAGAGACGACTGACTCTACTCACTGTTCCACAGCCGCTTGAGGGCAGTGTGGTCCCTATGATGATCGACCGCCTGTTTCCTGTTTCCGCTATATTTTCTGCCTGCTTTTTCACAGCGATTCCAAACGTATTTTGTTAATTTAGAGCTGATAGATGTTACTGTTTATCATACAGCAGTGAGAGGAGACGTCAGAGGAGATGAAATATGGGGCAATTCCAGAAATGCTGTATATGCAGGAAATACAATACCGTTGAGCGGACCAATCACAGGGCTAGCGGACCACGTTGATTCGATGAGCAGTTACATTTCGAAAGAAGTGCCCATCGGCTATGTGCGTAGGCCTCTGCGTAGGTAAGGGAGCTATGGGGACCTAGGGTAGGTTGCAGCACCGATCCTAAGTATAAGCCAGGCTTACATAGCTGAAAAGATGCTTTACATAGGGGAGGGTTCTACCTCCTGGAAATTCCCAGGTCTATATTTTCTGAGAATTACATGACAGAGACAAAGGCCCTAAGCACTTTATACACTGCCCATTTCATGGTAATGTCACATCTCTGTTCCACCTTGACGTAAGTGTAAAAGATGTGTAGACATAATAGTGGAGTGAAGGCTTTCTGGGCAGAGCCAGCAGTGGAGAAAGTTACAGAATCAGAACTAGTGTCTTTGAAAATAGCATAGCCAACACAGTTTGTGTGTTAGGCTTGTGCCTTCTTGCTCTTGCAATTGTGTAAAATTGAGTAAAATCCTATACTGGCAATATGAAAGCTAAAAGCTTAACTTTTTAATGGCAATATTTGTAATGTGTTACTGAGTCTCAGTGTTAAAAGGGCTGTTCTTGCCTGCATCAGGGAGACAATCAGCCTCACATAGCATGAGGCTTGGACACAGAGGAAAACAGAAAGCTTTGCTTGATCTCACCTATCATCACACCCTTATTTGTTTGTCCCAAGAAGTCTTCGATTTACGCTAGCAAAGTGCCTTCCAAATCGTGTGCCAAAGACATATGAGTCTTATCAATCAAACCCTCGAAGAGAGAGGAAGGAAACACCTTTCCCAAAATGTGTAACGATTCCTCTTAAGAAGCAGGTTGACTCATTTACATAACAGTGCAGGTAGATGGCCATCCTGCCTTGTTGATGATCTCATTTCCCCTATTGCGACTTTTATACTAGAAATCTTGTTAGTTTTAGACTTAACTTTCACTTCAATGCCTTTATAATGTTTTTATTTATATTTTATGTTAATCAAATGTGTCTATCTTCTCTGAAATTCAACTTAAAGTTGCTGTAACTACAGTTTTATCACCCAAGCTTGCATTTGATGTCACATTAGATTATGCATGGTATATAAAATACATGACAGAATGAACAAAAGTTGTCATATAAAGTGCTTTAATTAATGTCTACTAAGTGTCTCCTGACTGCTGAGTAAGAACTGTAATGAAGTGAGTGATGGCAGCAGGAAGGAACAGCAAATAACTTGAAGTTGTGGTTTCTGCGGTGAGGCTGAGAAAGACTGTGGAGAGATGAGAGCATGAAATTCAGTGAAGTAGAGCTGGATAATTGGTGCCCTGTAGGCTGATCAGACCTACGAGCACAGTGTGTGCGGTTTTGTATGTTTGGGTGTGAGTGTGTCTGTGTGCAGTTGCTCTGCCTTGGTTTTCTCGGGGACACAGCCAGACACAAATATATCAAAATGGAGAGGATGCAACCGAGTGCAAAACAATGCATGAAGTTTAGACATTTGCAATGTTACCAGAGATGTAGTTTTGCTAATAATTCAGAGAGCATGATGGGATGGGGTTCAAATTTGGAATCCTGATTCACTAGCAAGGACCACAGCATCAACAGGATGGAATTTGACAATGATCATAATAATAATTGATCGGATTTGTATAGTGCTTATCATAATACTCAAAGTCTCTTCACAGAAAATTTAAATTAAAAATAAAAATAAAGCATAATAAAACAGAACAGAACAAAGACAGAGGTGGGACGGTAGTAGAGGTTGTGGTCTTGGGGTGTTTTTTAAATGACTGAAGTGAGTCAGAGTTGAGGATGTGTGGAGGGAGAGAGTTCCAGAGAGTTGGGGCAGCGATGGCAAAGGCTCTGTCCCCTAAAGTGTGATGCTTAGACTTGGTGATAGGGGACAGGAGATTGGCATCTCATGATCTGAGGCAGCAAGATGGGGAGTGACGTTTGAGGAGGTCGGTCAGGTATGAGGGGGCGAGGTTATTGAGGGCTTTGTAGGTGATGAGGAGGATCTTGAAGTTGATTCGGGGCTGTATGGGGAGCCACCAGTTGAGGTTCTGAAGGATGGGTGTGATGTGAGCTCTGGAGTGGGAGTAGGGGAGTAACCAGGCAGCCGAGTTCTGGACATATAGGAGTTTTTGGAGGTCAGTGGAGGGAAGGTCGTAAAGGATGCAGTTTCAGTAGTCCAGTCTGGAGGTTATGATTTACTGATTCAATTTGAATAGGGGTTCTAAATTTGAGGTTGAAGTTCTAGCTGTTGCTGGTTTGGGGAAGCTTATTAGGGGATCTGCTGTAGCTCCCAGGCATGACGTATAGGGAAACAGAAAGAAGAGGGTTGGGAGGTCGGGGTGCGATAACCGAGAACAAAAGGGGAGGAGAGGGATAGGTTTGAATTTATAAGAGTGCCAGAAGAGGTGTGGTTAAGGTCTGGTCCTTCTCTTTATAGTCCCCCTTGTGAAATTAAGCTTTTCTGTAAGATTCATTGTTGAACAAAAGAGAACACAAGTCATCTTTGCTGCTTTTGCCCAGCGTGTTCGAGCCCCCACATCATCCCTCCACTTCCTTCGAGGGTCCATGTTGTTGTGGCATGCATCCTTTGGTGACTCTCAAAGGATAATTAAATATTTAGAAAGACATTTGCAAGAAAAACAGTTGTTGTCCTATTTTAACATGCTATGGCTCATCAATCCTCTATGCTGTTTAATAATATAACAGGGCAGGAATACTGTTTGTAGAAGATTGTGGAGTTTTCTTTTTGTGTGTAGGCCCTCATAGGACGAGCTGAATATTGGTTATTTAAGTTGTAAAAAAGTCGAACGTCATCCGATCTTTAACAACATATCATTCTGTGCTTAGAGCCAATGACCTACTTTTAATGACTTCTGCCTCCTCTCCTCCCACAAGACTTCAGACCTTGATGACCCATGTCCTCAGGCTGAGCCTTATTTATGCATCCAGCTTTGTCTTAACTAATGAAAACAACAACTCTTCTGTAGCATGTCATGCTAGAGAGCCCTTTCTTCTTTAGAGAAAATGATTTAGAAATACTGCAACAACAGATATTAAAGGTGACATATCATGCAAAATTGACTTTTTAATGGTTCTCTACCTGAAATATGTGTCCCTGGCATGTCTACAAACCCCCCGAGAATGAAAAAAATCCATTCTGCCCCTGTTTTGATTTCTCCACCTTTCTGTAAATGTGTCTAAAACGAGCCGTTTCAGACTTCCGTGTTTTTGTTACGTAACAACAATATCCGGTCTGTCACGGAGTCAGAGCTTGGAGCTTGTTCAGCCCATAGACTGTATAAAATAATACTGAATCCCCCCTCCATTTTTCATTACCTGCACAAATGTGTGCTAACAAGGAGCTTTGGAGGGAGGCATTCTAGTTGTAGGCTGTCTTAATAAACACAAAGGTCGGTTTTACTCCCCACGTCTGCAGATTTGAAGATCTAGTGGATGATTTTTATTTGTCATGGATAAGTGCTAGCGCTAGTTAGCATAGCTACATAGCTACATGTTCATAGCTGTAGCTGTGTACCAAGACACACGTCGACATACTGACAAATAAAACAACAAGAAACACAGAATCTGTGACCAATCCTTCATAAAAGGTCCCGCTGCCTTTCTGGCAGAGGTCGGTTTTACTCCCCACGTCTGCAGATTTGAAGATCTAGTGGATGATTTTTATTTGTCATGGATAAGTGCTAGAGCTAATTAGCATAGCCACATAGCTACATGTTCATAGCTGTAGCTGTAGCTGTAGCTATGTACCAAGACACACGTCGACATACTGTCAAATAAAACAACAAGAAACACAGAATCTGTGACCAATCCTTCAGAAAAAGGTCCTGCTGCCTTTCTGGCAGAGATCGGTTTTACTCCCCACGTCTGCAGATTTGAAGATCTAGTGGATGATTTTTATTTATCATGGATACGTGCTAGCGCTAGTTAGCATAGCCACATAGCTACATGTTCGTAGCTGTGTACCAAGACACACGTCAACATACTGATAAATAAAACAACAAGAAACACTAAATCTGTGACCAATCCTTCAGAAGGTTCTGCTACAGGCGCCTCTCTGTCAGGATCAGATTCTGGATCAGATTCAGAGGGTTGAAGTAACGTGATCTCTGAGCAGCGGTGTATATTCAGCCAACATGTAAACATTAGATCAACGTGCTGGAGAGCGGAGACCACATCCACTTCCTGAGGGGGCGTGGTGTTCTGAGGAGGACTGAAGAAGAGGGCTTTTCAGGCATGCCAAAATCTGATTTCAAAGTGTTTTTTTGAGCATAAACTTTAAAGACATGTTTTGGGGACCTCTTAGACCAATATATATTGATGAAAAAAGCGTGATATGTAACCTTTAAGAGAAATACAATGCAATGGGTGAAAGTATGGAATTTATGTCCCATTTTATCACCTACATTCTGAGGAAGGAGTTGTTATCAACAGCGATGTGAGGCGCCTGCAGGGTTATATAGAAGTGTGAGCAAAAATGTACATTTCTCTGCTCTTGACATACTGAAGATTTCACACAGTTCTTCCTTAATTAGGATGTGAAAGTCTGTTTTTTAGAGCTCTGTTAGAGAACACAGACTATGTCACAGGCTTATTATTAGAACCTTTAAAGACACATCAATAAATAGTTGTACTTATGAATTATGCTAGAAGAACCCACACATTTAACAACCCACATTTCAAGAAATAATTATGAAAGCAACAGAAAATGATCATTTCCAGGAGCAAAAGCCATTTTTTTCACACATTTAACTCGCAGCTAATTCTCTCACAAAGCCAGATGAAAGAGGTCATTAAATGTAGTTTTTACTGTAAGAGTTAGAGGATGAGCCTTTCAGTCTGAAGCAGCGGGAGGGATGACATTGATTTTAATATCTCAGAGAGGAAATCTCACAGACCAAAAGACATCTTTGAAAGAGAACTAGTGATAGAGCGAGAGATTCAGGATCTGTGTTGTTGTCACGCTCATCAGGAATAAGATTAATTTAAAAGCAACTAATTCACAATATGGCAGTGTATGAATCTCTGCTGCAGGAAGTGGATACTGTATCCTAGGTGGCGTGTAAGGCAGGAATAATAATGCTGTCAGCTCCAGCAGTTCTGATATGTTATGTTTCTGATAAGTTTGCTCACTTTCCATCCCTGTTTTAACAGATGGTAGGCTGTTAAGCCTTCACAGTGATGACAGCAGCAACGAAACTCCTTACTGCTGCCAAACACGACAGGCAGTTAGCACAGACCAAGCATTAAAGCATGAAAAGGAATTTTAATAAAGACGTTTATCCTTTTGAATCCATGCATCAGTTTCCATGTAGTGATCAGGGGCTGTATTTGTAGCATTTCCCTGGTTTGGTATGACCACCCGTCTCTCGTTGCTCTAAATTGAACCTCTTTCAGACCCAGGATGAAGAACATTTCCTCTTCATCAGTCTTTAACAGTAACAGCTTCTTATCATTCGACTTCAGCCCTTTTTACACAAAGAATCCACAACAGTGCCAAAACTGAGCTCCAACATAACTCTGTACTGAACAAAACAACTGTGTCATATTGCTGGGTGTGGTCTACACACACGCACACGCATGTAGTCTTAGCAATATCTCCTATTGGTTTCTTAGGTCCAGGATGGCTGCATAATATGATTCTGAGTTTGTTTTAATGTGTTGAGGTCACTTCCTGTTTTATTTTTGGAACCCTGATGTTCTGGTGTTATGTCAAGTGTCACTTCCTTCCATTGTTTTGGTTTCCCGCCTTTTTCCATGCACACCTGTGCCTCTTATGCGATTAACCTGGCCTGTATCTATACCCCTGTGTTTCGATCCACCCCCTGTCAGGTTGTCATTGTCACCTTAGTGGTTTCATGCACTCAAGCCTTGTGTTCCTTGTGTTTGCTTGCCTGTTTTCTGACCTTTGTTTGTTATCTTTGTTTTTGATTTTGTGGATTTGCCCTTGCTGGATTTGTTTGCCTTCGCTGACAGACTTGTTGTGTATGACCCCTGGACTGTTAATTAAAGAAACCTGCCTTCTGAACTGCATTTGGTGTCCAGCAGCCTGTTGCACCAGCTGTGTGTAAACTCAAACGTAGCCTAGTTTGAACGTAATTTCTCATTTAGGATGAAGTTTACACTTTACTAACATTTTGGGTGTTGCACCAGCTTAGATAGTTCCAACGTAAGCCTAAGTTCCAACGTAATTCTAACACTTGGCTCCTAGAAGGTGTAAAGTCCTACGTAGAGTATATCAACTGCCATGGCGCGTCGTTTGGAAAGGTGGGATGATTTGGAGGATGAGGAGATACAGATGGTTCTCCCAGCTAGATTATGTCTGCAACGTGATATCCAAGAGAGAGAGTACATCCTTTGGAAAAATATGATGACCAAGATTTGCACTCCTGAGTATTAACATATGTTGTAGTTGACAATTTTACCACTCAAAGTCACTGTTATTATAGACACTGCAGATTTAAGATTTAGGCTATAGTTATCACTTTACTTTAGTTTGATTCAGCTGTCGGTCAGCTCCGAGAAGATTAGGCACGAAAAATAACACACACACACACACACACACACACACACATATATATATATATATATATATATATATATATATATATATATATATATATATATATATATATATATATATATCCCTGCATCAAAATTGGTGCTTTCCTCTGATTGGCTGCTGGAAGTGTCAATGTCATATCTGCAACAATGTTTTGGTTAGTTTGGACGTTACGGCCTACTAGTTAAGATGAACCTTACGTCTCTGTGGTGAAACCAAACAATGACACAACTTAAGTTACAAACTAACTAGTTTCAACGTATGGTTTAGTGATTACTGTACACTCTAACTTAGGACACAACTTGCGGACTGCTGGTGCAACAGGCTGCTGGACTATTCTCTGCACCTGAGTCCCAGTTCTGTCCTAAATTGTCACAGGCTGTAGCCTTATTGGAAAAGCTGACTCAACCTAACTTTTACTTTTGGTTGAGCTAGCAAGAGGCAATCAGGGTAGATTAGGCAGGCTCAGCTACAATGTGTTCGCCTGTACGTCCAGTCAGCCACGCCTCTTATTTTGCAAAACTTGCAACCTTAATATCTTTGAATTGAATGAGTTAAGAGAAAAGAAGTATTCAGACTAAAACCCTTTTTGTCTACCAGGCAGCAAACATGTTTATTTCTGCTGTAATGATGTGCATTTTAACAGAGGTATTAATGGCGTCTTCTTAGCTTTTGGAGCCAGCCTCAGGTAGACACTTGAGAAACTGCAGTTTTAGCACTGCAGTTTACACATTGGCTTCACCTTTTATCATAGGAAGTATTCATTTGATATAAAACTGCAAGAGCAAATAGAGGGGCCAGAGATGTTTGTCACCAAAATACATTACATACATTTTTTTATGGCTTTGTTCAGAGTGTAAAAGACAAGTGGTGAGTCAATTCAACGCAAATTGGTTTTTGAGACTCCCTTTTGAAGCCCAAAGTTTGGCAATCTACTGCTGCCATATGTGGAGGAGAGGATAGGGACTACTCTCTGACAGACCAGTGGTAGTTACCTGTCAATCACAGGTAGCTATGCCCTGGAGTACACCCTACTCCATTATCTCTTAAATCAGTTTATAAATGGGCTAATTTTCCTGATTTTTTCTAATACAATCTGACCTTTATTTCAATCAGTGAAGTCCTCTGACGTCATTCTTCCTTGTTACAAAGTAAGACCCTGAGAGGGGCCGAGTATGGTTCCCTCTGTAGATGGCAAACTCCCTTCCACCTGTCCAGCTTGACCCACCTCCGTCTCCACCACCCCGTCACCCGATGCCCTTTATACTGCCAGCTCCCAGCTTGACACACAGCTACAGCCCAACAAAGTACATGTCCATGTAACAAAGCTAAATGTGGTTACTGCTGGTGACTTTGGGACTGACAGAAGTTCCCTCAGGCCCAGCACTGCCCTCATACATGGCAGCCACTAAACTTCCAGTTAATTAACTAGACTAGAGAGCTAATTTCATCTCAGCTCAGTGGGCCGTTTCCCATTGGCACCGCATAAGAGGACAAAGACTTTTCTCCATTCCACTGGATTTGCATGTCTGGGTGTACTGATGAACATTTGTCGCATACTTCTGGTGTTTGGGATGGACCGGCGCTGGTGGATCATGGGGAGCCTCCACTGTGGCTGACATGGCTCCTAGGGAGCTAGTGTTGGGGGAAATTTGTGTGTATCCAAACTGCACAAAATGTTCCAAAATACTGAGAAATCCTGATATTTATGCACATTTGAGTGCCAAAATGGAGCACAATGCACACAGCAGTGTTAATATTAATCTAGGCTATATCCGTCATACATTTTCATTCTCCTTGCCTCTCCCTAATTTATAATTTAGCTTGCTGAAAATAATTTTGTTCTCTTCTCAGAGACATTTCACACTTCATTTCCCGATGACATTACCACTGTCACGAGTTTTTAGCAGGAAATATGAGTATTGGACCAAAAGAATATTGGACATTCTTTCGGTCTGACACGACAAAAGGTGACATATGGCTGTTTGGTCGATCCAACGGAAGCTTTAAAGAGCCGAAGCTGACGGCAGCTTGATTAAAAATGACAATGATATGCACCAGAGGCAGATAAACAAAATGCCTAATCATGCACTCCTTGGTTAATGGCTGCTCTGATGGCCTGAAGGCGAGGGTGTTTGGGATAATTGGTCTCAGGTGTAATTACAAATTCAAATGCCATGATAGCATTTCAAAGCAACGTTTCCCCTTTCGCAGGATTGGGATAAAGACATCCACCTTGAGGATAACACGTCTCTGATGGCCTCATATCTGACTCTTTTTTTCATCAAAATCTTTTTATTGAGACACAAACAGGGTGTACATTAAGTGCAGTGTTGATCAGCCAATGATATCAGAGGATGTTATAAATAAACACCAAATGCAGTTAGCAGTAACGTCTACATGGGAAAAGTGAGAGACATATGCAAAGGGAACGAACCAGTAACTGCACATGGTAAGTAAATGAGGCATGGACAACAACAGCTTGTGTTACTGTTTTGCTTTTTAGGTTAGAGAAAATACAAAGGTAAACAAAAAACAAAACAAAACAATAAACAAACAGAAACAACAACAACAACCATTATAAAACAATCCCTACCCTGTCACTGCCAGTGGTATCTTGAAATACCTTTCCCAGTCCCATTAAAGACCTAATTCTACCTCAGAAAGAGAGAGATGATGAAGCTGCATCTGAATCATGGTTTTAAAGGTTTGTATACAGAGTCCAGAAAGGGTCCCCAAATTTCAATAAACTGTGCATTTGAATGTTGGAGTGAGAATCTTATTTTCTCAAGCTTTAAGCAAGCCATGATATCTGCTAACCATTGTGCATGCGTGGGCGGGGTAGCATCTCTCCATCTGAGCAGCACGGCACGCCTGGCCAGGAGGGAAACAAAGGCCAGAGTCCGCTGTTTTTGCGCCGATAACTGTACCACTCCTCCAGTGACCCCAAACACAGCAACAAGAGGATTGGGTTTCAATTCAACGTTGATTATATATCTGACTCTTTATAGAGTTTTCACCTGTTCTCACTTCTCTTCTGCTTTAAGTTAACCTACTCCTTTTTTCCAGATGCCATTTTGGCATCTAGTTTTGTAATGTTCATCTTCTGTGACTGAAATATAGAATCATGAGTCAGAAAAAAATGATCTTCATAATGCCGTTATAGCATTTGAACATGAAGTGATAGCGAAAGCTGGGATGCTCACAGTTCATGAGGCTAACTGTGAATAATACTACTAATCCATTGGAGTTAGAGCAGCCTAATGCTCCCCAAAATCCTTTCACGCAGAGCAATTGTGACAAACACTTGAATTTATTCAGGCTGCTTAGGCTGCGACTTCACAGTTTGTCAAGGGGACGCTCCCCGTCCATGGACTTGGCAAATGTGTGAAGACCAAGACCGTAGAGTGGAGTCAGAGGAAGAGATGTGTTACACAGAGGAAGAAAGAGATGAGGGAAAGAAAACAGCCAGTAAGTAATCCACTCAAACACTTCCTCAACCCCTCGATCCTCGGCTCAGCCTGGCAAACTGTACATCCTCCTCCGGAAAGAGGGCTCTATAATCAGAGTTTACTCTCTGTCCGACAGCTGGCTGTTCACTCTGACGGCCAATTAGGATGGAAGGAGAGGGAGAAGACGGAGAGAAGAGCAAAAGAAAGTGAGATAGCTTGGCTCTCTCAGTGACAGTGGAGAGCGAGAACATTATCTGAGGCCAAAGCTGCAGTGATGATTTCCTGTTGCACTAACAAGCAGTAGCACTTCAGAACAACAGCCAGAGGTGCTGAATTGTCTGAACTGATGTCACAGTTACAAAGATTCATAGAATCAATGAGACAGCGTGATGATCTTTGTTAATTCCAAGAGATATTTTATGCTGAAGAACGGAGAATCATGCAAACAATGTTTGTCAGTTTTAATCCAAGTGGAGTTTGACTTACATTATATTTGTAAAGTTTGCAATAGAATTATGTTAAAGATTTAGCTTCAGGTTAAGATAAAGTGTATTTGTTTGAACCATTGTTCGCTTATTGACCCTCCACAAAAACAGCGGTTGTCACATTATAGCAAAGCCACTCTAAGAGAGCATGGCAGGCAAAACCAAAACAAAAGGCAGGATTGGAGGCTTAAACATGGCAGAAGGATAATAAAGTGATATCCACTTTTGAAGGGCTTGTGTGACCACAGCACGGTTTTGACATCCAGTAAGTAGACATAAAACCATCTCTGAAACCTCAGTCAAATGAAAGCCCAGCCAATTTTGAATACTTAAGTAATGAAAACAGGATACTGTGCATAGTTGTGATCAAATAATGTAAGTTATTGAAAGAGTTATCAAACCAGAAATCATCATGTATGAAATAAAGTATCAAGCTCCTCAAAATAACATGAGATGGTGTTTAAATTATGGTGATTTCTAAAGGACTATGAAATAATAATATCTATATAATAATAATAATAATAATAATAATAATAATAATAATAATAATAATAATAATAATAATAATATTATTATTATTATTATTATTATTATTATTATTATTATATTTTATTGATTGGATGAATGTACTGTAAGCACATGAGAGATTACTTCCATGATTTATATTAAGATTTATTGTGATTTTTCTTGTTTTTTTGTATCTTGCTTATTGTATGTTAATGTTGTCATTGTTGTTTTTTAAATTTTGCATTGGGTTTTTAATTATGTAATCTGTTAGGATTGTTCACATTTGCACGAGTGAATTTAATGCACATAAATTCAATAGTTTAACTTGTCGTCTCCTCTGTTGATTATTTCACTGATCATATTAAAGTTGTCAGTGTGGAGCTGCCTGCACTAAAAAGTGCACATCACAATTTTTACACTACAGCAAACAGATTAGATTGAGGTTTCTGCAGTTAGCTACTAAGAATTTTATTTCCCAACTTCTCAAAAATAACACAAAAGCATTTTTGAAATGTGTTCCTCATCTTATCCAGCTGAACAGGGTGTTTCCCATGAAGCTGAAGCAAGGAACAATGACAAAAATGTTAATGAAG
Source organism: Notolabrus celidotus (assembly GCF_009762535.1). Lineage (NCBI taxonomy): Eukaryota > Metazoa > Chordata > Actinopteri > Labriformes > Labridae > Notolabrus > Notolabrus celidotus. The sequence continues at coordinate 7,380,264 of NC_048278.1, forward strand.
AGCAGATGATCTAGAGTTCTGGTAGAAGCTTAGGTTTGCTTCTTGATTGTGTAGAATCAAGTTATAACCTACAAACCTTTCAGTTTGGCTCCTGTGTGGACTGGTTACTACTTTTTTCCCCTCCACTGGCTCCCCATCACACACCGGATCAACTACAAAATACTTCTCCTCACCTTCAAATCCTCAACCTCGCCCCTCCATATCTCTCTGACCTCCTCCATACTGCCACACCCGTCCGCACCCTCAGATCCTCCTCCTCCATCCACCTCACTGTCCCCCCTGCTCGCCTTGTTACCATGGGGAGCAGAGCCTTCAGCCGCTCTGCTCCCCAGCTCTGGAACTCTCTCCCACCTGACCTCCGCAACACTGACTCACTCCCACATTTTAACTCCAAACTCCAAACTCATCTGTTTAAACTGGCTTACTCCATCTGACCACAACTCCTCTGTCCATTCACTTAAAACTCTTTAAATTGTGTTTTATTTACTGTTTGTTATTTAAACTCTGTTTGTTATTAATGTTGTAAGGTGACCTTGAATGCCAAGAAAGGTTCCTATAAATAAAATGCATTATTATTATTTTTATTATTAAGAAAACAGCCCTAAATAATGATTGTTGAAAGGTGAAATAGTCAAGACAATTTGTTGGTTCTTAAAAAAGCATTTCATGGGGAAATCATAACATCCCCAATCATAAAAATCTCAAATGTCATCTCTTTGTCAAAACTTAACATTGGTTTGATTCTCCTCTTGGACACCGAGGACAGAATGTGATGAATAATAATCAGAAATCAAATCGTCTAATGATTAATTTCATCTAAAACTTGTAGTGAAATTAAAAGTGATTAGCAAGGTTATAAAAGCACATCTAGGCTTGTGAGTCTGGCGTTCACAAACTCTAAGGGGTTAGACATTTAAGTCATTGTATTACCTCTTGGTCACAAGATGCATCTCTAGCAATCAAGCCTGTTAAAACAATCAAATCAAATAAATACGTTTCTTGAAATCATTTATAAATTCTGATATAATTAGGCTCATTGATAGCTCAGTGATGTTGTGGTTCCTCTTAAAGTTCTTGGCTTAGAAACACATGAAGAAATCTAACGAGAAAATCAATGGTGCCCAAACATAAATCCTCATTTTCCACATGTGCCTTTTCTATTTAGAGAATCAATCTTTGCAATACATGAAGAAAAAAAACTGAATCCTGGATGGGATTGTTTTGCATTCAATCTGAAACAGTTTTTATGGGTGGTTTGGTCCTGTAGTCATGAATGATCTGGTCTCTGTTGTTTTATGGTGTTTACAGTTTGTATCAGGTATTGGTCTCTGTGTATTATTGTTGGATTCTGCTCTATGTATATACATTTCTGTTTGTGTTTTATATTGTCTCATGTGCATGTATTGCTGATATTTATGCACATCCCTTGACGGGCGTTTCAAATCAGATGAAATGCAGAGGTGCATGACATTGGTTTAGATGTTACAACCTGTCCCTGAAGGAAAAAATATTCAATGTTTATACCAAGCTAACAACTACCAAAACCATGAGGGACATTGTTTGTTATGTTACATCAGCTTTGGTATGTAAGACTTTTGTAAATTATCTGTATTACTTCAACTGATCGGCAATGAAAAGTTGACATTAAAGACACAAACAAGAGGTCACAACTAGGAGGAGTCATATTTTTTCAGACCTCTATTTCAAATCAAGTATGCATCTTCAAGAATACCTATGAAATTTGGGTTGTCAGCAGACTGCTGTTATTATTTTTAACTGTAAAAACAGAATGCATGAAGTGTTGCGACATAACTAAAGGGTGCGGGGCTCTGCAATCAGTTAACTGTAGACTACATTTTACACTCTGTGCATGATGGTGCGCGGCATTCATTGGAATCACAAGGACAGAGATTTTCTCACAAATCGTAATGCCTCTTTTTACCTCATGCACCCTTTTTCTCCTCCTGATCATCTGAGCAGCTTAAGCTAATAAGCAGAACTTGTGATTGCTAAAGCAGAAAACATGATTAAGTCTCTCGTCTTTTTGAGAAAGACCCTCTGCAGTGCAGAGATCTGTTAGGCTTAGCCAACATTCACCCCTGAAGTCTGGGTCAGGAGACCACAGTGTGCGAGGCTGATTATCTTGACTGAGAGCAAATCTATCACAAGGAAAGACGGACAAATTTGATTTAGGTCACAACGAAACAGAAGGTTTCTTTTTTATTTATATGGCCAAAACACCTTGCACAGTCCACACAGGCTTCATAGACACATCATTTTACATGGCCAATATTTCATGTTATTCAGGAGCTTGTACAGTTAAAAGCTACGTGCAGATGTTGTATCTCTAATTTATGTACTTGGTGATCCAGAATTCTCTTAAAGGCTTTTTTAGTCTCATTACTTATGCTGAATATTCTGGATCATTTGTTGTTGACATGAGACTGTAGGGGAATGCAAGTCTTTCTTCATCTGGCTGAACACTTTTGTCATTTCACAAAGCAAAGCACAGTTCTTCCAGTCATTTAAGGGCCCTGGTTTTTCCCCGGTGTGATGTGTGATAAGCTTCCCTAAAAATGTCAAATGTACATTTGATTAAAAGGCTTCACAGGTCGGTGTGTTGTTCTGCTTTCATTTTGGACTTTGTCAGGAATTGAAATGGCCTGAGCTTCAGTGCTTTCAAGTGGCACGATGACATGAGACTTTCATTTGTCTGAATAAAGACCTACACTGCTACAGTGACCCTGGATGGTACACTGTGGCACATACACACACACACACATAAAAGAAAAAAAAAAAAAAAGAAATAATACTGTGCAAAGGGCTTAGGGAATAATCCAAGCGAGTAGAGTGTACTACATCGTCACAGGAATTAAATTCCCTCTCTGTCCAAAAAAAGGACATGGCAGTAAGGATGGGTCAGTGGATGACGGACACGGACATGGCTAAAAATTCTGACCTCTTTACTTGTCTTACCTCACAATACTTCCCTTCTATTACTGCGTGTTAGTGTGTTTTAATCCACCAGCAAAATTCCTCAGATTTGACTCAGTAACTGCAGCACAAAAGCAAATTATTCAACCTCCAGTTGATTGTTGATTGCATGTCTTCATCTTACTGTAAATATCATGTTTTGACAATTGACGCAAGTGTCCTTGTCAGGTCAGAGGAGGCGTGTCAGAGCCTTTTTTCCCCCTGTTGGAGAGAAACAGGCTTTCTGACATCCGGTCATGATATACCAACATGACTCTAAAGCAACAGGCACACACTCCATGTCTGTCACAAAAAGTCTTAATGATGACTCTGTGAATCTGGTGAAAGGCATTCACTCTGAGCTACGTTCACAAGCAGTTATGCCACAGCTGGTAAAGCACCAGGCTGGAGGGCGAGTGGGTGAGTGAGTGAGTGAGTGAGTGAGTGAGTGAGTGAGTGAGTGCTGCACTCACAACATTTACCAATTAAGGATTTGTAAGGCATTAATGCAGCGTGGTCTTTACAGACATCATTATGCGTCTCAGGTTACATCAAGATTGAAATCTCTTATTGAGCGACAGAGTGCACAGAGGGCAGGAATAGAAACAGAATCATGATCCAAATCAAAGTTGTTGTGTCCCCGTAATAATCTGCTGCAATCCGGGGAGATTGTAAAATGGCCATAGAGAGCATGTTTACAACTGGATCAGCATTTGTGCTGCTACAGTGGCTGTTTTGTAATTTTTAAAGGAGCATTTCAGCAATTTAGTGTTCTGATTTAATATAATTGGTACTCGCAGAGGACAGTTTATAGAAAGAATGGCCTTAATCAAAGAAGCAAAGGTGAGATAAGACTTTTACTCTCCAGCATCAAGGCAACTGATGTAATTTATCATCCTAAAGCCAGTGACACAATTTGGTAACAGAGACTTCCAATCCTAATCCTTCTGTCTCAAAACCAAAGTGAGATAACCCTGATGACATCGAGATTACATCATCAATGACACAGATGACATTATACAACTGTTTCAGCGACTGAGCATTACTCCTCTTGTTGAGTAATCTGATCTCATGTGTTGAATGCTAAAGCACAGATAGCCCAATCTGTTACCAGTAACTTGTGTATGAGCTTTATTTTTTATTTACAACAAAACATGTCACCCTAAGTGATCAATAAGTCTAAAATGACTCAGCATTCAGGGATATGAGCACTAATATCACAGAACTGTGGATATACTACATGAGAGGGGATGGAAATCCTTCCTGTGGTGTTGTGCTTTGTTTGGATTGTTTCTGTTTCTCTTGTAATTTCAGCCTCAAAGACAAGCAAATATTTCACCTTGAGGAATTTGTCCTTTAGCTTCTGCCAGCTCTGTGCCACTCAGCACTTTTTTTTCCCAGGACTCTAGAAATCATTATCAGCCACTGTGGGGTATTTAAACAGCAGCCAAGTTGCTACTTTGATATTCCTCCTTCTCTCTGACATCCTTAACTCCCACTGATCTCACCAGGATCGGCAAAATTGCAGCAAAGATATGTGGGTTATTTACTGCCAAAGAAGTGCATGTGGGTGCCTATTTATGCGTGCCAACAGTGGAAACATTACACTGAAATCTGATCACAGTTCATTTGAGATGAATCTGTTAAACTTAGAAACAGGACATGTTAAATAAATATTTTTGAATAATTTAGTTTCTCTCTCATCCATTGAGCCAACCCACATCCCTCAAGAGATGACAAAAATTCAATAGTGCTGTACATTTTGCAACAGTCAAAAAGAGGAAGAGTATCTTTTTTCTCAATCAAATACAGTAGGTGTCTTCCAATAACACCACCACTGCTCTACTGCTTTTTTTAATTCTAACAGATGTCTACACTAACCCTAGTCCTATGTATCCTCACACAGGGGAAGAAATAGCAACCTAGCTGAACCTAAAGCTGGGCGATATTGAAAAATATGTTATCACGCTAACTGTTTTAAATATCAGTCGATATTGATAACTATCAGGATATATCAAATCATTATTTCATTTCAATTTAAAGGCAGATTATTTCAAAGTTTAAGAAACCAGACTTCTGTTATTAGCTTGTATCTGGATTTAGTTTTCTGATTAGCTTCTTGAATCCATCATTTTTGACGCTGCTGACAGGGAGCAGGTCTTTTGTGTATATGAGATTGTTTTAGTGTGTAGATTCTTATTTTTCTCAGGTTGGGGTAATTTACATAATTAGATATAAAATTACGAGAAATACATGTCACATTGTAAACTGTGTATCAATTTATAAAGTATTGTTGTGAGTAGTGCACTCCCCTTTAAGGTGACTATGGAGTACAGGCGGAGTGATGTTTTTGTAATTACAGATTTAAATGTATCAAACTTTTATTGAATATTTGTTATATTTATATTGAGGAAAATTATATCACGTTTATTATCGTTATCGAATCATTGCCCAGCCCTAGCTGAACCTTAAGATTATTTTGTGTTAACTTGAGTTGTTCAGGGGCTAAAGTGTCATCTGGTGCATGTCAGGTTGTCAGGTTTGATTTAGTAAGAAATATCATATTAGAATATTCGTCTCTTTTGGAAAACAAAAAAAGATGGTCACATTAAATTAACTTACTCAGAAACAGTGCCACGCATACACACACCTACCATTCATGCCGTTGTAGATGCTCCGATGATGTGGCGACAGCTCGTCTCCGGCCGCCCTCCTCTGCCCCTCCCTCACAGGGCTGCCAAACTTCACGTGGTCAGGGCTCATACTGTACTGGTGCCTATGAGTTTCAGGGCTGCCTCCCTTGACCTTTTCGTGGTGCTCAATGGTCCCTAAATGTGCCAGCCTGGGCTCTGGGCTCCCACAGCCAGTACTGCTAATGCTGCTCCTGTTGTGCCTCTGATAGAACTCCCCGCTGCCCCCCTGACCCAGGAAGTGCTGCCTCTGGCCCAGGAGGAGATCAGAGCTGTGGTGCTTGGGGTGCTGTTCTGGACTACGCCCGCCCACGTTCCTGCCATACTTCTCCGGACTGAGGCCCCGCATGTATCGACTGTGGTCGGGCACAGATATGGAGCCACAGCGGGGCCGGCAGATCTGGGGGAGCGTGTACGGGTACTCCAGACTTGTACTCCGGTGGCGCCCAGGAGGAAGCTCGGGACTGGACACCTCTCTGTCTCCTCCACCTGCTAATCCACTGATGCTGCTACACCTGGGTTTGTGCACAAGCTCAGGGCTCCCTTTTTCCCCACCACTGCTGCTGACTCCACCCACCCCTGGAGCCAGGTGAGGCTGTTTATGATGAGGGTGATCAGAGCTGTCGGCACTCCCTGCACTGGAGGTGCTGCTCCCATCTCCTACGTCTCTCATCAAGAGCCCATGCCCGGGCACCAACAGCAAACTATTCTGACTGTCTATGGAGTTGCGGCAACCTCCCATTCCTACCCCTACTCCACTACCTCCTCCTCCCACTCCTACACCTACCACTCCCTTCTCCTCATCCAGCAGCAAGCAAAGCTCCTTCAGTTCCATGTTTTCCTTGATTACCTCCTCTTGACGGACCTCCAGCTCCTTCAGTTTCTGCAGGTAGAGGGTCACCTCTTTGCGCATGATGCTGGCACTGTAGCGCCCCAAACGCTGCCACTCCCTGGACACACGTTTGCCTTTCTGGCGGTCATCGTCCAGGAAGCAGCATAAGTCCCTCAGCTCACGGTTGTCCTCCTGCAGCTTCTGGTTAATGTCCTGGGAGAAAAAGAGGGGTGTAAAAATACTTAACTTAACTTTTGGATGCATTCTAAAATGAGACAGAGCGGATCAGTTAAGAGAGATCAAAAATGTGCTTTTGATTTTGTTCAAAACTAAATTGTTTGTCATCAATTGATTTAAGTTCCAGGTATATCCGCATGTATGTCCCTATTTCAATTGGTTTTAATGCTTTTTTAGATAACAGTCAGACGCTCTATGCAATCATAATAAAATGAAATCCTAATCCGAGCTGTCTTACCTAGCAAAGCATTGGCTCTGTGTACCATTCAAAGGGAACTAAATCGTGTAGAATGCTCTGTAGGAGATGGAGAGGCCACATACAAAAATAAGAATGGGCTAGGCCAATGAAATTACACACCCTGAACATTTTACGCCCAGCAAAGTGTAATTAAATGTCCCTTCTTCACCTTCCCAAGAGCTCCTTCTTTCTCTCCTCTCCTCCCTCTCCCTCTCCTACCCCCAGCTCTTTCCTGTGTAATTAGGCAGCTTGGATGGGTGGAGAGGTGACAAGGGCTCCAAGAAAGGCAAATGATCCCCATGTGCTCCAGGCCACCTAAGGCAGAGATTCTGCTTTAACTGTAAATATTGTGGACACTTTCGCTGAATCTCTTTCAGTAGGCGTGCAGAAAACGAAGGCAGAAAGGAGGACGCTGTCATGTACTGTAGTTATAAAGCAAATGCCACGTTGTTCTAAAAGCAGACTGAGCTACACACACTCTGGATGCATGAGCAGGATTTTTCTGAGAATGTGAAGTTTGTGTTTCTCAGACGGAGAGAGATCTGGTGGCCAGACTCCAGCTGCTCTTAATGAACTGTGCTATAGATTTACAGAGGGAGAAGCCAACCTTAAGAGTATTAGCTGGATTCATTTTTAGCCTTATTGTCTTCCAATGTCCTTGTTTTATGTTTTAAACTTATGTTTTAAGAATACACTGTCATTGATTTTAGTCTTGGGCATCTTTTTCCTGTTTATTTACATTTTCTTGCTTTCCAACTCTTAAATAAAGTCAAGTTATCAAAAGAGAGCCTGAGCATGCCTCTATAGCCTATATGTGCACACATGGTCAATATACAATTATGCTACAGGCCTGCACAATGGCCTAAAGAACTTAAGTGATACCATCTATTCTTACAATATGTTTGCAGAGCACATCTTAACAGTAGAACATCCCTCCTGCTGTGCGCGTTCTCAGGTGCGCTCCAAACCTATGATCTCATCATTCACCAATGCGCGCCCCCTCACCTTCAGCCCCCTGATCTCGTTCAAGTGCAGCTGGAGGCTGCGATTGACCTCCCGGATAAGATTCCCGTGGTCCAGAATCACGCTCATCTTGTCGGCCTCAGACCGCCTCAGCCGCCGAACCAGATCCTCCTTGGTCCACTTCAGCAGCTCCTCGTCAGTCAGACCAGAGATATCCTCCGCCGGACTTTCAGTCTTCGCTATCGACAGCTGGAGCTGGGGCTGGGGCGTCGGAGTCGCTTTCTCCATTGGCACAGCTCCTCCGGCACCGACACACGGCAGAAAACAGTCAGAGGCTCGGGAACAACCTCTGCTCGCATCCGCTCCCCGGTTGACTTGGGCAGGAAACGGTTACCGGTAGAAAGTCAGTCGCATAGTTTGGCCTTTTTGGTTTGCTCCAGGCTCTCCCACTCTGCCAAAGCAACAGCTGACGGTGCCGGCTGAGTGCGTTACAGTGGAGAAGATGCTCCGCTGTCTACCACTGCAACATCCTCAGTGCCAGGGTGTAGCCTTCTTTAGGCAGCCAACTTGCAGCATGAGGAAACGGCTCAGTTTAGTATCCAAAATCGGTTCCAAACGTGTTCAGAGTATGAAAACCTTCGGTGGGCTGTCGTGGCACACACCTGCCGCCTGTAGATCCACACTGCGAGAGAGAGAGGGGGAGAGAGAGGAGAGAGTCTGCTGTGCACGGAGGAAACAGAGAGGTAGAGGGAGAGGGCGCAGCTCTTCTCTCTCTCTCTCTCCCTGCTTTCTGTAGCTCTCTCCAGGGGACACGCTTCAGAAAAAAAGATTTGGTAACAGCGCCACTCAATGTCCAGAGAGAGTCAAAACAAGATATGTCCAATTTCAGGTTCCACACTTGTTCTTGTTCCTGTCAACCTGCTGCGTTTTTCAAAACGTGTTGAAATTAGCAGCACACACAAGCTGAAAAAAATTATCAAAAACAAAAATGATGTGATGATAACCTGGGGGGACAGTGCTTTCTCTGTCGCTGCCCCCACCCTCTGGAACTCTCTCCCCCAACTCCTCAGACTCTGTCCCTCACTCACCAACTTCAAATCCGGGCTCAAAACCCACATTTAGAAAGGCTTTTAACCTATAATTGATTGATTTGTTTGTTTGTTTGTTTTTGTTTGTTTTTTGCTTTGCTTTCCTTTGTTTATCTATTGTATAATTTATTTTTTGTCAAGTGTCTTAGAGAAACTTTTAAAGCGCTTTTACAAATACAATGTATGATTATTATTATTATTATTATTATTATTATTATTATTATTATTATTATTATAAACATTTCTAGACATTTATCTATTGACAACTTTATGAGTTCCTTTTGACTGTAAAGATATCAAATGTCCTTAGTAGTCCTTAAACGCATCATGAGAATGACAGAATTTGGCCACAGTTTAAATTCAGCACCTTGGACAGCTGCTAATAAGAGTTTATGTGATCTCAATTTAATTTGGTATATTTAAAATTTAAAATGTAATCCCGTACAATATAGTCTTATATTCTAACTCATTAACCAATAACAATGACGCTACATAAGCCCTGAGTCCATTTTATTAACAATGCTTTCTGTGGTAACCTGTTAATAACAGTTGTTTTTCTGATGTCTTGACTTCACCTCAGATTATCATAACTCATATCCCCAGAGTCACAAAAGCACAAAACAAACAGCAGTTTCCAAAGTAAAGGTGTTGAAGTTAAGAGAGTTAAGGCTAAAGTTACTTTCCCAAATAATCTACTGTCAGGGAGTAACTCAGTAGTTCAGTCACGTTTTAATGGTACTAGTTAGAAGTTGTAACTAATTAACAATTTTACAGTAACTTGGCAAATACTGGAAACCACATAGACTACTCACATAGCCTACACACTCGAACAATACACACTGCATTACACATTCTAACTCGACATATAGTATGCCTCTATCAACTTACTTATCACACAGGAAGACCGTTAGAACCTTTCCCCCCAGAAGATCCTTCAAATCAGACAGCATCTAGTTTATACGGTGCAATTTATATACCAAATTTTACAGTAGCTGTTAGCCAGGTTCTACTCTGCACCTGATTATTATTTTCAACAGAAAGCAAGCTTTGAAAAAAGTTCATTTGAATTAATCCTTTATGACAGGACAACCATGCAGTATTATAATTAAATAAGTTAAGATCGTGACAAACAACAGTAAATTACTTGTAACAAGAAAATTGATACATGTCTACTTAGGGCCTCCTTACCCAGGTCCACAGATTAGGAATACTTTTGTATTTGATGAAAATTTAAAGGCTACTTCTGGCTTAATAAGTTGAGAATAGTTTTTGACACTTGGAAGGCCAGCCTTCAGAATAGGGACAAATCCTCGAAAGAATATGCTTTTACATCAATACAGAACAACACCCACCAGGGCCGGCAGTGGCATAGTCAGTATGGGCAAATGCTAGGGGCGCTGGCCATCCATAGGGGGCGCCACTTGCACCCTAAATGAGTGAGGAAGAATAGGAAAAGTAAAATTATTTTATCTAATGAATTTGGGGTTAAATTGAGGACTGATGCCAGCACACATTTAAAAGCTTGTGATTCACTGTTTTTTTTAATGGTTTCCAAAGCAGTTTTTGAAGTCTATAAGTGTTCATGGTTCAATTGTTTTGTTTTTGTTTTTGTTTTTGTTGTTTTCTTTACACTTTGGAAGCTGGCGGCTTAACTAGATAGAAAATGTAGGCATGGCTTAAATAAGCATTTTGCTTCTGCCTTTTCAGTCATCACTTTATATATTACTGTTGCTGTGTTGAAAGTGTCTGTACTGTGAAAATGATTGTGTTATATAATGACTGAATAAATTCTACTACTACTACATTATGTATTTTGAAATTGTATTGTTTTTTCCTGTGCTAAATATAAGTGTTATTACCATTTTATTAATGTTCTTTCAGAGGCCATTTTTATTTTCTTTAAATCTGTAAAACATAAAGCTGTATGTCATTTTTCTTTAAGTGTATATGTGATGTGATTGTGGGTCACAATACAATAATATAATTTGTTACAATACAAGGGGCACCAGTTGAAATTTTGCCTCGGGCACCAAGTCGGTTAGGGTCGGCTCCGACACCCACCCAAGATAACAGCCTTCTAAAACAGGGGTGTCAAACATGCAGCCCGTGGGTCAAAACTGACCTGCCAGAGGTTCCAAACTGGCCCGCGGAACGGCTTTGCAAAGTGAAAAAATTACATCAACTGCAATATGTAAATAAAAGTAACTACTATTTCAGATTTGTCCTCTGGGGGTCGCATAAATCATAGTGTTGACGGAGCGCTACGGGACTTTTTTTCTCAAAGTGAGAAAATAGATTACTTGCTGTTTGCATAATCCCGCTGAGATTCATATTGACTTTTTAGAGCACTATAACATGATCCACTAACTACTAACACTAGCACTACACTCCTGCATACAACACTGTCCAGCAAGCAATATGTTCATGCTGGAGCTGAGGGGTCCAAAATAATCAACTTTACCTTGTTTATTATTATAATCTCTCTGTTCTTTTGCTGTTAACATTACACTCTGTGTCAGGTGAATGGATAACCTGTGTGTTTGTTGTTTTCACAGCATGTTTCAGGGCTTAAAGAGTAAAACATTTGGCCCACTATGAGACTCATCATGGCAAAAAATACAATGTTGTTTTTGTAGAAAGATAGTTCATGTAGTGTGGACATTTTTTGGAATGTACTTTTACTTTTTTGCACTAAACAAAGGGAAAAATGTAGAGCTGTGGTTATTCATAGGTTATCATGTTATGGTTTTACTGGTCCGGCCCACTTCAGATCAACTTGTGCTGTATGTGGCCCCTGAACTGAAATTAGTTTGACGCCCCTGACTTAGGGCCTCCTTACCCATGTCCACAGAGTATATGTTTGTATATGATGAAAAGTCAAAGGCTACTTCTGGCTAAATAGGTTGAGAATAGTTTTTGACACTTGGATAGGCCAGCCTTCAGAATAGGAACAAAACCACAAAAGAATACAATGTTACATCAATACAGAACAACACCCAGTAAAGATAACAGCCTTCTAAAGCAACTCCTTTCAAACATTGACTGTATGGAGACCCCTCTCACCCAGGTCACCACCTCTTTGACCTGCTGCCCTCAGGCTGGCGCTTCAGAGCTCTGAGCACCAGAACATCCCAGCACCGGAGCAGCTTCTTCCCTCAGGCTGTATCCCTCATAAACAATCAACAGTAAACCACTAAAGACTCCTGTGATACATCACATACATATGCAATCCTTGATTTCCAATGCAATATCTCAACAACCATTTGCAATATTGTAATTTATTCTATAACATATTTCATTATTATATTCATCCACTAGCATTTGCACTCTGGCTTGGCTAATACATGTATGCATGTCTTAGAAGTAATTCTATACCTTTCTTTGTACAGATAGTTTTTTATTTTGATTTAGATTTTTTTTAGGTTTCTATATTTATTGTCCTTACTGTCTTGTTGTTAAGTACAACCAGTGTTCCGTTCACCACGTCAAATTGCTTGGCAATAATTTATTGCTCACCTGGCAATAAAGCTTCCTTGATTCTTGATGCATACTGTCTTTCCCGTGAGCCATTGAACGAACTCAATCTCCCAAAGCAGCACTATGTCCATGCGTAAACGGATCACTTCCGGTCTGCGTCATAGTGATACGAGCCAATCAGAGAAGCCTCAGCTATGAGTAACACGTCACTCTAGTGAAGCGCAGAAGCCGGCTGACAGGGAGTTATCCCTTCATCGTCGTCTTTCCAGCCCGTTCATCTCTCTGTTTTTTCCTACAAATGCTGTAATTTTTTGTTGACACGACAGACCGCTTTGCTCCACACCAGTCCGCAGCCTAACCCCATATCAAAGGTAAGCTATCTACCCCGTTTAGCTCGGTAGTAGGCCGCCTGTGTCTGCTTTCATTCATGAAGGGACGGGAAGTGGGTTAACGCTAATGCTACATTCCTTAGCTAGCAGAGGTTGTGTTGTAAAATGATGGGCAGACATTTGCTAAACTTGAATAATTCAACATTTTCTGTTAAATCTGTTTGGTTTCTGTAACAGCCATTGTTTATATTTTGAGTTTGTGTAGCCTAATCGAAGCACAAACATTGGACGTGGGAAGGAAAATATTTGGATGATTCCGAGAAGGAATGAGCTCTCATCAGACTTCAACCTTTACTTTAGTTTCATCAGACATGATACGTGTCCTTCAGCCTGCTACACACTTAAAAGTTATCTATCTTTCTCTAATCGATCAATAATAATAGTTATATTTACAGTTAAGGCACATTTCAGTGTTTTAAGGTACTTTCCTGCACAGTTGGAGAAGAAGGCCCTTCTTCTTCTGACACCAATCTAGGACAGCACAGTACTTTCCTTGAATCTGCTCCAGTTGATCTGCTCAGGTTTCATTTGCATATTCAAACTTTAATGAAACAAGACAGAAAAACAACAAGGAACAAACCAATGGAAGAAGGGATTCTTTATTTTTGGTTCTTTTTGAGGTTTAACTCAAGTATCAGTAGACTAACTTCACATTATATAACAACACTGAGACACTGTAATCAGACTAAATGTAATCTATAAGAATTCAATAAACAGTATTGATTTATTTAAACAAATCCACATTTTTTTTTACATGTTTGCAAAGTAGTTCAATGCCAACTTCTCATTTGACTAATTTACTAAACTTGTATAAAGTTATTAAACTGAAAGGGTTGATTTTATAGGCGTACATAGGCAGTTTTTTTAAACTGTATTTCATTGTCTTTTGTTTTTACATTTTGGCTATTTAAGAGTTGGAAGAGAGAAGCAATTTTCCTGTAAGTCTTCGTATATATGGTTAAATAGACAATACAAACCTTTGAGTCTTGAATCTTATGTAGGGTTCAACACTTTTTTATCACTTGATGTTGTTGTATTATTTTTAGTAATTTTAACTACCTGTTCTAATTATCTTCCACTTCATTTTATTGATTTTTTAGCCTTTATTTTATCTTCAACTCTTATCTTTACCCTTTTATATTTATTTATTTTAACTATTCAAATTCTTAATGTTAATTTGATGTTTTAATGTATTTTATTTTCACATTTTATTGTTGGTGTGCATTAGTCTCTGTTAAAAAAAATGTTTTTTAATACAAAAAAAGTTATTTTATTTCTGCATTTGATTTATATGAAAGGTGCTATATAGATAAAGCTTGATTGATTGAGTTAGTTGCAGTAAAATAAGTATAACTGGAGTTAGTACTTTTGGTCAGGCTGCATAGGTGATGTAGGATGTCCCACCTGGTCTGGGAACTCATTGACATTTCACCGTCTCCTGACCCTTAATAGACTAAATTATAGTTTAATGGATCATTTAAATAGTAGATGTAGTTCTTCATACTGTAAACTTGTATTGCTTTAAAAGGTATGGACCATTTTTTACACTGTGAATTAATATGCCAGGCTGGCAACAAATTGTGTAATGTTGTGTATGGTATTGTTTATGTGAGTGTGTAAGAGGGAGTGTATGCTGTTACTACAACAGAATGTTTGGTGGCACTTTTATAAAGGTGTCATTGAATGTTCACACTCACACCAACAAAGGTAGAGGCGGAAAATAGCAATGGGATTCCTCTCCACCATTCTTGTCCTTCTTAAAACAAGCTGGTCTGGTTTCTGATGTCACATAAGTGCGTCATCCTTCTGAATACACACGTCTTATTTTGTCATGGGAGTGGAAGAAGCACCTGTATAAAGAGCAGTTCACTAAAGCTAATGAAAGCAGTTCAGACTTTCACTGTTAACCAGCTTTACCAAGTTCTTCTATCAGACTGACAACCTCACTGTTGTCCACTGGGCTCTTTCTTTCTATCAAAGCACGGTGATGGCAACCTACCAGGAGTTCATCCAACAGAATGAGGACAGGGATGGAGTCAGGTTCAGCTGGAACCTCTGGCCCTCCAGCCGCCTGGAGGCTACCAGGCTAGTGGTCCCAGTCTCCTGCCTCTTTACACCTCTCAAGGAGAGGCCGGACCTGCCTCCAGTCCAGTATGAACCAGTTCTGTGCAGCCGGGCTAACTGCAAGGCAGTTCTCAACCCACTTTGGTGAGTACATGAGAAAGAAAATGCTTTCACAGAATGTCTCAGTATATTTTATTTATAGCTGTGTGCATTAGAAATAAGGATTACAATGAAAAACACAACTTATTATATTTATTAGCAGCCTTTATTCAGATGAAGTCATAATTTAGTTTTCTATGTTACATAGAAACTGTGTTCAACTATCACTGTAACTGTGCACACTGCAAAGACGACAAAACAAGCAAGTGTATTTTGTCGTTATTCTAGTATAAATGTACTAGACACAATATAAACCACGTCCACATAACAAGTCCAGAAGGATGTCTTATTTCAAGGTTTTACAAGCCAAAAATAAAGGTCTGAATTGCTTCTAATGAGTAAAAAAATCTGCCAATAGCGTCACAAAAATGTACTTTTTAATTATTTTTTTTCTTTTCCAATTGGCAGATTTTTTTATTTTATGCATTACATGCAGTTCAGACCTTTATATTTGTCTTGTAATATCATGATGAACTTTTCTGGACTTGTCAGGTGTTTGTGACAGAATAGGGACAAAACACTTGCCTGGTTTTAAGTTTTTGCAGTGTAGTCCCAAAATGCTCTGCACATTTTGGTACGGTTGATTTCTACACGTAAAAAAACAATAATGAGAAGAAAAGGAGTTGCAGGGATCTGAAATAGTTGTCTTGTTATTCTTTTATGTAACACATACTTAGTTCTAAATGCTGATGTGTCCTAAGAAGTAGGTGTGGTACCATATAGCTGCAAATACAACTTGATTAGACGACAGTCACAGCTCCACTCCTGCCAATTTGATCCAAACCCTGAACTGATTTGATCTTTCTTTACAGTCAAGTTGACTTCAGAGCCAAAATATGGGCGTGCAACTTCTGCTTCCAGAGAAACCCCGTAAGTACAGCCATTAACAGCAGTAATAAACTGGATATTCATTGAAACCACAGCTTATATGAACTTGCATAACACAATGTGGACTTTCTACATTCCTCTATTAGTCTGGCTAATCTGGTTCTCTCTGTGTCTGTTCAGTTCCCTCCCTCTTATGCAGGCATTTCAGACGTGAACCAGCCCGCTGAACTCATGCCACAGTTTTCTACCATTGAGTACATAGTACAGGTAAATACTACATACATGTCTGCACTCTGACCCGAGCACCTATACATGGAGATTGTATGTACGGAGCAAGGGTGGATATTAACGATTTCTGATGATGGCCTCTTGGGCGGTCAGTGGGATCATTAAAACTCAAACACTTTTAAAGAATCTTGTACTTTTTGTTATGAATTAAGAGATCATCCTCCATAGTGTAAAGCACAACTTTATGAAAAATGTGTTTTTTACTTGGTTGTAAGCCTAATTTTTGTTAAGTGAAACAAATATTTCTTAAAAGTTTGTCATAATCACAGTTTTTGATGTCTTTGGTCCGCTATGATAAGTATATACAGACACATCTTTGAGACTGCAACTAATGTGATCCTTGCTCTCCTGTGTGCCACGAGCGTAACCCCATGAATACTGCATACTGTTTTCAAGAGTAATATGAGCTGCTGATGACTTCGTACAAAGTGTCCCTGCCAGTGTATTTAGAAATTCATATCCAACAAACCCAACCCTGATCTCTCCAATTCTCATATTTTAAGTATGTCCTTCCTCTCTAATCTCTTCATAGCGTGGACCCTCAGCCCCTCTCATCTTCCTGTATGTGGTGGACACATGTCTGGAAGAAGAGGACCTACAGGCCCTGAAAGAGTCCCTGCAGATGTCCCTCAGCCTGCTGCCACCCAACGCCCTGGTGGGCCTCATCACATTCGGACGAATGGTGCAGGTTCACGAGCTCAGCTGTGAGGGGATCGCCAAGAGCTACGTGTTCAGGGGGACCAAGGACCTGACCGCCAAACAGATTCAGGTGGGTGGAGTCAAAGCCAAGGGGAAACTGACTATTAAGACGTATAGAGAGATAAATATGTAAGTATAGAAAAATAATAGGGTGTTTCAGAGAGCCAAGATTAGAGATCCACCAGGAAGACTATTATCCCTTTTGCTTTGATGGTTCAAACATTAATTTTAACTTTACTTTAACATTTTTTTCCTCTGTTGTGTGTTTCAGGAGATGCTGGGTTTAACAAAGCCAGCAGCAGCAGGACAACAAGGTCGCCCGCCTGCACCTCAGGATAGTGCAGCCTCTTGCAAGTATGGAACACTTTCCTTTGTCAGTCAATGATTGTGGTTAAGTTGAAAGAAAAACATCCTAGGGAACACACAGTAGTTGATATCTCTTGTCTAAGCGATGTGTGTTCTCATATCCAGGTTCTTGCAGCCCGTGCACAGAGTGGACATGAATCTAACTGACTTGCTCGGGGAGCTCCAGAGAGACCCATGGCCCGTCCCTCAAGGCAAAAGACCCCTGCGCTCCACCGGTGTTGCTCTATCGGTCGCCGTTGGTCTGCTGGAGGTAAAATACACGAACGCACTGAAACACACTGCTATGCATTAAGTGCATACAAACAACACAGGACTATGAATGTATTGATGCTGGATCCGAACTATTTCTAGGAAAAATAGATACATTCTCAAACTTTGAGCCGTAAAGACAGCAATGTTTGTATATCCAGGAAGCAGAACTTTAGCCTGCCCACAACAATAGTGCCACGTGTAACTGTTTAGAAACTCACAGTCTGCCTGATAGCCGTCTTCTGCAGGAACAGTACATATGCTCAGTTCAAAGGCTGGTTCCTTGTTTGCCTTCTGTCTTCCCCCACAACCACCATTATCCTCTCTGTTCCGACTGCTAATCTGCACGGTTACATAACTGAGGCAACAGATCATTACTCTGCTGTACTCTCTGTCAGCAGATAGGAGATGAGGCCTGATTAGTAGAAGTTGGCTCTTGAAGTGACTCCAGATTCACCGATTTGTCAAGAGGCATTTGACATGATGAATGACTCTTTTGCATACCTGGCATAGCTACGAAAAGTGATTTGCATCAGGTTTATTTATGTCCTTGTTCTCTGTCAACAAGGACTGGTTGTCTCTTTTTATAACTGAGTCACCGTTTGCGTAGAGCTATTACCAAACCCACACTAGAAATGGACAACTCCCTTTCTCCGGTGGCTTTGTGACGGAGCGGGTTATTTTTAGATATCTCAGCAATTTGTCAGATTCTTGGACTATGAACTTTGTTGTAAGCATCACCTCTGAGGTATGCACTTTACTCCAGTGGATTCCCTTTAGTTCACATTCTTCTATTCTATTTGTTCAGCAAACTTTGATTTCTGCTTGTCACATAATTAAAAAAAAACTCCATTATTAGAATATAAAATCATCCATAATGACCTCACAAAATGATTGGAAAACATCTCTCTATGCTATACTTATAATTTAATGTAGCGTACCATTAAATTACACTACTGTTTCATCATTCTTCTAGGTCTTCAGCTTTGATTACTGACTCTGTATTTGTAATGTCAAACGTTGCACTCTAATTGTACTCCTCCAGCAAATGTTTGAACATGATTGAACTCATCCAACAGAGCTTGTTATCTACTTTTACTGCCTAAAGACAAGAATTTACTACACATGTAGCAGAGATATCAATACGAGTGTTAATGACCTCACATATGAGTACGTCTGTACCAAACTGTTAGGTCATAGTAGAATGATAATCAATCAATCAACCTTTATTAATACTCCAGAGATCATTGAGGGGCAACCCTCTTTTACAATATCAAGTCAGTTACAGTGACATTTAAAAAAACAAACAACAAACAATCAACAAGGCATCAAGTGTATGAAAGTCATCAAATAGGATAATTTATGAGTTGGAGACAAAAACAATGAAAAGATGAAATAAAATAATACAAATAAATGGAGGTGTAGGACAGGGGTTCCCAAACTCTTCAGCCCAGGACCCCCAAAATAACGGTGCCAGAGACTCGCGACCCACGTTGTAACTTAGGTTGGATAAACATTGCTTACAGCAATGGGCAAGCACTTATTGGCCAATCCAAAAACAGACATTAAAACTGAAAGCCAAAATACCATAATTTTATTTCATACTTATTTAAAAAAGGTTGAAAGCAGAATGCGAGTAATCTTCATGTGTAGTCCGTAGCAGTGATAGGATAAACAGATTCTGATTATATCAGTTCAAATGAATGCATATCTGATTTGCATTCATTTTAACCAGTATCTTTATATTTTTATAATAATGGATATAATATACAATTTTAGATATTCAGAAGGGAGGGAAAAAAAGCTTTTGATAGAACCATTTTTTGGATGGGATCTCAAGACCCCCCTATCAGTGCCTGGTGACCCCCACTTTGGGAACCAGTGTTGTAGAGGATTGATACAATAAATACATACAGGTAAACCTAGCTAAAACAGTTACAAAGTGGGGTTGAAAGGCTCTAAATCAAGTTTCTAAATTGTCCAAGAGGTAAAAGTGCATTTAATTCAAGACCATGCTGCAACTTATTCCAGGAGTCAGGAGCAGAGAAACAAAAAGCAGTCTTTCCCAGTTCTGCTGAACTCGAGGAACATGTAAAAGCAGCTGGTTTGAGGTGCAAGACTGATAAAAACGGTCTGGGTATTTATGAAGTTCAGTGAGGTATGGTGGTGATTTTCCAAAGAGAGCTTTATATAAAAAAAAAGATGGATATTGCATCTTTCATGGAGTGAGGGCGAGCCAACCTTATTGTAAAGAATGCAGAGATGTGTGTTAAAGGGGTCACCTGTAATAAAGCTTAATGCATAAGCTTGCAGTATTGTAAGCTGTGGCAGATTTATTATATCTACAATGACCCAACCCACTAAATGTCTCCTCTCTTGTCTTCAGGGTACGTACCCCAACACAGGGGCCCGTGTGATGCTGTTCATCGGAGGCCCCCCAACCCAGGGCCCGGGCATGGTGGTGGGAGATGAGCTGAAAACCCCCATCCGCTCGTGGCATGACATCCAGAAAGACAATGCTCGCCATTTGAAGAAAGCCACCAAGGTGAGCACATGCATGAGGAGGCTGTTTGTTGTCATTTTTCACACAAACAGAATTGTCAGATACATTGATTCAAATTCTTCTTAGTGTAAGCTAACCGTATTAAAGTACTGTTTTATATCATGTATGTGTTTTGTGTCCCACAGTTCCATGAAGCCATGGCAAACCGCTCTGCAGCGAACGGACACTGTATCGATATCTACGCCTGTGCTCTGGACCAGACCGGACTGCTTGAGATGAAATGTCTATCCAATCTCACTGGGTACGTCAGCACTAATTATTTTAGAAGTTGAAGTTGTGAGTTTAAAAAGTGCTTTGATACTAAATCATTTGTTTTAATGTGTTTACAGGGGCCACATTGTGATGGGAGACTCCTTTAATACCTCACTGTTCAAGCAGACCTTCCAGAGGGTCTTCAGCAAAGACTACAATGGAGACTTCCGCATGGCTTTTGGAGGCGTCCTAGAAGTCAAAGTAAATAAGTCAAGATGAAAATGTTTGTTTGCTGTGACAACAAGAAGTGCTGAGTGCATATTATTATTGATATAGCAATTGAGTTTATATTCTGTGTCCTCTCGTCTTTGTAGACTTCAAGAGAGGTGAAGGTTTGCGGGGCGATCGGGCCATGTGTTTCACTCAACTCCAAGGGTCCCTGCGTTTCAGAGAATGTGAGTCCAAGTCCAACACTCAGACTGAGATGTCTTTCTTCTGCCAGTTCAGCTGTTTTCAAACCGCTATTATCTCCTGACACAATGTGTTCTCTGTTGTGTGCAGGAGATGGGTGTTGGTGGCACAAGCCAGTGGAAGCTGTGCAGTCTGAACCCGTCCACCACTCTGGGCATGTTCTTTGAAGTGGTGAATCAGGTGAGAAACACAGACAGGGACTTCAGTTTGAGAGTCCTAACTGGATTACTGCAGACAAATGAAACACAATAATCCCATCAAGCATGTGAATGATTGTGATGATGGCTTTGTTTAGTGACCTTTTTTAAACAACAGCAGAAGATCATCTTATAGGGTCATGGGGTGAATGATTGTGGTCTTACAGTCGTGCTTGTTTTGTGTTTGTGTGTGCAGCACAATGCACCAGTCCCCCAGGGAGGTCGAGGTGTGATCCAGTTTGTAACCCAGTACCAGCACTCCAACACACAGAGGAGGATACGTGTCTCTACCGTCGCCAGGAAGTAAGTTTGAGTCTGTGTAATGATTTGTGAGTGGAAATCCTCACCAACTCCACTTTATTCTGTCACTCTTGAATATCTGAAGTATTAACGAGCAAAGTCCTAAAAGACTTGCTTTGAGTAAATATTGAATGTATGTCATTCGAACATTTGAGTCTCATAAAACTCAGCCTGGCGTTGTGCCAAGAAAATGACAGCTGGAGTCAATATTAGCTCAGGATGTTTACATACCTGAAATTTCTGGTGACACCCTTTGAGACCTGTGTGTTTGCATCATTCACACCACACCCATGCTCACCTACAACTATCCTCCCCCCTCTCTCTCTCTTCCTCTCCCTCTCTGTCCTCTCTGAAGCTGGGCAGATGCACAGACCCAAATCCAGCACATCGAGTCATCGTTCGACCAGGAAGCGGCTGCCGTTCTGATGGCTCGTCTCGGGGTCTTCAGAGCAGAGTCGGAGGAGGGGCCAGATGTCCTCCGTTGGCTTGACAGACAGCTGATCCGCCTGGTGAGTTATACACCCACACCCACAGCTACTCCACCTTTGCTTTGTGATGGAATAGGAACAATTCCTCATTAATATTGTTGGGCTTGTCCGGTATGATAAGTAGTCAGACGTCATTATGTGATTGTTCGCTTTATGTGTTACTCAAGGATAATAGTAGGATTAATTCAGTGTTCATTCTGTGTGTTACGCAAGGTTAAATTCCATAATCTATTCAGAGTTTAAACAACCCTTTATTTCTCTCCTCTTCCAGTGTCAGAAGTTTGGACAGTTCAATAAAGATGATCCCACATCCTTCAAACTGTCGGAGTCTCTGTCCCTCTACCCACAGGTAAAGCTGCCTCCTTGTTAAAATATATGAATGTCAAACTGTATATACACTACCAGTCAAAAGTTAGGAAAAACCTTCTCATTCAAGGGTTTGTATTTCTTTTAATTATTGTAAACACTGTAGATTAATACTGAAGACATCAAAACTATGAAAGAACATATATGGAATTATTTAATGAACACCAAAGTGTTAAGCAAAGCAGAATATGTTTTATATTTTAGATTCTGTAAAGTAGCCCCCCTTTTCCTTCATGACAGCTTTGAAGTGGTCTCCTGGAATGGTTTCTAATTAACATGAGCCTTGTCAAGAGTTCATTTGTAGAATGACTTGCCTTCTTAATGTGTTTGAGACCATCAGTTGTGTTGTTCAGAGACAAACCCGTATTATTTCATAGTCTTGATGTCTTCAGTATTCATCTACAATGTTTCAAATAATTAAAATAAGTAAAAAACATTGAATGAGAAGGTGTCCAAACTTTTGACTGGTAGTGTACATGATCAAACTGAGTTCATCTTTAGAATCTGATTAAAATATCACCATTTTCATTGATTACTTTAAACTGTCTCCCTAATCCATGAGTCTCCTTTCCTTTCTTCTTCCTCTAGTTCATGTTCCACCTGCGGCGGTCGCCCTTCCTGCAGGTGTTCAACAACAGTCCAGATGAGTCTTCGTATTACAGGCACCACTTTGTCAGGCAGGACCTGACTCAGTCCCTGATCATGATCCAGCCCATCCTCTACTCCTACTCCTTCCATGGACCACCAGAGGTCAGCCTCACACCCTTATCACTGTCTTTATCACAGTTGGAGGAGTGTGTCAGATGCTTTTAGCTTTATGATGTTCTTGTTAGAGCTGATAACTAGTGTTAGTTTGTTCAGTGCTTGTTTTAAACTGTAATCTCAATCTTTCTGTTCTGAACAGCCCGTCCTCCTGGACAGCAGCAGCATCCTGCCAGATCGAATCCTGCTGATGGACACTTTCTTCCAGCTGGTTATTTACCATGGAGAGGTGAGACAGGAATATGCCTAACAGCTTTCATTACCTAAATAAGAAGTCTTATTTGTGTCCTTAGAGTAGAGTTGCTAAAGCAGCACTTATTTATGGTTAAACTTTTTATTCCTAGACCATTGCACAGTGGCGAAAGGCAGGCTACCAGGAAATGGCCGAGTACGAGAACTTCAAACAGCTTCTGCTGGCCCCTCTGGATGACGCCCAAGAGATCCTGCAGACACGCTTCCCCATGCCACGCTACGTCGACACAGAACACGGAGGCTCACAGGCTCGCTTCCTGCTCTCAAAAGTCAACCCATCACAGACCCACAACAACCTCTACACCTGGGGACAGGTACTGTATTAAAAACTCTAACTTGATGCTTATAATGAGAATAAAGTTCACATAAACACCCAAATTCAAATGGAGGATGCTCAAAATGTCACTTCTCCCATCGTTGTCTTGTCAGTTCCAGTCAACAAGTGCTTTATTTGCATGTCCATCCAGATTTTTTTAAGGGTTGACGCATTTTAATTTCCGTCTCCCATCCAAATCACGACCAAATGTCAGAGTTGTATGTATTCTTGATGAGAAACCATCTGTGCTGCTGACCACATGGAAGACATGAAGTCAAGCTAGTAGGGCAAACGGGTCTGGGATAAGCTCACCTGGTTCTAAGTGAGAGAGATTGAAAGCTGGAAATAGCATTAATCTCTTATTTCCCAAGTCAAGACGCAACGGAACCATAACCCGTAGTATATTAACACTGAATACATGGATGGCTGTCTGCGAGTGAGATTATCAAGGGAAGCGATTGCTTTGAGTTACGTCATAAAAAGGGCTGCACATAAAGTGAGTGAAACTAAAACGTTCACTCTTCTTGTTTCCTGCAGGAGACTGGAGCACCGATCCTCACTGATGACGTCAGCTTGCAGGTCTTCATGGACCACTTGAAGAAACTGGCCGTTTCCAGCTCTGCGTAAAAAAGGAAGAAGGAGTGATGCAACATTCCCATCCTCATATCGGGATCCATTAACATTTCCCTTGTTGTTGTTTTTTGTGTTGTGAAGGAGCCAAACCCAGAGATTCTACTGTGTTTTATGGTTATTGATTTCCTCCCTCTCCGAAGTCGTATGTGAAATTCCACGCTGCAGACAGAACAGAGGAGGGGTAAATCATACAGTCTTGAAAGCAAGTCACATCTGCAGTCCTTTCCAATAACTTATTTGTGAGACATTGGTCCAAAACCACGCTGTCCTTATGTAAGCAATATCTAATAATCTATAGCTCTTTTATATTTGATATCACCTGTGACATGCAGAATGATTGGACTAATAATTTAAGATTTTGTGTCTTTTTGTTTGTCTTTAAATATGTATGTTTTACAGTAGACTTGGTTGAAGATGCTGTTTGATATGACACTTATATGTGTTCGCTCTGTCTTTACCTAAAGAATAGCATGTGTAGAATTTTCTCATTAATAAATTATGATGGTACCTCTAATGTGGGTTAAGAAATGTTCAAACAGCCATCCGGTCTTCACACTGATGGCTCGTTTATCACAATTTAACGGGCAGTGGCTTGTTGTGATAAAATCCTTTGTGGATTATACTTGAAGTGTTTTCCAAGAAAATGCTGTCTGGATAGTAAGGATTAATGTTCTGATGGATGGGAGTCAATCCCATCAACACAACTGACTCCTTTCAATGACGAACGTTACGATTTATTTTTAACTCGGACTTTGTTCACTGCCTATAGTGTAGTCCCCTCATCTCATCTCATTCACCATCTGGTCATCGACACCCAGTGACTGCCCAAGTGTCTTTGTAATCAAACTTTACTACACTGTAAAAAGAAAAAGGGACAGTTTTTTGGTTTAGATCCTGTCTGGATTCTTCATGCTAACATATATAAAATCCTGTCAACAGAAGAAACGGCTCCTGTGTCTTATCCCCCGCCTTGCACCATCACAAGTTCCTTTTTTTATTTCCACAAGTGAGCAGAAGTCACCTAATCTGATGAAATCACACTGCAAAAACTCAAAATCTTACCAAGTGAAATTGTCTCATTTTTAGTCAAAATGTCTTATCCCGCTTGATTTAAGATAAATTTACTAAACAAGTAACATTTGAGCAAGATAGAGGGACTTGTTTTAAGACAAATATTATTTATTATTTAAAAGGACCATGCATATTAATTAACACTGCTGTAAATATGCCAGAATTAGCCAAAAGGCTAGTTTACATCTGTAGTCCCTTGCCAGATGTTAAAAAGACTCCCTAAAGAGATGAAGATTAAACAAAGATAAAATAGAGTAAAATAAGATCAAAATAAGAAGGTAGAGGAGAAACCAAAACACAAACAAACAAAAAAAGAGAATAAAAGAAAAGAACAAATAGCACCATACGATTAAAAATGACTAAAAGCTACACAAGGACATGATGTCTTTAAGAAAGTGTCCATCGACATAAAATACATCGAGCAAGACAATCAGAAAACAGCAATAAGGAGATGTTAAAGATGACATGCAGACACAACAGGACAACATTTAACAGTGCTGTACACATTTGCATCAGGCAGTGACTATCAATCATTAAACTAGCTGCATGCAATTCAAATGAAGCAATGTATAGACTGAGCAACAGATGCACACAATGTATAACAACAACACAAGCAAGCACAGGAAGTTAAAAAACACACAGGACAGATCCACAATGTATCTTAAATATCTTGTTAAATCAAATAATCGTGAAAGGATCTTGTTTTGAGTTGTAATTTAGAAGAAACAAGGTTTATTTTACATTTTATACATTTTTCAAGCTGAGATCTTATTTGTAGAAGACGGATAATCTTGATTTAAGACAAACACTTTACTGGATTTAAGTAAATGTATTTTATTGGAGAGTCTATCAGAAAACAGCTCCTCTGATAAAAGAAAGAAAGAAAGAAAGAAAAGTTGTTGTTTTTTTAAGGTTGGGTTACAGTTTTCAGACACTGTTTCTTCTAAATCAGATAAAAATATACATCCTCAAACTACATGCACACAATGAAACACCTACTTTAGAGCATAGCTGGTTTATCCTAAAAAACCAACATGACTGAATATTAGTATATCCAGCTCACTATGAGAAGACGTTATATCTCAAAATGCTCAAATTAAACTTTGTCATCTTATTCAAGTACAAGATAATCTTAAACCTAGAGAAGTGCCCCGCCTTGCACCATCACAAGTTCCTTTTTTTATTTCCACAAGTGAGCAGAAGTCACCTAAACTGATGAAATCACACTGCAAAAACTCAAAATCTTACCAAGTGAAATTGTCTCATTTTTAGTCAAAATGTCTTATCCCGCTTGATTTAAGATAAATTTACTAAACAAGTAACATTTGAGCAAGATAGAGGGACTTGTTTTAAGACAAATATTATTTATTATTTAAAAGGACTATTCATATTAATTAACACTTCCGTAAATATGCCAGAATTAGCCAAAAGGCTAGTTTACATCTGTAGTCCCTTGCCAGATGTTAAAAAGACTCCCTAAAAAGATCAAGATTAAACAAAGATAAAATAGAGTAAAATAAGATCAAAATAAGAAGGTAGAGGAGAAACCAAAACACAAACAAACAAACAAAAAAAGAGAATAAAAGAGAAGTACAAATAGCACCATACAATTAAAAATGACTAAAAGCTACACAAGGACATGATATGACAGCCTTTGAGAAAGTGTCCATCGACATAAAATACATCGAGCAAGACAATCAGAAAACAGCAATAAGGAGATGTTAAAGATGACATGCAGACACAACAGGACAACATTTAACAGTGCTGTACACATTTGCATCAGGCAGTGACTATCAGTCATTAAACTAGCTGCATGCAATTCAAATGAAGCAATGTATAGACTGAGCAACAGATGCACACCATGTATAACAACAACACAAGCAAGCACAGGAAGTTAAAAAACACACAGGACAGATCCACAATGTATCTTAAATATCTTGTTAAATCAAATAATCTTGAAATGATCTTGTTTTGAGTTGTAATTTAGAAGAAACAAGGTTTATTTTACATTTTATACATTTTTCAAGCTGAGATCTTATTTGTAGAAGACGGATAATCTTGATTTAAGACAAACACTTTACTGGATTTAAGTAAATGCATTTTATTGGAGAGTCTAATCAGAAAACAGCTCCATTGATAAAAGAAAGAAAGAAAAGTTTGTTTTTTTTAAGGGTGGGTTACAGTTTTCAGACACTGTTTCTTCTAAATCAGATAAAAATAAACATCCTCAAACTACATTCACACAATGAAACACCTACTTTAGAGCATAGCTGGCTTATCCTAAAAAACCAACATGACTGAATATTAGTATATCCGGCTCACTATGAGAAGACGTTATATCTCAAAATGCTCAAATTAAACTTTGTCATCTTATTTCAAGTACAAGATCATCTTAAACCTAGAGAAGTGACACTATAATACAACTCAAATTAAGGTGAATATATCTCAAATGAAGAAGTTGACGTGGAATGTTTTAGTGCAGAAATCTTTTTTTGAGTGAAAAAATACTAACTGTTAGCATTCCTGGCTTATTCTGAGACACTAGCTTTAAAATACTGGTAAAATACTGCTTAAAATAAGTCAACCCTGCTAATTTTAAGATCACAGTTTTCTAAATATTACGTCTTATTTAAGAAGTCTTACCAATCAAATTTTGACTTCTTCTATTGGCAGATTTTGTTGCTTATTTCAAGGTGAAGTAACTAAAAATACGTTGGTTTTTTTTCTTGGTTTTGCGAGGGGCATTTTTTCCAGTGCATGGGTTTGACCTGTGCATCCTGCTCTGGATTTTCACATTAAAGTCCAAGAGGTTACAGGGCTGCTCAGTTCATCAAACAGACATCTGTTTGGATAAGTGCATTCTGAGGAAAGGCTACACTACAGCGTCACAGTTGCGTGCCAGCATGTAAGAAAAGTGGACACAGCATGTTGTTACATTAGCTGACATATCCTCTGTGCAGATTGGAAGTGACACTCAACAATTGTCTTTTTCTCATTCAATGCAGCTGTATATAAAGCTTGCACTGCATGCAATCCCAACCATAAAACCACTCTCACACCATCTACTGTCTGAACTACTGTAAGCTGATTTCAGAGAACCCAGACAGTATGATTTCGAGGATCAGTGAACGGCAGATTATGAGGACTAATCCTTGGGGGCTATCTGTTTGGAGGCAAATTCTACTCTTAGCAGCTTTATGCGGAAGTTCCCCACTGAAGTACAAATGAAGTCTGTGTCTATCAACAGCTTAGGCGTTGCAGTGTTGCATTCTGAAACCACATATGCTTCAAAGGTATTCAAGGCCAAATGATGGATGTAATGCACGGTCTCTAATCTCACTACATGGATACTCATGCGGAGTACCAAAAGCTCCCTTTTGGGTCCATGCATTTTTCCCAGTAGAGGCACAGCTGCGTGTCATCTGAAGCTACACAGTGCATGGATATGAGATGATCTCATAAAGAGAAACGTAATCATGTATTCATGTTAATCTGTGTTTCTATATGCCTTGCTCTCATCACGAACACAAAAGCTCCAGCTGTGCATGTTCAATAAAGTTCAAAGAAACAAAAGAACATTAAAATTCCTCTCAGCCATCCTTTTTTTTCTTCTTCAGCGATCATTTATGATGCTTACGCACACATGTGATTTCCAGGCTTAGGAAAAGCTGTGAGGAAATGTGTTGTCTTATTGTCTCTCATCAAATCCTAACAGATCAGAGAGTCCAGCAGCCAGAAATCCATTCCCATCAGTGTTTGAAAAACTTATGTAAGATTTCTATATAAAATATGTCATCATGTGATTATACAACTATATATATAATATACATATGAACACCAGTTCCAAAAGAGATGTTGAGTAAAATGTTCATAAAAGCAGATTTTGATGGTTTGTTAATCATTTTAAAACTAAATCTTTTTGAAAATACTGCAAAGACAACATACCAAATGTTGAAGCTTGAAAATTGTATATTATCTAAAAATAATTCTTGTTTCAAATTTGATGCCAGCAGCAACATGTCAAAACAGGTCTGCTTGGGATCCCAGGAGACCAGTTTCTGGAGTTTTTAAAGAATGTCCCATTCTTGTCTGATAAAGGGTTTCAGCTGCTCAGCAGTTTGGGAACTCCTTTATTGTCATGGTTTTTGCCTAATGATGCGCCAAATGTTTGTGATAGGTGACAAGTCAGGACTGCACACAGGCCAGTTTATCACCCAGACTCTTCTACGATGTAGCCATGCTGCTGAATACTGTTTGACATTGTGTCGCTGATTATCTAAGGCAGGGGTGTCAAACTAATTTCAGTTCAGGGGCCACATACAGCCCAATTTCATCTCAAGTGGGCCAGACAAGTAAAATCATAACATAATAACCTATAAAGAAGGACAACTCCAAAATTTTCCCTTTGTTTTAGTGCAAAAAGTACAAGTACATTATGAAAATTTTCACATTTAATGAACTACATTTTTACTAAAACAGCTGTTGTGTTTTTCGCCATGATTCGTCTCATAGTGGGGCCAGATATTATATTCTTTAAGCACTGAAACCTGCTCCGAACACACCAAGCACACAGGTTTCCCACTCACCTGCATTGTTCAGGCGAGCTCCATCAGCACAATGATTGTATGCAACCCCCAGAGAACAAATCTGATATAGCAGTTACTTTTATTTAAAAATTGCGGTTAATGTCTTCTCTGTAATTTTTTTCATTTTTAGAAGTCAACCGGGGGCCGGATTGGAACCTCTGGTGGGCCGGTTTTGGCCCGCGGGCCGCATGTTTGACATCCCTGATCTAAGGTCTTCCCTGAGAGAGACATCGTCTGGATGACAGAACATGTTGCTCCAAGACTTGTGATAATTCAATTTCATTTAAAATATGGTTCTAAATTCATGCTTTGTACATTTTTACCCTATAGCTACACTGTAATGACATCTTTGTCATTAAAAGATTAAAACTGGAAAACATCTCCTGCCATTTGTGTTGGAATTTAAGTTGACGTGCCGGCAGTTCTTTTATGGCATTTTATTTCCAGAGGGAACACCACTACAACTTGTGTGCATGTTCAGCATACTACTGCCTTCCCAGATGTGTAAGTGACCCCATGCCATGGACACTAATGTGTTCCCATACTCACAGATGCTGGCTTTTGAACTGTGAGATGATAACATGCTGAGTGGTCTCTTTTCTTTGGAGTGGAGGATGTAGCATAAATGATTTCCTCTTCCCCTTTCCACTTCTGAGACTCAGCCTCCCTGACATGCCCTTTTTATGCCCAGTCATGTTACTAAGCTGATGCAAATTAACCTCATTAGTGGCAGATGTTCCTCCAGGTGTCTTTTTCTCGTAGTACACAACTTTTTCAGTGTTTTGTTATCCTTGTTCCAATGCTCAAACATGTTGCAGGCATCAAAGTTAGAATAAGCATAATATATGTTTCATGAAACAATACACATTTTCAGTTTCATCATTTGATATGTTGTCTTTGCAAAAATTCAAATAAATCTACGGTTTTAATGATTTGCAACCATCAAAGTATATTTTTCTTTATCAAAAATCTACTTTTTTTAAGAGGGCCGGATTTTCAGGAGTTCTTCATTTGTAGAAAGTTTGCAGCAAGACGTGAGAATGGTAATGGACTTGTACTTATGTAGCACTTTTCTAGTCTTTCTGACCACTCTAAGCCCTTTTAACCCATTGAAGGGAGAACATGCTACAGTAAGGGACCATCACTATTAGCTAATATCACTCATACACATTCACACACTGCTGACCAACAGCAGGAGCAATTTGGGGTTCAGTGACTTGCCCTTTGGCATGTGCCTGCAGGAGCTGGGATTGGAGCTCAGACTTTGAGATTGAGAGACGAGCAACTCTGCCGCTGAGCCACAGCCGCCCGAAAATGTAATATATATTTAAAACATCAGTGTCGTGGAATTTTCATAGTCTTATATATATGTATGTAAGAATGTTTAACTAATGTATTCTTTCAGTGTAAATGTCATGTTTAGAGTAACTTGATTCCTATGTCGTCTGTGACTGAAGAGATAGTGTCAGGGTAGTAGTCTAGTTCCTCCCCCTGCTCCGTCTTTATCTATGTGTTATGGCTGACTTAACTGTCTCCAGAACTAGAGCACAGGTCTTCTTCCCACCTGTTGTGCTCCTATTGTCAAAACATGGTTATCTAACTTTAGTGTCGTCTTCAGAGGGAATAAATAC
This sequence comes from Notolabrus celidotus, assembly GCF_009762535.1. Classification (NCBI taxonomy): domain Eukaryota; kingdom Metazoa; phylum Chordata; class Actinopteri; order Labriformes; family Labridae; genus Notolabrus; species Notolabrus celidotus. The sequence goes on from NC_048278.1 coordinate 7,411,632, forward strand.
CATGCCAGGGTTTTGTTCTGTCAGAACTGACTTGGCATTGCACTGCACTCTTCCTGCCCTGTGTACTCCTTATTTTATTTCTACTTGATCAAGTTCTAACATAAACTATTTCAACGGTAAGCCGTCCGAATGCTCCTGAGTCTTCTGTGTCCAGGTGCCAGTTCTGTTGCTGAAATTCCATCACAATCAGGAGGAAGAGGCAACTGAAGCCTCACGCAGACTCTAGGGCATGGATGTCTTTGCACCTCATTGCTATGCAAAGTTGGTCTAATACATGCAGAGACATATTCTTGTTCCGAGAGAGCATTGAAATGGGTTCAAAAAGGAAAAAAAAACGTTTCTTTTTTTTAAACGAATTAAACAGGGGAAATTAAATTTGAATCATCTTTTTTATCATGCTACTATCCACACCATAGTTTTAGTTATGCATACAAACATGCTATGGACATGCTTAGGAGAGATGCAGAGTGTGGAGGTGCGTCATCACACAGAACCACCCAAGCAGTTGCAAGTTTGGTGCTTTGCTCGAAGATATCTCTGCAGTTCCCAGGCAAGTGGCACTGCCATAAATGGACCAGCCCCTCTCCAGCCACCAGTCCACTTGCCAAATGTTTTCCACTTTTTGAAACGGCAACTCTCTGATTCCCAAGCCAAGTCCCTATGGACTGAGCTACTTCCTTTTTTGGGCAGCTTAGCTCATTTTCGCCAACGAAGAAGGCAAAAGGCAAAAATATATGCTGGTGAGAGATGTGTAAGTGAAGAAAATAAAAGGTGGTGATACATTTCTTTGACTTTTTCTGAAAGAGCTACTTTCTACTTCAATATCTGTCAGTTACATTGTGGTAGAAAGTGCTCATATGAAATGTGGGAGAGTTCTTTCTGTAGCTTTCTTAATATGTGTTGACATCAGATCGAAGACTATAGCGCAGTACTGTGATGTAATATTCTCATTTCACAACACAAGTAAGTCATCCAAATAATTCTGAAATCTCTAATACATTGATTCTTGTTTAGCATGTGCTGTGTTCATAGTAGAATTTCCTTTTCTTGTTTTCATCCCTACAGAGGACCCCTGCAGCAAAGGGCTTACAATGTGTTAACTGGAGGGCAGGGATTAACCTCTGGACATTCCAGCAGACAGCCTATCACCATCCACATCATCCACGTCATAAGCAGCGTTTAATAGACCCCAGCCAAGAGAACTCACTTCGAATATGCTGTTGATACTCAGTAAGAGTCTTCTCTCAACTGTTAGCAAAAACCACAGGGTGACTCAAGGACAAAAAGCACTTTTTGAAGGGGTTTGCTCACATCGCTGAGCTTTCTGTAATATTTCAGATGATCTTTAATATTTCAACATTAGAATAGCATATAATCAAACTCCATGTTTTACTTTGTGTTTATACGCCTATTTAGCTCTTAGGAAAGTTTATTTGAAATGTAAGATTGAATTGAATCTATCTAATTTAACAGCAAAGTGAACCTGACCCCTTGATAACCATTATGCACAACCATGCTAATGTGACTATCACCCTCATTCTTACCAGCAGCTTGCAGTTGAAGCACTTCAGTGGAGAGCCTTGGCCGGATTTGTCCCTCATCAGAGTCATGTTGAAGTGAGGCTTATCTTCTGGAGCTGCATCTGAAGGCATGCCGTTGAGGAAACAGCGATGTCCGGCCCATCTGGCCTTATTTACTTCAGGACTGTAAACGATGTTTGCATAGAGGCTCAAACGATTTGTATTTTTAGCCCAGTCTCACACAGATCACATGACTGATGGGAAACATCTTTGAAATGCCAACATTTGTGTTGCAACTGTGCTCCAGCCCAGTTCAGATTAGGAAAAAAAAAAGGACTGCAGTCTCTTAGTTTAGCACATCATCTGTGCTGAACACCATCGGTCTGGTCAATAGCCTTTCAGAGCTCAGGAGGGGAAGAAGGCCAGGAGGAGAAGGAAGTAACACAGTTTCAAAGAACATGAGACAGTGCATGAGACTGAAAAAAGGGCCTTGGACTTTACACATAAGCAGAGTATTGATGAGGTAAACAGACTTCAACATCTGATGGTTAGGATGAAAGGGACACTCCATTGATACATCTGAGGTAAAAGCAGAGATGGTACAGGGGTGAGACAGGATCACAGTGAACCACTTGGGCAGGCAGGGCAGTGCAACACTGTGTCTGTGTGTGTGTGTGTGTGTGTGTGTGTGTGTGTGTGTGTGTGTGTGTGTGTGTGTGTGTGTGTGTGTGTGTTTGTGTGAGCACGTCTGAGTGTGTGAATGTGCATGCTGTGCTTCTTCTTGTAATCTCATAACGCTGCACAACACGATGTAAAATCACACAGTGTGACACCAGTTTTATGGCATCAATATAAAAGGGAAATGCTTGATAATGATGAAGCGTGATACAGCATTGTTACGGACTCACATGATGAACAATACAGAACCACAAAGATCCACAAATTAACCACAATACCACGCTTAGAGATGCAAATGACCACACACAGTTTCTGCCAAACTCTTTGAAAATATGCAAAACAGCCATAAGGCATGATATCAACACTATCTAGAGATACATGACTGCAACAAGCAACAACAAAGCTGCTCAACTTCCATGAAACACATCAAAACAACCTCAAACAGACACAGAAGAAAAACATAGCAACTACAAAGCGTGGAAAGACTTCTAAGAGACACAGAGACTGCAGAGATGCAAGATGACCAATGAGAGAAAACTAAAAATGCTGCTGTCTGAACTAGATTTTTGGTTTAAATGTTAACTAAAAATCTTACATTCGCGCCAACTGATTAATTTTTGTTGAGACACTCAAACAAAATACTCACCTTTGGGGCGATAAAATCCACACAGGACAGGAGGGATGGCGCCACATGTGGGAAATTGAAAGTGTGGAAGACCCCTGTAGATTTGTGTTGGAGACCCCGTTCTTTGCCTGAAGCATACTCAGGTAATTCAGCCTAGCCTCAAACCCATAATTTCAAGTTTGCCAACCTAACGTATGAAGTGAGACCAACTTTACACAACAAACTTCCTACAGGTAGTTGAGATAACCTCTTTGATGTAGTTTGCAACAAAATTTGTTTTATGTTATATAATTTGGGGTTCAATTGTGGAGTGATGCCAGTATACGTTTGAAAGCTTGTGATTCACTTTTGGTTTTTAAAAACATGTTTGCAGAGCAGTTTCTGAAGGTTTTAAGTGTTCACGATTTACCTGTTTTTGTTTTGTGTTTGTTGTTTTCTTTACACTTTGGAAACTGTTATAGGAAATGTAGGCACGGCTTAAATAAGCATTTTGCTGCCCTTTTCAGTCATCAGTCAATACATTACTGATGCTTTGTTGAAAGTGTCTGTACTGTGGAAATTAGTGTTATGACTGAATAAATCCTTCTACTACATTAAGTATTTTGAAATATAAATATCAGTGTTATTAGCATTTTTTAAATGTTCTTTTAGAGGTAAGTTTTATTCTAAAATAAAGAAAATCTGTAAAACATAAAGCGGTGTCAGTTGTCTTTCAGTGTATGTGATGTGATTGTTGTGTGGAGTTTTTACAATACAAGGGGCACCAGTTGAAATCTTGCCTTAGGGCACCAAGTCAGGTCACATTCGTGTGTTCAACAATAAGTCAAGGGAGCTTTAAGTGGAAGTTCAACTTCGTCCAGCACATGAGCACCAGGCTGATAATCTGCAGTTGAGGCCCATTAGTTGAGTGTGAGGGATGAGGGGATGAGGGGAGGAGGGGCATCCAATTGACAGAGATACAGGGGGGGAGAGAGAGAGAGAGAGAGCGCATCATAAGAATATCCCACGCTTGATGAAGGCTAGAATCCAATCCTTTCACCACGTGACATCCTATATGCCGGACACTCGTGAGGACCAAGAGGGAAACCAAGTCCATGGAACTATGACACTTTGGCACACAGCTGGGCTCACCTTTCTCTCCGTCCTGCTCACCTATGGAAACATGTGGCTGCTGTAAAGCACCAAATGGCTGTTATACCTTACCAGGTGTGTTTGGAGATTAACCTGAGCTCGCGCACCTTCTTCACCTCGCACCCATGAACTTTTCGGTCCCCCGCGCGCCTCTGCATTCTTCTCAGGGACAATGAGGACGACTCGCAAATGCAGGAGCCTTCTGTCGGTCACTTTGAACCTCATGGCTCTGTTGTTCGCGATAACCGCGTTTATTACGACGTACTGGTGCGTGGGGACCCAGAGAGTCCCCAAGCCAAAGTGCAGCAAGTTGCGGACGCACCAGTGTATAGACTACGGGGTGAACGAGACGGACCCGAACAAAGTAGTGTACAGCTGGGAGACCGGGGACGACAGGTACCTCTTCAGACAGTTTCACGCCGGGATCTGGTTCTCCTGTGAGGAAAACATCCACGATGAAAGTAAGAGAAGGTGTGAAGAAGTGTGTGTTGTGTGGTAGAGTGTGTTACTGAGCTGGCTTGACTTTTGCACAAGCAGACATTTATCATGCTTACAAGTAGCCTCACGTGCAATGACATGGTAGTAACATGTGAAACATGTGTAACTTTCTGTCATTTAAGTCCTTGATGGACTTCTCAATTGAATAACGTAAATCATAGCAAACTCATTTTGATTTTACAAAACAGTAGAGATTTTTTAAAAATTGTTTGATGAGGTTTTTATTGATTTAGTTCCCTACTGTTATTTTAGTTTCTCTGGAACAGCAATTTCCTGGGTCAATTTGACCCGGGGCCTATTCAATTCAAAAGTGTCAGAACCCCAAAAATCCCAATACACATGTTTTAAATCTATTTTTTAACTCCATTACTAACCATTTAAATCCAGATTTGGTTCATTGGTGTTCTTTAATTCTCAAATATTATGGTTCAATGAGGATAACTCACTCGTTTTACATGAAAATGTATGTTAAAACTTGTTTTAATATACATTGGAAGGCCTAAATATTAATACAATAGTTTTACATGACATATCTTTTTGTTTATTTAATTTTAATTTTAATTTATTTTTTAAATTTTTTTATGAAGTTGTTGATAAATTAACATGACTCCTCTTCTGTCACATGCTGTCCAGATTTTTATGCTGCATTTAGCTGGTTTGGAAGGCATTCCCTAAAAAAGACTTTGAAAAGGGTCAGTTTGACCCGCAACATAACAGAAGGGTTAAATAAAATCCTGTGTTGGAACACTTTTTTGGACAGGGACTTTTTACACTGTCACATTATCTAAAATTTCAAAAGCAGATCATCAGAACCTCAAATTGTTGTCTTTCTGTTCTCTTTCACCCGTTTTTATGTCTTTACTCTGGTTTTGACCAAAACAGAGTTGACCATCATATTGGTAGGCTATACTCACACAGATGGAAGGATCACACCTCATTAAACACTGACTCTTGATTCTTAATCTTATTTACATGTTTAACATTGTGTGCACTGTATACATTTTATTTTGTTGTTGCACAATTGATGCATTTATGAAAGCATTTACTCTTTGGAGCTACTTGAATGTCTCAGCCTGTATTTAATGTATTGAACTGATCTAATGTAGAATGGAAAAGGGGACAGGACTAGATAAGCTCTGTACCTCATCGTATAAGCACTTTTCAAACAGAACTTTTGTAACATCAGTCTTCACAGTGAGTATACTGTGATAGCTAATTGCACATATGTTTTATCTCTATTCTTTTTCCCCCTAAGATGTTCGACATGGATAAATAAAATACAAATACTTAAATTACTTAACATTTTACTTCAGTCACATATGTCCATATAAAATGTATTAGATAAAATAAAAGAGTGCATAAAATCCACAAAAGCATATGTTTGCAAAACAAATATTTACTCTGTGAATCCATCATCCAAACTCTCTTTACAGTACTCTCTGTTTAAATGGAGGTAACTCACTCTTTTTGAGATAGTCCATGTCATGCCAGTATAATCCTCCCCCATTTATATCAACTGACTTATCACACTCCAGGGATCTGCTAAATTTGCTGTAGTTGTTTTTATCTGGCATGGAATAGTGAGCCTATAGCAGGACCCAGAAGCTTCACAGTGAAGTGTAAGACACTAAAAATAGGAAACTTTGACTTCATGTTTAGTGTCACAGTTCAAGTAGATGGATGTGATTGCTTTACAGCTTAAGCCAAAGGGAAGAGAAAACAGTGAGTGGTGTGTGCGCAAGCTTAATTGTGGGATTTTATTAATCACAGTTCAGTTCAATTATTTAACAAGTTTCAAAACTTTGATGAGTTGCAAAGGTTACATATTGAGGGGTGTGTCTGGGGGGCGGGTGACGGTCATGAGAAGTTCAAGTCAAAGATGTGATCTATGATGTTTGATCCATTAAAATTGATTAGGCCCATCAACATACGCCTCAACAATGATGTCCAAACAGAAAGACCTGCATGTCAGACACATTTTTACAATGTTCAAGACAAGAATTGACCCACACATTGAGATTACTCAATAAGGAATTGCTAGCACATGTCTATCTCATCAAGTGGCCGTAGGGTGGGAGGGGGGTTGAGACAGCTTGAGTTAATAAGGATTATGTAACGGGGGCCTTGATGAGTTTTTCCTCAAAACAGCTGTTGCCACACTCCTTCTACCTGATTAAAGTGTTCCACATACAAATCCAACAACACGCTCAGCAGATAAAGAAAACAGCACATCTGCAGGAAACGCGTCAAAGGTCGATTTTTCTGTATCCTGTTGCTTAAACTGACACAGACATCATTCTTCTCATTTTGTTACATGATTGTTATGACAGTGCATTTTTATTTTTATCAGTAATACCCACATTCTAGCCCGTCATTGTAATTCAATGAATAGATGTGTAATTCAATAGGACAAGAAGCAGATGTTGAGCCACCTTGCCAACACAGCAGCTGGTGATGCTGAATCAGAAGCCCCAGAAAGCTGAATTTGCCTCTTATTCAACATTCTGTTGATCGTTTTTTTAAACTGCGGTGTCACTCTGTGGTCACAGAGCAGAAGGTCACACTCCTCTCTGAGCTGATCCAGCAGAACACACCCGGACAGAAATTGGGAATGAAACACAGATTAGAACTTAGCCTGATGCCTCTGTCAGTTTAGTACTAGGAGCATTTATTTAGTTTGTTTATCCTCAGTCATTCCCCTTTGACCTGACCTCAGCCAAACTCACTAATTTCTGATCTGCAGCTTAGTGAATTCCATGTAATTTATTGACAAAACAATGTGTCTTTTATCTGCTGTTAGGTGAGATGTGCCGGAGCTTCATTGACTTGGCGCCTGCATCTGAGAAAGGTGAGTTTCCACTGCTTCCACTGCTGTCTGACATAAAGTTCTTCAGTAGTCTCACTAAAAATAGACAAGAACTATCTGTGGAAATGCTGTAGATAGTGGTTAATAAGTTGTTCCTGTTTTCTCTTACTGAAAGAGAGTATATTTTAAAATGCTTATCAGAAATGTGAAGTTATGGATGAACATGTGCAAACCACTAGACTTGAGGTTTGGTTTGAAATATCAGTCTGAAAAGAAAGACAACTGTAAATCTGTTTCATTGTTTTGAAAAGGCATCTTCAGAGAAAGTAAATGACTGAAGCACTTCTCCTTTCCAAATAAATAAACCGTCTTTCCTTCTAAATCTTAAAGAATGATTATTCATGTGGCGCCATTGGCCTAGCTGTTTAAATGCGTGCCCCGTGTATGGAGGCTGTGGTTGCAGGTTCGACTCCCAGCCTTGACCGTCTGCAGCATTTCTTCCCCAACTCCCTGCTCCCCACATTTCCTGTCTTTCTTCAGCTGTCCTTTTCAAATAAAGGCAAAATTGCCATAACTTAGATGAAGAAAATAAATTGTGATTATTCATCCAATTACCAGCTATTCTCCCATAGTTCAGGATACGATTTCAAATTTGTATTAATATTGAACAGTTATCCATTAAGAGGGAGCAGTGGATGATTGTTTTTCACATGACATTTCCTGATTTCATCTGTAACTTTAGTAATTCAGAAAGCACTTAAACCTTCAAGTTGTGCATTTCAGTTCATTTTAAAATAAAAACCAAGCAGCCTGAGATGCACACGTACACCCATTAAGTGTTTACTTTATGGATTTTCAGCTGTGTTGACACTGTTATTTGAAAATTGCTCACTTCCTGTCAAGTGGATAAATAACAAGAAGCCGGCAATGCAGATGTAATTACACTTGGCTTGAAAGACTGAAAAGATGAATACGATTTTGATTGCCCTCCTCTTGTATCAACTGACATTCAGAGTCTTACCACTCGGACATGAGACAGCTTCATCCCCCGTTAGTGACATGAGGAACCAAGAGTTTGTCAATGAAATGAAGTCCCAGTTTCACCTGCGCATAAGATATCAGTGTCTATTCAAGACTGTTATTAAAGAGTTAACTGCTGTTTAATTGATTTAATAATTGGATTTATTGCCCAACTTGACATCAGTCATTCTAAAGTAAAAAGTGGAACTTAAGAATGACATGACAACATACTAGGGGTAGACTAATATTGTTTGTTTAGCACTGATACAGATACAAATTATTTATAGTTCATAAGACCAATAATCCATATTGCATGGATTTGAAATATTACAAAATCCAACACAAAACTTTGTTAAAATGCCTTCAGCAATTTTGTAATCAAAACTGAAACTGACAAACATCATATGGGAGTTAACAGTTACCATACTCCCAGCATAGTTACGCCACACAGTCTTTGTGATGTCTTGCCCGTCAGATCATGTTGCGGGCAGGACAAAAGGTGTGAAAAGTGCCACAGAGACTAAGTGGGCTTGTGTTTGTGATGCACCTTGCCATAAATCAAAATCAAAGTCCAGGAAAGGTTTTTCTATTCATTAACAAAAGACCCAAAATAATTTAATGCCAAAAAGATCGAAATAAACAATGATAATGACGATGACGATGACAATGGCGATGGCGATGGTGATGGCGATGGCGGTCAACAAAAAAAATTCAAACCCACTCACCCTCTTTGTATGCCTTTTTGTATACCCAAAACCGGAAATGAAGTCAACCATAAAAAGGATATAATCATGATTAACAAATAAGACATGTAAATCAACACTATGGTCCCTACATGGATAATTGGCCAAATGCCAAAAATCGTCCCTGATAATCAGCCAAGGCCGATGATAACCTACAACAGACTTCTCCAACAGGATCAAGAGCATGGTAGTGTGTGACTCGTTTACAAAAAGAGTAAACCTAATTGATATATCCTCACTCTGTATTTACTTGAGGCTGACTGTAGAGTAACTGTGATAAGCTGTACATAAATCTGATCAATTTCTCAAGTAGTAATATTTATTCTAATTTGTTGTTATTGTGATCACTTGTTCTTGTTTTGCAGGCATGCTGTGGCTGTCGCTGGTTTCTGAGATGCTCTACATTATTCTGCTGGTGGTGGGCTTCAGCCTCATGTGTTTGGATATGGTCCACTCCAGCAACGTCATTGATGGACTCAAGCTCAATGCCTTCGCTGCTGTCTTCACTGTGCTCTCAGGTACCTCTTTTGTTGTTGTTTTGTTAAGAGTGTGAGTGTTTGTTTTTATGCTTTGAAATCTAAAGTCTGTAATTCCAGCAGCAATAACTTAAATAAAAGACTCCGGAAGTCTTATTATAAAGGCACAACTTCTAATGTCAGATCTTTGGTAAATTCATAGAGAAAATAAATGTATCGTCCTTGTTTTTCTGCAACGAAGAGGAGTAGTTACCAAGAAGACTGACATTAATGATATAGCAGTAAATGCATAAAAGAGAGGGTGATGTTGAAAAGACATAAAGGACAAAAGTGAATTTCAATGGTTTACATCAACTGTGTGACTTCAACAGGACCAAGTTATTCTTGTCCAGAAGTTTTATTAATGTATATATTTTTTAGCCCAATAGCTTACTGTCCACTCGTATGATTTCAGGTCTCCTTGGTATGGTGGCTCATGTGATGTACACACAGGTCTTCACCGTCACTGTCAGCCTGGGCCCACCTGACTGGAGGCCCTACAACTGGGATTATGGCTGGTCCTTCTGGTAAGACCCCACAGTCACGTTCACACTCATGGATCATAATCACAAGATGTTTGTTCACTTATATCATGTGACACACTTCCTTGTAAATAAAGTGATGTCAACTGACCCATTAAGAGGGCAGATAGTTCCATTCAGCTTGTAACCATAAATAGTGGGCTTTGGCTCTGCTCTGCTCTCACCTCTCCTCAGCGTCACTGTCTCTAATGAAAAAAGCCCAAAGCTCTCATGTTATGGCAGGATTAGGCTTTGGTGTCCAGGAGTGATTAGAATTGCATAAGGGGATAATATTTTACTCCTTTACAATATGCACAGTATGCTGAGATTTCATTTTAGAGGCTAAACAATTCTTGACCTTTTGTGAGCTTTAACCAACGTGCTTTAAAGGACATGAGGCAGAGATTTGAATTTCTGATCCCCCATGTGGCCCAGCATGCCCCAGGGGAGCAGAAGGACCTAAATTGATTGACACTAATCTCAGCAAACAAAAATATTAGGGGGACAAGGCCAGAATGCAATTTGTATTGTGTTCTTACATTGAAATGTTTCCATTTTTTATTACATCAACCGATATGACCACATGTGCTGTGTTACAATTTCCCTAAATGTCCTTTTTTTCAATCCCTTCTGTTTCATATCAGCGTGGCCTGGGCATCCTTCACGTGCTGCATGGGTGCTTCGGTCACCACCCTCAACTCCTATACAAAGACTGTCATTGAATTCAGGCACAAACGAAAGACCTTTGAGCAAACTATACGAGAAGAGCAGGCACGGGAGGCTTTCGGGTATTACAGGGAACGCTCTGTGCACTCCATCTCCAAGTCTGTGGAGATTTTTACCACCCAGACCCCAAAAAGTGGCAGAAAAGCTCCCATACCTGTGGATTCTCTGGACCTGAGTGACTGTGCAAGATCTCTGGGGGAAGAGCAGTGCTGATGGAATGGACAAGGAATTTTCTCAGAGTTTCAGCTTCCTGGATGAAGCTGTGTTTGGTCAGTGTTGGGTACAGGATGAACTCCTGATGGGATTTCATGCTGTATAATGAACACCATCTGGTACATTTAAACACTGCCTTAATTGTGGGTAAGTTGTTGGCATGGGTTGTTGCCAGGCTTAAGTCACACAGGAGCTTTAAAGCAGCTGATTATATGAAAAAGTGGACATGAACCGGACTCATAGATGAAGGTTTTCTCTGTTTGCGTAAGCTAATACCATGTAGACTTGAAAAACCTGCTTTGTAGACCTGGTTAAAAAATAACGAGGGCCCTAGATGCTAACAGCCTTACTGTACATGCTTTAGACAATCACTTCATCAATGCAATGACAAGGGACAGTTGAAGGGTTTCATTCATTCTGAAATAACACCACAAATACTTACATGAAAATGATGTGCCTACACATAGGGAGTGTAAATAACGCAACAAGGTCTATTATTTTCTTGTTACTGTCACACACAAACACAGATGTACACACACTTCATTAAACTGTTGAGAGCTGTAACAGGAAAAGCTTTGGCTAAATTAAAACACAGCAAAGAAGTTTACACAAATCCTTTAAAGATAAGATAGGACTGATAAAAACCTCAAACAGTTTCAGTAAACTATGTAATTTAAAATGTTTATGCTTTGAATGGAGGGAAATAAATTCTCTATACTTTGAACAAAAAGATGTTTTGATTATTGTTCTTTATTTTTTATGGGTGTTAGAGTAGCTGAGCTGAGTAGAAGTCCTCTTTTAGATTTTATAAGCAAAAAACTGAGTTTTAGGCGACAAAGGAACTACAACTCTAATCTCTGATTGGTGGAAATAATTGCCACTCTTCTTGTTCATCAATTCTGGAAGATAATCGGATGAATTGATATTCTCAGACATTTAACTCCCTTTCTGTTTTTAATCTGGATTTTCGTTTATCATGTTGCAGGTGCTTCATCTGTTGCATGCTATTTTGTAAGACTGCCATCGAGCTATTTCTTGTTGGCCTCAGAGCTGATCTCTCTATTGTTTGTTGTTTTTCCTTTGCTGGCTCTGTCTGTTTCAGGGGGATGTTGGTGGAGCCTTCAGTGAGAGCTTGTCAGTGATGCAGCACACCTGAGCAGGCTGGGCTCAGGAGGCTTCAAGGCAGACCTGCACACAACTCTCACCCTCTACCCTGGCCTGCAGACTGCCTTCACCTTTGTTTGCAGATTGTGTTGCTTGACCTCGAAACTGCATACATACTGACTACCTCCCACATAACACTTTAAAATGTTATTGTCTTTACGTATTACGTATTGCATATATTTGTAGATTATGTGTGGTCTCCCTCTTTTATCAAACATTTTTGAGCCAGGTTGTGACATTATGAAAATATATTAATATCATAGCAATAAGCAACCTATTTTTGATGGACTTCATGTATCCCATGACTCGGTTTTATCTTAAATCTTGCATCTGTGTATTAGCAAGATGTTGTGAAAACTGAATGGATACCTATCTAATCCATAACTCACACAACTGTCAGGAACTGGGGGAATGGGATGCAATTGCAGACCAAGGGGTTCTTAAAGTTATCCCAAAAGGATAACCACAAAATTCAAGGAATAAGAAGGGGATAGGGAAAAGACTAAATAATATCAAGCCAAAACAAAAAGGCTACCCAAACGAAAAAAGCTCAAAAAAAGAGGAACAAAACCACAGGACACCAAACTCAGGAATATCTGTGTGTACAAAACAGAAAGGCGGCAAAAGAGGCCAGACACGAAAAGGCTGAGGTTGAAAAGACACCAAAGGCTGTTTTCGAAATGGCCTGCTACATACCACCTTCAAATTAAGTATGCAGTAGGTACTGCCTGCTACGTACTATTTTTGTTTGAATTTAGTATGTAGTCTGACTGTTCTGTTGGATCTGAGCTGCAGTATGCTGGGCCAGATGTCACTGGATTTCCGGTTTCGGAAATCGTAAGTAAACAACGTCGAGGCCGATAGAGAAACTGCTTCTTTAGCAGACACTATTTAAAATGTTAAGAAGTGTTTTTTATGTAATTTAATAGTTTTCACAGCACATCAAAAACTGTCAAAAAACAAGAAAAAATAAAAAGTGGAACGAGCGCAGTGCAGTATGGGAAACAGTACACGAGGCAGACTGGTCCGATGCATACTATGAAATTTTCCCAAATCAGTACAACATCCGGGGAGTTTTGGCATACTGCAGATTTTTTTCTTTTTCACATACTACATACTACATACTGAATTTTGGCCAAATCAGTACGTACTGCTAGTATAGTAGACGGTTTTGAAAACAGCTGCGGTGTCAAAAAAAAATCACATTTATTTTAAGGAACTGGCGAGCGAAAGATAACACGCCAAAGACAAATATGTTGCTTACTACACTGAAAGCCCAAGGAGCAACCTCTCACTTCCTCAGATGTTGCACTAATGAGTCAGCACAGGGAACTGGACCTCAAGAGTATATACGTTTTCCACACCTGCTCCCAATCAGGGGCGAGCAGAAACACACACCTGACTGCACTGTGATGATTATCTCACAAACTCTGAGTGGCCAAACTGAGTTCCCCTCACACACACATTTTCAGTTATCTGAGGAGGAAAGATGTACCTGGAAAATGACAGAAATGTTATGTCCTGCAGTAGAACTTAAAAAATGTCAACAGATAAATAATCTCTCTTATTACTGAAGAAAGAAGACTTGTTATCTTCCTTCACCTGCAGCTCTCTATCTAATCTTTGTCATTGTGTGGACTGTCCCAATAGAGGGCAGTGTTGATTTAATAGACTGCAAGCTTTTAAATGATTCCATGAAAGGTGCTGACTGTAGTGATGCTTTCTGTCACTGGATTATTGTGGCACACTTTATCTCTGTTTCAAATATAACTTCTCACAATGTACTGGGGAGTAGTCAGTAATATGCTTATATATTTCCTTTATTTGTATTTGGTGTTCATTCACATTTCACAGAGAATACAGAATTAACAACCTTCTTACATTTGAAATGGCACTGTAGGGCCTGCAGCTTCTTATGCACTATTTTAATTTATGTTACAACGCTTATACTCTGTCATAGAAATATACTATTAAAATATATGTATGAAAAAGGAGAAAGGTGGACCCGCACTCTCTCTCCTAGTCCTGCTACAGAAGCTCAACACTTTTATGTACAGCTGGTCTGAGTCTCTTGATTTATGGAATTTCAGTGATTCTAAATCATGTTTGAGTGACAAAGTTCCTATGTCTGACTCTTTGCTCAGTAACCATCATCGTACTCGTTCTGGGCTTGTTGCCGTGCCAGCATGGCCTGTATGAGAGCGCTGGATCCTGCAGGAGCTGTGTTTTGCTGAGGAGCAGGGGCCCACTGAGATCTGTCCTCTTCCTCTGCTCTTTGCCTGGCCTGCATGACCTGCATCATCACACTCGACACAGAAGACGACAGGCCGTCTACCTCCTCTGTTCCGTACTCGCCTGCTCTTTGTCTGGCTTGCATCGCCTGTGTAACAGCGGTGGATGTGTTTAAGGGGTTTTCAGTGAAACCTGTTGTGCTGTAGTATTCTCCCCTCTCTGAAGCCTCTGCTCTCTGACGAGCCAACATGCCCTGAACCAGACTACTGGAGGAGATGTCAGATGGAACAGACACTCCACCAGCACTGTGTCTCTCTTCCTCCTCTTCAAGCCGCTGCCGAGCGAGTAAAGCTTGAACCATGGCGTTAGAGCTGGACTGACCACCTGATGAGCTGCCATCAGGATTCCGGTTGGCGTGCTGAAAGAACAAGAGAAAGTATGCGGTGAGGCTGATAACAAATCTCAGGGAACAAAGAGAATAAGGATAAAAGAATTTCCTCAACAAACCTTTTTCTGATTCTTCTGCTTTGATTTTTTATTAGGCTGACATTTCTGCAGATTCTGGAGCTTCTCTAACAAGAAAGATTTGTCTTTCCCTTCCTGGTGGGAGGAAAGAACATAAAAATGGAAGAATAGAGAAGGAGGGAAAAATAGACATTAGTGGATTTATATTTGTAATGCATTTAAAGTATTTGACCTTGTAGATTTTAAAACTGCACACATTGTGTATAAGGCAAGGAAAAATCTCCTTCCAGGAAATATTCAAAGATTGTTCTTTGAAAGAGAGGGGGGGTTATAACTTAAGAGGGAAGTTAAGAATAAAGATGGTGAGTGTTTGGACCACAAGGAGAAGTTTTTGTATTTCAATCGGTGGTGTAAAACTATGGAACAGTCTCAATATGGAGCTACAGCAATGTCAGAACATAATCCAGTTCAAGAAGACGTATAAAGAAATGATTTTCATGAGGTACAAGGAGGACTATTTCTTTTTGGTTTTTTTATGTTTGTATAACTATTTCTTCTTTTCTACTTGTATGGTGTTTTTTTTAATTTTACTTTTACGTGTTCGAAATAAAGACATCAAATAAAAACAAATCAAAATCAATGCAGTCAAAGGATAAACAGACATATTAAAAGAGAACAAGATGAAACCTCAAACAGACAAAAAATATAGATTAAAAATATAGATTAACCACACTCACATTCACAATCTGTTGTCTCAGTCGAACAATAAGCTGCTTGCGGCCTTGAGTGATTTGCCAAAAGATGTACATGTTGACCCTGAACAGGAAGACATTATGTTCTATGTATTATGTATTTCAAACACAATTTACATGAAGACAAACAGTGGAAGAAATCCACACACAGCCACACTCTCTTTGCAAACATTGCTATTGTCTGTATCCGTCTGTATTAGAAGTTCAATTTCAATAGGCAGAGACAAACTACGCTAAATTTATATGTTGCTTAAAAACCCACCATGGTTACTTTGTGTGACGCATTCAATTACACAACGAGTGCTTACATCTTGTGCACCTTACAGGCAACAAAATACATGACATCTTTTGTTTTGTTCACATCATTGCCTTTGATGACTGACTTAACTAGTAGTGGAGAAGGTAAGGTCAGTAATAATACCATTTAGTCTACTGTTCACACACTTGTTTGTCAGAGATGTCTCTTGTAAGACATGTCTCGGATGTATTGCCATAGATGTTGAGATTTAACCCTATAACGTCAAGCATATCATATTTGATACATCAGTTTTTGAGACCTCTACATCAGCAGTGTGATATATTTTTTCAGAAAAAACCTGATGTATACAATCAGATGCATGCAGTGCACAGATAATCCACCAGGTGTGAGTAATTCATGCACCAGAAGGAGGTCACTTGAGACATCCAAAATGGCAGCTGTGGATCAGTGACCCACTCGAGGTTTTTCAGGGATATTTTTGACAATTTTGAAAAGTTTGGACAACAAAAACTTTCAAATTGTTCCTGAAACTTCAAGAGGAATAGTTACTGGATTGACGCAATGTAAAACTAATTAAAATTTCATTACTTAATTTATAGTCAAATAGTGTTGAAAATGTGTGTATTAAAATTAATACAGCAGGTATTTATTTGCAGACCTGTCAATCATAATTTTACTAAATGTCATACATTATGCATTCCATATAGCAACATACTTGTTTTATTTAAGAACATGTTTACATGACACAACCAGGTATATTTAGAGTATAAATTGAGATATTTATAACATATATTGTATTTTTATATATGCAACCTGCTGTATCAGGATGATTGATGACTAGTTGAATGTTTGAATGGCTCCCAAGTAAATGTCTTTTGCTCACTAAAAATTGAACAATTCAGAGAAAACATATATAATAAACTAGTTTTTTTTTGCTACAAAATATGTATGACGTTGTCGTGCAATATGGAGAAGAAAAAAAGGTTTGAAATTAATTTGGGAAAAATTTGAAGGAAATTCAAAGTTTGATAGGCTAAAAAAAATGTTTCTTTATGTTTTAGTTTGTTTAAAAAATAAGAAACTTTGAGTAAAACCAAAGTACACCAAAATGCCTGATGTATCAAATATGATACAAATTAAAAGTTTTATATGAAAATTGCTATTTAATTTTTTTTTTTTTTAATTTGTCTGAAGGTCCAACAAACACTCCATTTTCAAAGAATTTGAATTATTTGATGGTTCAGGCTTACAGGGTTAAATTGTTTTTTAATGCAGTTTCCGAATTAGTAATGAACTGCACTCCACTCCAACCTCCACTTTCAGGGCCTTTTTATGAAATGAAAGATCTAAAGACTGTAGTTAATAAGTTGAATCTAACCATGAGGATCATATGATGCAACTGAAAGCTCAGAAGAGCTTTTTAATCGTTCAATAAGTGAGATTATTTGTTCAACATTAAAAGTATCAATGTGCTTCAAACTAATATAAATTTAACTTAGTACTTTTAGTTAATGATGTATCTTCAATATAACATAGCACCTTCACTGTTCACTTACATGATGAAAATTGTGACGATAAAGTAGAAGACTTCACTTCTGATGATTTTTTCATAGATCCAGATGGCCCATTCATAATCTTGGATTACCTCGAGATAATCCATCCACTCTCCAACCACACTGAAGGTGTTGTTGAGACCTCGAAAAGGACCGCACGTCTCTGAGGGACTGAGGCTACACAAGAGAAGGTGAACAAAACAAGAGTGAGATTTAGTTTCATAAAAATGTGTCAACTGACGAACATTGGTATTCAGATTTCGTCTTCCAAAGGTTATGATCTTTTAAATGTTGTATTCATCGTGTGCTCACACCTCCAAGCAGTGTATGCAACCATGGACAAGGCTCCCACAAAACAAGGGAAGAAGAGGAGGCTGATGAAGATAGTTTGCATCTGAGCTGCTCTTCCTGACCGCCGTGGAGGCTGGCAGTTCTGTATCAGGCTTTCCTGGAGGGTGATTAAAAAAGGATACCACATGATCAGAAACACACCTTCCCTCTATATTCTTACAATCCATCCTAACGTGAGCTTAAACATCATATCTGTTTACCCTCCAGAAGAGACCATGAGGATCTCATCAGAGCCTTGAATAGCATCGCTACAGAGGTCATTCATCGTGTTCATTAAACATGTAACAGCAGCAGGTCCAGCATGGGTCAAATAACCAGTCCTATGCATTCATTTGATCCATTACCCCGATCTGAATGACCGACCCTGACTTGTTCAAAGCAACCAAAGTTAAATCCATAAATCCAAACCCGGCCTTTTTTTCTCTTTTTCCAAAATACATCATTGAGTCATCGTGGTGAAAAGATTTCAATCAATTATTAAACCAGGTGCATATAGAGCGTAACATGAGCCCTTAAAGGTACATTTACCAGCTAAGGCAGCCATGGCATTGTATCTGCCAATGGCTCTGTGTCACCAGAGCAGTTCACTTTGCAGTCACCTTTAGGCTTCTTATAAACCTGGATTTACCTTCTTTACGTAAAACAAGATGAAAAATTTCAGAATCTGGATGACTGGCAGCAGAGGAGCAAAGTAGATCCCAATCCTGGAGAAGGTAAAAGAAAAAGAAAAAATATGAGCTAACTATTACTGTAATAGAGTCAAACTTAGACCATAGTGGATGAATGTGTGTTCTTACCAGGCCAGAGTCTGTGCGTAGATAAGCTCGAGGACATTTCGTGCTACGTCAAACTCTGGAACCCCAAGACGAGTTATTAATCTGGTCCCAATCACACTGATAAAGAAATGACATAATTTACATTTTGAGGGTTTTTTCTGTCACTTTAAAGAATAGTGACAACCTGGAAGTCTGTTACTCACTTGCTAAGAAACTCCCCAAAGAAGGATCCCAACAAAAGAAAAAGGAAATCAAAAATGACCAGACGGTACAAAGACTGTCCCACTATGGACTCCCAGCACTGTGGAGAAGAAAGGAAGTCAATAAATCACAACATTTGTGTGTTTAAAAGTAGCATCAAAGGATAACGTCAGTCCTACCGAAAACTTTTCAGGCACCACATGCATCCAGTGATAACACAAGACACCCAAAATGGACATCTTAAGGAACACGTTTCTGTAAGTGGAAAAGACAAAAATATTTCAGACATTCTAAGTGGATTAAAATATATCTTTACATTTTTTTTACATGTAGCTATTTGTTTTTCTTCACAGAGTCAGAAAGGAATGCTGATAACTCTAAATAATGTACCACAGATATGATGCTGTGGTGAGAAGCTGGTTAGCTTAGTTAGCATACGGGCTGACTAAGGTTGCCACCTTGGATTTGTGAAAAAAAGGGACACTCGACCAATTGTTTGGGGCGGAGGGCTCAGCCATTGTTACCAGTTCAGACTGACCAAATGAACATAAAATTCAGGCATAGGACACTAGGAAGCTCTGCCACTGCAATCTTGTCTTCTTCCAGTGAACCTTTTTTGGTCATAAAAGTTGCAATGGCTGCCTGTTTTTGTTTGTTTGATACCACAGCTCGATGCTTTTTTGTTTTTGCATGGATTTCCAGTGCGTTTTTCCCTTCATATATTACAGAGATTGTCGCCGGACACTAAACGCATGTGTCTCCCTGGGATGGCCGTACTCATTCACACTCTGACAGTGTCACCCAGTCAGGATTTTAACTAGTATATTGTTTTTTTCGTGCTGGTGGCTTGCATGTATTTGCTCCATCTCCTTCCTCGTCAGTGGTCTACCCTCCCATTTGCCAAAAGTTGGTGAAAAGAAGACCTCAGCGCGGAGTACGTCGCTCATTCAGCTGGCTGTCTCTCTTCGGTCAAGTTTCCCTCCCTGCTTGAGCCGTTTTGAGCGCTAGGGCGCACGCGTGTGACATACGCATAGACAGGACAATTTTAAATAGCTGCAGCAGCACGGGGGACCTTTCTAAACTACAGAACGAAGGAAATCAAATTAGGTTTTTGCATTTTTCCCAAAAAACGGGACAAATTTTGTCCCTGGAGAGATTTTTATTTTCATGGGAAAGCTGGTGAAAAAAAGAGAAAAATTCTGGGAAAAATGGGATAGGTGGCAACTCTAGAGCTGACAGGGACTTAAAGCCTTAATTTCTCCCTTTCTTTAGGGGTAATAATTTCTACCTGTCATAGCACCTTATAATTTTACAAATAAACATGTGTAAATCATTTATACTTTGTTAAAAAAAATATTAAAAACAACTGAGCTGTGTTTTTATTCTTTTTAAGTGTTTTATTTGTTTTATCATGATTCTTTTACTTTATCCTATTTCATTTTCTGACAGCGTTTTATGTTCTGTGTGTTCTAACTTATTTTACCTCACTGTGCAGAACTTTGCTAAACTTGATTGTTTTTTTTAAATGTGTTATATAAATAAAGTGGATTGGATTGGACCTTTTGGAGTAGTTCTTCTGAGAAATAGTTCACTAAATAATCCTGGTGTATTTTTTTTAGCTACCTATTTAAACAGGCTGAGCAGATGGGAAGTACAATATAACAAAGCTGTGCTAATTTTTGAATACAGCTTCCCTATTTCTGAAGTTTCCAGAATTTATGCCAAGCTAGCTAAGCTAAGCTAACTAACACATAGGTCTACCGTTATAATCAAGGAGTATATATATAAACTAAGGGGTACTGATTTCCATCAATATCTTGGCAATTCAATTTATCAATCTACCAAAATGATACTTCAAAAGGAAACAAAATTACTTCCATGATCTTGTATGTTTTTTTACACAATGCTAACTTGTTCTTATAAAATAGTTTGTGCTGGGGCGCTGGTGGCCTAGCGGTCTAAGCGTCCCACGTATAGAGGTTATAGTCCTAAAAATTAACATGTTTAAAGCCTGGTTCAAAAGACGAGTGCAGTCTGGATAGCGCATTTCTGGATCAGCACACACTGTACGGGGGTGAATTTTTTTCTAACGCGGCAATTTCAAAGATATTGAGATTACGAGTCTTCCAATGAGAGGCACAGCTTACTTGATTGACAGGCGGGAACACTGTAGCTGTTGGCTAGGACAGCTATGGTCTTCCCCCACTCTCTACTCCCCACATTTCCTGCCTCTCTTCAGCTGTCCTATCCAATAAAGGCAAAAAAGCCCCCCCCCAAAAAAAATATATATTTATAAAAAAAAAAGTTTGTTCTAACCTCACTACCAGAGCATAGATCTGTTTGCGCTGGCTGGAGTAGTGCTCAAACTTGTTGAAGAGGGAGTAGAAGAGCGGCACCACTAGATTCATCAGTGACACAACAAAGGGCAGCAGAAGAGTCTTTGCCTCCTCAGACAGAGACCAGTCGGTCACATCCGTAGTCATCTGTACAGATAACAGATTGAATTCAGAGCGAGATAATGTTAGATAACAGCCATGTGCAATAAAATGACTCAGACCCGGCAGTGACGGTAAATGACATGATGAAATACTGTCAGTTAGTTGTTGCTTATGACACCTGCTGATAAGGTATCTTCAAGACCTAATTTTCCAACATGTTGTAATGTGTTTTCAGTTTCTCCGAGCATGCATACAGAGAGATCTGCTACTTCAACAACACTTTTCTCTAAGATATGTCCATCATGTGTACCTGCTGTTCATATTCGCAGAGATAATAGATGCTTGTTGCACAGCCAGCAGCCAAACTGGTGGAAAGGACCCAGGACCCAAGATGAACCCCAAAGTGCTTTAGCTTCTCAGAGAGAGTGAGCAGTTCCATCTGGGCCTTTTCTGACAAAGACTCCTGAAGAGATGGAAAATGGAGTGATTAAAAATGATAAAAAATGTAATTAGGGAGGTTGATTCTTGATTACAAATTGATAACATTTTGAAGGCGCTTATTGATGAATGATGTTTGTAGTTCAAACCAAGTTTAGCAAAGTGAGATGAAAATGACAGAGATGTTACATACATTAAAAAAATGTCATTTAAATATGCTTACAAATGATATGCTGAGACGTATTTGTAGGATGGTTTAAAAGCCTCTCCTTACTTTGTGTCTAAAGTGGGTTGGTAATCGAGAAAATGTCACCTTGAGTTGGACACGCAGATTGTTCTTGCGCTGTCTCACTGCTCGCTCATTGGTGATACTGAAATCCCAGCTGCACAGAAGCTGCCATGCACTGTTTGAAACTGGGTCTGCTAGAATATAGTTTTTCTTAAATGAGCTGGCCATGCTGCAATCAGATTTAAAAAAAAAGACAGATGAATTCAAGGACGTGTACAGTAAGCTCAGATCTTATATATGTGATCTACACTTGAAGTAATTAGCTCTGACACTGACCCAAAGATAAGTGCTATTCCACACAGCACCATGTAGATTGCAATAGTGAAGAAGTATGCCAACTGCATGTTGTAATCAACAAGACTCCCCAGGGTTCCATTGCTGTAGCCTCCATAATACATGGTTGTGTGGTTGAAAAAGCCCTGGAAATATTTAAAACACACTTATGCAATGGGAAACTTGTAGTCATTCAGATATGTTGACTTAGCTGTTGTACATTTTGTACAAATAATGAGTGAAGCATTTTGATTTTGAACACTTTGTGACAATGCAAGAAGCTGCTCCAAAACAATGACGCAAATCTGCTTATAGAATTGCTGTGCCGACTTGTAACAGCAGGTTTTATCTTAAAGGTACAGTGTGTATTATTTAGCAGCATTAAGCTGAACAGACTTGGAATAAATGTAATATAATATTTGTAAGTATGTTTATGTTAAATTATAATCACCTGAATATTAATCTTTTTTTGTTTCTGTTAACTTAGAATGAGCCTTTAAATCTACATAGGAGCGGGTCTCCTTCTAGAAGCTGCCATCAGTTTTTCTCAATCGCTTTGGTACATTTCTCAGATCAGAATTGAAATTCTCAAAACTACTTGTTCAATCTTCACATCATTGCGTCACTTGTGCACATTAAAAAGGCAGTTTCTAATTTCTTTGAACAAGTTGCAAATGCTATGGTACATCCATGCGAAAGTTTATCTACAATTCTCTGCTGTTTCCTGCATTATCAACTGCTTATGTCATGTTGATCAAAATGTATTATAATGGGTCTCTGTTGGAAAGTCTCACCCTACACAACATTTAGGCATTAGTTCATCGCATACGTCTTCACATGCAAAATGGTTGAACATGGTGTCAGAATATGTCAGTCATATTTCTGTACATTTCAATCAGACTTTTTTTCTAACTCTGTCCTGAATTGGTAAATTGCTCCCAGGTGAATCTTGACTTTCTCTAACCAAGGGAAATGTGTGAAGCATTAGATCAACCAATGATCAACCAGTTTTCTGAAATAGCTCAAAGGTGCATTTCATGAACACTCAACTGGCAAGTTTATATATAGCCGGAGCACAACACAATGTTACAATGTCTGACAATGGAAGGACAAGGAATTGAACAAGGCTGCATGGTGGAGGAGTTGGGAGGCAAAACAGAGGAAGAGGCAGAGGACATATGCACGTTCCTGATGAGATAAGAGCCACAATACACTAAGGTGTAACTTACAATTTACAATTACTGTCATCAAAACTTTAGCCATAGTTTACATCAGAACGTCCCTCCAGAGTACACTGTTGTATTGACAACATGACTAAGTAATGTGACTGTCTTATCCGTACACAATGACACAAGGAGTTGTCATTCTGATGGTACTGACATGTTCATTGACACTGATATTTACTTTTAAGAGATGAACTAAGGATTTTGAGTAAGATTCTGGCTTTTGCAGGTAATCCATGGTGTTTTGCTATTTGTACGAATTGTTTTGAGAAATGCACTTACTGTTTTGCAAATGTCGAGGATGATTCGAGAAATGTACCAAAGCAACTGAGAAAAACTAATAAGTGACCACTGAAATGATGTGTTGTCTTGAATTTGTATTGGTGGACGATTTTGATGGTAGAAACTTGACAAAAAGAGGATCATACTCATCATGCATAGCAGGAGCTTCTTGTCCTCGAAGGCCACCATCACCTCACCATCAGGAGGGGTGAGCAAGCGAGCATTTCAATCTAGAATCTGACTGCTACTGTATATATTGCCAAATATTCCCATTTATACACACTGTACTTTTAAGAGTTAAAATCTAAACTTTTTGATTTTTATCCACTGTTTTAAGATTTTATTTTGGCAGTTGTGTCTTTCAAAAAAACAAAGGTAAATGTATATATTATGTAACAAGAGCCTCCACTTACAGCTCCAGTCAGTAGCTCCAGTCCTCTGAAGGTCACATTTGGAGGGACATTTGGTGAGTGGTCATCCACAAGCATTGGGATGGTGATAAAACAAAAGTTGACAAGAAAGGAAAAAATGTTGAAAAAGAGGAGCCACTTGAGGAACAAGAAATAGGAGAGGACACTGGTGCCGAATTTGCCGCCAATCTCTTTCATAATCCCCTGCCACAGCACCAGGGTCTGCCTGGTCGAATTGATACCATAACCACACCTACGGAAAGACTGACAGAACAGCTTTTATAGAAAACTGGGTTACATTGAGATGGTAACACTTCAAGCATTTTATTTCATGATAGGTTGAATACTCACCAAGGACACTCTCTCAGAGCACTCTGCAAAGCATGTGAAGTGGCGTGATTGTTCTGCAGATTTAAATGCCAACACTTGGCTCCTGTGGAGGTAATATATGACATTATTTCAGTTGACTATGACATTAAACTACAACTACTATAGAGTTAGATGGTTAGAGGAGCTACCATTTCAGTCTGCCTGAAAGGCTTTGGACTTAACTTCAGTTGTACAGTATCTCACCAAAGTGAGTACACCCCTCACATTTCTGCACATATTTAATTATATATTTTCATGGGGCAACACTGAAGAAATGACAATTTGATACAATGTAAAGTAGTCAGTGTACAGCTTGTATGACAGTGTAAATTTACTGTCCCCTCAAAATAACTCAACACACAGCCATTAATGTCTAAACAACCGGCAACAAAAGTGAGAACACACCTAAGTGAAAATGTCCAAATTGGGCCCAAAGTGTCAATATTTTGTGTGGCCACTATTATTTTCCAGCACTGCCTTAACCCTCTTGGGCATGGAGTTCACCAGAGCTTCACATGTTGCCACTGGAATTCTCTTCCACTCCTCCATGACGACATCACAGAACTGATGGATGTTAGAGACCTTGCGCTCCTCCACCTTCCGTTTGAGGATGCCCCACAGATGCTCAATAGGGTATAGGTCTGGAGACATGCTTGGCCACTCCATCACCCTCACCCTCAGCTTCTTTAGCAAGGCAGTGGTCGTCTTGGAGGTGTGTTTGGGGTTGTTATCATGTTGGAATACTGCCCTGTGGCCCAGTTTCTGAAGGGAAGGGATCATACTCTGTCTCTTCAGTATGTCACAGTACATGTTGGCATTCATGGTTCCCTTAATGAACTGTAGCTCCCCAGTGCCGGCAGCACTCATGCAGACCCAGACCATGACACTCCCACCACCATGCTTGACTGTAGGCAAGATGCACTTGTCTTTGTACTCCTCACCTGGTTTCTGCCACACATGCTTGACACCATCTGAACCAAATAAGTTTATCGTGGTTTTGTCAGAACACAAGACATGGTTCCAGTAATCCATGTTCTTAGTCTGCTGTCTTTAGCAAACTGTCTGCGGACTTTCTTGTGCATCATCTTTAGAATAAATGTGAGGGGTGTACTCACTTTTGTGAGATACTGTATGTTCATCGAGACATGTCCATGTAACAAGAGAGTAGTGTGTTCGGTGTTTGCTCACATCTTTGTAACTTTTCCTCCAGTGAACTATTTTGCAACAGAACCTTGTCTTTGGACGCCTGTTCAGACTCCTTATTTTACAGCTCTCAGCTGGGTGTAATGATTAACCAGTGCTGAGACACTGACAAGGAAGTTGTCTTTTTTTACTGCTCCTCAGACAAAACCCACCTGATGTGTTTTTTCTCCTCGAAGCTCATTGGAAGGTCTCGAATGGCTCGAATTCTGTCCCGTGTTGACTGAGCAACAAGTTCCTTCACCAGGTTCTGCTCCTCTGTCAACACAAAATCACAAGTCCTCTCTTTAATCTTAACACAAGCTACAATACAGGATGCAGATCAGGTTACACAATATTGCACTAATAACAAACCAGTCACAGGGGTTTACCATTCTCAATCTCATTCCTGATGACATCCTCTGTGAGAGCTTGATGGGAAGGATCAGCGCTGGGAAACATGCTCATCCTTCTCATCGTTGCTCCCCTCCATCTCATTGTCATGTTCCCTGTATGAAAAACAAAGAAAGAAGGATAATGTCACACGTTTTATTGGCTTAATATTTATATAAATAAAAACTTAGAGCAGGTGGTTATGACTGCACTGTCCTTTGTTTTGTTGTTTAATCGAGGAGAGGGTGGAATGATTATGGTCTGAAAGCCAGCTATTTTGAAGTAGGCATATGAGTATGAGCTTCCCAACTTGAGCCCAACTTCAGAGGGAAAAGACAGTAGTCACAACAGATACAGAGATTTAATTCAATCTCTTTACATATTCCTGATTAACTACTGTTTGCAAATATGCTGACTCAAAGTGTAGCTGATTGAAGTGCGTTGTACTTTATGACTTTATGTGGATGTGATACACTACTGTCCATATTATCTGCACTCTAAATGAATCCTGCGATACTGCATGCTATTAGCGCTGCAGCCTGACATACTTACTGGACTGTGCTAAGCCTGTGGCTACACAGTTGAGTGAATACTGTTACACATAGCATGGTAATGCTGCATGTAGTTCCCAATTACAGTGTTATCAAGGTTGATTTATTAAAAGCAAGAGTTGTAGCAGTGTTACAGGCTCTGTGAGATGAATAGCGTTAACCATATTCAGTGCCCTAGTTTAGTGTGCTAGCGTGTTACCATTTGCTGGTAGGAATTAATCACAAAATATGGGAATGCCTCAGGTTTACTTGCAAACTATTGATTTGATAATTTCTGGTGATGCTGCCACACTGATATGAAATGTATCAACTAAACTATACTACAATTTAACTGAAGCAAATCACAACTGCTTTAGCTTTAGCTTTATAATCAACATTAGTGATACCTTTGACTGTTAAAATAAAGCAGATTAAAACATTTTTACTAGGAAACACTTCATACACATGTACAGGAGAAGATCAGCAAAGAGAGGAGTGATCTCACTTTAAAGGGGCACTAAAGTTAATGCATACAGACAGTCCTGTACAGGAACTCAAAGGACACCTTAGAAGCTTCTTTTTATTTATGTCTTAGCAAGTAAAATGTTTTCTTGGGGAAGTATGTTGAAGCCACACACTTACACTAGATTATGGTATTGAACCTATACCCTTAATCAATGGCTGGGCGATAATTTGATAATGATAATTATCGTGATATAATTTTTTTCAATATAAGTATAACAAATGTTCAATAAAAGTTTGGTATATTTGAACCTGTAATTACATCCCCCAACCACTGGTAAAGGGAGGTGCAATAATTAATCTTAAATTGTAGTTGCCACCTGACATTAGAGAAAAGAAGAAAAAGGCATTGAACAGCCAATCATGTCACAGGGTGAGAGGTAGGCATGGCTTAAAGATGTTTGGAGCGGATGTAAACACAGCAACACTGAAGAAAACTTACACATCTTACTTACTTCAGAAATGATGGATCCAAGAAGCTAATCAGAAAACTAAATACAGATACCAGCTAACAAACCGTCTGGTTTCTTCAACTTTCACTCAGGACCAAACATCTGCCTTTGAATTTAAAAGAAATAATTATTTGATATTTATCGTGATAATTATCAATATCGACTGATATTAAATATTTTATCGTGATAACATCATTTTCAATATCGTCCAGCTCTACAATAAATTCTAAAATAGATGTTTTCCTTGTGGAGTGGATACTTCTACAGAAGCTTTATACATATTTCTGATCCAAACTGCATCTAAAATCCCTGTGCTGTTTTGCACTTTGAACTGCTAAAATAGCCCTCACCAAATCTTTGTGACATAAGTAGCCTTTGAAACTTCAGGACACGAATGACCCCAATAAAGTTGAAAAATGATCTGGAGCTTGACATATCATCATAAATTGAACAGATTTAGGAAAAATACCCTTGGGGGAAAACATGAACACAACCTTTAGAGTTTGCCCTTTGGATGGAGGTGCTGTTTCCTAGAAAAAAAAAAAAAACTCTCACTTGATTTATGTCATTTGACTACTTCCTGGTCCGTTCTCTGTCACTGATTGCCGTATGGCCTCCATAAATAATTATCTAGTTAGAGTTTGCTAAGTAGATTGGTTATTAAGGTGGAAGGTCGACTTGTTTTTAATATGGATTTACGATATCGAATTTTCAGAGCAGTTAACTTTGTGTAATGCATGATAACATCAGCCCAAGAGGCAGCGATTAAGACAGTGAACCAATGAGCAGGGGTTTACAGGCTGTGAAAAGAAGGATTGCAATCTATGAAAGGATTAGTTTAACTATTACCTGAAGCTGTAGAAGGAAGTCGAATTGCAGGTGATTGATCTCTTCGGTTGTCGGGAAGGATTTGGAACGAACTGTGATCTAAAAAGATGGAGAAGGTAGAGCACAGTCGAAATATCAATGGAGGTGTCATTTTCACAGCAACAAACTCAAATCTCAAAAAATATATTTGTCTACTCGTATGTCAAAACATCTATTAACACTTGATATAAGCCAAACTGAGCCGCCATATCAAGAAATAAACCCTATTTCATAAATTACAATCCAAAATTAAGGACTAAACTGATGTAATGAGAAAACATGTCAGGACTTGTAAGGTCAATGTGAGTTAAATTAAGTTTAAGATATTTTGACTAGATATTAAACAAATATACTTGGTAGAATAAAATTAGAGTATTTTTCACAGTGTTGCAAAACCCTGGAGGCAATAACAAGTAAAGTAGTCAGGACCAACCAATGTGGCTTCATTATGGCAGGATGTAATATAGATATCAAAATGTAAACAGAACTAAAATTGCTTTGTTAATTTCATATTATCCACTCACTGAGGTCATGCTGCCTTGAAGGACTCCCAGGACGCGTTGAGATGAGGCCCATGGGTATGCTCTCCCTCCCCCTCCAGCTCCCCTCCTGCCATCCCCCCCAGGGTACTCTGTCTTCAGCTCTGTCACTGCCGGGCTGTGCAGCCGATGAGTAATGCGTGTCTGCCCTTTCACTCCCCAAGCCATGGGCTTGCCTGGCATAGGGGTTCGTGTGCCGGTTTTTGGTGGAAGACCTGAAACCATTGTTAAAAATAACGAGTCAAGTGGGTGTTAATCATTGAGGTCATACAGCTTGTGTTTATGATGGTTACAATCACCTGGGTGATTCAATAGAGCAACTGGAAATGCAGTGTATGATTTCAAGGTAGTACCCCTCTTCTTAAAACTCTGCACTGGCTCCCTGTTTCTTTTAGAATTGATTTTAAAGTACTTTTACTTGTTTTTAAAGCTCTTAACAGCCTTGCTCCTCCATACATCACAGATCTCCTTTCATTTTATTTTCCAGCTCCATCACTGAGGTCCTCGAATGCTCCCCTTTTAAATGTTCCTCATGTTTCTCAGACAAGCACCGGCCAGGGAGCTTTCTCTTTTTATGCCCTTAAGCTGTGGAACTCTGCCTCTGGACATCCGAAAAGCGAGCTCTCTGGGTGTTTTTAAAAGTAAACTTAAGACTTACCCTTTTAATCTAGCTTTTAATTTGGAGTAATTTATTTTTAGCCCTGGACTGCATTATTATTCTAATCAATTCTTTACCATTTATTTATCTTATTTAATTAATTATTTATTTATCTATTTATTTCTGATATTCATCTGATCTTGTTAACGCTACCTTATTTTTAACTTTCCTTTTCACTCTTACTTATATTTTATTAATGTTACTGTATTGATTTATCTTATTTTTAAGTATTTCATTTATAATCATGCCATTTGTAATTTTACCATTGCTGTTGTTTTCTGTCTCTGTTATTCTGTGAAACACTTTGGGCTGCATGTTTATATGTATGAAAGGTGCTATATAAACAAAGTTGAGTTGAGTAATTATAGAAGTCTCAGAGGTACATGTTGGGACTTTCGTTGTATGGAGGAATTTCTCTCTTTTTGTGGGTGAGGATTAAGTTTCCTTCAAGGAAGTTTAGTTTGAAGTTTGAGTCAACATCAATGCATCAATAAACTAATCTTAAAGTTTCCATTGGTTTTTTTTTAACTGTTAACCTGTCGTAGACATTTTAATTGGGTAAGGTCTGAAATAATGACTTGAAACACCAAACTTTCCTGTAGTCTTTGCAAAGAAGGTGATGGTTATTCAGAGTGCTGTGCAGTCTGCTGAGAGTGACAAACCTAAGATGAAACTAAGCTGATCTTATAGTACAGTGTGCGTGTCTAAAGTCATGAGTTCCTCCTCCAGATGATAAGTCCAATTGGTTGAAATCGTTCTATAGCCAGGACTAGACAGCACTATTGTTGAAAGCATCATTATCAAATGAGACCCATGCAAAACAGAACATGCAAACGGTCACAGCAAAGGTCACTGCACATACAAAGGGTGACCAAAAGGCTAGAGGAACAAACTGCAATAAATGTTTCCATTACAACACTTTATTACTTAAATAACATCAATTCCAAACCTGTGTTATCACAAGATGCTTTCCACATAGAGCAGGTCTTGTCCGTAGTCTTTATTATTTACAAAGACACAACATTAAGACAGGATGAGATTCAATCCCTTATTTTAAAATTCAATCTCACCCTATCTTGATCCACCATGAGCAGAGCACATCTACACAGTTGCCTGCTTGTCCAACACTCACTTCTCACTCTGACACATTATTTATAAATCACATGTTTGGAATCACTAACCTTCTATCAATTTCCAGAGTCTCGCTGTCATGGTAGGCAGGGTTGTAGATTCCCCCGTTGCTGTAACTTGTCATCAGATCCTTTAAACTAAAGCTTTCACTGTTCCGTGAAAACAACAACGATCCTGTAGCTTAACCTGTTGCAGCCACTCTTCAGTGTGTTGATGCTGGTATAGTCCACCTCCAGCAATTCACTGAAAAATACATGAGTGTCTATAATATTACAATAATACTGAGTTCATAGGAAAAATAAAAGCACATGCCTCCTCTTCATGTTGTGTCTTGGCTAAAGTTGCCAGATTAACTACAACGTAGCGTGGACCATCCCTCTGGGTCTCAGAGTTACAGCTGCATTGTCAGAGGGAATCATGTGAAATTTAATCCTTTGGTTCCATCCTCATCTGGTCATCATTAATTCATACATGAGGTTTGGTTTCTAATACTGATAGTCACCTCAATGTGTGGGTGTGACACAAAGCCACTGAAGGATAGCAGTACAGACAGTCTGATTAAAAACTAATAGAAAACTACAATGGAGAACTGGAAGAAGGGCAACCTCAACCTGGATAGATGCTGTTAAACATTTACAAATTAACACCTTATAATCCTGCTGCATTCTTCTGCTAAATGAACGCCCCTTACCTGGTTGATGTGTTGTGATAGTGACAGAAATCCTGACAAAATGCTGTAGGATCCCCCACTAAAAAATCGCT
This sequence comes from Notolabrus celidotus, assembly GCF_009762535.1. Taxonomy (NCBI): domain Eukaryota; kingdom Metazoa; phylum Chordata; class Actinopteri; order Labriformes; family Labridae; genus Notolabrus; species Notolabrus celidotus. The sequence goes on from NC_048278.1 coordinate 7,443,136, forward strand.
TCTGTCTTTTCAAGACCACACAGAGTAAGGCAGAGGAGTAACCTGTGAATCAGCACGAGAAGCACAACCACTGAGATAAAACAGAAGGACTGTCTGGCTACCAGGAAGCATGAGCTCAACTAATTCACAAGGTTTAAAGTCCACTGCCTTGAAACAGGTCATGTAAATACCATATTGACACTTTTATTGGTGTAACAACAATCCAACCCCTCAAAGACAACTATCTCATTGTCAATATGTCTCTGATGTACAGTGTACTGTAAGTTATACCTGTATCAGTGATTACTGACTGTTGATGTAAAAAGCCAGAACCACGGATGGATGGATAAATAGATAGATTTACAGATAGATAGATAGATAGATAGATAGATAGATAGATAGATAGATAGATAGATAGATAGATAGATAGATAGATAGATAGATAGATAGATAGATAGATGTTTTAAAGCTCCTGTAAGGAGATTTTAACTGGTTATGAAAAAGGCGGAAATAATGTTATTCAAATTAATCAACTGATGTGTCTTTATTACTTATAAAAGCAAACCAGACATTAAGCAACAAGCTGCCTCCAGCTTTTTGTTTTACATTTTCCCCCAGCAAAGGTTCTCAATGATAAGATAATAAAGATAAGATAAGATAAGATAAAATAAGATAAGATAATATACTTTTATTAATCCCGCATTGGGGGGAAATTCTTTTGTTACAGCAGCTTACAATAATTGACAGGAATCTACAATGCTCTTACAGTGTTAGAATACAATTATATTAAAGGTAAATATAAAATATAACATACAGTATATGTACACTTTCTATACATTTAAGCGATGCATTTGACTTTTAAAACGTACTGTGATGAGAATTTTTGTTAAAAAATACCACCCAACATGTGCAGGGCAAAACTATCCAAGAGTTAAGAGGTAAACTGATTTGTCCAATGGAGGTGCCAAACTGACACAAACTTAAAGTTCCTTACAGGAGCTTTAATGATCTGACAGAACTTTATATTCAAGGGATTCGAAGCACTGTTCAAACGTCGCAATATAGCTTAAATATAACTATTTTCACAGCAGTAAAATGCAGGGAAAAAGTAGAAACTGAAAAGGTTGAATTAAATTACATTAATTAGTAGAAATAAATTATAAAACAAAAAAAAAGTGAATTCAAAAATAATTTAAGACCATAAAAATAAGACATAAAGTTATTCACTCTTAAAAATTACTATTTTAGATTTTAAAAATAAAACATGCTTTTAAACTAGTGAAATGCAGTGAATGTATTTGTTATCAAACAGGGATCGAATTACATTACATAAAGTCTTACGAATAAAGTGCTAATTCGTTCAAGCTTGTTTAATTATAAAGCCTTTTATAAAAAACGAAAACAAGTCAGACAGAGGAAATAAAAGCTGAAGTGTTATAATAAACGCTGAGTGTAGGTCTGAGCTGCTCTCTGTTTCCCGTTCAGGAAGTTGTCTCTGGGAAAAGCTGTGAAGTCTTCCTGACAGCGGACAGTCAACTCCCTGTTGACGAAGTCTGCTAAGTCCACTGTTAGCTCACTGTAATATTACACCACACATAGAAAGTTCATTATATAAAGAAAGGGAACTATGGAGGTCGACTCAGGTAAAGTTAGTGTGTGTTTGTGTGTGATATTTTGACTATAATGGGTCAGGTTGTTAACGCTTTACTTCAGGACTAGCATACGAGCTTGTAATGCTAGCTTCAAACTCGAATCAAACATCTGATAACTCTGAGCTAACAGCTTTGACCTGCTGGTTAATGATTTAAAGACATTATTACTTTAGTTAAAGACAAGTTTCACCGTAAAAGGATCGTGTTTGGCTTTGTTTGTTTACCGTAACTGTATCGAAACTCTGTTGTTTGCATTTTTACAAGCGGAGTCTGTCTTTTGGTTTTGTCTCATGTTGGGTAAACACAACAAGAGGAACACAAGTAAGTAGTTTCTAATGTTGTTCACATTAGAAACCTTACTTTACTTGTTGATGTAGCTCGCCGTGGGCTAAAATATTCTCTTTCTGATGTTTCAACATTTTAACTTCAGCTCTATTTCCCAATGGAGATGAGTAGGTGGCTGAGAAACCAGGAGTTCAGTCAGTTTTCTGGGATATGACCCTCTGCTATAATGTTATCTTTTCTGGAGGAGCAATCCACCTGACATTAGTGAAATCTAGTCATATTCAAGGTATTAGAATGTTGTTTAAGTTATGAAGAAATTAAATCAATCAATCAGACTTTAGTTGTAAAGCACTTTTCATACAATGATATTGTAACACAAAGTGCTGTGCATAAAAAAATGCTCAAAAAAATAAATAGAATACATTAGAATTAAATATACAATAATGAAATAAATAAGATGACCCCCAGCCCTGACTACAATGGCCCTGAAATACAAATCACAACTGCAAATCAGAAAACACTACCGATTTGGTTAATGTTGAAGTGTTTTCTGATTTGTCGTTGTTATTTTCACTTCAGGGCCACCGTACGTGACTCCCAAACCCACACCACAATCCATATGTAAGGTTAAGAACCTGATATATGCAAAAAAAAAAGAAAAGGTAATAAAAAGAAGTTAGAAAGAAAAAATAAGTTGCTGAACAAACTGGGGAAACACTGTCATGATATCTTAATGAAACACTGGAGGTAGAATAATGTTAAAACTCACCAAAGTATAATAGATAAAGAAACACTAAAAGATTAAACCAGTAAAATGAACTAAGATTCTACACTAACAGTATACAGCAAAGTAAAACAGAATAAAATATTAAAATGCTAAGTGAGAGGTAATCTGTAAAAATCATAAAATGATACAATCTATATATGTGTAATAATTCATTTGTTTTTTTTGTATTGTTGTTATTGTGGTGAATTTCGGTATTTCTGTTTTTTTGTATTGATTATTTATCTTTATTATTATTTTTTGATGTATTAATTTATTTTCATATTCTTGCTATTATTTAATAATTGTATTGTCTTATTTTTATTGTTATATGACATTGTCGATTACAAGTGTTTAACACAATTTTCAAATTCTGTCAAAAAAGTTCTAATAAACAAAGTTCATAAAAAAATGATAAGATCTAATTAATAACTAAATGAAAACTGAAATGATCCACAACTAAAGAAAAAAATAACTGAATAGATATTATACATGTCTATAATGATTTAAAATAAGAGTATATATTTAAAAAGTGACTAAAATTTGAACTAAGACACAAAGAACTTCTTTATTGATAGGTTGTCTTACTTGCTCATGATTTTATGAACACTACAGTGAAAATCACTTGTACACATTTTAGACCTGCAAGGAAAAAGAAAAGAAGTATGAGTTGATACGGTTGATATCGGGATTGCAACTTGAATTAACAACACTGCAATAACTATCTTACAACAGTGTATGAAATAATGAAACATTCTGGATTTTAGTTAATGTCTAAGTTTTTTAAATGTCTTATATTTCTCTTTGTAAAATGTTCTGCCTCGGATCAATATCAGCATTTTTCACAAAGACTTACATGATAAACTTCAGCACCAGTCCCAGTTTCAGCAGAAAACTGGGACTGTAATAACAGTAGGAATTGAGTGAAACAATATTAAACTCATAATTAAAATCCAATCATGTTTCCTTCTGTCTTTTAAAGTCTTCTACACTGATCGGAGTGGAAGAGTCACCAGTAACCCGCTGTTGGATCAGCTCCCTAGCTACCAGTCTCTGCTGTACCGCAGGAAGTCATCAACCACCGGAACCAAGCGGAGAAGCATCTCAAGAGCCAGACTTGGCTCTACTGGCAGTGGGAAATGGGGCATCAACACTTTCAAGAAACGTGAGGAGAGACTGAAGGGTCTGACAGAGCAGAGACCCATCAGGGAACTGGCCAGGACCATGGCTGAGAAACGCAGGGACAAGTAGGAAAGATGTTATCACAATATATCTATAAACCTCTTGATAAAGGATGTTAAACGGATGTCTTGAATTGTTTTGCTTGCTGATATTTTTCTATTGATGGTTTGAAAATGTTCCCCTTTACCAACAATGTGTTCACCTGTATTATTTTTAGCACACAGCGTCTGGAGGAGGCTAAAGAGCTCAGCAGCTGGAGCCATCTAAGGCGAAGCACCCGCAGGTATCTGAGGAGGTTTGGGGATGATGCCCAAGAATGGCTGAACTCCCTGAAGCTCTGGAGGGGAGACATACACCTGATTGAGGGTGAGGGATCAAAACTGCATCTTGAGCCTCAGATACATTCATTGATTTATCCTGGCATGAGTAAAAGTTATTCTGCTGCAAAGAAAATGTACTTTTAAGTGCATTTCTCTCATTTCTATTACAGGGATGTTCGGCACAGGAATCCTCTCGTACTTCTCCTTCCTGCGCTTCCTTGTGATGCTCAACTTTGTCATCTTTCTGCTTATGTTCAGCTTCGTCATGCTTCCCATCATCATTGCCCCCAGTGCTTCAGGAAACATCACCTACAACTTGCATGATGGTGAAGAATTTTCTTAAATTTGACCCACAAAGAAAAAAATATCTTATGCAGAGATATAAAAAATACAGTTAATTGAATACTTTTTAATATTGCATGTTTAAAATGATGTACTTTCAGTTAAATATCCATTAATTGGATCAAAAAGTACTTAAGCTTCTCTACGAATAGATTTTCTTGCAAGAGCAAAAGCAAGAGATAAAGACACAGCCAAAGTCTAGTAGATGAACCGTGATGATGAAAGTTTTATTTTCAATAACTTTATTTATTGGAAGCAGTTTCACAGGTAGCAAAACGACAGTACAATGTGGTAGAGAGGACTTCCATTCTTCCCATTTTTCCCATTCTTTTTTCCCTCCCACAGACCCACCCCACTCTCATTGTACTTCTAAAAATATCGTGTAAACCAGGGGTTCCCAAACTTTTCAGCCTGTGACCCCTAGAATATTGATGCCAAAGAGTCGCCACCCCCTCTGTCCCTCACAGTGATTTAATGTGTCTTCATTTAGCTGGTCTGCAGAAAATGACTCTACCTATATGAGCATGTGTCTGTGTTTCCTGTGCCGTTATGAATTAACCTACTACTACTGATGCTTTCGATAATTAACTGTTCGCTAACCCTAAACTTAGGAGTCATCTGGCAACAAAGAAAGGCAGAAAACTCATTACATTTTCTATTTCAAGGTTTTATTTCAAGTTCAGCTGCTATTTTTGTCGATATTTTTACAATAATGGGTAAAATGAACTATTTTAAGATCAATTACAAAAACAAACATTCTGGAAGACATCTCAGGACCCCCCCATTTGTGTCTCGTGACCCCCCAGGGGGTCCCGACCCACACTTTGGGAACCCCTGGTGTAAACAATACAGAATACATATAACAAATACACAGATAAGGAAAATAAGCGAATCAGACCCAAAATAAAAAAAAACTAGACGAAAGAAAATAAATAAATAAAAATCAAAATGTCGTCACAATCAGGCAGGGAAGTCAAAGATTCAATATGATTTAAGAGAGGAAGTCTTTTCGAATGAGTTTGAGGAACCATTGAGGAAAAACCTGAGCTTTTCAAGTCTAATAGACAGTAACAACTCTTTCACCCATCTGTTATGAGATGGAGGTTGAGGGTGTTTCCATTTGAGGAGTATAAGTCGCCTGGCCAAGAGGGTGGTAAAGGCAAGAACAGTCTGCAGGACTTTAGAGGTAATAGGCTGCAGGGGGGCACCAAACAAGGCCAAGAAAGGTTCAGGAGTGATAGTTATATTATATGCTGTGCTAAGCGCTTTGAATATTTCGGACCAGAATGTGGCAAGCCTGGGACAGAACCAGAACATATGAGAATGGTCGGCTGGGGATTGTTTGCACCTCTTACATGAGTCAGTCACATTGGGGTAAATCCGAGATAGTCTCAAATGAGTGTGGTGAGCTTTGTGCACAACTTTACACTGCAGGAGGCCGTACCTTCCACAGATTGAGGAGTGAATCAAAAGTAAAACTTGTTGCCAATAAACATCAGGAAGCGTTGTTCTGAGCTCCTGCTCCCAAGAATCCCTGGGGCAGGACGCTGGGCTGGTAATGGTAGAATTATTAATCTGTAGATGCTAGAAATTAGCTGCTTTTGTTCAGGATCAAGAGCCAGTAGGGAGTCCATTAGAGTTTCCGGGGGACAACATTGATGAAAGTTTTTGACATGAATCCACTCATTTTATTTCAGGAACATTTTAGGGATATAAAAAGGAGGATTCATTTTTATTATTTTTTTCCTGTGGCAACTCAAAGTTCAAGCTCCTTCTTTGTTGTGTCTGACTACAGGGAGTGAGTGCAATTTGTATCCAAGCAGTGCCCGTCGAGGTCTGGTCATCTTTCATGAGCACATCACAGATCTGCTGTCCGGTGGAGTAAGTCCTCGTGCTTCATAGTAAATGCTCTCTAGAGGAAAAGAAGAATGCGTTCAGTCTCATCACTCTCATTTTGTGCTCATCTTGCAGGGCTTTCTGGAGCAGACTTATCTTTTCTATGGCTACTACAGGGCGGACAAGATTCATTTTCAGAATACCACTTACAATTTGCCACTGGCCTACCTGCTGGTTACTATAGCCTACCTGTTCCTCAGTCTAATCTGGATTGTTAAAAGGTATCATGAAGGCCAAATCAAGTATTATATAACTTTTATGAAATGTTTTTGTTTTTCGATAACTTTGATCACTTTTTTTCAAGGTCTGCTACAGGATTCAAACGGAACCTAGTTCAAGACGAGGATCGCTTTCAGAGCTTCTGCAACAAGATTTTTGCTGGCTGGGATTTCTGCATCACCAACGAGAACGCTTCGAGGCTGAAGAGAAGCAGTTTACTCTATGAGCTCAAGGTTAGCTGGATTTCTCCTTGACATGACAGCAGGTACAGGAGCACTGACATAAGATAAAGGACAGACACAAAGCTTGTCCTAATCTGTGATTCTCTCACGGTCTTTGGATTGTTTATTGCCTGATTTTGTTTGTTGTAAATGTTTTATCTTTGCATGACTAAAATATTCACCTGACTCATCGCTAAATGACACTTTCTTTAATCACCAGACGGATTTGGAGGAGGAGAGGATCAAACAGAAAATTGCAGATCGCACTCGCAAAGAAAAGTGTCGGATTTACCTCATCCGCCTCATCCTCAACCTTTTCGTCATCGCTGTCCTGGCTGCTTGCTTCTACAGCATTTATGTGGCCACCATTTTTTCCCAGGAAGCACAGATTAAAGAAATAAAAGTAATGAGCTCTTTATGATTTCTTTTGATGTCTTCTCAGATCTCTTGATTGATAACTCTTTGTCCCAGTGGTTCAGCTTTAATCAGTGTGCATCAGAGGACATTAGGGACATACTCTTCATCACTGTTGTTGCTCTGTTGCAGGAGAATTTTATTGTGGATCTGATCTATGAGTATCTGCCCTCAATTGTGATCACCATGGCCAACTTCATCACGCCACTCCTCTTCTCTGTCATCATCAATTTTGAGGACTACTCGCCTGCTTTTGAGATCCGCTTTACCCTCTTGAGGTAAAATAGACTTATCTTCTCTCTCTCATGGTTATATTAATTTGAAATGCATTTAAATTAAAAACTAATTTTACAAAAATGCCATGTCAGCTATTTAAAATTATGTAAAATGGGTCAGTACAAACAATAACATATTAATGTTTTTTGTTTTCTATTCTAAAACACGAAGACAAAAAAATGCAAAGTTGTCAATCGCGGTTTAAACATTTACTTCATTAAAAAAAATTTTTCCTCTTCTCTCTGCAGGTGTGTCTTCATGCGGTTGACCAGTATTGGTGTTTTACTCTTCTCTCTCTGGTCTCAGATCACTAAGTGTGACAAGGAGCCTTGCATCTGCGGCTATAACCATAAGCTTTACTCTGTAAGTGATTCCCTTCATTCAAATAATGTTGGATGTTTTTTTGTCTTATGCAGACATCAAACCCTTCTGTCACCCACAGACTGTATATAAAGATGAGCAACATGCCAGCTCCCCAAAGTGAAACCAAAAGATTTAGAGCTCCCCCTGCTGGCTGGCTTCAGTACAGGTCATGGATTATAGTTTCATGTCTGTGCAGAGCCAGAGGCAGCAGTTTTACGGCTAAATTCCACCAGATCCGTGTCCGGTCCGTCTCCCATCCGTCACGGCACTGGATCTGATAGGTTTCTATTCTAGTCAATATGTTAACCCCCACTGGATCAGCTCTGTTGCATTCTGGCTGTGTCTCTGATCCGGCAGGTCGGAACCCAACGGATCAGATACACAAGACTTCTATTTTTGCTGGATGCCGGAGCATGACGCATCAATCAGCACAGAGCAGATGGAGCGGGACAGGAAGTCAGGTTTCACCAAAACAAAATGAAAACATCCGGTTAATTTTCAGAATAAAACACTCTGTGTTATCACCAGATCGTATTTCACTTAACTACAACAATGAACAGTCATGATGAGCGCAGCCAGGCCTGGAGTCAACAGGTCAGAGGTTTTCAGAGATCCAGAAAGACAACATGGATGAGGAGAGGAGAGGAGGAGGAGAATCCTTGATTCAGTGCTTGCCACGGGAAAACCTTGGTGACATGACTCCAGCTGCCCGGCGGTCCTGCTCCGTGTTACGTTCCGAAAACGCAACCGGTGGGTGATGTCGGACGAGAGAACACGGATCAGATCTGGTAGAAGTCCCGTGTTAGGGCCCTTGTTGTTGCGCCGGTTAGGGTTAGGGTTAGGGTTACTCACTCTTCCTTTGTCATCTATCTTGACACTAAATGTGGTCCTTAGCAATCAAATGCATTCAGGGTCTTGTTACAAATAACAAGGGTCCTAGAATTGTGGCCCTGAATCCGCAGTCCCTAGCTCTGCAGACACATGCTACTCATGGATTCGGCCTCTTCCATGTTATCAGGCGTATTTGAGTACCTAGAAAAGCGCTATATAAGTCTTATCAATTATTAGTATTATTTAGTATGATCAGATGGGACATGGGTCAAACCTCAAAGTCCAAATACACTTCTGAGGAAGTTTTATTAAAGATGGTTTATGTTTTTGTAGTCATTTCCTATCATGCTGATCTTTGTTCTGATGTTCATTTTTATGAGCAGTAAAGTTTTCATCAGGGATCTGATGCTTAAAGCAGGTTACAATACCATGACTCAGCTCTATTAACAAACACATCCCCTGTTGCCTGGATTAGCAGAGTAGAGGAGAAACAGCCAACATAGAAGACACTCATTTTTATAACTGTGGGTGTAAGGACAGAGATCATAAATGATAAAAAACAAATTTGAATAATATATGATAAGGGAAAAAAACGTCTTCTCCTTACAGTGTGTCTGCATAATTGATACACTCATATCTACATGTAATCTTTGGATTAGTCTCAGAAATGCTCCCCTCTATTTTCTTCGCAAACTCTTCACAAATAATAATTTGCATCTTTTTTTATTCTCCAGTGTTGGGAGACCCGTGTGGGACAAGAGATGTACAAGCTCACCATTTTTGACTTCATCATCATAGTAGCAGTCACCATCTTTGTGGAGTTTCCCAGAAAGTAGGTCCTCATCTGTTACAAAGTAAAAAAAAAAAAAATGTCTTCCCTCTCTATAAAAACTGAAAAACTTCTGTTGGATCAGTTTTGTTGACATATTTGTGATAATTATAAAGATATATACACATTCACTGTATATGATCTAAAGCAATAGATAGAAGTAGAGCTATACAGAGCATGTATCTATAGAAGTATTGTCTGCATGCCAGTTGACATCTTTGACATATTTTCAGACCTCTCCATTGTTTGTAGTCATTGGTTTAAAGTCTTAACGTTTGTCTCTTCTCCTTAACCATCAGGCTGATAGTGAAGCACTGTGACTGCAGCCTGGCGAAGTGGTGGGGCCAGCAGGAGTTTGCTATCCCTCAGAATGTTCTAGAGATCGTCTACGGTCAGACCATCTGTTGGATCGGCACGTTCTACAGTCCACTGCTGCCTGCTATCTGCACCATTAAATACTTCTTCATCTTCTATATCAAAAAGGTGACTTGTTGTCTCTTTCACATGTTTCTTAATATACACTACCTGTCAAAAGTTTGGAAACACCTTCTCATCCAAGGGTTTTTATTTATTTTGATTATTTGAAACACTTTAGATTAATAACAAAGACATCAAAACTATGAAAGAACATATATGGAATTACTTAATGAACAAAAAAGTGTTAAAGCAGAATATGTTTTATATTTTAGATTCTGTAAAGTAGCCCCCTTTTTCCTTCATGACAGCTTTGCACACTCTTGGTATTCTCTCAGTCTGCTTCATGAAGTGGTCTCCTGGAATGGTTTCTAATTAACATGAGCCTTGTCAAGAGTTCATTTGTAGAATGACTTGCCTTCTTAATGTGTTTGAGACCATCAGTTGTGTTGTTCAGAGGTAGGGTTAGTACACAATGGATAGTCCTATTTGACTACTGTTGTAATCCAGATTATGGCAAAACCAGATTATTTCATAGTTTTGATGTCTTCAGTATTAATCTACAATGTGGAAAATAATTAAAATAAATGAAACCACTGAATGAGAAGGTGTGTCCAAACTTTTGACTGGTAGTGTAGATCTAAGTCATAAATATGACCTCTAATGTCACCTTTCTGCTCTTCTCTGCAGGTCTCGTTGATTAAGAACTGCCGTCCAGCCACACGTCCCTTTCGAGCATCCAGCTCTAACTTCTTCTTCCTGGGTGTGCTGCTGATCGGTCTGGCCCTGGCCAGTCTGCCTGTCACTGTCAGTGTAGCGCAGTGAGTAATGTAATATTATTCCAGCCTTTTAAGCAATGTCATGTTTGCTTTTCTGTGCCTCAATGCAACCTCAAGGGTAGGTAATGATAAAAGAAGTCAATATTTGTCCTGTGAAGTGAACCGTTTCTGGTGGCACTTGTACTCACTCACACATCCCTTGTTTCTTAGAATAAACTGCTCTCAAGCCTGTGGACCTTTCGTTAATTACAACACCTCATGGGAGGTTCTGCCGACCACAGTAACTCAGCTCCCTGATGGAGTGAAGACGCTCCTGTTTGCTATCTCATCAGAGGCCTTCGCTGTCTCTTTCTTTGTTGTGACATGGTAAGTATTTCTGTTCATTCCAGCATAAAAGGTCATTGTAAAATTCACATTTAAGCTCAAGATATGTAGTGGGGAGTTGTCCTTTGTGGTTGTAATGTATACATTTTTACCCCCCCTCCAGTTTGGCCATGTTTTATGTGATAGCATTGGCTGGAGCTCACAAGAGAGTTATTAATCAACTAAGAGATCAGCTGGCTATGGTAGGTTTGTTGTTTCTTTCTCCATTCTCTCTACTGAATTCGTTTCCACAACATTGACTTACATCCACCATGCTTGGTCATCATTTGATTATCTACATGATATTTTGTTTCCCAGGAGGGCCGTGATAAGCGTTTCCTCATTCAGAAGCTGTGCCAGGCCCAGAGAGTCTCTGTCGCCAGATCTCCAGTGTCTAAATCCCAGCCCCGCAGCCCCAGCTATCACACCAGCTTCGCCAACAATTACAATGAAAGTGTGTTCTTGGAACACTCGACCCCCGACTCCTTCACTCATGTGTGAGGCCAGAGTCTGACATCACAGGTACAAGACTGGACATGTGGACTGGAGTTAAAATCCAGTATCTCTTTTTTATTGTGAGAACACTAAACCTTGGGTGCTTTTTGGGCCAGTTAACATAAATGTGTCTTTTCTTTTAAGTGTTATTTTGTTCTAAATCCGATAATGATCAACCATCAGAAGGGAACAATGTTTGAGTATTTTTCAACCATCAGAATTATTGACTTAACTTTTTTCTTTATTTTTCTCTACTCTGTGAACTCTCATCTTTCCTTCTGAGAAGGACTTGAATTAGAACAACCACTGGAGTTTTTCTGAATTGCACTTTAAATATCTTAACCCCAGCATTCCTTTACAACTCTTGTGTTTACAGAACAGTGTGCAGTTTGTGTCGTGTGTGAGTTAAATCTATCATATATCATGATTAATCACTGTCTGGTTTCAAATTAATGCAAATAACTTGTACATTTTAAACTACTTCATTGCTTTAATGTTTTTCAATGTAGCTGACATGTTGTTCTTCCAGATATTTTCTACCTTTTTTTTTACCACTCTATAATGTGCACTTCTTCCTCATCCAAAGATACAACAAAACAAAACAAAACATGCTCAAACACAAGGTACATTTACCCAATATATAGAACAAACAAGCTCACCTGAGGTGTCTTCAGATATGTTAACTTTAAATGTTGTTTGTGCTGTATAAAGTGAATCAGTCAGATCAAACTAACTGAATGGATCCACTCCATAGTTGAATATACTGTATTTATAAGCTTTAGTTGGTACTTGTTTTGTACGTTCAGAAAAACCTTTTATGTTATGAATAGTTTGCATGCATTACTTCACATGAGTGTGTCTGGAAATCTACTGTTGTTATTATTATATTGGTTATTTCAATAACAACACAACTACTGAATCACATTCTTTTGTGTATATAAAAAGTGTAATGACTGACTTGTATATTTCCACTAAGATTACATGACTACTCTTTTGTTTCTCAGTGCAGGTACTTTAAAAGACTTAACTTACAAGATGATATGATTTTACTTTGGCGGATTGACTTCCCCTCCGAATGTGTGAAACTGTGGAAGTTGGACAAATAGTAAATTCTGTTACAATTAATCATAAGAGAACATTGTGCGAGGGGTCATTTGTACTTTTCTTTTAAAGCTGTTGTACTTTATATTGATGCCTTTCATATGCCTGTGGTTTTGGCCTTTGATTTCCAACTGTCAAAATAGAAAATAAATATTTAAATATGATAAAGTCTTCGTTTTATTCAGACCCTTCACTACTTTTTTCAACTTTGTATTTAGTCGCTTCAAAATAGTGTGGCATGAAGTACTACCACCTACACAACTGGTCAACATTTTTCAAGTTTTTTATTGAAAATGATGCAGTTCAATGTCTCATTGTGCTCTGAAATGAAAACATCAAACAAATAAACAATCAATTCATAAATCAAAATGTAGTCTAAACCTTTGACTCATCAAAGTACCCACCTTTGGCAGATACAACAGCTGAACACACTCGTGGCATTCTTTCTACAACTTTCAAGGCTTGACCAACCTCAATTGCTGCAGAACAGCAACCCATTTCTTGTTCCCTGAAAAAGGTATTTTCGTGTAATTCTGAAATGTACATTATTTTTTCAGTTTTGGGTAATCTTACCTTTTTTTTTAATTTATTTTTTATTTTATTTTTTTTACCTCTGGCAGTTCAACACTTACCTTCATACAATTTTAAGCTATTCAATGGACTTGAACTGCTTGGATTTCAATAAAAAAGTAGAAAAATTGGGGTGTTCTAAAACTTTTGACCGATAGTGTATGGGGTTGCAAAGGGGTGGAAAACTTCCGGTAAATTTCCATGGGAAGTTAAACAGGGGAATTTTGGAAATATTCCAAATTGGAAATGATGGGAATTAACTGGGAATTTAATGGAAAGTCATCATATCCAAGCATAAATATTTGTTTTGTTATAAGCAGACATCCATCCAAAATAATACAATTAAAACAGATTTATTTGTAAGTAGAACTTTATCAAGTGTTCAATATTTTATTTAAAAATCAATTCTTCCATTAAGACCAAAATATGAATGTTGAGTTAAATATTGCTCATCCCCCCCGACCCAACCCATTCAAAAATTAACAAAAATGCAATCCTAACAAAGTCCCATTCAACATGCAAATAAAACGTGCATGTAGGGGGCGTGGTCTCAATAGCCCTGCAGTAAGCAGTGTGCTATGTGCATGGGATTGAGGAATAGCATAGACATTCAGCTGTACTTGCATGAAATCTGGTTGTTTTAGTCAGGATTATGCTAAAATATATTTTCCCCAAATTAATTAAGTTCCCTAATAAGAGCCAACCTTCAGTTTAGTAAATTTCTGGTTTATTCTCGTTTGTTCCCATGGAAAGTTTCCAACTTTGAGAATTCCCGGAATTTTGCAATTCTAGTAGTGTATATAGGCAACATATTTATTTTCTCAAGCGTATAACTCATACAATGACTTTTGTGACCATAGACTGTAAATAAAAGGATGCATGTGTAGCAAAAAATGCTGTTTGTTTGATTGCTGTGTCTGGTGTATGTTGTGTGTATCTAATGTTTTTCTGTTGTTGTTTATTCTATTTATTTTTTGTAAAAATGTTTTTATGTTTTTAATTCTCCATGTAAAGCAGATTGGATTGAACTGCGTGTAATGAAATGTGCTTTGTAAACAAAATTGCTAATTGCACCTCCGGGCCAGCAGAGGTCGCTGTTCCGGGCGCTGTACTCGGGCGTATTGAAGGGTTCAGGTTGACAGCGGCTCAGCTGGTACGGAACTGAAGGCAGCGTGCTGTTGCTCGGTTCTACGAGAGATCAGACAGCCAGCCAAAATGTTGAGAATAACGATCCGTGCAGACGTAGGAGCCCTTTGGGTGTTACTCTGTATCACGTACTCTCAGTTTTTGACCGTCTCCTCTGAGGACATAGTGGTGGCATGCGGCGGATTTGTGAAGTCTGACGTTGAAATCAATTACTCTCTGATCGAGGTGAGAGTGCAAACGACCCGGCTAGCTAGCAGCTAGCTAACATTTAGCTGCTCTATCATAGTGAGCTAAAGGCTAGGCGGAGGCTGGGAATGACAGTTTGAATGAAATAATCAGAACTGTGGACGTTTTTGAGTAAATGTTGACTGCCCTTCAATGAGAAACATGAACTAGAGCTGTTCATGTAGTTTCAAGTGAAGTTAGCTATTAGCTAGTGTGCTTAGTTTAATGTTTTCTGTACACAGTCATACGAACTGAACAAAAATACATGTTTCATGTAATAACCTGATGTTATGTTGTGACATATGCCGGCTTTAAAACCACGAACCTGTCTGTCCACGAGTAAGACATGCGAGTGCAAGCCATCACAACTAATCCCTGATAATTAACAGACTCCGTGGGATTAGCCATTTGGCCATTTAGCGAATTTAACTTAATCCCAGAAAGATTGGTTCGTTTGTTACGGTGGCCCTGAAGGACAAAACAAATGTACAATAGATGAAACCCTTTTACAAAGTTTGAGACAAATTTACATTTTGTAAAACATTTTTACATTTTATAAAACAAAAATACATGAGCATTGTTACAATACATTGTTCTGATTAATACGTGTTTTAAATAATCATGCACCTTATTTTTCCTCCTACAGATTAAACTGTACACCAAACAAGGATCGTTGAAATATCAAACAGATTGTGCTCCAATCAATGGCTACTTCATGATCCCTCTCTATGATAAGGTTTGAGATGAATTCCTTTGAGTTATTTTTTTAACTTCTGTATTTACCGATGGATTTTATAATCTAAAGACTTCCTCTTTCACACAGGGAGACTTTGTTTTAAAGATTGAGCCTCCCCTTGGATGGAGCTTCGGTAAGTCTGTGTAAAGGCAGCACCAATAACACAAACAAGCATAATGCATGCAATCTTTTGATTCACTGGGACTCAATTGCATTTTATTTGTTGTCATTTTCATTGTTTCTGATGTCTGATTTGTATTTTTCTCCAGAGCCAACCAGTGTTGACCTCCACGTGGATGGAGTCAGTGACATCTGCACAAAAGAAGAAGACATTAACTTTGTTTTCACCGGCTTTTCAGTCGCAGGAACGGTAAGTACTGGGCCACAATAATGGAAACGCTTTGCAAACCATAGATACAGAATTTAAACTTTGACTTTGATCAAGAAGCTAAGCACGTGTTTTGTACTCCGTATGATTCAGGTTCTAAGTAAAGGCCATCTTCTCGGTCCGGCTGGGGTGGAAGTCAGACTGAGCCGAGTGGGGACGGAGGAGAAACTCCAGAGTGTGATCACACAGCCTGGAGGAAAGTAAGTGGCTCACCCTTTTCTGTTTTGTACTTTTAAACTCATGTCAGTGCACCAAACAGATCTCTTAAACTATTCACCATCTGATCGGTTCTTCCTTTTTTGTCTTTCTTTCGCAGGTATACCTTTTTGAAAGTCCTCCCTGGAAATTATGACATCACAGCAGCCCATCCCTCCTGGACTCTGGACCAGGTTATTAGCTTCATTTCACCTTTAATAATGGTGTATCAACAGCATGGAACATACATGGAGCATACATATATATCAATACACACCCTTTTCCAAGGCACAGTTAGATGTCTCATGTTTTGATTGAGTTGTTATTTCCTGGTGCTGGGAAGTTCACATTTGATCAAGCGTATCCATCTGCAGTGTCATGAGTGTGCAACAATCTGAAAATGTTGACCTCAAAATGTGGGCTTTAATCCTTTAAATGGAAATTAATGTATTCATATCCCCCCTTGGAATTGTGATAGAGTTGAAAGGGGGTAAATACTTATTAACAGAAAGTTTACAGTTTATTACAGAAATAAATATGAAGAAAAAATGAAGAACTTTAAGATTTTTTTCATAATTAGATCTACTTCGTAAGGCCTTCTCTCATCGATTTAAGAATAGCATCACTTTGTATCTGACTTCATTATAAGCCCTGCTAATTGCTCTTTGTTAAAGTCTTTGGTATCATGATCACATTTGTCTCTCACCATTTGTGATCCCCTTACATGTCACCTGCATTATCAAACTTATATAGTAAGTAAACACACAGGAGATCAAATACGTGTTCAGTAAATCACAGATAAACAGTGTTTAAAATTAAAAACCATGGATGGAATTTTTATTTTAAGAAAAGGGATACGGCTTCTGAAACCAAGTTAAAGCAGAGTAGCAGGTTTTTAATAAAGGATTTCCAGCATAAGTCAAATTGGACCTGCGTCCATATCATTTTTTTCCCCATACTAACACCTGGGACTGTGTGACAGTTCTACATCTGAGTAGTGCCATTTAGAAGTGGAAAAAAGCATCATTTTAATTCTGCACCATTTAAATGTAGGAGCTATGATTCAGCCACTTGCTGATTTGAAAGTGTCCCCTGTCAGGTTAGCAGCTTTGTAACTAATGATCTCAAAGATTCATCACACTGCTCCTGACAGGATCATCCTTCCAGCCCTCACTGTAACCTACGTCCTGACATTTGCCGTCTTCCTTTTTAATAAAAAAAACAGAGTTCTACCTCAGTACACGTTTCCAATGCCAATGCCCCGGCTGCTGAGCATCTGGTAGTTGGAGGCTATGACGTCTCTGGGGAGGTCCGCAGTGATGGAGAGCCAATGAAAGGGGTCACCTTCCTGTTGTACTCGGCTACAGTCAAGAGAGAGGTAAGCCGACTTTGTTTTACATTTTTGGAAACATTAGTTGACAAACTACATCTTGAACTGACAAAGCTTGTCTGCTTCATTCAGCAGAATACCTGTCTAAATAATTCAAGCTGTATTTTTGCATTACTTCTGAAATATTGTGACATTTTCTTTGTGTCTTTGTGTTATAACCACAAACTTCATTAACATTCCTTCTATATTTGTGTATTTTCAGGACGTCAGTGGGTGTAACTCATCTCCAGTCGAGGGGGCAGATTCCGGGGACAGCTCTCTGGTCTACCTCTGCAGCGCTCTCTCCAGGGACGATGGGACCTTCATCTTCCCCTCACTGGCCAGCGGCGAGTACACTGTGGTAAGCTGCATAGTATGATGTCAGTGCTTCCCTCACATAGACTTTACTATCCTGCCACTAGGGGTGCAACAATACATGTATCTGTATCGAACGGTTCGATAAAGTGGTCTCGGTTCGGTACGCCCTATGAACCGAACAATACGCAATTTCATATTTGTTTGATCAACTTCTGACGAGGCGCTCTGTGCTGATCAGTGGATCTTCGTTCGGCTCCTCCAGGCTGCATTGTCGAGCGCAGGTCCACTGAACTGCGCGCTCCTCCCACATTCATTCAGTCCAAGCTGGTCACGTTTGTTTTAACTGTGCTTCATATGGAAAATACATTTCGCCATACGACGGTCTGCTGGGTTCATATGTTCATGTATGTGTGTGTGAGCGCGCGTCCGCACAAGAGGGAAGCACGAGTGTCCTCTTTGGTTGCAGAGCAGAGTTGTTCCGTGGTCCTGTAGTGATGCTAGACTGGGGGATATGTTTTTAAAGTGCGTATATGCATTACTTGTGGACTTATACTGCACGCTGTGCAAGACTTCAGCCTGATACCGGACAGTGTTTTCACTGCCGTTATATTGGGGGCGCACCTGCCGGTCCCGCCCCCCCCTTGGAAGTCAAAGCAGAAGTGATTTAAGGTTACCTCTCTCATAGATCAGGTCTATACCTTGTTCTTTTATTTAACAGACTAAATATCCTCATGTTATTTATCTTATGTACATGACGGGATGTCACTTCTGTCTCTACATGGTCGCGCGTTCACAATTCTCCTCTGCTCTCTGTATCGCGCACTGCAGATGCGCACACAGACAGACAGACAGACAGACAGACAGACAGACAGAGAGACAGAGAGACAGAGAGACAGAGAGACAGACAGACAGACAGACAGACAGACAGACAGACAGAGACATACACACACACACACACACACACACACACACACACACACATGCAACCCCCCCATGCACAGCAGAGCATGTGTCAGGTATAGCTGCCCCTGATACATTTAATTTAATTTTAAAAACTGCTTTTGAGCTGAAACAAATGTTGGTAATTTCAATAAACTACAAGTTAAAAAAAGGGATGGAAATGTATCTTTTTCTGTATCGAAAAAAGTATCGAACCGTGACAAAAGCGTATCGAACTGAACCAAATCGTGAATTTTGTGTATCGTTGCACCCCTACCTGCCACCTATATTTGATATTTGATATTTTTGTTCTTTAGCTGAGATAATGACACAGTGTAGATGAATTAATGAACTAGTGGACAGTTTTTTCTGACAGTCATATGCTTTGTGGGGAAAGTCTTTTATTCTGGCTAGGGATGCAACTTTGAAGTATTGTCTGTGATAGATTTTTGGAAATGTTAATCAATTATTGATTAATCATCAAAAACACAGCAACACATTGTATAGAACTGACTGCATGAATAGCTACGGATTATATAACAAAATGTTTAACACACAACTAGTAGCAATTGTAAAGTCGCACACCGTAAGACCTCCCTGGGGGCAGTCGGCTTTTTCCATAAAAAGGTTCTCAAATGTGGAAAACACTTCCAACGGAATTGATATTAACACAAGATATAACGATCCTTCTTCTTCTGCCTCTAATCTGCTTTTATGGACTCTTTCTTCAAAGGTGCCTTTTTACAGAGGAGAGAGGATCACGTTTGATGTCGCACCTTCAAGGATGAATTTCAATGTCGAGCACAGCAGTTTGAAATTAGAGGTAAAGAGAAGTTAAATCTTTCAATATGTATCCAAAAATCTATACTAATCGTTCTAACCTGAGTAAACTTTTTGCCTGTTTCTACATTTGTACATTTCATACTGCTTCTGTTGTCTTGCACGTAGCCCATCTTCCGTGTCATGGGCTTCTCTGTGACGGGCCGAGTTCTGAACAGTGTGGATGGAGAAGGCGTCCCTGATGCCTCAGTATCTCTCAACAACCAGATCAAAGGTAATAGAGGACGGTTTGCTTCAGTGTTGTGGTTCTAGTTGTGAACAGTTTTTCACTGATTTTCACCTTCCTGTTCTGTACTCAGTCATCAGCAAGGAGGATGGCTCTTTTCGTCTGGAGAACATGACAGCTGGAACCTACACCATCCGTGTCAGCAAGGAACTCATGTTCTTTGAGCCAATCACAGTGAAGATTGCCCCCAACACGCCCCAACTTCCTGATATCATCACAGCAGGGTACGTCAGACCTGTCCAGCTCTCCTCTTCAGCTGCATGAGTTTTCATAGAGCTGTCATATTCTGAACATGAATTATGTTGAGTCAGCATCTTGAGCTCTGATGTTATTCCCACTCAGGTTCAGCGTGTGTGGCCAGATCTCCATCAGCCGCCTGCCTGAGGGCATGAAGCAGCAGGGCCGCTACAAGGTCACTCTGACACACCGAGACCAAGACAAGTCCTCCAGCAAGACTATCGACTCTGATCCTCAGGGAGCCTTCTGCTTTCAGGCCAAACCTGGAGACTACAGCATCCATGTAAGACTCAAGCAGTGTCTTAGTTTTATTTAATAATTAAAGAGACTCAAATTACTTTTTTACCTGCATGTGCCCTTGAATCCTAAAAATGAACGCACATACTGTGTTATCTCTATAGAAAAGTATAAGATTAATAATATTGTTTGATAAAGTTTTGATATCTTTTGTTCTAAAACAGATTGCATTGCTGCTACAGTAGCCTGATTAAAACTTGACGCTGTCATTAACTCTCTTTTTGTCACACACACATACATTTAGGTGATGCTCCCTGAGATGGAGGTGAAAGCAGGCCTGGCCTTGCAGCCTCAGGCCCTGGAGGTTTCCCTGGTGGACCGGCCCCTCACAGATCTACTCTTCACCCAGTTCATGGCTTCTGTCTCTGGAAAAGTCTACTGTTTAGGTAAAAGCTTGAAATGTCAACTTATGAGTTTCTAGAATAAAATCTGAAAATGTGGCTACAACCTATTAAAACATCATTCTGATGATATATTATTATATTATAATACATATTATATTATATTGTATGACATCATATTATATTATGTTATGATAATAATAAATATACAATTATATATTGTATTTTTTATTATATTAAATTTGAATTTTATATTAAATTTGAATATTCTATTTTATTTTATTATAGTACATTATATTTGATATTTTATTTTATTGTATTTTGTATTATATTATCTTTTTAATACTATATTTTATGTTTTATTATGTTTTGTATTATATCATGTTATATTATATTATATTGCATATAATTTATTAGAACTGATTATATTTTTGTATTGTACTTCATACAATTGGCTGTGTATACAGACATAACTTTTTATATATATATATATATACATATTAATTTATGTTGCAGATTGCATCTTATCTGCCTCACAGTGCACGTTATATTTTATATTTTGTCTTTTTAGATCACCCTGAAGTGACCGTGTTTCCATTTGTCATAATCACACCATGTCAACCAGTCACTTCTGTCTAACATTTTCTTGCTGCCTTTATAATTATAACTATTTATACCATGTGTATAAACCTTTTAAAAAAATCGTTTTCATTATTTGCACTCTTTCTTTTTCTGCCCTCATTCTTATACAACTCTCGCTACTTTGTGTGTGTTGCAACAACTTAATCTCCCCCGGGGGATCAATACAGTATTATCTTATCTTATCAATACTGCAGGATGTGTTTACACTTAAACTGACTTTGTGTCCTCCTGTTTACCTCCAGCCTCCTGTGATGACTTGTCGGTGACCCTGCAGCCTGTGAGTCGACAGGGGGAGAGGAGATCCGTGGCTCTGTCCGGTGGTGGTGACACCCTCAGCTTCACCTTTGATGATGTGTTACCTGGGAAATACAAAGGTGAGGGCTCGCCTTAAGTAACACCTCATACACATCACAACTGCATTAATTAGTCGTGGTATTTATTTCCTTTTATATCATACAATGTAGGATATATTTTTCCTTTATGTGAAGCAAGAAATGTATCATCAGTTGAAGTTTAGTTAAATGAAGGGAAAGCACAGATGCAACGCCAGCATGCAAGTTCTGACTTCGAGCAAACAAATGAATATGAACTGATTCCCACATCCTTTGCACATTTCTATTCAGAAACCTCTCTAATTACTTTCTAATGATTGTCCCGAGATCAATTTGTAATTACCAGCTTTTGATCATAATTGGTATTTAATGGCAGCTTACGGGAAGCACAGATCTCCAGCCAGCCTTTCTTCCCCTTCTGTTGCTGCATCCCTCTCTCTCGCTGTTCAATACACACAATCTGTTTTGTGTGCCTGCGAGCTATCTGCACACACAGCAGCTCTGAGGCATGTTTACTCAGGTTGAAGTGTTGCCAGGCCTGAGTGGAGCAGGAAGTTTATTTTTCTAAGCTTTATTTCTTTTTTAAATAATATGTGATGATTGGAAGGTCGTCGGAGGAAAAGCTTCAACCTGAAGTGATCTGTAATTCTTAAAGAATTGATATCCTTTATAAAACATTAACATCTGTTGTTCTGTTTCTTTTCCTTTGTTATTAATTATTTCATGCTCTCTCTCTCTCCACCTGTCAGTGAGCATCTCTCATGAGGAGTGGTGCTGGAAACATAAATCCCTAGAAGTGGAGGTTCTGGACTCGGACGTATTGGGGGTGGAGTTCAGACAGATTGGCTACATACTGCGGTGCTCCCTCTCCCATGCCATCACCTTGGTCAGTATTCAGAAAAACTCATTTACAATCACATCAACTTTGGTTGAAGCAGATGGTGACATAAGGCGTTTTTCGACCGGAGGAACTTTACCCCTGAACTGCATGCATTTCGACCGGTGGACCCAGGGTCTATATTTATTTATGGGGTAGTTATTCTCCCCCCTTAAAAGCCCCTGCTACGGGGGGTAGTACTTTTCAAAAGTCCCGGGACTTTCGGGGGCAGGGCCTGCAATGCTGAACGTGTCTGATTGGTAGATTAACCGCAGTGTTTTTATTCCGCCCGCCGTCCACAATAACATCACACACATCTGTGATTCTCTTGATTTCTCTTTCTTTCATTAGTTTTTATTTGTTCTATCTTTTTTGTATGTGTGTGTACTTTTCAAAAGAAGAAGCTGTGATTCTCTTGATTTAGCAGCTTGTAACAGTAGTCTTCTCTCAGTCCACCGTGAATGCGTCTCTCCCGGTGTTGCGGTTTTAAAAGTGACCCTGTAAACTGGAGACCTTCAGCTGAACGTGTCAGTGTTAGTGGAGTTTACACAGCTGTTGAAACACAGAGGGAGTTCCTGGGAATGCAAACTAGTTTAGTTGTTTATTAAGATTTCAAAATATCCTCATCAGATATTTAATGATCGTCCAAAGACGTTTATGAGGGATGCATCCGGCTGAAAGTTGGCAGTTAACAGGGTTGCTGTTTAAAACAAAACACCGGCCGATCTCTGCCACAGCCTTTTTGAGTTCAAAAGGATTTTAAAGCCGTGTGGAAACGTCTTTGCTACTCGCGCTTATCTCCTCTCACGTGTTGATTCAGTGAATCCATCTGTGATGAAATATAGCACCATCTAAAACAGCGTGAGCTGAGTCTCTTCATGCTAACAGGCTAACTGTTGTGTTGCTCATAATGATACCTGCCTGTCTGCCTGCTTCTATGGTGTCATCTGTGATGAATGGAATTCCTCTTTGTTTTACTGCCCTCTACTGGTCTGGTGGTGTAGTGCATTTACTTTTTATTTCCTCCATTCGTCACTGGCCTGATTTGCACAATCTACCCGGGACTTCAGCGCAGTTGAAACGCAGAAAACAATGGGGGCAAGTTCCGGGGAAAGTAGTTCTGGGGGCTAAAAGCCCCTGGAACTGGTACTATTATTATTGAAGCTCCAACTGTTGTCTTTCTGTGCAGGAGTTTTTCCAAGATGGCAGCAAACCCGAGAACGTCGGCATGTACAACCTCTCCAAGGGAGTGAACCGCTTCTGCCTCTCCAAGCCGGGTACAGTTCATCCCTCTGACCTCTCATTAGCTAAACATAGAGACCATTAGCATATCAAGCAAAGAGAAATATGCACCAACTGCTCCCTTATGCATGGTTACAGTGTTGGAGTTAAAAGGTCTGTGTCAAACGTATCTAAATATTAAAACAGACCCAAGTCATTAATCAAGTAAAACTGGTTTTCCAGGTGTTTACAAGGTCACCCCTCGCTCCTGCCACCAGTTCGAACAGGACTTCTACACCTATGATACGTAAGTAATGACCTCTGCACCTCTATTTCTGAGTTCATGTTCTCCTCCTCTACAGTTAATTAAAATGATCGTTAACTTCTCTCCAACAGCTCGGCTCCAAGTATCCTGACCCTGACCGCAGTGCGCCACCATATGACTGGGCTCATCACCACCGACAAGCTCCTGGACGTCACAATTACTATCAAGTACTGAAAACTCATCCAGAGGCTTTGCGTGCTAACTTAAGCTTCTCTACATCCTCTGCACCTTTCTAGCCCACTTATTTTTTCTCTCCCTCTGCACGGTCAGATCTTCTATCGAGAGCGAGCCGGCGCTGGTGCTCGGCCCCCTGAGGAGCATGGAGGAGCAGAGGCAGGAGCAGCAGCTGATGGAAATTAGGGCACGTCAGCAGGAACGGGAGCGCCGCGCGGCTGAGGAGGACGGAGGAGCCAGGGATGACAGTCCTCCTATCCAAGAGAGGGCTGATGAGCTGACGGGTCCCTTCCACTTCGATTTCTCCTACTGGGCTAGGTCAGATTCCCCTCATGTTCACATTTCCACTTCAAGTCTTTTCTCCATCTTTAACAAACAGCCTCTGATGAATGCAGGATCTCAGTGTCTCATGATGTCACAGAGTTGGCTGAGCTGAGGGTCTCTACATTAGGTTTTCTGCAATGCTCCTCAAAAACAAGCAGTTGTAACTTTGGGCATATTTCAAGACCAGTTTGATCTGGTAACAGATCACAGCCACTTACTGTAGTTGTTTATTTTTTTTTTTGCTCGGCTCACTAATTGGATGGGTTTTTGGGTTGAATGCACTTTGGATGCATCTAGGGATGTCAACAATTAATGGATACTCGATTAATTGATTGTTAAGAACTTACACGAACACATTTTTTGTTTCGATTTTCAATCATGTTGATCAAACATCATGCGGTCTCAGATTTGGTTCTGCGATCAGGGAGGTGTTTTAAGTTCAAAGCATGTTTGGATGTGAATCAGCTGACTGAAGGTGTTGCTCACAGCGGAGATGCTCAGCTGGGGGCTGCGGCTGAGTGACAGGTCTCCACAAGCGCTTTTTTTTCTCCCCCACCGGACTGATTATGACCCGGTTGCGCTCCCGGCTGACACTTGACCACGTTCACATGCTTATTTTTCTCAATAAGAACGAGTAAACAGAAAACTGGACACTGAGAGTCTGAAATATGTTTCTGTTCAGTTCTCTTGTTGAAGTCTGAGCCTTCACTTTTATGACTGTATGTCTGCAGAGATTATGTGCCTACTCCACATGTTGATATTCAGTGTGTTTAACATTTTGAACACCTCAGTACGATCCGTAGCTATTCAATACTGTCAGTTATATACATTGTGTCATGAAGGAAAATTTGATTCAGAGGAAAAAACGCATTTGGCATTGTTTTTGGACACGTTTTTTTACTGATTAATCGATAACTGATCATTAAAATTTCCAAAGATCAATCACGGAAAATACTGGAAATTTACATCCCTAGTAATCATCATGCATCATCAAAAAGTCTCTCTGCTATTATATATTGCTGTTCAGTCCTCACCTCATGTGACGGTGCACTGAGTATGTATACTGTGTGACTGTACAGGGCTGGAGAGAAGATCACAGTGACACCCTCCTCCAAGGAGCTCCTGTTCTACCCTCCTGAGGTGGAGGCCACTATCACTGGAGGTAAGATCCTTCCCACACTGTAGTCTGATAAACATGCTGTCTGTGCATATGCCTCAGTTGTAATTCTTTACTTGTGGTGACTTAGAGGAAAAAACATGTAACAAAGTTACATAAAACCTACTTACTCTCCCTCCACAGAGTCATGTCCGGGTCGGCTGGTGGAGATCGCGGGCCGTGCAGGTCTTTTCTTGGAGGGCAGTGTGTCGCCAGAGCTGCAAGGTGTAGAGATCTCAATCAGTGAGAAGGGAACTACGGCACCCTTCACTACTGTGGTCACGAATGAGATGGGAGCGTACAGGTGAGAGAAGAAGTCACCACTCCACACACACGATAAAGAAGAGCATTTAAACTAGAGATTGTAGATTAAACCAAAGTGCTCTACCTTCGACTATGTGAGAATGAAAAGCTGTCAACTCCAGCTGCTGAAGCGGAGGGACAGCCATCATCATCCTCCTCTCAGAGCAGCTGTGCTAATAACACCCAAACTTTGTATCAAGTCCTGTTAGTTAAGAATAGTGAAGCATAGTTGAAATCTGTTGTTCATGTTCATGAATTAGACAGAGGTCAATAAAGGATCATATTTATCTTTACCACTTGTAGATACATGCTATGCTAAAGTCGCATCAGAAGGATAGAAACTTTCAGTCTGTTCAGAAACAGCAGATGAAGTAGTACCAGTTTGGTCTTTCCACCAACTAACAGAAAGGTATCGATAAGGCCTCTGATCATTCCCCATCATCATCTCCATCTGTTTATGTGGGGCATTAAAATCCTGACACCTGAAGATACGCAGTCCTAACCTTCTCTTTGCTCCTCTCTGTCCTGCAGCGTGGGTCCGCTCCACAGTGACCGGCAGTACGACATCAGCGCCAGTAAAGAAGGCTTTGTCCTGAGTCCTGTGGAGGGGACGCAGGGAGACTTCAAGGCGTTCGCTCTGGCTGGCGTCACCTTCAAGGTACACAAGATCACCTCACTTCTGTACATATTACATCCAAGTTATCAGGAGCTGTTTGTTCATCTTCCATCGACCTATTTCAGCTGCACTGTCTGACACGTCTAACTTTTTATTCACTTTTTCTCTGTGTGTTGATTTATTCAGTGACGAGTGAATTCAAAGTGACAGGAAGAAAGCTTCAGCAGCGTCACACTGTGTGCTCTCACACAACATAAATAAAAGAGAAGATTAGTGATTAAAATTGAATCATTATTTGACTGTGTGCTGTGCTGCCAGTGTTTCATCTTTGAACCGCCTTTGTTAAAATAAGCCACAATTATCTACAGAGACCACGGGATCTTTGAAACGGCTAATCCCTTTTCCTCTCAGACTGTGTGATGAATCGCTTTTAAGTGTGTCAACACTGAAATCATGTTCAGTATGAATTGTTACTATTATTTTTTATTCTTATTGAAATAGAAAATTAGAGCCTCTAGACCCACCTGTCAGCCTGGATATAACCACAGTCTTAGATTGACTTTTTGAAGGAGGACAGATCTCAAGTTTTTAATCGAGCACATGAGCTCTTATTAACAAAATTATCTGTTTCCTCTGCTGCTGTGACACAGAGAGTTTAACGCATCGACTGACTCGACTCTGATCATTCTGACGGTGAAACAGATCATTTATGTCTCAGTTTACTGACATAATGTGGATCTGTAACCTCTCCTCTCTCCTCTATCTGTGCTCTAGATCAAATCAGAGGATGGTCATCCGCTGTCAGGCGTCCTCTTGTCTCTGAGTGGAGGACAGTTTCGCTCCAACCTGCTGACCCAGGACACCGGCCTGCTCACCTTCAATAACCTGGTGAGGATCCAGTGTTTTGTTCATTCTGTTTCTCCCTCTCTATGTGGTTTAAGATGTTAAATTGAGTCTGAGGAGCTGTGAGGCCAATAGAACAGATGCTTTGAATTGTCTTATTAATTTGCTAATCTAAATACTTGCTCTCTCCTCCAGAGTCCTGGTCAATACTACTTCAAGCCCATGATGAAGGAGTTTCGCTTTGAGCCAGCTTCTCAGATGATCACAGTGGAGGAGGGTCAAAACCTCAGCATCGATATAACAGGCGTTAAGACTGCTTACAGGTATAAGAATGTACAAAATGGCCCTGTCACACCTTGACAATTTAGCCAGCAGTATAAAAAAATTGGCGAATACGCTGGTGTATGAAAGTTAAATGCATGCTGGTATACGTCGTAGTACGGCGAGTAAGGATCATACTTCCAGCATATGCCTGCCATAAGTTGTAGGTAAGTTATGCGATGGTTGACACATGTTTACACACGTAGAGGTGTGTGTCTGCATGTGTGTGAGTGTGAGAAGCCTTGGAGCCCTCACTCAGTGTCAAACAGCAGAGCCTCTGAAACAGAAGCTGAAGCTGATGTTCAACGATAAAGCTGCTGTTGTTGAATTCAATGAAGTTCAAAATGTTACGTTTTTGAAAGCGCAGTCAATAAGTGTAACTTCTTGTAAAAGAAGAAAGAGCAGAGGCTGTGTTCCTGCTGGTTTCACTCCTCTGACACTCTCCAAGGCTCATCATGTTCTTACAAAGAGAGACTGCAGAGTTTCTAATAACACAGAAGTTTTTTAATCACCAATGCAACTGCATCTTATTTCAAAACTTATACGTAAAGTATACATCATCATTAACGAGTGGCAGCCTTTTTATACACTTGGTCTGCGTTATTACGCTGCTGCACGCTTTGCACAAGTGGACTATTGTTGGGCATAAGTTATGAATAAACTATGTATACATCCAAAATTGAAAAAAAAAAACATCAGCGTTTTAATGGCATTTTGATACGTTGGGAAAACGCTGGCTAAATCGTCAAGGTGTGCCATAACGCAGATGATATGTTCATTGTATTTACATGTGTCTCAAATTGGTATTTACCTTTTTAGGTGTTGATACAGAAAAATGGACAGGCTCCACAAATAGCCGTAGCACATGGATGTGATGACTGATGTGGTCTTGTTCTGTTGTTTTCAGCTGCTACGGAGCGGTGCAGTCTCTGAGCGGGGATGCAGAGAGGGACGTGGCCGTGGAGGCTGTGGGGCAGGGAGAGTGCAGCATTTACAGCGAGGACACCGTCACTGATGAGGAGGGTCGGTTCAGACTGAGGGGTCTGCTGGTGAGTACGCTAGACACATGATCAATCATGAAGGGGAAGACAGGTTTAAAGAGATATAAACACTGTCACTGCCATGGATCTTATAAGTTCATACGAGAGGACCTTACGTAAGCAGCATCTTGACATTTGCATAGACTGGCAGCATTTCTTTAAAATGCTGCACTCGTTCTGCATCATCTTGACCTTTTATGTGCACGTCTTTAACAACCTGATGGATGTAATGTTTCCTTGCAGCCGAGTTGCAAGTACCTCATTCAGCTGCGAGCGGAAGGCAACGACCACATAGAGAGAGCCTTACCACAGCACAGAGCGATAGAGGTAAGACCTGACTAACTTTGTCAATGACAAAGTGTTTTTAAAGTTTGCTGTCTAAAAACTAGACGGGGTAGTTTGAAAAACTTTTGTAATTGAATTGTAAAAATAAGTGTGGGAACCCTGTGATTATGACTTATCAGCCGCCTTATCACATGGCTCCTTTTCTGTACGCAGAACAAAAGCAGCGATAATCCCATTGCAAGTTTAAAGCTCTCAGTTCATAATTTTAATGTCTGAGAAGTGCAGCCCTCCTAATCTCTCTGGCAG
This sequence comes from Notolabrus celidotus, assembly GCF_009762535.1. NCBI lineage: Eukaryota > Metazoa > Chordata > Actinopteri > Labriformes > Labridae > Notolabrus > Notolabrus celidotus. The sequence continues at coordinate 7,472,452 of NC_048278.1, forward strand.
GGATGAAAATGCCTTAATTCCACTTAATTCTCTGTTATTATCACACCGTGTGACTTGTACAAAGCTTTATCCACAGTTCACATTTTCTTTATGAGTCCCTGGTCGTATCTCTACGTTGAGCTTTGTGTTCCCTCTCAGGTTGGCAGCAATGACATTGAAGGGGTCAACATTATCGCCTTCAGGCAGATCAATCACTTTGACCTCAGCGGAAACATCCACACGTCCCCTGAACACCTCTCAACACTATCGGTGTGAATGCTGGGCTGAGTTTTCTCTGCTTTTTTGTCCTTTTTACTGAATTTAAATTAATAGCTGCAACTCCTTTGCGATGCATAAATGGCAGCTTAGAGTTTAACTTTTTTGTCCTCTCCTCTCTTTTCCAGGTCAAGCTTTACAAGAATGACAACCTGGACAACCCAATCAGCAGTGTCTCCCTGGGACAGTCCCTCTTCTTCCACTTCCCTCCCCTGGACAGAGATGGAGAGGTATCTGCTTCAAATTCTGTGTCTGGGTTTAAAATGTTGTCATGAAGCAGGAATGATTGAATTACTTTCCTCAACGTTGTGAAGTTACATTGTGTTGTCTTCTTTTCAAATGTTGACTCACTTCTTAATGTCATCAAACATATTGATGACTGAAGACATTAACCATGGGTCAGGACGAGCTGAAGTTGGATCTAAAGTTTCCTTCCTCTCTCTCTCTCTGTTTTAGAGTTACGTTCTGATGCTGTACTCCACACTGTCCCGCTCCCAATATGACTTCACTCTGCCTCAGGTCTCCTTCACCTCCACAGGCTACCACAAGCACATCACACTAACCTTCAACCCCACTGTAAGATACTTTATTTTCCCTATTTAAAATCTTCATCAGAGCTATTTTTAGTATTCCGTCTCACTTTTGGGGTTGTCTCATCTCGTGCTTTGTGTTTGTCTCTGTTTTTTTCCAACAGCGTAAAGTGCCTGACCAGGATGTCGCCCAGGGCTCCTACATAGCTCTACCCCTCACTCTGCTGCTCCTGTTAGCAGCATACAACCATGAGAAGGTACATAATAATAATAAGAAGAAGAACTTATAATAGCACCTTTAAAAACAGATGTTTAGGATTCAGGATGACAGAATAAACTTTTACCGGACCGAGAGAAGTGTAGAAAATTCTAACAATGCAAAAAAGAAAAGTGATTAAACAGTGGACAAATAAATCATTGCTATAGAGGGTTTTAAAAAAGCATCAAAGGACAATAAAGGGGTTTTTAAGAAGAAGAGGACGTGCTGGTGGTCTTGCGATCTAAGCACCCCACATACAGAGGCTACAGTCCTCGTCGCAGATATTGCCGGCTCAACTCCCGGCCTCGACCATGTCCTGCATGTCTTTCCCCCTCTCTGCTCCCCACATTTCCTGTCTCTCATCAGCTGTCCTATCATAAAGGCAAAAAAGCCCCAAAAGAAAGAAAAGGATAAATTAAGAACATTAAAATGATGAATGAAAAAGGAAATAATAATTCTAATTTAAAAAGGTGAAGTCCCATAAAAGAAAGTCTGTAAAAGTGAGTCTTAAGAAGTGACTTAAAAGATGTCACCGACTCCGTCAGAAGCTCCCCACCTGAGTATCTAAAATTAAATTCCTGAATCTGTTAATTTAGGATCAGTCCACTGAAATGTGCCGTTACTGAAACTTTAGAATGAAGGATTTCCTGCTTCTTCTAATCTATTTCTGTATTTATTGCTGTTTAACTTGATGTGATTACAGAGGAAGTAAAAGAACTTTCAATCCAAAAGTCTTACACGCCTCTTGCTGTCCTGTTCTGCAGGTCATCCCCCTCCTGTTACAGTTTGTGAATCGTATCCAGGGAGTCCGGAGCATGGCCCAGACCAGCGGAGACAGTGCAGCTCTGGATGAAGCCAAACGCTTAGCTAAGAGACAGAAGGCTAGGCGTACATGAAGAGACATCCATGGCTCACCTCAGACCACATCGTAGTACGCTAAATAGATCACTTGCATCAGCGGTCACAGCCTCTCAGAGCACTGCTCGTAGAGGTCAGCTCTTAGAGTAGATGCTGTGGCTGCTGCCAGTGCTAGTGAACTATTTAGTTCGCTCAAATGTTACTTAAAATCTGAGCCCAACATGAATCACTCGTCTTTCGCTACCACCACCTCATCAGCCAATCAGATTCACTGGACTGACAGCTGACAGTTTGAAGGTTGTTTTCTTCGTTGTTTTATTTTTTTTTACAGAAGAGTCATTGTCAAAGAAACTGTTGATATTTAAAATAGTGTATGAGCCATTTTCTGCCTTTGTAATTTATCAATGTCACATATAATCTGCTACCTGGGTTTGGAAAGCACTTCAATGCTTTTGAATATTGTCCTAACCTGGATCAGACATCATGGATAGTCATGAGTCAGCTAGCATCATCGGGTCAATTCACACATTTGACAAAGAAGATCTTCATCAGAAAGTGGCCGCATTGTGACAAGACTTAAAGAAAACCGTCATAACATAATGATACTAAATTTAAAAAGGGTGTAGTTTAGATAAATATTAATGTGAGATCAAGAAAAGGGTCAATTAGAAGATTATGTATTAAAACTCAAAAAAGTATGTGAAAGTGAAGAAAATTGAAAATACCCATGAACTGTGGTTTCACCTTCACGGTTGGAGATCACATGAAATATTTGCAGTTTTGAAGATTTGTGCAGAAAATCAAACACAAAATGTGCTCGTCTCTGTTCTAAAGCAGACACACCAACTGTGTGCTCTGCTTTCAGTGTGGGCTCAAAAGTCCACAACAGAACTTATTATCCAGGGTTTTTGTGTAACCTAATGACACATGTTATTCAGACTCTGAACTTAAAATCTTCTCTTAATATCCACAACACTCCTACAAATGCAATTTACAAAAGAATGGTTTTCCTTCAATTCAACACGTCTAAAATTCCCTTGCCCTCTTTTGAACCCATTCCTTTTTCTTTAAACTGACAAGTCCTCAAGCTGAAGAGAATTCTCTAACCACTAACTAAGATTGAAAAAACAGCCAAAGACTTTGACAAGCTAATAGATGCTTCGTCTCTTTGTCAGCCTTGTCACTTAAATGTAAAAACACCCACGAGTTATGTAATGCACTCCACTTCTGGTGGTGTTTTATAAGCTGTTAAATGTGATGCAAGATTGACTTCATGTCAGTTTCTCCATTAACTCAGGAAAGTGGTGGTGTGTGTGGAGCGCTAAAAAGTAGTTTTTAATTGTGAGGAGATATTTGTGTTAGGGGGGCTGGGATGGTTGGGTCCGAGGTCTGCAGGGGTTTACTAATAGTTGATTAATTTATTAATGTTTAATCAGATGTGAATGATAACTTGTATGCTCACAAATATCTTTCAGCAGTGTGTTTTTTTTTTTTAATGATATGTTGTCAATGATGTGTTTCAAATAATTTTGCGACTCACATTAAAGTTGTGTAAACGAATGAGACTACCTACAAAAAGTATTTCTCCATTTAAAGTTAAACTCTGAAAATGATCATTATTATGATTTCTTGAGCTCATTGTTTCATCCTTGAGCTGTGCGATGCACTGAAAAATTTGCAATTAATAGATCTGCTCAGTGGTGACTGATGATGAACAGCCACGTTGTCTTTACCGAGGTGAAAGGTCTTCTAATCAGTCCACATTAAGAAGAAGTTGACTAGTTTGTTTAGGCGTGGGAGGGAGGGTGAGGGAGGGGGATTTGTTGTTATTTGGTCAGAACCTGTAGATTTTTGATGATTAATAAAAACTGACTGAAAGGACAGTGGCTTGACTCCTATGTGTTTTAGTCTGTAGGGGGCAGTGTTACTTTAGGCATGATTATTTCATGTTAGAAATAAATGCAGATCCCATCCTTCAGGGAGAAGAGTGCGACATCCATATTAGTGGATTATCCAAAAATGTGGCCTACCTTAGAGAAAAAATATGTGGACACATCTCAATCTCAGGCAGTTTGTAATGATGTTAACTGATTCAGGACACATTCTCGTATAGAATTACAAGAATACAGGCTCTGATGCAGGGGTTCCCAATCTTTTCAGCCCATAACCCCCAAAATATCGGTGCCAAGGACTCGCGACCCCCACTGTCCCTCAAAGTGATTTAATGTGGCTTCATTTGGCTGGTCTGCAGAAAATGACCCTACCTATATGAGCATGTGTCTGTGTTTCCTGTGATATTTTGAATTAACCTACTGCTACTGATGCTTTTGATAATCAACTGTTCACTAACCCTAAACTCAGGAGTCATTTGGCAAAAAGAAAGGCAGGAAACTAATTACATTTTCTATTTTCAAGGTTAGCTACTATTTTTGTCGATACTATTTACTATAATTGGTAAAATGTACTATTTTCTACCCGATATAATATACCCAATAAAAAGTACTTCAAAATATAAAGATATGACGATACATGACAAATTAGAGCTGTCTTCTTTTATTTTAAACTGTGCCATGTCTAACAAAATGAAAAAATGTATCATAGGGGCACCCTATAAAAGTGCTCCAAAATTACAGAAAAATTTCGAACTTGGGACCAAAAATTCCTAGAACAACAAATGATGGAACTGTAAACTTGGTGTTCGGTTCACCCATTCCTGGGACATTTCAGCCTTCCCTGGTGAAGGCACAGTCTCCTAGACACAAACAGCTGAAGGAGAAAGAAACAAAAAATCACTATTGCTGGGTTAAAATCAGCCGAACACGTGCCTGTAGGAAAAAGCAGGTTTTGGAGAAGGGAAAACACCCAATCCTTCAAAGACGTCAAAGACGATGCTGAAGCTGCCCAGGGACCCATGACACTCAGACAAACGCAACATAATGAAAATCATGTAAATGCGTTTGCTCGGTGAAAATCACCCGGCGATAGTGTTCTAGGGTTTAAAAAAACATTCTTGAAGACATCTCACGACCCCCCATTTGTGTCTCGCGATCCCCCAGGAGCTCTATCGGACAAGCTCTCTTCCACTTAACTGAGTTTCAACCTAAACTTTTTGTACTATTGTGAAAGTATTTCCAGTTTTTCTTCACACCCTGTCTTGAGAGCTTGCCCACTGCTTCTCCACACTGTCCTGTGGATAATGTAAAAGTGTGAGATAACAGATTCAAATAAACACTGTAGTCTTCAGGGAACTGCAGGAACCTTTCGCCCACTGTGTCACTGAGTAATGCTATCTTAAAGCAATACACAATCGGATTAATATCAGAGCTCATGGACAAAGTCATCAGTGACTGAACATTAGGCTTTGGGGTTTCTTAATACCAAACAATGGCTAATCCGTGCAGTTAGATGTTGGAGGGCGAAAAAAACACTTAATTTCCTGTCCAGTTTCCACCGTTCACTAATAATGGCCTAGACATATCATTCATCAACAGAACGAGCACAGGAAATTACATCCAGCTCGTGATAAATCTAACATTAGGATGCTAAAATATTAGCAAAAGTAATTTGTTTGTGCTAGCTGGAATGTAGCTGGTTAGTGTTATGAAGTTGGTTGTGTCTGAGCTTAGAGTGTAGTGTTTGTTATTAGATGGGACATCAATCAAGGAAATATGTTTTGTGTCTTAAAGTTTTGCCATAACAAAACATGCAACTGGCCTTTTCACAATAAAGTTAGCATTTTTATAACGGGAAAAACAACAGAAAGAGAAACGACAATGTTTTCACCAAAAATCAAACATTTCACAAACTGAGCTTGCTTGGTCTAAATTTAAGTTATTGACTATAGTGAATAAGCTAGTATTTCACTAACTTGAAGCAGAGCAGCCATTCGTCATCCACTGCTTAGGATGAATTAGCTACATGAGCTGCTAATTAGCTTATTAGCTCATGAGCTAATTAGCTTATTAGCTAATTAGCTAAAACCTCTGGTCACCTGTTTCCTGTTTTCAGGCACATGGATTCAACTTAGCCGGACCGCTGTTGACACAAAATTCCATCATGTATAGTCAGTTTTTGTGTTATCGTCAACTTCACCACCCATAAACACCACACCTGCAGTGTTGTTGATGTATTGAGCAAGTCATAAAGTATTGTTTTGTTTTTAAAAGGGTCTTGAGATAACGTTTGTTGTGATTAGGCGCTATACAAATAAAGATTGACTGATTGATTGACGTCTTTAATATTTACATGAAAATTAAGCTTTTTCACTATCTATAAAAAAGATACAGAAGTCTAGGCTTTCGTGACTTTGATATTGGGTGAGACCCAGACCAAACACAAGCTTGTCAAGTTGCTTGTGCAAACATGGCATCAACAATGTAACTTTGTGTACTTGCACACCAAACAGGAGAACAACTTTGGCTTTGCTTATCGTCTTATATATATTGTAAGTCCAAGTTTTACCTGTTCTATTTTCTTTTTTTTAAAGTTCAACTTCCAAGGAAATAAACCTGAAGGGATCGGACACGTTTGGCAGTAATATGAGGATAAATCTGAGAGCTAATTTACCAGTCAGCTAAAAGAACCACAACAATGACATAACACCTTAAAGCAGCACAATAGTGAGCTGTGTACATCCAGCTTTTGGCTAGAGTTGCACAAATTACCTCTCAAGTATTTAGAGGTAATAGATTTTTCTTATTATTTATTCCCTGCCATAGAGTTCATATTCACAGGTATACTAATACACTGAATAGTAAAATTGGACATATGGCATTAAAACAAAGCCAATTAAAAAGATTGTTTACATTCAGCAGCAACACCTTCCATCAGACCTTGAATGTTTGGCAGAAGCTAATACTAATGAGGCTCTGAGACATTGTTTACTGCAGCAGAGAGCCAGTAATCTTTATCGTTTTAGATTAATAAAATAAGTCATGATGGCAATAGCTTGTGTGAAATGCACAATAACAACAAGCTGATATTACATTCAAATTCAGTGTGCTTTATACAAATAATAATATACATCGTTTTTCATTGAGGGTATATGATGTATCCTTGGATCAGTTTCCAGATACAAAGCTAAAGCACAATAGTTATGTGCGTGCTAGTGTTTGTGTCAGAGTATGTGTGATTGTGTGAGAACACGTGAAAGATAAATGTGTTTTATCACATATAATAGGCCAGATTCAGAGGCGGGGAGTGGAGGAAGTGGTGATATAGAAAAGGAATGGTGTCCAAAAAGCACTGGATGAAGCTTGAATTCAGTTGATATACATAGAGTCCACAAAAATTAAAATGAAATGATACTAGAAATAAAGCTGTGGATCTTATTTCTTTGCTGGATTTGTTCTGTGTAAGAAGGGGTTCTTTTTCGCAAAAAGTAAAAAAAACTGCATTTTGACAGTCAAATATATCACTCATCGAGAATCTTTGCTGAAGGGAAAGTAAAACGGAGGCTACTGTGCAGAATGCTGTACACAGGGATGGACAGCAACCAAGTAAATTAAGTTAAGATATCAGAATACACTGCGAGCACAATTATTAGGCAGAGTATTTTTGTGAATGTTAAAAACTATGTTAACAGTTGTTTTCAAATTTGTCAAGAAGTCAGATAGTGAATATATTTCTTCAACTGTGTGGTTCGGCTGTATTTTAAATAAATACAGAATCTGCAGAAATGAGCGTGCCAAATTATTATGCAAGTTGGTGATAAGAGCATATAACTTGTAAAAATTCAAAACTAGGCACAATTTTAAACGTTCTGTTGATTGAAAATAATAATATTTACTACAACTGTATTCAAACTTCAACAAAAACAACAGTTTTCTTTACATTTGTATACAAAATAAAACTGTTAATGTCTTTTAAAACATTTCAAATCTAAAGTGTTTCTCAAATGTCCAATATAACCTTTTCTTTCAGTGAGGGTCAGAGGTCACTGGTAAACTGATTTAGTGAGGTTTCTGATGACTTCTCTGCTGACTCTGTGAGCTGTGTTTTGTATGGCTTTCCAAAGAGGCTCTTTTGAGCTGTATTTCTTGCCATTACTGTAAATTATCTGCTTTATTATTGACCACAAGTTCTCAGTCGGGTTGAGATCGGGTAAGCAGGTAGGCCAGTTCATGAAGCGATCCTCTTTTGTATTTTCCTCCATGGAGGAAAAGACATTCAGCTAAAGTGAAAAAGATGCTAGTGTTCATGCATGAGCACAATGCACCGTCACATGCCTCACGTTATTCCCATAGACTGTATAAAATATGGACGTAGTATCCGTGACGTCACCCATCTGTTTCTGAACGCTGTTTTGAAGCCAATCAGCAGCGGCAGCCATATTGCTTCTGTCGGGCCAGTGTGATGTAAAGAGGCGGGCTTTGAGCCTCAGAGCCAACAGCTGCAGTGTTCCCACAGGCAGCTGTGCCTCTCATTGGAAGACTAGTAATCTCAATATCTTCGAAATTGCCGCGTTAGAAAAAAATTCACCCCCCTCACAGTGAGAGGACATCGAGAAATTAGCTATCCAGACTACACTCATCTTTTGTACCAGGCTGTAAACATGTTTATTTCTGCTCTAAAGATCGTCTTTTTCCCATTCATGTGTATGTGACTTCCGGTACTTCCGGAGCCAGCCTCAAGCAGATCCTCGATGAACTGCAGCTTTTAACACTTCCGCTTTGACTCATATTTTTTAGACCGGAGGTTGCCGCTTGGTTATTCCCAGGACAGGACGGCATCTCAGGGCTTTAAAGAGGATCGCCTCATGAACTGGCCTGCCTGCTCACCTGATTTCAACCCGACTGAGAACTTGTGGTCAATACTGAAGAAGATCATTTACAGTGATGGCAAGAAATACAGCTCAAAAGAGCCTCTTTGGAAAGCCATACAAGGTGCAGCTCACAGAGTCAGCAGAGAAGTCATCAGAAACCTCACTAAATCAGTTTACCAGTGACCTCTGACCCTCACTGAAAGAAAAGGAGGTTATATTGGACATTTGAGAAACACTTTAGATTTGAAATGTTTCAAAGACATTAACAGTTTTATTTTGTATACAAATGTAAAGAAAACTGTTGTTTTTTTTAAGTTTGAATACAGTTGTAGTAAATATTATTATTTTCAATCAACAGAACTTTTAAAATGGTGCCTAGTTTTTAATTTTCACAAGTTATATGCTCTTATCACCAACTTGCATAAAAATTTGGCACGCTCATTTCTGCAGATTCTGCATTTATTTAAAAATACAGCCAACGTAATTTGAAAAGCATCATTTTAACCACACAGTTGAAGAAATATATTCACTCTCTGACTTCTTGACAAATTTGAAAACAACTGTTAACGTAGTTTTCAACATATTCACAAAAATACTCACATGCCTAATAATTGTGCACGCAGTGTATATTCAGTCAGAAATTTCATCCTTTTTGGATCTTTTAATCAGGAAATTATAAGTTAAGACACAACATCCCATCCAGTCCATCCATCGGTCAACTTTACCGCTCATCCAAGCTGTCATTGGGCTCGAGGTGGGGTACACCCTGGACAGTTCACCAGCCTAACATACAAAGGGCTAACATACAAAGACCGACAACCATTAATGCACACACTCACACCTACGGGCAATTCACAGTGACCAGTAATCCTGGTGAGCATGTTTTTGGAATGTAGGACAAAGCTGGAGTACCTTGCAAGAACCCACGCATACACGGGGGAGAACATGCAAACTCCACACAGAAAGGAGGTCAAACCAAAACTAAGAAAATGTCTGCAGCAGGTAAGTAAATACAATAATATATATACAGTTTATGTGATGACAATGATCATATGGATTACTACAACATGAAGTATATATAGTATTATTATTATTATTATTATTATTGATAACAATAATAATAATTTGCTACTGAGACCAAATATATGAAAAATATGTTAGACAACCAAGAAAACATCCACTCGATTTGTTTTCTTGGTTTTCTATACTGCTTGGATCCCTATCAAAAGAGCACCTCAAACTTACACCTCTTTTGAGTCCAGAAAGCGCTCCATCCTTCCTCCATTTTTTGTATAAGAAAGTATATGTTATGCTTCGGAACTCTCATCTATGTCTGTTCTTGACATTAAGACAGACACATATTCGACTTGGCAAAAGGAGCTTATGTGGATCTTATGCTTGAGCAGCTTCCCCTCTTTACCCTGTCCACTCCTGTGAAGCGTGGTGTTTATCTAAGAGCTCCTAGCCTAATACTCAACCTTTAGACAGAAGAAGAGAGACTGCACTGGACTCCGCCACCAATTAGTGCGGACCATTCTGTTTGAAGCAACCTGATGAACAAAATGAGTAACAAAACTCACCAGAATCAGAAGTATGATCAAATGACCTGTTATAGACACGAGTCAGTTTCGCCTTGAGAAAACCTATCTGGGTATTCTCTCTGCCACTGACACTTTGCCTACAGCGATGGTTCTGGTACAATTTGCTCTCATTCTGGTGTATTTTCTGGCAAACAGCTGTTTCATGGCAGGTATCACTCCCTGTCATTACCAGCACTGTCAAAGTGCTATCTACCTTACAAAGCCTCTAAGTAGCTCCCATTATGTATTCTAAGAAACCTTGAGGGCTTATAAGAAGTCCCATCAGAAATTGGTTTAGTGGATAGGCTTTTGAAACAAGATAATGTGCAGTATTTGTTGAATTTTGCACATCTACAATAATACAGGTAAATCCTTAACAGACATAAATGAAGATTTGTTGTCTCAGTGTTCGTCTTTTTTATGTTTCTTGAATACAAATGGTCTAAAAGCTTTATTGAAAATCCGCAGCATTATGACTTTTCCTGTGTCTGCTGCATTGGCATCAGTGTGTCACCTAGCATAACCCCCTCTCAATTCATGTCACCCCACGCTCCAGTGGCACGCTGCCCAGGCTGAGTCACCCCTACCAGTCATAATGCATTGGCCAGGACACAAGTCACTGTAGAGCACAGAGGGGAGAGAGGGGCACAACACACCGTCTGTGGCACATTAATACCAGACGTTTGATGAGAAGGCCAGAGAAGGGGAGAGGAATTGAATATTCATGGGGGGATGATGACAAGATGGGCAGCGGAGAGGACACTGTGTAATAGTATCTGCTGTCTTCTGTCTGTGGGAGCTCAAGTGTGTGTGTGTGTGTGTGTGTGTGTGTGTGTGTGTGTGTGTGTGTGTGTGTGTGTGTGTGTGTGTGTGTGTGGAAACACGACACATCCAGCAAGTTTCTCTCAGAATAAGAGGTGTGTCATGTCACCCCTCTATTAAAGCTAAATCTTGCTCCGTGGCAGATACAGTGAAAGCTGAGGTCGCTGTGTCTCCATTAATGCAATCAGAGATAGCGGGAGAGCACAGAAGGCTTTAAAAGTCAAACCATACATACACACTATGACTCAGAGTTTAAATATCACAGTTCTCTCGGGGCTTAGTCATACGATCTTTATGACAGCAACATTTTAAAATCAGTCTGTTACAATTATATCCCCACAAGTATTGTGTTGGTTTTAAGTGGCAAAACAAATATGGGACATGCAAAGGATTCAACTCTGATGAACTCTGACACTGATGATCAGCTGAATAAGGTCTTTAAGTCTGAAATGCAGCAACACATCTTATCAGCTGCTGCAAACTCAATTTAATACAGCCCTTCACTGCAAAACACTTACATGGTATGAATCACGGACTAAATATGGACGACATGCTTCCATCTCCTGCTACTGCAAAGACATGACGCCAACATACTGCCACGATAGGCAACAGACACTTATCAGTTGGTGTTTGTAATTTTTCTTAGTCCGTTCCTTCTCTACTCTGCTGCTGGAGTCACTTTCATCAAGAGAGCTGTCAATAATGATGTCACAACCTCTCTTTTTAGCATCAAATAACTAATTAAAATTCTTAAAAATGAACAAATGCACATAAGTCAGCATGATAAGAACTGTCATGACAGAATGCATGTTTGAGGAAAATGTATTTGAAGGACATTTTAATTTTAGTTTGACCTCCATCTGTTAATGTGTGGGAGGCAGGGTTTATGATCTATACTGCAGCCAGTCAGCAGGGGGAGCTCTAAATCATTTGGCCTCACAGTCAGTGAACATTTACGGCATCCATTTGTATATACAGTCATTGATTTGTTCTGATCTAGATGACAAAATGATACATTGTGTTCACCTATGTCCAAACGATTCAAGCTAAGGAGGAAAATGGAACGCTGTTTTGGGACAACTCCTTCAAACGATCCAGGTGTAGAAGCAGCATGAGAAATTTGAAGCGGGGGTCTCTGTCAGATACTAACGCTGTATATGAGGTCCTTAGCATGGCAAAGTTAGAGAATGACAGTCAGGGTCTAAATGATTTGGTTTCACTTGCAGGGAGTGGTTGTGCTGCCCTCTTCTTATACAGACTACATTATGAAAACACAACTACAGTTTTCTAGAGTTGTATTAACAACAGATCACATCACTACTGCTAGTAAATTATTATGTGTGTCCCACTATGCTTTTTCATCATTTTTGACTCCCCTCAAGCCATTGAACTTTATTTTTTCTGGCCTGTTACTTTAAGTTTTCGTCTACCTTATCTCATCTGCTTCATGCAACCGAAACATCCCAGATGTTCTCTCTGATATTGGTGGATGCGTTTCCAAATTGACGTACCTACTGGTCTGATGTATGACCAGATCTCTGCCAAGGGCGTGATGGGTTACCGCACTGAGCTTCAAGAGTTTCAAGGGCACACAAGGATGAATTCTGCTTTGCCAATGCTAGAAAGGAGAAGCTATACTTTTTGTTTCTTCAATTTCATTCTCAAATTAATTATCAAAATGTCTACCCTTTCCTGTTTGGACAGATTTAACAAGCCGAATTTGAAATTACATCATCATAAAGATGTTTTACCAATGGTTTAAAAATGAAGATAAAAGGTTAAACTTTTGCCAGCTCATCATAACATGAAAATATTCAAACTTTAGTTGCATTCATCTTTTTCGTATCTCTCTCTCTTTTTCACATGTCACTGAATAGTAATTCCTCTCATTTTTGCTCACACACACAAGTGTGGCATCTAACACAAACATACTGTACCTCCCAGTGTGAGCCTTTAGTACCTGTTTTCCAGCAGTTCACAGTGTAGTGTGAGTCTGGCACGAACACTGTCTTCTAATCCTCTGCCTGTCCACAAATCTCTGCTTGAAACACGTGTGTGACCTCGACCTCGGCCACTGGCTGTCCTCAGCACACTGTCCACTCCCCCCTGCATGAGGTCAATAAGGTGGACCCTCCTCCCTCCAGCTCTGTCTGACCCTTGTGAGGTTTCGCTGTGCCTTCCCTGCAATGCTCAAATGCCTAACAGATCAAACGAGCGTTCTTGCTTGCTTGTCATTCAGCAAGGTCTCTGTAGCCGCCGACCCATTGGCTATAAGAGATTTTTGTTAACGGGCATGGTGATAAAAGCACAGACATTATGGTAATAAAAAGGCTGACAGGCTCTGGGGTGGACTGACTCTCTATCTCTCCTCCTCTTACTCCATCCATCTCATTTTGTCTCCTCTCCCTTCCCTCATCGCTCTCTTCAGCTCCTGGTTCCGATACACTGGTGCCATAGTCTATACTGTCATCTGTACGGTCAACGGAGCCTGACGAAAAGGGCGGAGGAGTGAGACAGAGGGCGGTGAAAAAGAGACAGAGGGTTGTCTGGTGTGTATATACGTGGGAGAAGTTGATCAGACTGGAGTTGTAGAAGTCCTTGAACAAAGTCATGTTGTGAAGGAGGACAAAAGAGGTGGGCATGGCTGCTGACATGCTGGAGGAAGCCCTGACCAAAAGGCTTCCACACACCAAGACCTTTTCTTAGTGCACAAGCAGGATGAGCCTTGAATTTTAAATATTTAACATCAGCTTGCAGCGCAACCAGTATCGATTAATTCCCGGACAGTCATTAAAGCTGCCTCTGCAGACCAGGTGTGGGCCTGACTTAATTCAAACAGCTCTGTGATGGGGTTTTTTTTGCATAAAAAGTTGGGTTTGAAATCAAAGTTTTGTCTAATTTATGAGTGGAATTATTCATTTTATTCAAATGTGCTACAAGTCTTGCATTATTTCCGATAATGTCCTATGAAATGTGTGAGCTCTGCTTTGGTTATCAATGCTTGACATGGCTGGTGAATAAAAATTACACTATTCTGAAAATACTTTTATAAGTTAGCTCAGAGGCATAGCTGTGGCACACATTTAACAAACAAGATGTCAGAGCTGGACTCGGAGCCAGTGAGTTACGTTTTTGTCAGCCCAGTCTGATAGAAACAAGGTTTAAAATCCACGGCTGTAGTGATAATGGGTAATTTCATCATTGTAGATGATTGAGGATAATGACAAGGAGGAACACCCAAATTAAAGTTTGAGCGTCTCCTCATCTTACCCTTCACACTTTGCTGAGCCGGGGAGGATACTGATGGTGCTGTCAGTAAGACACACATGTTGTGATTAGCTGGATATAGCTCGGATGTCTTATTAATTGGATTAATTAAGTGGGCGAATAGTCAACCAAGTGATAGCATAAGGAGGTTTTGTGTGCAAAATTAATTTGATAGGTGTGAATTGCATATGATCAGGAGAGCTGTGGAGATGTGGGTGTGCAACAGTAAGGCTGTAAGAGGCATTGAGTGATAAAAAGAGGTATAGTGTGTGTGTGTGTGTGTGTGTGTGTGTGTGTGTGTGTGTGTGTGTGTGTGTGTGTGTGTGTGTGTGTGTGTGTGTGTGTGTGTGTGTGTGTGTGTGTGTGAGGAGAGAGTGAAATCCTTGCTGACCTCCACTGTGGGTTTGCCTGAGGATGAGGAGATGACACTGTGGGAATGGATAAGCTAGTGTGGGCGGTCTCTGGTGCAAGAGGGAAGATACAGGGATGGAACACAGTCAGAATTTAAATGCGCTTTGTGCAGCTTTTACATCAAATATTCATTATCACATTAATTTGGAGACATTAATGCATTGAGAGGGAACAATCAAAGCTGAAACAATTGGCAGCGTCTTCAGCCACTGTGCGGCATTTAAAATAATACCCCGCTGTGCTGAAATTTATTTAAATACAGAGAATAAAGGACGCAGTGCATCAAGTGGGAGCAGAGGAAAGCCTGTGCAGTGCTTCAAATCACAAATAGTGGAAAATGATGGGGAATAATCCGTCAACAGAGTTTCAACGAGGAAAGATTAGTCAGACATGGGCAAGTATGACCCCACAGTGAATTCTATTGGAAGGACCAGGAGTTTATGATAGTGATTAAGAGGTGGGGTGAGTAATATAAGAGTTGATTTTCAAAAACAGCTTGAATGTTCTTACAGTGAAGAGCGATTTCAAACAACTAATGGGTTCCTGAAGAGCTGGTTTAAGGATGATGACATCATTTTTGAATGATCTGGAGGAAAAGAGATGATGAGAGACAGCGTGAATGGAAGAAATGCCTGAAATGTATTGACAAATGGATTTAGGTCTATTATTTGGGAAATGTGCTGATGTGACAAGATTGATCTATTTATTTCACTCGCTCATTGCAGCGTTTACATTATTGCTTTTTTCTATTACACCTATGTAACTCTCAGTTGCTATTCAGATCCTTGAGTTTAAGTTTGATTGCTCTATGACATGTTATTATTATTATTATTATTATTATTATTATTATTATTATTATTAGTATTAGTGGTAGTAGTAGTAGTAGTAGTAGTATATGTATAGATTTGTATTCTATCTTTATTTATCTGTTTTTATTTTTACTTTTTTTATTTACTTACTTATTTAAAGTAATATCTTATCTTATCTTATCTTATCTTATCTTATCTTATCTTATCTAATCTTAATAGATTCAACAGAATGGACAAGCTACTCCGTGCTAACGTGACTGGAGAATGCAACTCCCAAGAATAAAAAAAGACAACTATTGGTTAAGCAAAAGTTTAAAAAAATAAAACAGAAGGTAGTCAGGTTGATTATGTTTTGTGAATGAAAGGGGGTGGTGGTGAAAGATGTTGAAAACACAGTGATTATCCCTGTTTTTTTGCCAGGGTATTTTTAATAATGATTTAATGTTTGTCAGCCTTACAGGAACACTGGTTCAGTATTCAAATTCAATTAACCATGAACAAATCCCACACTCAAGACACACAGTGGCCTAATGTTGGACTTTAATATCTATCAGCGGATGATTTATCGAGTCTTATTGCTTTTCAAACACTTCTCCTGAATCATATCCAGACATCTCACCAAGAGGAAATACAGAGAAACCGTCAGCTTTAGTGATACCAATCTCAAACACCTTACTACCCCTCTGTTTCCAGATCTCTCCATCCAACATACGTGTGTGTCTGTCCCTCTGTTTGTATCATCAAAGAGCAGCTGGTGGCAGGCGATGCCCTGTGGAGTGTGTGTCTGTCCAGCAGAGCCATTTGACAGCAAACAGCCAGTGCAGCACACAAAGGCCTGCCAGCTTGTTCCAATTTAATGCTGGCTGCTCTCATATGTGAGTCCCAGCGGTGACCCTGTGACCCAGGCGCTACAGAGTGGCGGACTGTTAATAGCTCTGCAGACATAGGTAATGAGGTTATCAATTAGAGGGAGACTTGTGCTCGTTTGTCCCTGTTATGATGTCATGTTTTCAAAAGGGCTCGTGAGGAAGGGGAGCTGGTTGGGAATTTGTAATTGTCATTTCATTAAAGCATGCATGAGCCGGTGTTCCATAATGTGTTGTTTTGTTGTGAGCAGATGTTTCCAATGCAAAGAAGGTTTCAGGATTTGCACAATAAATTACCCAGACAAGACTACGAGTGATGATGGCCCATTATCCTGAGAAGGATAAACTGTATAATAACCATGCAGCAGTTAATGAAGTTCCCTCACTTCATTAACATTCTGGTCTCACTCTCAGGCGCATGCAGAACACAAAGGTTTGCACATGTGTTTCTGCACCTGGTGACTTGCCTATAAAAGTGTGACTGGTGTGTGTTGTAGGAGGTCACTCAGTATTCCTCTCAGCGGCCGTCCAGACGCTGTGGGGCGTGAGGGTCCCAGGAGGTGAACAGACAGAAAAAAAAAAGCTCAGGCCAGAGATCTTATTCTCTCCCAACATCCAAAAGCCTCCGAGGCCATGCATTATTCACGTAGGAAGACAAGGAACCTCAGCATGAGGGATGGCAAGAGGAAAAAGAGAAAGAAGGAGACAGCAGCAGGTGGAGAGATGTGAGGATGACAGCACCTGGGCGCAGAGATGTGTGTGAAAGAGATAAGCTGATGGAAGGACAGATAGACTGCCAGCTACAAGATCAAAAGTGAGATGAAGTTAGCGTCATGCTAGAACACGCTGCTCAGAAGCTGTTAAGAGCTACATGTTGCAACAAACACTCAAGCTTTTGATTTTGTTGATTAGCTCACCTTCAGTCAGAGGAAAGAACCAATCAGTGAACTACTGTGATCATTAACACTGCTGTGTTTGTTTGGGCTACATCCTGCATGAACATGATTTCAATGGAACAGGTTAATGACCGCTGAGCTTATCAATATAAACTCCAACAGTGTGTTCATTTAAAAAAAAAAACAGGGCTCAATAGAAAAGCAGTTTGTTTATTTATTTTCTAAATCAGAAAAGCTTTAAACCCCCTTTTTTCTCTACTTGCACAATGTCAGGGGGCAAAGTTTGCAGCTTGAAAAGGGTTGAAGAGTATTAGCTATAGACTTGGACTCTTACCTTGAGAGCTTGTGGACGCTGTCATGATTTAGGAATAATGGAG
This sequence comes from Notolabrus celidotus, assembly GCF_009762535.1. Taxonomy (NCBI): domain Eukaryota; kingdom Metazoa; phylum Chordata; class Actinopteri; order Labriformes; family Labridae; genus Notolabrus; species Notolabrus celidotus. The sequence goes on from NC_048278.1 coordinate 7,490,145, forward strand.
TGATTATCAGCAAAATCAATAAGTCAATTAGGTAATTAACTGATGAATAAATGACTCTCAAGGAATGCTTGTGTTGCTTCATGTCTGTTGGCTCTTTGCTAACACAAAAACTACAACCCTGCCACACAAAGATGAAAGGCTGGATTCATGCACTTTTTTCCTTTTCCTTTTAATAGATGAATATAAAGAATGTTTATTTGCACTGTATTCACTGGATGTAAATTTCATCTCATTGTCTGATAACATTTTTATTTCCACTTCAAAATTGAGATCATGTCAAGTTTTATTTAAACCTTGTTTTACAATTTGAAGGATGCAAAAATCAGCTCAATAAGAACCATCTTTGTAGTATAATAATAATAATAATGATCTAGATTGCAATAAGTGACTGTATTTTTGTTAGAGCAGCTCAGTTTTGATAGCTCTAAGCAACATGGTAAAACATGAAGCAGGACCAGCAGCAGCAGAACAGAACAGAAAAGGTGTAGTGGTAAGCGCACCGGGACACAATAGTTCGCACCTGTTTGCCGTGGTTGCTCTGAGTTCACGAGTGGTGGGTAAGTTGCACTCCTGGAACAAACCCCTTGATAGACTGCCTCCCCTCTGCTGGCACCCCTCACTTCTCCCTCCCATTTTGCTAATTTTAAATCACCTTGGACTGAAAGTGTCCTTTTCTAAGATAAAATAAACAAAAAATATTGTAATAAACTTTAATACATCTCCCTAAACTGACTAATTTAAATCTTTACTGCAATAACTAATCCCTTTCCCTTTACAGATATTCCCATTTTAAATTATAAACACATTTACATTTTCTTTTGAACCACATCTCTGTCTAAATTCAGTTGTTGAACCTGTGTGCCTTTTTATTCATTAAAGTGTTTTTTTATTTCCTGGGGTGAAATTCCCCAGGTGGCGTTGTCGGATCAGTTACATTTTTTCTTTATTTATTTTACGTCAAACTCTTAGTGGCGCTCCCCTCCACCTTGCCACACAAGCATGAGCAATCACAGTGAAAAGACAGACACAGCATGAAGCGTTAAGACCTGCAGGCTTCACAAAGGCTATTCTCTATATATGTCTTGGTTGGTGCTAGTAGCCCTTAACAACCATAATTGTGATATAGAGAATGTGTTTACATGCTCTTTCTTGGAAGGTGCAATAAAAAGTTTGATACCACTTGGAAGCTACAACCAGGAGAATCAATTTAGAGGTATCAAAAACTGAGGCGCAGGACAAAAGTTTGGCAGACTAAGTTCACATGGATTCTGCTGTAGGCATCTGTAAGTTAATTCTGATTCCTTTCTTTTCTTTTTTTTAAACTAATGGATAAGTCAAAAAGACAAAATTGGTTGTTCAATGGCCGGCCAACTACAAACTGAGTCTGTGCTGTTCAGGAGTATTTGTGTCTTGTGTGTTGTTAGCTGAACTAGAGGAAATAGTGTTTATATAAAACGAGAGAAAGACACACACGTCGCTCTTGCCTCCTCTCGTCTGTATTGAGTCATATTTCAATGCAAACTGTCATAACAAATGCACATTGTCACATTGGGGGAAAGACTTAAGCAGGACCCAGAATTTAAGATAAAAAGGTTTTAATCAACAAAAGGTATACAAACCAAACTCACTTAAATGTCCAAACACTAAATCTAGAAGAAAACGCTGGGGAAACACAGGGACACAGAACACAGGAGAGACGGACACAGGGAAGACGAACAATGATCCAACAAGGGACAGGGGAAACAGAGGAACTAAATACACAGAGTAGTTAACACAGGTGTGGAACACAGGTGAAACTAATGAGGGGAATCAAAAAGGAGGGAAACACACAAGGACAGGAAGTAACTAAACTGGAAACACAGGGATCAGAACTACAAAACAGAGAACACAAGACAATACGAGAAAGTACAAAAAGAGACATGGATCACAAAACACACAAGAGACACAAAGAATAACTAGTACAGAATAAACACAAGAGAAACCAAGGCATGAAACACATGGAAAAACTGAACTAAACATCAACTCATGACACACATATTTCAAAGCTTGAACATGTTTACAAGCACACTCAGTTTCAGGACCACAAGAATCGTTTCAAGTGTATCTTTTTAACTCGATTATTTCTGAACTCATGACCTATGCATTGTATTTATAACCTTATAACTTATTACCAATTTATTAATTTCCTTTCTTAAAAGAAAATATTACCATGTTTAACAACAACAATTTACTTTAGTCATCCAGCAGCAAAAGCTGCCTGTTCAAACTGGCTTGCCAGGCAGATAATCAGTCTCAATCAATCAATCAATCAATCAATCAATCAATCAATCAATCAATCAATCAATCAATCAATCAATCAATCAATCAATCAATCAATCAATCAATCAATCAATCAATCATTATTTGTATAGCGCCAAATCACAACAAACGTTATCTCAAGACGCTAATAATCAATAAGCTTGAGCGTGAGACTAAATATATAAATGATATCAATAAACCTTAATATTTAACCTAAGGTGCCGTTTCCAGTCTGACTAAGTTTACTGAAGTCTAATTCCTTGTGCATGCATACGTACTCAGCCGATCAAGTTGATTTTGATTCTTTTGACACAGTTAATGATCTGGCCTAAACATATCCTCAATATAACATTTACTATCCTGTGGCTCAGGTTTGGACCAGCTCATAGTTATGCTGCTATAGGCTTAGACTGCTGGGGGAACTGACACACTGGGAAACCTTTTCTCCCCTCTCTCTGTCTATCACTTACTTTAACTCTCCCTGTGCCATTGAAAGTTACTGACCATAGACCTTTCTGAAGTCCCTGAGCTCCATTGTCTGCTAGGTTCTTCTGAGTGACTAGGTGGTTTGCTGCTGCGGACGTTCTCGACCCCAGCTGCTATGGAGATGCCAGCCACTACAACTACTGCAATCTGACTCACCACTATCATGTTTCTCTCTCGCTCTTCATCTCCTCTATCCCTCTTTCCAATCCCAACTCGGACCAGGCAGATGTCTGTCTAACATGGGTCTGGTTCTGCTGGAGGTTTCTGCCTGTTAAAGTAAGATTGTCCTTGCCACTGTAACTTGCTAAATGCTGCGAAGTGCTCTGCTCATGGTGGATTAGGATGAGATCAGACTGAGTCCTGTCTCTAAGATTGGACTGGATCTTATCCTGTCTTGATGTTGGGTCTCTGTTAATAATATAAGATATTATTATAAGTATATAAGATATATAAGTATGGTCTAGACCTGCTTTGCTTGTAAAAACTTCCTGAGATAGCATTTGTTGTGATTTGGTGCTATATAAATAAAGATTGATTGAAAGTGTGATACAAAGGAACAAGGTTAAGGTTAACCTTTATTTTGATCACTGCCCACACATATAGTATCCTTTATCCACTTCACATATCACGTTAATATTGATGTCTTAGAGTTTGTGCTGGTCTTCACTGTACACAGACTATCTTCCATGTACTATGAGCCAGTGCAGTTCAGTTCTATAACAAACCCTGACTTCTGTAAAAGCTGCTTTTAATAAGACAGATTCTTTCAGTAAGTAACATTGATAAGTACTTAAACTTCCCCTCAAGCAGGCGAGAGTTGTCTACAAGGCTGCACACCTATTTGTTTCAGCGAAAACCTCAGCCGCCTTCCTTATGATTTTTTATGTAATATTAATAGAACTGAGCTCTTTTTTCAGCATTCATGAAGGCAGCACCGTGTTTTTTCAACTGTTGTGTTTGAGACTGATGAAATAAACTATATATATTTATATATTTCTCCATTCAGCCGGCACAAATTATGTGAGCTCGCATAACAACCCACTTCATTAATCCTTACTAAAGAAGTCACGAGTCAATTTAGTGAAATTGATCTGAGCCGTTGTGCAAAGTCAAACCTAATGAAGCATGAGTCTCATCGATAGGTCCTGGTTTTCTAAGCAGAAAACTAGCAAGACCACTTAAACAAGATCTGAACCGCCATCCATGCATGCTAGTTCCTATTCATTCGTTTCATTAATGTTTAAGTGTTTTGTGTAATCAATCAATCAATCACACAACTTTATTGACCAGTTCATGGTGTCTGGGATTTGACACAGAAAATAACAACATAAAGCCTTGAATGATAAAAATATTAGACAACTGTTCCCCCTTTAGAGTTTCAGCTTCATACATGCTGTCAAAAGCTAATTTAACTCATCTGCTTCTCTCCGTTGACGTCTTTGTTTTTGGATCAGAATTTTTTTTTTTTAAGTTATATTTTTGGCCATTTTGCCTTTATTTGATACGACAGCTGAAGAGAGACAGGAAGTATGGGGAGTAGAGAGTGGGGGAAGACATGCAGGAAATGGTCAACCAGCCGGGAATCGAACCTGTGACCCCTGCGACGAGGACTGTAGCCTCTGTATGTGGGGTGCTTAGACCACTAGGCCACCAGCGCCCGGATCAGATTTTTTAAAGAGATGTTCGTCTTTAGGGACTAACCTTATCCATGATTTGTCCGCTGAGCATTTTGCCTCACACGCATTGCTGCTGAGGACGCTGCAGAATATCTGTATGCAGCTCTGCCTGTCTGACAGCTGTCCAATCAGGCTCAATCACTGGTGCTGACAGTTTATTGGTTCTCCTCAAAGACCTTTAAGAAACCAAAACTCATATGGGGATTCATCAAAGCCGGCACTGTCATTAGTGATGAGCTGACTCTGAGCGGCATGTTTCTCCAATCCACGCCAAATCTTTTTCTGCTTCTCAAGACTGAAGTGTTATTCTGCACTTTTTCTGACAGACAGCATCGTGTTGAAGATTTAATAAATCCAAACAAAAAACTATTCAAGAATTCTGGAGCAGGAAGAATGAGCATGCCAGTTTTGGAAAAGTAGAAAAAGAATGAAGAATGAAGTGCTCTAAATATAAAAAGATATTGTTGTGTCTGCAGATTTTTCAGACTGAACAAGTTTTTAGAGCTGCACTTTGAACATTTTAAATGAACTGTTGATGAAGATCTTTAAAGGGATCACTTCATCTGGTGAACTCACTGAAAGAAACACAAAATATTTATTTTCCCCCAAGCCATACCAAGTTTTTCGGGGTATTATGATTTTATCACCTTTTTTTTTCAGTGTTTCATTTTATTACTATTTTTGTAAGCCACAAACCAGTGCAGCCAGTGCATCTTTCTGAACAACTCTCCCTGTCCCATTAAATTCACTGACCATAGACCCTTTTGGGAGTCCCTGAGCTCCCTTGTCTCGTACGTTCCTCTGAGTCGCTGCTGTAGACCGCCTGCAGTTACTGATGTGCCAGACTCCAGTGGCTACAACTACTACTATCTGTCTCATCACTATCATCTCTCTCTCTCTCTCCCTTGGTCTCCTTCTATCCCTCGTTCCAACCCCAACACGGCCAAGGCAGATGGCTCTCTTACATGGGTCTGGTTCTGCTCGAAGTTTCTGCCTGTTAAAGGAAGTTTGTCCTTGCCGCTGTAACTTGCTGAATGCTGCAAAGTGCAATGCTCATAGTGGATTAAGATGAGATCAGACTGAGTCCTGTCTGTAAAAAGGGACTAGATCTTATCCTGTCTTGATGTTGGGTCTTTGTTAATAATTTAACATAGAGAGTGGTCTAGACCTGCTGTGTCTGTAAAAGCGTCTTGAGATAACATTTGTTGTGATTTGGCGTTATAAAAATAAAGATTGATTGATTGATTAATTGATTGATTGATTGATTGATTGATTGATTGATTGAGCAGACTTTGGGGCACAGGTTGGCCTAGCCTCTTTGAGACAGGTGTGGAACACAGGTGAAACTAATGAGGGAAACAAACGAGGGCAGAAAGTAACTAACCTGGAAACACAGGGATCAGAACTACAAAACAGAGAACACAAGACAAGACTCAGAAACACTAGTACAAAAAGAGACATGGATCACAAAACACAAAAGGGATACAAATGATAACTAACACAGAATAAACACAGGGAGGAACCAATGCATGAAACACATGGAAAAACTGAACTAAACATCGACTCATGACCGTAGGAGGATATGACAGATGAAAGCGAGGTACCCTACCTGCACCCACAGCCAAGAGTCTTCTTCCTTTGTTTTGGGGATTGTGTTGAAAAGACAGCTTTTTTTGTGGACAACGTGTTACACAGGGTTTAAGTTTAATTTGATGTTTCTGTCACAGGGCTGGTGACGTGGATAAAACATGACTTTAAACATCATTAGAAATTGATGATTCAATCAATGGAGCTATGCTTATTCTTAAAGAGCCAGTTTATAACAAATTATTTTTCAAGACTCTTAACTATGATGACGTGTAAGTAACATGTTTTTCCATCAACCCCAGAAGTTTCCCAAAGTCATGAGATAGCAGTTTGGTCCCAAGATTGAAACTGAACTGGCTCATTCGGGTTCAACATCTGTTCTATTATACCTTTCTTGAACCAAAAAAAAACATGTTTTGAACCAAATACCACTGACAAAGTGAAAAAGGTATTTTATTTGGCAGCTAATGAGCCAAATATTTTTGGTAGTCCCTAATTAATTAGATGTTTCTGAGTAGAAGCAGACTCCAGATCCATTTAATTATTGAACAAAACTTGAGGTGCAGGTAAAGATTTGGATGTCAGGAGCTTCGTGATGCTCGTCTGTTGCTAAGCAAAACGCTAGCCAACTGATGCAGCATGAATATACATTGATTTGCATATGGACATTGAGTGATGGGGGAAAATTTGCTTGAAGAGCCAGTCTTGATCATCTCCCAGACACACAGTCAGATTTGGACATGAGCGACGATGTTGGGTATGTACAAATAAGATCAACAAGATGCTTAGCGAGTGTTTCCTGATGGACGCCCACAGGAAGGTGGCCTTGAGTGGCAGCTTGGCAGCCAGTGGTGGAGAGATCCATCATGTCATGACAGGAAGGAGAGGGCTCTGACGTCCTGGCCTGCCCTGAGAGGCCAGCGCCTGTCAACTTAATGAGGCTCCCACTGACAGGTGATGTGGTTGTTAGATTGTGTGGGTGAGAATGTTTGTGTGTGGGTGTGGATTTTCTCAGAGGTTGAACAACTACCTCGTTAGCATGACTTCTACAGATGAATTATCTGTTATGCTATAGCATGTCTTCAGTAGTCTTAGGTTTTGCTCTTTTTTATGTTTGGTTCATAATTCAGGACAATCACACACACTTCTGTCTCCATATATCTCTCAGACTTCAGATGAATTATCTGTTATGCTATAGCATGTCTTCAGTAGTCTTGGGTTTTGCTCTTTTTTTATGTTTGGTTCATAATTCAGGACAATCACACACACTTCTGTCTCCATATATCTCTCAGACTTCAGGGGTAACCAGGAGTTTGTTTTTCTTCCGCAGTTCTCAAGTGATATTTGTGCAGCCACTGTATCCTGGCAGCATCTAAATCTAGAAAACTCTCAGTTTCCCCAAAGTTGCTCTAACCTTTGTGATGCACCAAAAAACTTTGTGTATAAATAACTCTTTCACCTCTCCATCTGTAACTTCCTTTTTCCCTCCAGTGTGCCTCCCCCTGCCTCTGAAACTCCCTCACCTCTTCCCCTCAAACCACCCACTCATCTTCCTTTCCCCATGTGAGGGTATTAGGTTCACGCAGTAGAATATAGATGAATCTAGCATGGCCACCTCTATTGATTTCTCCCACACCGCAGACACCAGGGATAATGAAAGGGTTTTCCTTGCTTCCCCCCAAGTGGACCTGTGTCATATTTCTTCAGGAGGTCTGGAAGTGGAAGACAAATTGAAAGAACGGGACTCAATTTGACAGATGTAGTAGACTGTGCTTGTCTGATATGTTTACTGTAATCAGTAGGGCGAGGGGATTGTACAATAAACCAGCATTATGGAAACAGATCATGTAGTTTTTTCCTTTTCAGCACATTTAGTTGCAATAACAAAGATTACAACTTATCAAGCAACATTAAATACAGTATAGCTCATGTGTCCAGCTAACCCATATGTCAGTCAGGAGTTACTGAATTAAAGATAAATATTTAACTGAAATGATGTGATATGGACTATTGTCAGAGTCTCTTTGGTGATTGATCTCTTCAGGGTGTCTTCCCTGATCAGCAACAAAACCTACCCATAAAACATGTTTTGTTTGTTGTCTTGAATTTGCTACTTGAAATTAGTTTACTCATTTATGATTGTTAAATTAAAGCAAATATTGTGGACTGCATATAGTAGTTGGCCTGGTCTTACTTGGGAGTGAGGTAGAAGAGGGTATTCTGATGGTTGAGGATGACACATGTACTGTTAAATTAATGAGAATAATTACAATATAAATCATAATTTTCCTTTTTGTGCTAGAGCCTGATTGAGAGGACAGGATTAACATGACACACAACCATTTTACTCTAAAGTCAAGTGCAAGGTGGCGGAAGGCTGTAATCAAATAATGATCTACCCAAGTGGCAACCTTGAGAAATTAATCCAAGTGCAAAAAGCTGCAGTACCTTGAGTGTCCACTCGAGAGGTGGTTTCAAAAGCCTGGGAGTCTCCATTAACACCCATTTGAAAGAAATGTATACTTGGTTTCAACTTGACTAAAAAATAGCTCAGGTCTGAATAACTGTTTTCTGTGTTCCTACATATGGGGGTGAATTTACCTAATGGGAAAATAATAAATCTTAGGAGTTATGCAAAGATTGCATAATAAGGGGCATTGCTCAGTTGACTGACAGCCGACATGAATCAAGTACAAACCAATGGTCTTGAGAACTGGGGCCAATGTAGATGTGCTTAAAGGTGCAGTGTTCACTTAGGTATGACCCCTCAGGAAAAATGTCCACCATGCGAATATTGTGAATACTTGGTATAAAAAAATTGCTTTCTTCTTTCCCCTTTTACATCAGAAAAACATAGTATTCTCAAGCTGTTGATAAGAGAGAGACAGTAACTAAACAACAATCATTGTCAGAAATTTGAAATAGCATTTTAATAACCCAAAAAATCTTGGCTTGGAAAACACATGTTTTCCTAAAAAGCTTTGAGACCATATTTTTTAGGAGCAGATTGGTGTAAATACAGCACTGTCACTGTTGTTAAGAAGCCAGCTGGGCATTTTATGTCACTTTCACACTGATTGGAGGGAGATTCAAGTCGTACATTGTACACTGATGGAGTGCCCAGAGCAATAGCGGCCATTTGGGAGCAGCAAGAGGCTGATTTCTCTTCTTTTAATCTGGTCACACTGGGCTGGGTGTGTCCTCATTTGGTTGGAGCTCTAATGGCTGCAACACTCTGGAGGACTTAATCACTACTCAAGCAGCGCTCAGACATACACAGGAAATGTTAAAGCTGCCCGCCTTTTAATTGCTGCCATTTCCTCCTCTGAAAGAAGAAGCGTCTCCTTTGTCTTTATGTGAAAGGCGTTTGTATACAGGGAGTACAAAAGATACCAAATGTAAACAATGTTGTTGGCTTATTTAAATCAAGCCGATTTTTTAAATTTTGTATACGAGTCTCATAGATTGTGAGACGTCACTTGAAACATTTACTTGTACAGCCGAATAGCATATGTGTTCAAATGTCACATCTTATTGATTCTTGCAGAAAGCAGCTCAGATGGAATATTGAGCTTTCAGCTTGAGCAGGCACAGACTGCCCTCCCTCTGACTTTCTGTTTCTGTGCACCCAGAGGGGCACCTGTTTCCCGCTCCATTGAGGGAAAAGACTCTTATCATGAGAACATGACGGGCAGGTGCCCTGTGCAGCACAGTGATTGTGTCGGCGCCTGCAGGCTTAACCTCATGGCCTGTTCCGCTGTTGCTATGCATCAAATGAGCAAACGAGCGCTGATCAGCCCTGATGAGCAACCTCAGGTTCATTCTAATGAGCAGATGTTAACAGGGGAATTGCAAATTACAGTTTGGTGCCACATGGATAAGAAAAATAATTGCATGCTAGAAGGTGAGAAGTGGCGTAAAACACATTGTTGTCATTCCTGCTGATTTTCCCCTGCATTGCCTCTTACAGGTTATTTTTCCTTTACATTAAAAATAGCATTAACTGTCAGTGTTACTCCATTTAAGTACTCCTTCAGTGGCTTTGAAATCATACAATGAATTATAAGAGTTGACACATCATATTTTTGCACTCAAATGTGTCTGCCTATGTTAGCTGTGCATGCTTTTGGTCATGAGATTATTTAAGAAAGAACACTGACACGGGTGTATATTTTTAAAACTTCCTCTTCGACAGAAGTAAAATCCTGTCACTTTCAATCATATAATGTACATTCATCAGCTCAGAAGCTTAGATAAGATTCACCCTTATCTCTTACAGTTCATTTTTATCTGATCTGATTAATATTCATTTGAGCACAATGGTGCTTTCTCCTAAATATAATCTTCTTCAGACTGCCACTAATGGAAATACTTCATTTAATTATATGAAGACTGCAAAGTCTCAAGATAGATGACTGACACATATATGATGAGCTTAACAAAAATCTGAAGACATTTTTCAAAGTACTGTCATATCCACTGTGTAACAGATACATTAAATGTGACTGAATTTAGCACAGCCCTCTCTCTGTTATCTCTCTGCCCGCTCTCTTTTATCTCTCTTTTGATACTTTCAACCGAGTGTCACTCACTCAGGTCCACATAAAAGAAGTTTTGGGGACTTGAGGATGGCAGTTAAGTTCCTCCATGGCTTTTGGTCATCTAACCGTCTTTATTTTAAACCACACTGGACCACTTTTTACTGCCACCGATTGAACAAATCCCCTCTTTAATGTCAGGACTGCTGTTCCAGGAATGTGGGATTTTGCTGGGAGGTTCCACTGGCATTTTCTCAAAAGGTCACCAAAGCCGTTCGCTTTTCAGTTATATGACTTTTAGAGGTGTGCTTTTTCACCGAAATGTTCAATAGTATTGGCACCTTATAGGTGAACTGAGAGCTTAAGTATTACAGTTATTGATTGCAGAGGGACAGGCTCGGGTGATAACTGTACTGTGGGAGCAGCAATTTAAAGCTGCGGAGCTCAAAGTGCACACCTTGACCAAAAGTGTTGCATCTTTCTCTTACTTTATGTATTCCGTTTATATATCCGAGCGGTCCGACCTCTGTGGACCCAGGTGATAAACATCTTGAGAAGGTGCAGTGGTTAAAAAGTCCTAATGAGGTGTTCACATCAAACACGAATAAAAATGTATGTAAGTGAATTACATGTAAATTCAATAAAAAGACGTCAGTACACACAAGCTCTGGTCGAGGTGTGAATGACTCGAGTTGGGCGGCACGAATTGCGTAAGGATTTCACCATTTCACTTGCTTCATTCGCTTCCTCGCAAGAGTTGAAAAATATGAACTCAAGCTAATCTTTCGCCTCCCCAAACTTTGTGACACTACCTACTTTTTGTGGTAATAGGAATAAACAGGAGCTCACTTTGATGGAAGTCAGTGAGGAGGTTGGATTATCTGCTAGCAAGTTAGCACTGCCCCAAACTGACACAAGGTTGGTTGGAGGACCCAGAAGCAGACTTTTTGAAAACAGTTTACTTAAAAAAAAAAAAACAGGAAACTGTACAAAACAAATCACTCTCAAAGATAACTAAAACTGAGAGGCTAAACCTGAACCACAAAATAGGCAGGCAAAAGACACAAGAAACAGCTCACTACTTCTATTTCGCAATATAGCTGATGTTCTAGCAGTGGCCTGCTGCCAGCAGCCAACCTATATACCCCTCTGATTGTTAATCTGCCTCAGCTGTGAGCTGAGAAGGACAGAGCACACAGGTGTGCTGATCCTGTGGCAACTGAGAGAGGGGAGAAGAGAAAAACAAAACACAACAGGATTAATATATTCATAATAAGTAAAACTTAATTCAATTAACAGAGTCCAACATTCACAGAGGCTGGATCATGACACAATCAGTATAACCGGCTTCACCATTCAATGCGGTCAAGCTCAACCTTGTTTGATGACAACTGAGTGGAGAGGTCTTTAAAGGGAACCACTTCCCCTCAAGGAAAAGAGGGGTCCTGGGCACTCATGTATTCACAAGAATCAAGAGAGTAAAAACAAAACTTTGTGATGTCTGTATTTGCACAAATTGAGTTGTACATCTAAGATGTTGTGACTCTGTGGTGAAATGCATTTTTTTTTAATTTATACAAAAAAGTAAGTTATATATTTTTTTGGGGGGGGGGGGGGGGCATGCAGCAAATGGCAGATGGCGGGAGTTGAACCCGCAACTGCTTCAACGAGGAATGTAGCCTGTGTATATGGGGGCACGTGCTTAAACCGCTAAGCCAATGCCTGATTTACTTATTTAATTGATTTGCTCTTTCTATCCTCTGTGTCAATTATTATATTTCTTTATGTTCTCTGAACATGTGCACCGAAGTCTGCATTCATGAGTAATGTGTGCTACTTGTTCCTGTATCCTGGAAACAGAAGTGTGTGTATGTCATGCACTAAGCCTTTGAAAAATGCACTAAGAATCTGAATATTAAAAAAGCTTTTATCAGCATGGTCACAGAGGCCTTGAAACAAAAGCCTGTGTTTCAGTGTCAAGCCATCATCAGGGAGTCAAACCAGCAATTCATTACCCTTTGGTACATAGACAATACTGCTAATAAGGTCATCAAATCATGAATGAATACAGCTAAGAGATGTTAGATGAGAGGTTAATATAACAAGCGACTTATGCAACACTTTAAAAGATTATTACAAATACCTCAAATAAGAGCTGTGCCCCTTGTGCAAAATGCATCATCTTTGGCTGCTGTGCATGGATTACTAAAGTCAGCCTCTTTTGTGTTTCTGTGTTTTAAGATGTTTGTGCTTATCTAAGTGTTTCTAACAGACAGTTTAAGTGTCTATTCTGCATGCAAAGCAAAGAGTTACTTTGAATATAACTCTGAAGTCTTGTACAGACATTTTTTGAAATAAAGCTGCAACAATGTAACCTGCTGTCATGCTGAGATGCTTCAGGGGTGAGAACTGTGAGTGTATTTGCAATCCAACAAGTTCATGCATACCAACTTTTCACAAAAGGACTATGAAGAGATTTCCACCAAAACATTGAAGACCTGCATAAAACTCATCTCTCTATGTAGGAGACAGAGCTGTCTATGCTGCATCCTTGGCCTTCACAAAAAGTCACAGAGGTGTTATTAAAATTTAGCTCACAGATATATTATGTCTGGTACAATCTTTAGATTATGGCACTGTCTGGGTCTCACTCTTTTCTAATACCGGGACCTTTACCCTTCCACTAAACTTTTTGTAATTGGCAGAGCAAACAAAGAGGAGCTCAGAGGATGTGCAGCAGGACGTTTTGTTGACTGTATGTGTGTGAGCATGTCTATTCATGGAGCAGGGGTGTGTATTTCTCCTTGTTTTTAAGCTGGGTATGAATATGTGGGCTCGGTCACACAAATATGAGTGTGGGTGCACATGAATGGATGCGCTGAGAAGTAATTGGTGTGGTCTGCAGAATTACCAGCGGAACAGCAGAGGACAGGAGAAGAGGAGAGAGAAGGAAGAGAGAGGACGCTTTGCTTCAGTTCATTAACCAACGCCTGTTAGCCTGGAAATAAATTGGGAGAGATTCCACCACTGGAGAGGCTGATTAGTTCATTTGTCTCCTCCCCCCGACTGATCCGTCGTAGGTGTAGTGAGGCAAGGCTGCTTCCCTCACCCTCTGTCTCACTTACACACACGCCATGCGGGCCCGGGCACACATGCACTCAAATCAGCGGCCCGTGGGTCTCGCAGCAGATGTGATTGAGACAGGTGTCAGATGACTCACAGGATGCCATGGCTCAAAGGTCACCTCAAACTACAGTACCTCTGCCTGACTGCCTGGCGCAGCTAGTGGTCTTGGCTCTATCCAGGGGGACTGACGGCTGACAGAAAACTTTAAGTAGCAGGTAGAGTGATGGGGATTTCTGCAATCACCTCAGGATGACAGCATAAAAACTTCCATCAGTGTTTCAAAGAAGTGGATTGCTGTGCCAGCGCTGGATTTGCTCTACTGATCCTTCCTAACATATGATTCTGAGGCATCATCCAGCCTTCCCTGGCATTACAGCCACAGTGGAAAAAGCCTCCTCTTTTAAATCACAGAAATCTTTGCAGAGGAGAGCATAAAAGCTTAAATTTGGATCATATCTTGTCATTTCAAAACCCTTGTGTGTGGTTAACATAATTAGCATGCTGTTTGAAGCAGCGGCTGAACACTTAACCAGGCTGAAAGAGCCTTTGTCACGCTGCATGAAAACACCTCCATTTGGCAAAGAGTGCAATGCAGAATTCAAAATAAGTATGTTCTGCAGTAATTGACTTGAATATGTGTTTAGCTGAGAAAATAGCCGACAGCAGAGGAATAACACCGGCGTACATCACTGTCAGAGGACGTGACACTTATGGTTGGATAAGTTTGTCAATACACGCAGGATGTGCATGTACGTTCATCCCTCATACTCATTTACACACGGCCAATGCATTAATAGACATCAACAGACACACTGCAGGCATGAATGCACTGGTGAGCACAAATGAGTTCACATTAAAATGTTAATTTTGGGCACGGTCACATGTAACAGACAGACCTGCTCAAAACAACGTGCACAAATGCACACACAAGTTTGTGGTCAATCACAGACTGTCATCTTTCCCTCCAACGCTGCCCCTCCCTCACTAATAACATCATTAATCAGGAGTGTCAGCACTGAGATATGGGTCGATAAACAATTTGGTGCAACATGCCTAATGGAAACCGGAGTCATTTAATATATTCACCTGCTTATAAATTGTCCAGATTAGACCCGGCTACTGGAAGCTGTCCAATAAAAGTGTTATGCAATACTCATCTGACACAAAGACGTCTAAGAAAACTGTCCCAAACACTCACTAGGTCCTCTAAAAGCTGAATCAATTTACCTGACCCCAACACCTGTTACACACCTGAGACTTTAAGAAGGAGATATTATGGGGTTTAAGAAAAAGTTTCACAGTGTTGTAAGCCAGTGCTGTAGCAGAGTCAAGACCCTGGTGTGCAAGTCCAAGTCGAGTCTGAGTTACCAAAGAAAAATCAGAGACAAGTTTGAGTGATCCCGAGTATGTGAACTCATAGTTTCTGCTATAGTGAGATCCCTGCAGGTCTATTATATTAAAAACAATCCTGCAGCACAACTGTTATTGATCATTTCTAATTTGAACTTACCAAACATATTGGTCCCAGTGGTCAAGTCACTTCAGAGGCTAAGAACAACAAGTTTTTAAAATACACAAGTATCAGCTTGCT
The DNA here is from genome assembly GCF_009762535.1 of Notolabrus celidotus. NCBI lineage: Eukaryota > Metazoa > Chordata > Actinopteri > Labriformes > Labridae > Notolabrus > Notolabrus celidotus. The sequence continues at coordinate 7,505,447 of NC_048278.1, forward strand.
TTAAGGGGCAGCTGTAGCTCAGTAGTAGAATCAGCCATCTCTGTTTCGGAAAGGTTGGGGGCTTGATTCCAGATCCAGCTGTTGGGAGGGTCTTTGGGCAAGAAATTTAACCTCTAGACTGCCTCCACTGGATATGCCAGTGGTGTGTGGATGAGATTAATACTGATAGGTGCCTTACAAAGCAGCCTCTGCCATCAGTGTATGAATGTGGTGTGAATGGGTGAGTGTGACATGTCATGTAAAATAACTTTGTGTGGTCAGCAGACTGGAGATGGTCCTATAAAAATACAGTCAATTTACTACCTGGATATCAGCCTTGGTAACGGTGAGCATTACTCCTTTCCAGGCCATGATTCACCTGATTGTTTCTTATTGTATTTGCATGACTACAGGCGCCTTTAAAAGAATAATAATTACACTTTTAACATTTTCAAATTTTAATTAAATGTATCTAAAATGAGAATCTTACATGTGGGAACAATAATGAGGAATACCTCCTTGATATCTCCAGAACCCTGAAGACATAATTAAGATTCTGATATCATCAATAATCTTAAAAAATGATATAATAACACATCGTCCGTACAGCAGATATCTACAGTTAACTTGATACTGATCTAAACATGAGGGAAGATAATTTGACTGACATGACGATAGTTATTTTTTCTAACCATTATCAACTTCTCACAGTTGAGGATCTGTCACAATTTGATCATTATTGTTATTAAAAAACAGATAAGTATGTCATTTGAAATCTAGAATATGAATTAATACAACAAAGTATTAATTTGGGCTGCAAACCATAATAATTTTATGGTGATAAATGTGATATTTAATTGAGAATAATAAATGTTTTAATCAAACATTTAAAATTCCATTCTTTTGCCTTTCAAAACCATTCCTCAGTCCGTACAGCAACATAATTACATTCTTACCAGTGTCCTGATTTGGGATTCAAATGAATGCAATAAAATGCACTCTATGATCTTGACATCTATCATTCAAATAGACGCTGCACTGCTACACCAGTGGGGTGTGAAACCATGACTTATAGGTGGGAGATAGCTTCACGTTGTTTATTCTGTGTGATACATGCTTTTTTAAAAAGATAACACTGTTGCACATTAAGAAATATGCATTAACATAAAATACATGATGTCCTCGCAGAGTTAAAAGTGCGTACAGTTATTCAAAGATATTTTGATTCGCTGATGTCCAATGATCTCCGTGTCATTTGGTTCATTTGACATCTATGATTGATAATTGACTTTGGGCACATGCTTTGTGGGAATAAAATCATACTTTCTGATTTGCCCGCATCATACCATCGAAAATGAAAGCACGAAGTATTGAACATAAAATACTATGGATGGAAAGAGGTCTAACTGGGCATTTCCATTGTGATTTGCCTAGATCACACACACACACACACACACCCACACACACACACAAACACACACACACACACACACACACACACATCGAAGCAGAATGCAGAGCATCCACCAACTCTGGGTTACTGGGCAACACATTGTTGCCAGACTGGTGGGGGAAGAGTTTTAACTAGATAGGTCATGCATGCACATTTTTGTCCGAGTATGTGAGTGTGTGAGTGTGTGTGTGTGTGTGTGTGTGTGTGTGTGTGTGCTTGCGTGTGCGTGTGCGTGTGTGTGTGTGTGTGCGTGTGTGTGTGTGTGTGTGTGTGTGTGTGTGTGTGTGTGCACATGACTGCTGCCTGAAGCATCACTAGCTGTCATCACATCAGCACATCCTGCTGGGCTGTGAAGCTGCAGCATTCAGAACCTCATTTTTGTTAAAGCTACAAAACACCCCTCCCCCCCTCCTCACAAGTGTTATGATGCTGCCTGTTATCTCATTGTTATTTTCTTGTTACCTCTTTAAGAATGGTCTTCATCTCCATGTTCTTTTGGACGGATAAATTACAGCATATACACATTAACACTCAAACATAAAAGGCCTGCATTCCTGGCTGATTTGATCTTGGGCTGGCTGCTGCTCTCTGGTCTTTCTGTGTCAGCCCCCCTGAGTGACACGTAGCCTGAGTGGACACGGCACTGTCATCTGACTAAGACCAAATGAGCCATGAATAACGACAGCAGACACCCAGCCCATTGGCTAATTGTCCAGAATAATGAGGCTGGTTCTCCTCTGTGATTGGTGTTGGAGGTGGGAGGTTGGCAGTTGGCAGATTCATCCACAGCACAATGTCAATAAAATGGTTTTGTCGGATGACTGCAGAGATGGCAGGAGTCAGACCTCCATTTTCCGTCCAACAATGCTGCAATACACACTCTTTGTGCAGACTTAGCCCTCGGAGTATGTTGACAGAACATTCATCAGACACAGCTTTTGCTTAGTTGGACTTTTAGTCTTAGGTATTAGGATATCAAAGCAATGAACTATTTGATTTAAGTTTCTCTTGGCTGTTTTGTAGGTTAGCCTATCCCCTTTGGCACATACGGAGCTGCATGTACCTATACCTGAACCACCTGGGCAATAAATAGTGTCTTGAAAAAATGGCTTTCATTTGTTGCCATTAGAAGCTAAAATAGTACTATTTTTCAGATCTTTTAAATGAATTCCTTCACAAAAGGACAAAAAATAAAAAAACAAGGACCAGTTTGACTCTAGAATGCAGTGTTCCGTTCCGATACTGAGTATAATTCAGGCTGGTATCGACGATACCGATCCGATACCGATACTTTGTGCAAATACACCTAATGTGTCTGGTAAATTAAAAAGAAAGCATATTTCTGAGTTATTTATTCATTTATTTATTTATTTAAAATGTGTAAGTATATCAAGGTAGCAGCCTCATTAACAATATAGCCGAGCTAATACAACAGAAAAATCAAACAGAGGACACAATCATACAAAATATTTGAAAATGGAGTTTTAAACACTAAAAATAAAGAAATAAGTAAAACAATAAAACCACTAAAGTAAATTATTGTTTGATTATTAAGAACTACTATAAAAATGAAAACTTGTATCTTAATTCACGTTACATGAACATGTTAACATGAAAAATACTGAACATGTAAATAACACTACAACAAAAGCATCCACTATTGACACTTTCCCTCATTCACAAGTTTTTGTTGAGGAACAGTAGCATATTTACTGCCTTCCCCTTTAGTCTGTTCCGTTTTTTGCTCAGAACCTCTCCTGCCTTTGAAAAGACTCTGTGACGGTACAGAAGTGGCAGTAATTCCCAGGTATCTCACTGCTAGTTTGCTTAGGGCTGGGAAGGTTGGTTCATGTTCTTGCCACCAAACCAGTGCATCCCTTTCTCAGGGAATCACTTCTTCCTCTGAGTACCGGTGTACTTCAATGTGCACATAACTGGCAGCTGACCAGTGATGTTGTCCTGACAAAACCTGCATGTCAAAATCAGTCCATATCCCTCCTTTTGATACAGCTGAACCTGAGGGGGCAGGACTCTGGTTTGGCCCTGAGGCAGAAGGCTCTGAAGTAGAAGACCCTGAAGTAGAGCTAACAGTAGCTGTTGAGCTTGTGGCTAGAGTGGGAGCTGCCTGTCCTGTCTGATAGACTTCCTGCATTTCAGTGAGGAGACGTTTTTTCATTACTTCCACATTGACTTTGTCTCGAAAACCAAGATGTTTAAACCTAACATCCAGAAATGTACTGACATCTAGACAGTGAATGCTCTCAATACCCCTGAATCTGCGCTGACATTGCTGTGCCAGTTGTGTGGCAAGGGAGCTGCCTTGACGTTCACAGGCTGCTACAGCCCTGTGAATGAGTGACACGAGCGGAATCACTTTGGAGATTGATACATACTATTCAGATGAAACTTCCTGTGTCACTTCTTCAAATGGCCGTAGTGCATCAACAGTTATTTGATGAGGGACAATTCTCCCTCATTTAAGCACAACACATTCCTCCCTAAAAGGCAGAGGGCTGTGGTCACAGCTTCATTTTGCTCACAGAGCCTCTCCAGCATGTAAAATACTGAATTCCAGCGGGTATCTACTGACTGGATTAGCTTGTGCTCTGCCACTTTCAACTGTTGTTGAATACCCCTGAGCTTCTGTGTGGCCTGTGTGCTGTGGTGAAAAAAGGACACGATCACACTGCATTTCTCCAGCACTTTCACCACTTCTGGGACAGTTTTTAAACTGTCCTTTACAATTAAATTCAGTGTATGTGCAAAACATGGATGATGCCTCCATCCAGACTTGTGCACTGCAGCAACCATATTTGCACCATTGTCTGTCACAACTGCAACAACCTTGTCAGTTATGCCTCATTCTTCTGTGATGCGTTTAAGTGCTAAACTGATATTATCTGCTGTATGCTGCCCATGGAAAGTGTGGGTTTCCAAAACAAATTCCCTCATTTGCCAGTTTTCAACAAGATGATATGTGACAGTCAAATATGCCTCTGTGGACACTGAAGTCCACATATCAGTGGTAAGCACAACACTAGAAGCATTTTGCAAAGATTCCCTTACTTTGCCTTTGCATTCATCAAACATCTTTACAAGATGAGTCTCTGTCAGTTTTTTTCTTCCTGGGAGTTTATATTCTGGGTCAAGAGCTCTCACAAATCCTTGGAAACCTTGGTCTTCCACGATGGACAGAGGCTGGAGATCCTTCACTATCATTTCTCCCAGGCATCTTGTGAGTGTTGCTGCTCTTGGGGAATCATCTTCAAATGATATAAAATCACAGAGCAAAACAAATGATGGGGTCACTCTGCACTGAATGCTTAATCTTATTTAGACTTAACTATGTATGTAGTCTCTCCAAATAGCCTACAATAAGGGGATACAAAAACTTGCTGTTTTACAATACTAGGTGACTCAAATTGAAATTGCCAGTAAAATATTTAACTAAATAAATAAATGCCACAATAATTGCACAAGTTTGTCAATACCTACATTTTAAAATAGTCATTTAACAGTTAAAGCAAATTAGAGTGATTGTAAATAATAATAGATCTATTTTTATAGATGAAATGTTATTTTTTTATCCATCTTTTCTAGTATACATTTTTCTAAATCCACCATGACTGTTTTATCCCGATTGCTCTGTATAATTGAATGACACCTAGTCTATGTAATCCACTTAAAATGATCAATTCTTTAGGAAACCTTGCATGAATAAATTTAGGCTTTTATTGCCTATATGAGATTCTCTCAGTGATACACATATTATTACTCCAAGCTGAATTCGTGCAGCTATTTGTTGAAGCATGTATTTATTTCGTTACTTATTTTATAACCATATGTATTAATTTGAACAATAGCAACAGTGCTTAGCTCCATTTAAAGCTTCACATTTTCTCCCTCTGTACCTGGATAGTGCATGCCTGCAGAACCGAAGGACTCCGCCAGACACGTCTGTCTTGCCCTAGCAGCAGCACCACTAGACAATGTGCTCTCCTCTTCTGTCCGCCTCGTCATAAATGTCTCATATTCTGATTTGTGCTGTAACCTGAGGTGTTTCACCGGGTTCGTTGTGTTGCCACAACTCCTCACTGTTTTTCTACATAAATCACAAACCGCGTCTTGGCTGTTTGTGGAGCTGAAATAGCTCCACACATTACTTCGCTTACGCTCTGCCATTGTGTACAGACTGAGACTGACTGAGTGACTGACTGAGCAGCAGGCAGCGTGCCGCTGCACTTCCGCATAACGTACTTACCCAGGCGGAAGAAAAAGTAGTTCCCACCAACCGCGTATCATTTAGACAAGATCTTAATGGTTTAGTTACTTTCCACTGTGTTCCTGTTAATGATATACATTGCCTCAAATGACTGAAGTATCAAAAGTATCGATATTTTGATTTGAGAATCGATTTTAGGTCATAAAGATCTGGTATCGGAAGTATCGATATTTCTGTATCGATCCGCACATCACTAGTGTTCATGTTGAGTCTCCAAACCTTGAGTTCAACAGTCAAGTCTTGAGTCCCTATGTTTAAGCTCGCATCCAGTCTGAGTCACCAGAGGAATCCAAGTACAGCTTTTTCACTCCAACTCTACACTATGTGAACCTGGCCTGACTGTGTGGGACCTCCTGGATGTGAAGAAAACACATTTCATTCAAAAACATTTGATTCTGACTGATCCTGTGACTGTAGATTTATATCATCAATCAAGTTACACAGATGCGTGCGGCTTAAGAATACACCACACTTCTCTTAATAGGGAGTCACTCAATGATTCACTGCAGATGTCGAGTAAACACTAAAATACCTGCATCCCATAGCTAATAATCAAAATTTGAACTTACAAAACATCTTTGACCTGCGGCTGAGTCACTCTAGTTGCTAACATTACCGTTAGCTTGCCACAGTTGTGTCTAGTTGTAAAGTTAGTAGTCTAGCTTTAGCATCCCACTTACTTGGTACTTGGTTCATCCTGGATAGATGTAAGTCAAAGTTTGAGCTTGTCCCTGTGTTCTCCTCGATGGTTCTTTTAATATTCCCTGACTTGCAATAACTGTAAAATCTTTGATCAAGACGGCACATGAATGCAGGCAAACACATGTGCCAGCTCTCGCTCTAAACTCAGAAATATGATAAGGGCCTTAAATAAAAAAAATTATAACATAAACAGTAAAACAGCCTTCATCAATAAAGAAGTCAGAGTCCTCCTCTCTATCTCTTGAGTCCTACTGCAGTCAATACTTGAGTCTTAGAACAACTCTGAGTCATCAGTGCACGACTCCAAGTCGAGTCACGAGTCCTGAAACTCAGGCCTTGAGTTTTACAACACTGCTAGAACTACAGAAAAGGGAGGGTGCTGTCATTGCTACATGATACATAGGGCTTGATTATACATAAACTGGACTGTAACACCACACTGAGTGTGGCTGGCTGCTGCTGGTTTCCTGCTGGTGCTGTTGATTGGGTTGTCAGAATGCAGCCGGCCGCTGTGTGACATGCAGAACAGAACTGAGACATGATTGCACCAGGAAACTGCAGTGACGAAAGTCAAGGGGGGTGACTGGAAGAAGAGAGAGAAGACGTGATAAGGTCAGGGATCTAGCTCTGGCTTCATTTTTATTTCACATTGACACGTTTTGACATGAAAGTATCTTCCATTGTGGGATACATCAGGAAACAAAGGAATGGATGAAGGATATACATGAAAGGTGACACAAAGCCCATAAAAACAAAGAGGGAAAGAAAGACAACAATGCAACAAGTGGATACATTTAATGGTCGAGGAAAAATCTAAAACCATGATAAATCAAACCATGTTTATTCTTACTGAAGCCCAGTATTTGAAATATAAAAGCTGCACCAACAAACGTTGTTTTATTACCCACCGGTCTTATAAGTTCTGATAATGTTTTTTTTTATGTCAACCAACTGAGAAAATAATCAAACAACTAAATATTTTGCTATGGACTTTTAACCTCTTTGTAATTCAACTACAGTTCAACCCTTCAGCACCTGTGTAATATATTGTACAGTACTTACCAATTATATGTTTTGTTCTCCTACTTCCACTCTGTAGATTTGAACACCCATCCTGTTCCATTCCAACACAACATAAATACATAAACAAATAAATAAATAAATAACATACAGAAGACAAACTGGATGTCAGAGGGTTCCAGCCAGGACTTTGTGTTTTCTGTTATCTGGAACGCTGCTGAGCCCAGTTTTGGCATTACGCCCTGCCAGCCCCACATTCACGCTTTCTCTGCCAGGAAAACCTCCCTCTCCTGATAGTTCAAAGTCCAGAGTCAGGGAGTGGGGCAGATAGCTGCATGGCTACCAGAGCTAATGACAGCTAGAGTTAGCAGTTACCTCAACACAACAGTCAGAAGACATCAGAGAGAAAACAAAAAATATTACCTCACAGAAAATTTGATCCGCCTTTATTTGAGGGATACTAGAAATTTGTGCATTTGACCAAGTTAAGTTTTGTTTATAAAAAAGTAGACAGCAAAGCCAAGCCCCAATCTAATGCCATTCAGAAATCTGTACTGACAGATTACTTCAACCAGTTCTGGAGTACCATGCATCAACAATGTGACTAGTCATGTTTGGAAGTGTTGTAGATCAGTCCTTTCTATGAATGTAGAGTTTGATTACACCTCACTGGTAACACAAATGAAGCTAAGCACAAGTTCAGTCAGAAACGACTCATTCATTAAGTAATTAATTCACGTTCATTCATTTATATTACTCTGTATTTATCTTCCTGCTCTGTCAGTGTCAATTGTTGCAACACTCTTCAACTCCAGCCACCTCCACTCCTTTTCATCCGTGGCAGAGTTTAGTTCTTCGGACCTTTTATTGCACAATAACATCAGAAAAGTCTTTCCTATGCATTTAAAAAAAACCTGTGTTCACATGAAGACGCGAAAATAACTGAAAATGCTAGAGTATGCATGCCAGACCAGAAGTTGGTGGTTGTGCCTCTGTTCTTTGCAGTAAGCTCTGTAATGAAACACCTCAGAAGAACACCACATGTCTGTACATAAAGCTATTCTCCAACAGAGTGATGAGTACAAACAAACAAGGAGACTATGGCGAATTACTGCTCGAAGACTAACTTTGTCTGGAGAAGCATTAAAACACCCAGCACAATCAACACCGCAAACACTGCTCAGCAGTCCTCCATTGTTATTATCCTCCTACTCCTGCATTACTATTTGACAGGGAACCTAATACATATGTGCGAGTGGGGCTGTAACATTAGAGGATCCGTTTAGCGCTTGATTCGCCGGGGATGGAAGGGGTTGTGTTTTAAAAAAAATCTACTTTGGAACCTATTTTCAAAAGTTATTGAAAGGCCAAAACACAACAATAGTTTACTGTCAATTGAAAATGTTTCCTTGTAAATAGCCACTCAGATATCCACCCCTGATCACACCATGCATCTTTCCTTCACCACCACCACTACCACTAATGTCTGGGCTCCATTGGAAGGTTAACCTATCCGGCTGTTGGCCTCACCACCCTTTATATTGTAACACCATGATAGAAAATAGTTGTGGTTCACTCATAATAAAGTCTCTCCTGTTATAGTCTTATGAATTGACTTGAATGAGGTGGAAGAGCACGTCTGTGCTGCATTTGCAAAAAGTGCAAAAACAAATGGGCTTTCTGGAGCGTACACCTAAACCAAGATGAGTGCTTGGGTTGGAGATTCTTAGAATTACCTAAATGATGTGTCAGAATTGGCTCCATCTGCAGAAAACTGTTGCCTAGCTTGCCTACTGTTTCTACGGGCAATTTCTCAATGAGGGGGCCGAGCTAAGCGGCATCTGTTGTGGCTAGCACAATTACTAGCAACTCATACCAGTCCACTTTAAAAAAAAAAAAACTGAACTATCCCTTTAATTAACACTTTTCCCATCCATTCATGCAAGCTGAGTCCATGACAGCAGATTTTTACTTTGGTAAATAAACTGACCTTACACACATGTATCTGTAATGCTTTTTTATTTTGGTTAGAAGTTTTCTCCTGGTAAATCAAAGCCTCAAGGACATTATCAAAATTTACAACCAAAATATCAAGTTCAGTTACATGAGCAATGAATCAGTGAAGCACTATCAATGAGTTGTCTTTTACATCATTCAGCTGATTTTTGCTGCTTTCACACCAGAGCTCACTCTCACCCTACCCCCTACCCTCATTTTCTCGTCCCCTCTGTTCTTACGATTGCTGCAACTTCACACAGCCCACTCACAGTCTGATCACTAGGTCCCCTTCACACACACATACACACACGCACTTTTACACTAATCCACACATATTCATGCTCTCCGCCATTCCACAGCACCTTGAAGCACAGCAGGTTGCCTTCGCCTGTCTGTCAACGACTCCCCCAAAACATACCCCAAGCCGCAGTAGTATAACTCTATCAGCAGCCAGGCTGAGGCTGGCAAACTCGACTCTCACCCCCTACTGAGCCGTCCCACTGGAGCATGACCACACCAGGTGGGAGTCAGACTTATAGAGCCAACTCTGAAATGAATTGCTTTCACTCAGGATTGGTCTACATTTGTTAGACATTTGGCTTGAAAAGTATAGACTGTTACAGAGATTCACAGGTTTAAGGTCAAGCTGAACAGATCTGCCACGGCAATATTTGTCTTGGCAAGTCAGATATCTTGAGATGGGATTCTGCTAGTTTTTTAATAGCCAACCATCTTGCATGCATCTACCATACTTAAATGTATCAATGAATCAATGAATTAATCAATCAATCAATCAATCAATCAATCAATCTTTATTTGTATAGCGCCAAATCACAACAAACGATAACTTAAGACGCTTTTACAAACATAGCAGATCCAGACCGTACTCTCTAATCTTAAATTTTTCAGAAAGACCCAACATCAAGAAAGGATAAAATCCAGTCCCCTCTACAGAATGTACTCATCTGTTCTCATCTTAATCCACCATGAGCATTGCACCTCACAGTATTTAGCAAGTTACAGCGGCAAGGAAAAACTTCCCTTGAACAGGCGGAAACCTTGAGCAGAACCAGACTCATGCTAGACAGACATCTGCCTCGACCGAGTTGGACAGAGGTACAGAGAAGAATAAGAGAGAGAGAGAGAGAGACATCCGCCCCCCTCCATTCTGCCACTGTTACTACCTCAGAGAGAGGATCAGAGGAGGAATGGATTTGCCCTGCCATTATGCCTTCACGCATTACACATCACCAACATGGTTAAGCAGTTTGTCTTGCGATAAGAGTTCTGGAGTACCAGAAAAGTTGCCAAATGAACACGGTCTCAGAACTTGCTAGAGCTTGGTCATCCATCACAGTGACAACCACGACATTATTAAATGTAGCGTAAACTTCACAACTTTCATGCAGTGGCACCATTTCAAATCAATGTGCATGACCATGGCATGATCATGTTACTGAAAATCATTCATGCAATGATGAATTAAGGAGCTCTATCAGGTTGAGCTGATTGATTTTTATGCTTTAATTAAATTAATGGGTAGAAATGGCTGCCTGGATCTGGCTGAATAGTATGTCCAGAAATGTTGATATGAATATTGTAATTAAACATGACATAACTAATTATCATCATGTTAAGTTGATACAGTGCTAACAAATTTGTGAGCAAACTGTCACATACTTATACATCAGGACTTGCATTAGCTTCATTTGGAGTCGTTATAGTGTCCATCTAATGAATGTATGAATCTGGCTCATTAGCGGCTTAATGCTCCAAAAGAATCACCAGCCGTTTGCTAGCTCTGTATGTTTGTTGTTTGGTGCTGAGCAGGTTATGTATGGAAGGTTCTTTTCTGTGTGTCAAGGTTTTATATGTATGATCCTTTTGAAGAATGATCCAACATCTCCTGTAATGATCTTGTCTTCTCAAAGCTTGAGTGGTTTCACTTTTCACCTAGCCACAGTGAAGTGAAACACAAAGGGTGACACTGCGTTAGGTCAGAGACAGTCATGGAAGAACCTGAGATATGCTTTTAGGTTCCTCTATGACTCACTTAAGTGTGCTCTTGATGGAAACACGATTCTGACCCGATCTATAGAGGACTGCACATTTTGTTAGTGTTTTTGCCTTATATTTAATCTACTGAAAAAGCTTTGTAGTCAGAGCTTATCGCATTAAATCACTTAGTCCATATTCCCTATCTAAGAGTGTTCGTTTTCTTGTAGAGCTGCTGAATGCAGACTCAGCGGAGTCAGTTGAAAAGGTCTTAAAAAGGTTACAGACTGAGATGAAGCTCTAGATGAAGACAGCAGGCTGGCGGCAGAGGATGACTTGTTCCTGGAGCACAGGAGGATCAGGTTAGCAGTAGGAACACACAAGGTATACAAGATAGATAGAGTGAAAGATTAACAAACAAACTACTGGGGCATATGTGCACTGCAAACTGATGACATGATGAGAAACCAGCTAGCAGGTGGTGATTGCAGTCACAAGTGGGTATCACAGAGGACTGCTACACCCATGACAAAGAAAAAGTCAAAGTGGGAGAACAAAATAAGAGGGACGCAATCCACCATAAAGTAATCCAGGATCTCATCTGTTATCATCTGCAAACTATTGAGCTTTCATGTTCTTCAAATCATATGCTGTTGAGCTACAGTATATGGTCAGCACACAGCTTCTCTGAAGTGAAACCAAAAACTTAAGAGCCTCCTGGTGACTGACAGCAGTGTAGGTCTTAAACCCTGCCTCTTCCACTATAACAGATGGGACATGGATCAAGCTAGACAATCATAATACATGTTTTTCTCAATCGTACATGCTGATAGTAGTTATTCTTATCTCTCTGGTTGATGTGCATGTGTTCATTCTTTTGGAGAGGTTTAGTTTTAATTAGTTAGTGACGTTAAAAAGAGAGAGGGATGTCTTCATTGACAGCTCAGTAAACAAATGTAGACTCCTGCAGTGTTCTTTATCAGCAGAGTCCAGAAAAAAAAAACAATTGGGAGGCTTATTAAAGCAGACTTTTTTAATAATATCCTGCTGTGCTTCGCCTCCCTTTCAGGGAGAACAAGTTCAAACCCTTGGCTACCCTCATAGGCAACAAGTGGATAAAGCCAGTTAATTAAAGCCAGTTAATTAGTTCTTGCTGATGAGGCAAGAATTAGGAAACCACCCCTGAAGTGGATGACCCACAATGCTTTTCTATCAGCCTGTATCTCCCTGTTTATCTCAGGGTCTCCCAGCCTGTGCGTCTGGGTCACCTCCATGCCAGGCTCTACTTGTCAGTATAATTAGCCACCCGGCTCTGGCTGCCAGACTGTGCGCCCCATGGATTTATGATGGCGATGGCCAGCCTGGTCTCAGGGGGGCTGGTGTGTATTTGTGTGTGTGCCAGTGAGGCCAAGGGAGACACAACTGTCCTACTAATGAGGGGACACAAGGTTATTTACGGCAGGCAGTACCAGTGTCATGGATATGGAGATAAGGTAATACAGAGGTAATACATCATAGAAAATATGTGTGGTTAGGAGAAGTGTGTGTGTGTGTGTGTGTGTGTGTGTGTGTGTGTGTGTGTGTGTGTGTGTGTGTGTGTGTGTGTGTGTGTTTATATTCCAAACACTGAAATAATCACAGATGGGTGTGCCTTTCAGTACCAGCCTCTTACATACACTTGTTCTTCAAGGACAAGAGAGACTTCATCTCTATGATTCACTATCTCTCATCTCTACTGATTCAGACACTTATATTCCGTAGGAAAAATAGCTGTCAGGGCTTTTCTTTACATTATGTGTCACACATTTTATACCCGTCGCTGGGAACAAAACTGAAAAGCTCTCTTCACTCCTCCACTGCAGTGACTCATCTTTTCTTTCAGAGCTCGAAAAAGCTGAGCATCCATTGGCTGCAGATCAATGGTAGACAGGTGCTTGGATGAATACAGCCTGCTTTTCATAATGTGTTTGCTGTCACATTTATGCAAATGTTTACACTGCTTGCATCAGAGTAGCTATTATTGTGGCTCTTTTCGGGGGGGGGGGGGTTGCGAGGAATGGAAGACACTGGGATTTCAAGGACTGTAATGTTTTTCTCATGCAATCATAGTGTGACTGATGGAGTGTAAACAATAAGAAAAGACCATTTTAGTCTGGTCCATGTTGATGAAATCTACACTTAAGCTTTAAATCATGTCTCCTAGACAAGAGTTAAATCGAATGCCCTAATACTGCTCGCTGTATGAAGAGCACTTACACCCCTGAAATTAAAAGTTCTCTGCTGTAGAACTCCTGAGGAGTCTAAAATCATCCATCCCATCCAGCACTGAGAAGAGTAAAAATGCTTTACTTCAACATGTTACTGTTGCTGTGTGGATGTGTTTCTCATATAAAAATACAACCAAGCTCTGACAATTTTCCCAGCCACTGATTTGACCTTTGGAGGGACATCTTTTATTGCCGTGGAGTGCGTGTCTGGCTGTGGATTGGCTGCACTGTTGGGTCGGCCTTCTGCTGACCTTGTTAACCAGAGAGCTGACCTTCATCCTCACCTCACTCTTTTTCCGCCTTCAAGCCAAATTTGTCCTCCAGCAGAAATGCAGACCTTTCGACCCATGTGCTGTTGTAATTTGTTTTTTGCAGTCCAACTGTTATAGCACTGTGTTTTTGTTTCATGTCACACAGCTTTCTCCTCTTGCAGTCAAATACCCACACAGAAAATCTCTTTCTTGAACCAGGATAGTAGAGTTTATTTTACACTTGATTTGTATCGATCTTACTGAAAACCGACACTTTATTTTTCTATACATGACAGGCTGTTCTGTCAAATTCATTAATTCGCTTAACTCAGTCTCAGTAGGATTGGGTTGCATTGTACACTTGGGGTGGGAAAAAATATCTATTCAGCAGTGTATCGTTGACCTGTCCTGTGTGATACAATTGAAGAAACTGCAGGACTAAATATTGATTATTTAGTTGTATAAATATGGTGGTAATGGATTTCCCTGCCAAATTTGACTCACCATGTCACTACTTCATGACTCATTATGGTGGTGCTAATGAAGGGAACGTAAACAGCAGTTAGTTGGCCAAAGAAGAAGCTGACAGCTGCACAACACCAGATGAAGACAGCGTTATGTCGGACAGCAGTGGAACAAATTAAAAGATGCACTATCAACTTTAAAACCAAAAAGAGAAAAGAAAGAAAAAGCTTTTCCATCTCTTTATGACCTACAGTCTGTGACACAGGGATTTCTGTTGGTGATGGTACTCGCACAGTGAAATTCTGATATTCTGACAGCCCTACACTACCAGTCAAAAGTTTGGACACACCTTCTCATTCAATGTTTTTTATTTATTTTAATTATTTTCAACATTGTAGATTAATACTGAAGACATCAAAACTATGAAATAATCTGGTTTTACCATAATCTGGATTACAACAGTAGTCAAATAGGGTTATCCATTGTGTACTACTAACCCTACCTCTGAACAACACAACTGATGGTCTCAAACACATTACGAAGAGAATACCAAGAGTGTGCAAAGCTGTCATGAAGGAAAAAGGGGGCTACTTTACAGAATCTAAAATATGAAACATATTCTGGTTTGTTTAACACTTTTTAGTTCATTAAATAATTCCATATATGTTCTTTTATAGTTTTGATGTCTTCAGTATTAATCTACAGTGTTTCAAATAAATTAAATAAATACAAACCCTTGAATGAGAAGGTGTGTCCAAACTTTTGACTGGTAATGTATATTGGGAAATATATTTCAACATGCCACAAACTAACGTAATGAACAAGACTTTTGTGCTTCATTTTGTTAAACAATGGAGGTGTCTGCTTGGGAAAAATATCAGAAATGCAAGAGAGAACAAATAGGATATAAACTGAGATCAAATACACTTTTTTGGGAGAAGAAAGCTCGATGGAAGAGTTTATTTTTTGGGAAGGAACCTCATCAGGTCCCATTATTTGGTTGACCAGAAAACTACAGCTTTTAATCCCTTGTATCAGCACCGCTCTGGCTGTTTCACACAGAACCAGAGCAGGCAATGGCTCCTGAAGCTCATAATGTTCTGTATGTTTAAGCAGCTACACCTCGATACGCACTGTTAGTTTTCTGCACACTTCAATGATGCCATTTTTATGCACAGGAAACATCAAACCCAAAATGTTTGTCCTATCGAGTCATTCTTGTAAAAGTGCACCTTTAAGTTGCTGTGGGCACATAATCCTGTCAAATATAACATGAAGAGAGCTGCCACCTCCTGAAAAACCAAGACAGTTTATCATGTAAGCCCTGAGGCCTGCATCAGGTTATTCCCTTCACCCACTCTGTCACATTTCTTCAAAGCTTTTCAAGGTGGAATTGGTGAGATCAGAAAATACATATGAAGTAGTCTTGGCAGAAATCAAGGAAACCACTAGAGGGTTTAACTTAAAACAAGCGTGATGCTGTTTTTTTTTTTTACTCAAACAACTGAGGCATGTGTTAAAGAGGAAAAAAGTCAAGGCAGGGCTGATACACACAGCTGAACATCAATATGAATGAGACACTGTCAAAGAGCTTTACTCTGAACCACTTAATATTCCTGTTTGGTATTTTATGTAGATGGCACTTTGAATGGCTCAGTGGGAAAATGCAGTGTCAATGAATAACATCACATTATCTTAGCCACATAGCTTTGTCATTCAGTTGATGGGGCTGTCATCTGTGTATGCCTGGACAACCCTGGCTGTTTGCCAGCATGTCCTGTTGATGTAGCCAACTTTATCCTCCCTGCCAGTGAGCTGTGACTAATATGAAAACACATCTGACATCTGGCTCACTCAATCTGCTGGTTTTAAATAGATGTCGGCTCGGTAAAGCATCCATTGCTCCTTTCTTTAAGGGGATAGACATCTGCCTGAACAGTGTCTGGGGGAATGTAGGAAAGCTTCTCAGACGGTGATATTTCCACTGGAGGTCTAATGTGTTTTTATGGGTAAGTAGACATTTGTGACCTTTGCATATAACTGCCTGTTATATGGGGATTTTTGTTTTGGTGTATTAAAGCATGGACAAATTAGCAGAAACAATTGCAGCTCTTATAAGATGAAACAGTCAGGCAACACGGGTGAAGAATTGTGAGTTGGTTGCTGCTTTAGAGGCTCCCTCTGGCAGCTCAGGTTTGTGTTTTTTTAGCATTTACATGCTCGCTAATGACTATCTAATAAAAATTGTATCCTTGTGTGTTTTAGCAATAACACTTCTATCACAGGGCTTTACAATGTGTTTGGTTTAAGACCCCTATAACAGAAGTTGAGCCTACAGGTACTTCTGAACACCACCACGGGTCATAATCCCAAGTTACGAGCGGGAAAGCTGAAAAGAAAGGAAGGAGATGATGAGTATAATGTTACCCTTCAGCTTATCTTTTAAAACATGTTCATGTCCAAAACCTCAGGTGAAAGAGAAACATTCAATTTACCAGTAGAAAAGGGGAATTGTAAAGGAAGACGTGTCATGAGTTGCTTTTGTTTGGTGTGTGTTGTCCTTGTTTTGTATTCTGTCATTGATTTCCTGTTTCATTTTCTAGACTGACCTTGTTGTGTTTTCTTGTTTCCTCCCTTTGTGTATTCTGTTTGTTGTAAGTTGACCTTATGTCTTATGTCTAATCCATAACTTGTATATGGATTCCATTCCATTTACCATTTGTTTTTATTTTCCCTTGTGTTTCTAGTTTAGTTTATTGTGTTGCCTGTTTTATTTTGTAGTTCCTGCCCCCAGTGTAACTGGGTTTGTTTACTTCCTTCCAGTTTGATTGCACACTCGTTAGTTCCACCTGTGTCTCGTTATCTCACCTGTCAGTATTTAGTCTCTGGCTGTTTTCGAAACGGCCTGCTATATACTACCTACTAATGTAGTAGGCAGTAGGTATTGCCTACTACATACTGCGTTTGAATCTAGCATGCAGTATGACTGTTCGGTTCGATCTGTGTTACAGTATGCTGAGCCAGACGTCACTGAATTTCTGGTTTCGGAAAGCAGAAGTAAACAACGGACAAGCTGATAGAGAAAAGTCTTTAGCATCACTTATGATTTAAAAAGTTAGGAAGTGGTTTTAATGGAATTAATAATTTTCACAGCACCTAAAAACGGAGTTCCCCCCATCAAAAAAAGAAGAGAAAAGAAAAAGCAGAGCGCTGTGCATTATGGGAAACAGTACACGAGGCAGAATGGTCTGATGCATACTGTGAAATTTTCCCAAATCAGTAGACATCCAGGGAGCTTTGACATACTGCAGATTTTGCTCTTGTTCACATACTACATACTGAATTTTGGCTAAATCAGTACGTACTGCTAGCGTAGTAGGCGATTTCGAAAACAGCCACAGTGTTTTCTCTGTTCTGTGTCAATTCATTGTCCAGTCTTATCTGAGTCTAACTACATCTTCCGGTGTTCCCAGTGCACTTGTTTTACAATTTTGTTTTCTCTCCTGTTGTTTGTTGTGAATTAAACCTTTCTTTTAGTCTGCATTTTGGATCCTCCTCTTTTATTTCCCTTAAACGTATAAGAAGAGGCATTGAAAAAAGGACTTGGATAAATTCCAATGTGCCAGCTTCAAAGTGATAATACCCATCTTTCAAAGATTACAGTAATAAGCAGGTGTGAAATACATTAGCTGCATCAGAAAAGAAAAGGGACCTTGAATATTGAGTACACCACCACTACACAGAGAAACTCCCTGCATCCTGTTTAAATGGTAATGAATCAACTGAAACACTTAACAGAGCCTCTTAACTGACCAATTTTACACAAGTGAACTTTGTAACTCATTAAAGTAGCACCACTTTTACATGAACAATGGATCGAATTATGTGGATGTGAAATGACTCACTTGTAATGTAGCATTCACACAAATGGAACTTAAGATCTGACTCTGAAGTTACACTCTCAAAAGTCTTTCAGCTTGTTTTTTTTCCTGCGTCACCCTCAGAACTCCTACTGTGTTTAGTCTACAGCAGGCGGCTAGTGATAAAAAAAATCTCCGATAGACCCACTGTACACTGCCTCCCAGCAACAATGGCAGAGACAGAAAGTCAGCAAATGGATAGTTAGCATCAGGGGAGCAATTTGGAGATTTAGAGCCAGATGTTTTGCTCTGTAACTAACGCAGACTGAAAGGAGAGAGAACATTGGATTGGCATTCATCATGTAACAAGAGGCCAAACATCAACTGAGTGACAGGTACGGTCCAATTCAATCACATATATAGGGAGGCAAGTCTTTAAAAAATCCTTGAATGATTTTACAAACTACAAAGTTGTTGTGTTTACAGCTTGTTTGAGTTGACCCAGGAGGTCAAATCAGTTATTGCGGGTCTTGGAAAGGTTAACACCCTGCTGCTTTGAATTTGACGATGTAGACTATTTTCACCTTGATTTGTTAATAAAACCCTGACTATGCTTCGCTGTCCAAAATGTGTCTCATTTCTACTTTTGAAAGGAGAGGATATTACATGCTGACTAACCAATAAAGGGGGGATGTGACTGCAGGACCAACACTCTCTCCACATCCTGTTTTTACCGCCACCATAGAAATATTTTTGCTACTTTGACGTCTAACACCACTTGCACTGAAACAGTTTCAACAAAACAGGAAATGTCGGTGAGGTGTTGGTTTGATGCATGCTAACTGCTGAAAGAATCCCTGCTCTTAGGGCCCGATCTGCTAAAGGTTTGCGTGTATAAAAACACGTGCAAACTTGATAGCGCGCGCAAAGCTGACGTACTAACCGGGAGAACCGAGGATTGCGTCTGTCAAATGAGCAAAATAGCACTCGCAAATCATTTAGCGTGTTTGCCTTCATGAATATGCAGAATACATGTAGATCATCAGAACGCGCAAAATACTGGGAGGAGGAGATGCAAATGTTAACATTTAGCACACGCAATGTGATCTATCAAACCTGAAGCAGATAGCGCGCGCTGTATTTGCGTTTATATTAAGCACGTTTGAAAGGCAGGTGCAAACTGGCACAGCGTTACGCACACTTGCGGTCACTGTAACGCTCATCATACCATCGCTTTACAACATGCCCGCAAAAGCTGGGCTTACAAGCATTACTAAATGTTTTAGTCAATCAAACCAAGATAACTAAATAATAATAATAAAACAACACAAATTCAAAGCAGTTCAGCACCACGGATAGCGACCTCATCATTCTGACACCCACTTTAACTTTTTCAACTAATGAGAGCACAGTAGGTCACTGTATCAACAGCTATAAAGTTTAGTTAAATTGGCACAGCGGCCCACATCTTCACATTCAAACAAAAAATCTATTTGAAGTACTCGGCCTACTCACCACTGTTTGGACAAGCCTTAAGCTCCGTGGACTTGTCCAAGATGCACTGAATGTCCATTTTCTTTGATCTGTCATTCTCAATAAATAACATGACATGTCCACTCAGTCTATTCTGTCCAATCGTGCTCATCAAGGGGTTATTAGTTAGTTTTAACGTGAATGAGCGCTCACTGAGCTGCGCCAGGCAGCTCTGCGTAACTCCTCATCTCGTGCTTGCAGCAGTGTGTTGGGGCGAATTGACTCAAACATGTTCCCAGTTCCATTTAAGCTGGTGAATCTTTGGGACAGTTGCTGGATGATGATATCAGGCATTGAAAACGTTCACCCGAACGTTGCTCCCTGGGACAGTGAGGTGACTGTCTTCATCCAAGTGACGCCTAACTTTTCTAGAGCAAGAGTGGCAGACTAAGCCTCATCAAATCGCTCTCTAAACTCCATCAAAACACTGATTGCGTTTTGGAGAAGAGTAGATGCGTTTATTATATATATTAGTATATTAGTATATTATTGCTTCTGTTTTTTTCTCACATCATTCACCTTTTCACAGATGGCCTCCCAAATCGCATTTCTAACGCTGAGATGTCTCTGCTGGAGTTCACCGATGTGTTTATTTCCCTCCTCCACTAAAACCTCCAACTCCATGTCTTCAAACTTCATTTATCACTTAAGGCCACTCTGTTCTCTCAAACTCTACATGGTGACAGCCGATAGCACACGCGAAATCCTCGTAAAATAGGGCGGTCCGCACCACTTTTGCACTCGTTATCATTTGCGCACGCAGTCTTAGTAGATCACCCGCAACGCCCAGAAAAAGCACGTGCAAAATTATTATTTGCACACGCAAATTAGCGCTCGTTATTTGGGATCTTAGTAGATCGGGCCCTTGGTGTCTAATTACTCTTCCTATTGTACATCCGGTCTCTTCCTCTTCCTCCCTCCATTTATCTTCTCTAACCCCAGGAAAAACAATACATAAAATCTGCTCTGTACCCTTTGTTCTACTTCCTTTTTTAGCATTAGGAGCTAATTCATCAAATTCCCCACATTTACTCTGTCCTCAGGCTCTCTGACATAGGAGCGCCTTTTTGTTTTTGTTCACTAAGTGAAGAAAAGCCAAATCCACACTCTGTTTGAAAGTGCCATAGCTTCAAATAATGTCTAAGTATTGCAATGTTGTGGGTTGCTTATGTTAAAGGAAACATGTATGATGATGATTTAACTACTGTAATGCAAAATCAGAGCATTTTACCAACCATCCTGAACACATGGTGTCAACATTGAAATAAGAAATCCTGCTCTGCATTGCTTAACCATGAAGAATTAAAGGTAAATGTCAGGTACCATTTGTTAAATATTGATGTCATGTATCTATAACCCATGAAAAATGAATAATTAATCATCCATTAACTGAAGCAGTTGATAATTAGAGCACAGTCATTGTACATCCCGGCCTCAGGTTACTGCTCTGCAGACATCCTGTAGTGCCAGCTGAGGACAAAGAAGCCGTCTGTGGCTACATTATGTTTCACTGGAGGTCTCCTTTTCTCCAGACTGTATGACAAAGAAGAACGCTTTTAGTACAGAGTAATGCCCTCGCGACTTCAGAGTTTTAAAACACAGAATGTAAGGGATTAAGTAAGGGGTAATGTTATTTAGGGGTAATCTACAGGGGGCATATAGTGTACGGAAATACAGGACCGTCCCTGCAGGGTTTATTTCTGCAGTAACAACCTGCTCACTGTACAATATCCAGGTCATTACACAATGACTTGCCAAAGAAATCAAAAAGTTATCACAGAATGACGATTTAGACACAGTCATCATTTAAAAATAATGTGTCTGTCCTACACTTAAGGAAACGCTTGAGCTTCTAACTCTAACATCAACAATCAACTCAGGAGCCTCCTTAAAACCAGGCTACTTTTCTATCTTTCCCTCATTAAGGTTAACATTCTCATAGATGGTGAAGTAATGCCTCTTCGTGGATAGGATGTATCGATATATTCTTTGCCCTTATGAAACCCTTTCATATCCCAAACCATGTTCACTGTAATGTTGACTTAACTACCAGTGGCGATGTCTCTTGCCTTTTCTCTGCTCCTTATGTCTGCCTTCTACAGACACAGCAGGCCTAAGAATGCTGTAACTGACCAAACAGAGCAGTCAAAACAGAGGTAATAAATGATAAACTGTGCTGATATTGTCATTGAATGGTTACCTTTATGTCTAACAAAACTTGCTCATGCTATATTTGATAAAAATAAACTTTTAAATATTATGAATCCTCGTACGAAGTGCTGCTCAGAACCTAAAAAACAGGTGTGTTCTTTTATAGTGTTTCCAAAATATGAAGAAAGCCTAACTTCATGTACCAACAGATACCACACACTCCTGCCAATTTTACCTATCGTGCCAGATTAAATTCCTACATTACACAACCAAGGTTTGTTTGTTCCATTTTCAGATAGGACACCAAGGACTGGAGCTACACTTAAGTACAACTCACCATCAATATCTGGAAGCACAACTCACTAACAGGATGGAAAAGTACAAAAATACATCAATGCTTAGACTTTTGCTTTCATTAGTAAAGAGCATTAACACAAGGGGCTTTAGAGTTAACTTGTTTCTGCAGGAACATGCAGGTAAGGTAGAATTTATATCCCATCAGGTAAAATAGAATGAAAAATGAGAGTTTGATCAATGAAAAGCCCAGTTTTAAGTCTGAGTACAGAAGGAAAACTCTGGACAGCCTGCAGGTTGTTTGATAATCCAAAGTCACAGGTGTGTCTGTGCAGCAGTGACTCATTTGGCAAACAGAATTTATTGCCTGTGTTCATCATAGACATGCAAACTACCCATTACATAACAGTAACTTTCATTTACCCCACTTTTCAATTCAAAGTGACTTCAGCAATGTTAGCTCACTTTCTAAATTAAGCCATTGGGTTTCTCTTTCACTCTCAGGTTATTGTCGTCGCCTGGCACAGAACTGTAAAAGCAGATTTTGTTGTTAAAAAAAGACTCAGTGATCTTTGTAAGGCCATCTCCGCAAATTAAGAAAAAGCTGTGACACCTTTCACTGTGACACATACAGGATCCTCAATCTTTGTTGCCATGGTTGTACATTATCCTCACATGCCTCCACAGTCCCTCTCTGTCGCTCTGTCTGGGGTCACAGCTTGCTCTTGTCTTCTTAGCAAAAATCTACAGAGTTTTCAAGCTTAACTGTCAATTATGAAGGTTTTCATACCCTACTCCCAAGACATCTCTAAATGAGTCATTGCCTTATCTTAACCCTGGAATGAACGGTAACACAGCCAATCGAAAAAGAATGACAGGTGACAAGTAACCCTGAAAAATGCAAATACAAAACTACAAACTGAACTTCATGCTTAAATTATTTATTTAGCATCCAAAAGAGTGCACACCTTAAAGAAATATTCAGTCTTACTACCTAGGTTTCTGTCCAGTCACATTGGTCTGTTAAAGTCTGTTCAAAGTCACAATTTAAGGGCACAGACGTAGCCTGATGGTTAAGTTGCGCGTCCATGTAACGGGCGGCCCGAGTCAAATTCAGTCTGCAGCCTCTTTCCCCCATTCTTACAGTATCCACTGTCCTCTCCTCTATAAGCAAAGGTGTATGAGCCCAAAAAATATATACTTTAAAGTCACAATTTAAAGTAATAACTAAAGAAAAATATTCATCCACCCATCTATCATCTTTCCCTGCTTATCCTGTTTGGGGTCGTGAACGCTGGAGCCTATTCGGCTGTCTCTGGGTGTAAGGCTGGGTACACCCTGGACAGGTCTCCAGCCTGTCACAGGGCCAATACACAGAGACGCACACCCTCACACCTACGGCCAATTTAGAGTGACCTCTCAACCTGGTGAGCATGTTTTTGGACTGTGGGAGGAAGCTGTAGTACCCTGAGAGAACCCACGCATGCAAGAAGAGAACATGCAAACTACACACAGAAAGGCACTTGCCCGACGAGGGATTTTAACCAAGATCCACTTGCTGCGAGGCAACAGCACTAACCACTGCGCCACCGTGCAGCCAAAAGGAAAATATGTTACATTGAGATGAAAAGACAGCTGCTTGCTGAATGTTGTAACACAGCCCAAATAGTTGATTTACCTTAAGTACTGCCTCTGACAGGCAAGTACCCAATCATTGTTTAGGATTCTGGGTTTATCACTGGGGTGTCCAATCAGATCTTAAGGGGGGCATTGCAACCCCTAGAAAAGTTCCTGGTTACAGGGAAGAGTACATAATACAGGTGTTATTTTCTGAAGCTGTCAAGACCTGCAATGGAATGTAACATTTTTTAGACTTTATCGTAAATTAAAATGTAAACCTGGTAATCCGTCCTGCAAGTCGGCTGATAAGATTACTGTTGCAATGGAAGCACTACTAACCATTTAATGAGGGACAATTTTTAAAGCAATAAACGTATCTTTAAATCAAAACTACATGTCAACTTGTTTGTATTTGCATTTGTTAGCCGGGTAATAAGGGTGATCCTGTAAAGAGAGTGGGTGGTTGTGCAACAGAGAATCCCTTCAGGGTGAGACGAGACCCCAACGCGAAGCAAAGGGGTCTTGTCTCACCCTGTCAGGACTCCTTTTTGCATAACCACCCACTCACTTTACATTATCACTCACTCCACATACTTTGTTTATTTCACTAACAGAGAAATAAAAGCCTTGTGTGTGCCTATTAGATGTGATGTTACAGCCAGCAGCAGGTTGTATTAATGAGAGAAACTTTTTGCTTGAATCTAACCAAATGTAGAAAGTTTGCATACCACCCACTCAAAGAGTGACCAATGAGCATGTTGCATCTTGTTAAAGACTACAACAAAGCTCACAAACCTAAGTCAGCACTTCTTTAGATGAAATAAGACCTCTTGAGCATTGCACTCACAGAATGCAGGGCTGCTTGTTGTATCCAACATCTCCAAGAGTAGTATGGGAGGCAGAGCCTTCAGTTATCTTACTAAACTGTTTACCAGTCTTGGCCTACAGTCACCCCTTCCCCTTTTGAGAGTGGGCTTTAGAAATTTCTGCTTGATAGATAGTGCTGACTCATGATTGCTTGGACCAGACCCTTGTTATGCTGCTATAGGCTCAGACTGCTTGATATAAGAGCGGCTGTATCCTCCTCCCTCTCTCTATCTGGATGAAGTCATGTCGCTTTAATGCATGTTACAAACTTAACATCTTCAAGTCAGGGTTTTGTGCTTCTTCATCTTGCATGCTGCTGTGGATCTTTTGCTATGATTGTGCATGCAGAACACCAACATAAGGACAACACAAGTTTTAAATAGGAATTAAAAACATATACGCCCTAGGCATTGGCTGATATATGACAAAAGTGAGAGGAAAGAGGGAGCTTGGAAAGAAGGAGGAGGTGGTGAAGGGGGGGGGGGGGGGGGGGGGGGATGGATGGGGATAGCGAGAAAGAGGCCAGTGTGGTGATCTTTCATCATAATCCTGTTACTGTTGAATAATTTAAGTATCTCCTTGCAGACATTAATTTCCTATCATCTACTTTGCCTCTAATTCACAGGGAGAATTAATGAGGATTGACATGGTCGCTTTTTCTTGTGCTGTGAAAGCCAACATGGAGCCGTTGATAAGCGGGACGTGCCGGTGGAACAATGGGCAGCTGGTTATAACCTCATCGTTTATTTTACATTTCATCCCAGCTTTCATTAGCCTCTGAGAAATAGGGCATGAAAATATATGAAATAATGCTAATTATCGACGGTAATAAGAATGATAAGAATGATCAAACTACTACGGATGTGCTGTATTTCCAGTTTTGAGAAAGTCATTTTACTTTAAAGTGAATTAAGCGTATACTATCATCTTTAGTGCACATTATCTGTGAAAGGTCACCTCTGTGCAGTGTAGTAGACATGAGGAGGACAAAGCCAGGCGACTGATAGGCCATCTGTTTCAAAGATTGATAGCTCAGTGCTGCTATCAATGATGCGCCCATGTGCCTCTTAGCATTCTGGAGATCTTTATTGTTGTTTTTCAAGGACATCAGCAGTATACAACACCACATGAAATGACGTTTCATGAATAATAGAAAGAGACAGAGAGAAAAATGGGAAAAATAAAAGGAAAATACAAAGAAACACACACCACTGTCAAGAATGTTAGCACAACAGGTTTGAAATGCACCGCACCGCTTTTATAGATCGTCATTTTTAGGCTGTGAGGGAGAAACACAGCTGGCAAGAGTGGGGGTGCAGCTTCAAAAATCTGTCATAGGATGGTTTTAATGGCTGAGCTGGATAACGGGGCTGCAGTGACAGTTACATCAGACACCCAGAAGAATTGTATAATAGATAAGAAACGATGTGTGTCAATGTCTTGATGTAGAATGGTGAAAGTGAATCACATTAACTTGTATTATATATGTTTTTGTGGATGGAGATCACCTTTGCTGCTCTTATCTTCCTTTCTGTGAGAACAAATCTTTTCTAATAGCAGACATCTATTTGTTGTCATTGAAGCTTAATACTATCTTTGGCACTTCTATCCTCTCCTGCCTTTGTTGGGGACATTTCCTACACTTTTCAAGTAATTCAAATCCTTCAGAGGGAAAAAAATATCTGCACAAGATATGAAGTCAACAATACTCTTGGCACTTGTGATAGCAATTTAATTGAAATGTCAGATGAAAGAAAGGGTCTGAGAACCCCCCAAAATCTGTTTTTCCTCAGGTGTCCTCATGTCTCGCTCTCCTCCTCTCTTCTATCTCTTTCTCACTTTCTGCGCTCTGAGGTACAACTTCGTCGTTCAGCTGATGCCGAGGACAGGGGGCAAGCCGTGCATCAGGTGACAAACTCAATGCCACACTCATTTGACCCATCACCCCAACAATGTAGACTAACCCTGAGCTGCACCTTCAATTAATCACATAACCCCCCATCCCCTCCCCTCCTCCCGGCCCAGTTGACCTGCTGCAGCTGAAAAACCTTAACTGCCTTTCCTCTGCCTATACGAGGGTCGAAGACAGTCGTCCACCATTCCACATGGCTGCCAGTATAAATCTGACGGAAGTAATTACCCATCACCCTCTGGGGGCCATAAGCAGGTTTCCCGCCCCCTCTTCAACTTCAACATAGTTCAACCTTATTATTCTCAGCTGGGAGGAGAATCGCGCTGCATGAGTGAGGAGAGTCGTATTTAGAGTTAATTGCCTCTGGCAGGTGAGGACATCGGTTCCACCGTGTGCACAGGCAGATGGCTCACTGGAGGCAGGTTCAATCAACTAATTGTAAAGTTCTGATCGCCCTTGTGGGAGGCGTTAACCTAGAGCCAGGGTTGAGGGACAGCAGACAGACTGAACGACAGGTCTGCACAAGGCAGATAATTTTTTGCAGAGGTACAAAAAAACATCTGATGGAGATGGTTCTTGTTTTCGAGAATCTGCAACTATAAACAAGTTATTGGCATGTGCAGACTTTCTGGAATTCACAACACACACAGGTATGCACAAACACATGCTCATATAAAGCCAGCTCGAGCACATGTTCTTGCAGCTGCCTTGAGCTGTGTCCTTTATTACTTAGGGAATTGAGGAGATGCAAATAAAGTTGCAGGCCGACATAAAAACACTTTGTTTGCAAAAAAAAGTTAAAGAAGTCAATATGGAGAGAAGCCAGAAAAAGAGAGAAGCCAGAGGTGCTAGCCAGCCAATCAACACCCACAACTGTCAGATACCATGCCACATGTGTGAAAAAGTTAAGACTGTATGGTATTTCTGTGTGGCTTACACACTTTCTCTCCTCCATAAGCTAAAAGTGTAATAGCTACCAAAGGTATCTGTATAAGCAAGCCAAGGCATGACATTTGGACAAGGCATGAAACCAAATGCTGTGGGAGGCAGAGACCGGGAGGGGTGAGGTGAGATGGATGGAACGTACTTCAGAGAGCAGAGGGAGAGTGATGACAGGTCAGGAATGCCCATGGGGCCTGTGTCAGTGAATAATCTTCGCATTAGGGTTGATTCATTTAAATAAAATGGATCACTCAGCAGATACAATGTTGCTACAGGAATATTAAACTCTCTGTTGCCTTTAAAGTAAGCACATATAAAACCACACTTGGTAAAACAGCAAGGTAGAATATATGCTAAAATTACCTCTCTGCAGTTAGACTAAGTCTGGTTGGTGGTCAGATCAGTGAGCATTGTTGCAAAATAGATGATCTTTTCATGTAGTAAGACAAAGCTTGTTGGTGTTACTTTGGACACCCTTTGGCTTGAAATGCATTGACTCTTTGTGCAGAAAAAGCAGCAACATGCTGGTACTCATTAAAAACTGTTTTTTTTTTCAGCAACAATACTGTTGCTTAGAACCAGCTATAATGCTGGTTTGTAGTTTTGTTAAGTTAGTGCCAGTAAGATGACCAAATAAGGAAAAAGTCAAAATTATGCTAATTGGGTCAAAGAATATTCCCTTCACCATAAAAGGACCATCCCTGGTAGTGGGATGGATTCATGTTCTAATGCTGATTGCACCTAATTTCCAACCCTCCCTTCAAATCATCTGAATGTTTTAAACAAAAATACATTACCAAGCTTGTGTTAAATACTTAACTCTGATTGGCCGAAACCCCAGCACAACAGTGATTAATTCTCAACAGCAAAAGTGCCACCAGGGACAGCCTGATGACACAATCCATATCCAATCAAGCTGCAAAAAATGAGTCTGGCAAATTTCACCTCTGTCTGATGCGGTTTCTTTTTGCATTATAAAAACATTGGAAAACATTTTGGTTTGTATCCCAAGCTGCTCTGAAGAGTTTGGTAAAGATGACAGTTACCAGGGACAGATGAGAAAGCAGCCTGAGGAGCATCTGGGCCCCAACCACCTCTGATAGGACAAAGTGGAGCAAGATCCTGTCCTGCAATCCAGGCAACTGAAGCAGAGCCAATTAGTGCATCTCTAAGTTGCATGTTGCTAAAAAGTAACTGGAACCAAAAGTGGTAGTGAAAACATCACCAATCTTAAAAACTTTGCATTTCCCTCATTTATGTGTAAAAGTGTACCAACCACAAAGCTCCGAGAAGAGGGAGAGCATGTTAATGAATGTTAGTTTGTCCTACACTCCTACATACATCCATCCATCCATTATCTTGCCCGCTTATCCCATGAGGGGTCACGGGGCTCATTTAAACAATAAAATCATTTTTAAACTAATATTTGGTGTCTCTTTGCTTTTGTCTTCAGTCAGTGGCCCAGTAATAGGTACAGCAAGTGGGTGGTTATGATGATACATTCTGACATGTAACAGTTCACTAACAAGTATTTTACCTCATCTGGATCACATTCCCAAAAATGTTGTTTACTTTTGTGTTTACTTTTCTGTTGCATTATCTCTTCTTTTAACAACACTGTAAATATTTGGGAACCAAGGAAACTCATCTCTGGAGTTTTGAAAGTGAAATGTTGTCTCATTCCTGCCTTATAAAGGATTTCAGCTCCCCAACTGTTCAGAGTCTCCTTTGTTGTATTTTTCATTTCATGATGCATCAAATGTTTTCAGTGAGTGACAATACAGGACTGCAGGCAGGCCAGTTTAGCACCCGGACTATTTTACTACAAAGCCATGCTGTTGTAATAAGTGCAGAATGTCGTTTGGCATCGTCCTGCTGAAATATACGAGGTCTTCCCTGAAAAGGCTTGATGGCAGCATATGTTGCTTCAAAATCTGCATATATTGTTCAGCATTTATGATGCCTTCCCATATGTGTAAGCTACCCATGCCATGAGCACATATGCACCCCCATCACAGATGCTGGGCCCAGAGAAGTTGCTGATGTTTCTGGATCCTGTTAATATACAGTTTCCTCTTTGTCCTGGCAGACAGTGGTTTATGGAGATTCTGAGCCCATGCTGTGGTTTCCACTAGAGACTCTTGAATGTTTTAATGCAGTGCCCCATGAGAGCCCAAAGATCACGACCATCCGGTATTGGATTTTGGCTATTTCCCTCCTGATTCTTTGAATCCTTTAATGGTATTACTGCAAATGATGAAATATCCCAAATCTTCACAATTTTACGCTGAGGAACATTATTCGGAAATTGTTGAAATATTTTCTCACCCAGTGTCTCACTGGGACTCATGCTCCCTTTTACACCAAGTCAAAAAACCTAGTAGAACATTCCCCAACTAATTAGGTTAATTAGCAACAGGTTAGCTGTGCGTTACTAACCTGTTGCTAATTAACCTAATGAGTTGAATGTTCCACTAGTTAAAATGTGTTGTAGAAAGGAGGATATCTGCTCACTTAGTCAGTGCAGTTTTCTCTTTAATGTGCCAAGCTTTCAGCCTGTCGGGCCTTCTCCTGAGCATTCAGGAGTCAAACAATGAACAGGCAGGTTTAAATGGACATTCCTACACAAGTCATTAGCAATGTGCAATATTGCAGTTATCTGGTTTACACAAGCTGCTCTGCTCTTCTTAGTCTGTCATCAGCACCAGCTCTAAAAAAGTGGAGGCTTTGTTGAGCATGGAGCACACAAAGATAATTGAAATAGTCATGGTTTTCTTTTCAGTCTAGCAATTGTGTCTGTTTTCTTGAAGAGTCTTAATATGAGTGATTTCAACACATTAGATTTATTTTAGTGCCACAAAGGATTCAAGATATTCAGCAAGAAAGAACTTGATACAAAAATTCTTCATGGGTGCCACATTCATCAGAGGAACACAGACGCTCTGCTGGATTATCCAAGCGGGCAAAGACAAAAGCAGAACAGAGAATAATTGAAAAGAGCATGGAGCAAAATGGTCAGACCTTTTCCACCTGAGTTACTATGATGCCATCAGATTTGTCATCAAAGATCCAATGCTCAACTTTCTTCTTGGTACGGCATGACATTTGTCTCGACTCTAGACAGAATTAGGACTTTAACAACAAAGAGCCTTGATGGACTTCACGCTAGGGTGGAGAACATCAAAGTGCCATATGAGGTTGGAAGAATTCCCTTAAGGATTTCATCTGGCTTTACAGGTTTTACAGCATATCAATGGAGAAACTGGACAACCATTTATTCCTTGTTTTGTCTGAAGGGGCAGAAGATACTAAGACATGTGGTGTAGCGTTGTGCAGGCCTGCATCATACTGTATCCATCTACATCTTCATTTACAGGAGTGTGTTTTGGAATATAGACCTGTTTATTATTTCTGCTGTTTTTCATTAGAGTACTGGGTAAGTCTAATAACAACAACAGGTCAATTGAAGTCCACATTATGGGGCAATTTCACCAGAGTCAGCATGCCATGAATGTGTGGATATGAAGCAGAAGCACAATGATTCGGTGTCAGCACAAAGACTTT
Organism: Notolabrus celidotus; assembly: GCF_009762535.1. NCBI lineage: Eukaryota > Metazoa > Chordata > Actinopteri > Labriformes > Labridae > Notolabrus > Notolabrus celidotus. The sequence goes on from NC_048278.1 coordinate 7,536,602, forward strand.
AATTGGAAAACTGTACCGTGGTGCCGCTCTCTCCATTCCACCAGATTATCTTGGATGAACATGACAGATGTGCAATGCTCAAAATGTATCATCAGATGTACCCTGACAACTGTGTCATTGAGGTTGACTGTTTTGGCCTGACATGCAAAAGGGTAACATAGAAGGATCTCAAGTAGAGAGATGCTGAGGCCTATTATTGACCCTTTATCTGAACCAAGACCGGCCATTATGAAGAAGCTTCTAGTTGTTAATGTCTTGTAAAAAGGTACAGCATTTTTGGTGGCAACATGACCAGATCTTGGCTCAAGTGGCTGCTGGTCTGGAGCAGGCAAGGAAGACGCCAAGACAGCAGTTTAATGGTCCCCGGTTCATCCCGTTTCTCAGAGCAGGAGAGGCTGGCATGGCAGAGAGGAGGGGTAGAGGGATCCTTGCAACTGGAAGATGCGGGTAGACCTCAACAAGCAGCTACATTTTTGAGAGGAGATAACTAACACTGATCTCAGAACCAATATCGTCCTCTGGTCTAAGAGTACCAGGCAGGTTGCTCTTATTGAGCCGACGGTGCCCTGGGAAGAGAGGATAGAGGAGGCACATGAACGCAAGAAATCAAAATATCAAGCCCTCATCCTCATCAAGCCAGCAGAAGGGGTGGAAGACCTGGAATCTACTGGTATCTTGGCTTCATCCTCATCCAGAAAGACATTTTTATGAAGGCCAGTAGAAGTTTGGAGTTTTCAGAGAGCAGACATATCCAGCATCGTTTCCCCCTGGTGACAGATTGCTGGATGATGGTAATAAATGTGTTTCTGATGAGAATGTAATCACTTAATGTAAAATTGCACTCCCTAACATGACTTGTAAGTAAAGGTAACCATATTACTGTAACATGCACTGAGGAATGCTTCAATCCCAAGCACTGTTCAATACTGGTTAGATCAGAGTAATGACTCCTTCCTTCCCAACCACAAATCAGATAGCATGCACACACTGTCAATGAATACATGAAGTGTATCGAAACAGCAGGTGTGTGTGTGGTTATCAAGCTACCTTTGATTAGTATAATGTTCAGATTACTTACTGTACTACCAGACATGGAAATCACTAAATCAATTCCACATTTGTTTTCTATCATGTTTCATTAGTTCAAACAACATTACTAAGGTTAGCAGCACTGCAATGAAACTGAACACAGCATCACTGCTCTGATGCATAAAATGAGGAAACCTGTAAAGTCTTTTGAACAAGAAGCTGACCCGTGCAATTGAATGCAGGAGGTCATGGATGAGTTCATTTTCAAGCGTTTGCTGCTTTACAGTAACAATAAACTGTAATAGTGTTTTGGATACACAGTTTTAATTGGATTTCTTGGGGATACAACAACCGTGAAGAAACACATTGACTTTGCTGATGTCGGGATAAACTTTTCCTTTACCTAAAAAGTTGTCTCGAATTGGACTTATCTGACTCAAAGTTTTTATTGGAAAGTTTTAAAAGAGTTCATAGAAACTGAAGTGTGACAGCCACTGGGAGCAACTTTGCTTGGGGAAAGTCCTTTTGTTTACTGCGATGTCGATCAGGCGTCACTTTAGATGGAACATGTAATGCCTCTAAGCAGCTGGCAGCTCTGCTCTCTCTCTGACAGGATATCCGTCATAAAGCGTGATAGTCTCTCATTCCTCACTGAGACACTCAAAGTCAGCTTCCTCCTCTCCTGCAGATTACACATTCGATCCACTTTGGATCTCTCTATTCGTCATGTGTGAATTGTTGTGTTGTTGACTGTGCTGTGTTGTGTGATGAGGTTGATAAACACCGACAGGGATGACTGCTAAACCTCCAGCTGAAAGCTACCAGACATGAGTGAAACCTCACCCTGACTTTGATGGGTCACTACAGGAGCAAAACAGCAATGAGCCGCTTTGGCTCAGCCAGAGAAATAGCAAGTGAGAGTTTGAGGGATGAGTTGAGGTGCTATTATACTCATCAGGCAAAATGACAGCTCTGGTGGATTGGATTTGTCTCCTTTTTCCCCCTCAGCTATAACTCATTCTAACCGCGCAGCGATGGAGCCGCAGTAGACGGTGGAGAGAAAACGAGTGGCGTTTCAGCGGGTTATTGGAATGTTTTTGTTCTTTTATTTTAGAGCAAATGAATTCAGTCAATTTTTGAGTGCAATGCTTTTAGCTCAAACTGAATGCTGAATGTGTCAAATGGAGTGTGTTACACAAGATCCTTGGCCTTGGCTATATTGTGCTGCTTTCAATGAGCAATCCTCTCTCTCTCTCTGTGTGTATGTGTGTGTGTGTGTGTGTGTGTGTGTGTGTGTGTGTGTGTGTGTGTGCATGCGTGCGTGTGTGTGTGAGTGAGTGTGTGCGTGAGTGAGTGTGTGTGTATGTATGTGTGTATGTGTGTGTGTGTGTGTGTGTGTGTGTGTGTGTGTGTGTGTTAGAGTTAGGGTTAATATGGTCCCTGTGTTTTCAACATACGTTCTGTATGTGCAGCGGGAACCCTGATGTGCATTAGTGGGCAGGCAGTAGCGATCCAAGCAGCTTTCACAGAGGTATTGAGTATATAGAGTTTTGAAAGTTGGGTTGCCACAGCAACTGTGATGGCAGCTATAAATCATATTAATGGAGCCTCTCATTGTGCCTCCATCTTGATCAAATTCAGGTTCTGAAATAATGACAAAACGCTGCCCAGAGTGCAGCCCGGGCTGTCACAGTAAAGAGGAGAAATGATGGCGAGTTGCTCTGACATGTTAGTATTTTCATGTGTGTTTTTCATTAATGCTCTAATGTCTCTCTCTTTACATACAACCCATGGCTGCAGAAGATACAGTCCATTGGGGGTGAGTTTGTTATGTAGTGGACTTTTCGTCAGGCTCAGCAGATATCGCCTCACAGTCCACTAACTTTCCGTTCAGCTGGGATAAAAAGAGCTTTATTGAAACGCTGGCTCTGTAAATGGAAAACAAAGTGGCTCGGAGCAAACACAACATTATTCCAGCTGAATTGCAACATGTAGCGTTCATTCAGCGCACTCCGACCTCTGTCTCTTGAAGAACATAGCGCACCAAGCTAGAGATCAAAATTGCTTTTCCTATTGGGGCTGAAGTACCCTCAGGCCTGAGACGCTTCAGATTCTACCATGCTGCTTTTTATTAATTAGTTGTTGGAGGTGTTTCTCTGGTAATGCATGCCCATCAACTTTGGATGAGGCTTCTGAAATATTCTGTTAGTCTCAATAGAATTTCTTCAGAATACCCAGCTGGAGGACGGGATGTAAAATGTAGAGACCAGGCGTGTAGAAATACACAGGAACATTCAATGTTGATGAAAACTGCTGAATTACTGCCTGAGGTTCATGAGTTGTCCTGAGAACAACCTAAAAACACTTAATGAGATTGAATGCATTAATGGAAACAATGACACTGCTGGGATGACTGTAAATACCCAGACAAAGTATGCACCCACTTCTAAAACAGTTGAGCCTCTACACCTGATCTGTTCATTATAAAATACACCTCTTTTTTATATTTGTTACAGAGCCTGTGAAAAATATCTGCGAAAAAGTGTTCCGGCACATTTTGATTCTACTTGTTGACGCCATAGACTGTAAGGTGATGTAAAACTGTTAGCTTCCTTTGGCATAATATTGGTAAACAATGTGGCTAGAAAGTTAGTTCCGGTTAGCATGCTAATTCGGCAGGGTAAACAACACAAGCATACTGGATCCTGTCCAGCAATCCTAACGACAGCAGAGCAGGTGAGTGAAACTTTAGGTTACCGATCGCCACAGAGAAACTTAAACCATGAGCGGTGGTGATGATAGTGGCAGTTTTTAAAAGTTGTGACATTTGCTTCGTTTATTTCAAGAGGTGTGTCAACCACAGAGCTCAGAGAAGAAGGAGAGCTGAATTAGGACAGTTTCATGTTAATCGACCGCAACAGGCAGATACGAATCCGTCGTCATGGAACGCTTAATGACGAATCATTTGGGATATTTTTAAAAAAACTTTATACATAAATCATTTGAATCAATGAAATAATATTTAAATCAATGTTTTTTCTGCCAACATATCTGTATCTTAAAGTTAGTGGACGGTTATTTTTGTCTCACCCTGTCAGGATTCTATTTCCCATTTCCACCTTCTAACAATACATTTTCTCTTACGTAGATGAATAAGTTAACAAATAAACATATGCTGTGTAAAACAAAGAAGTTAAACTGATGGATGATTTATCCCTTTTGGGAGCGGCAGAGCTGGGTGTTACTTCTCTGTGGTTTCATAATTTCCTGCAACCTCTTTATGATACACAAGCCTTTCTCTTCCTTTGCTAACAAAAAAACAGTTCATTACTGCAGCTTTGAAAACACACTATACACACGTAAGTTTGTAACACATCACTTAAAATTCATCTGAATACTGAGCATAAATCTATCCTGTCATTTATTAGCAGCTCTGCTCCTTTACAGCCGTATGGCTTTTTGAGTTAAGAAGGCGTCAGCTAAAATGAAATTGTCAATTTGAAGACAGATGAAAAGCCAAAGAAGCATTTGTTCACCTCCGCCTCATCCCTCACAACCCTGCACAGCTGTCTTCACAGAGACTGCAGCAGAGCTTTAACAGTGAGATAAACATCTGTACCCAGCACATGCTGCATGCTGCTGCAGCTCACTGTAAAATATCTGCAGCTGAATCTGTAGGCTGTTACTTTCACTGGAAATCCTTTAAAGGCCACATGTCATTAATCTTTAATATGATCTGTAAATATGGTGTATATACTGTATTTTATCTATATGAGATTCTTGCCGCAGTATCTCCCCTCAGGGATCAATACAGCCTAACTCATCTTTCTTGTTTACCTCCTTTAACAACAAAGAAGCTATAAAAATGCCCTCTGCAACCTATGTGCAGGCCCAATCAACAACAAACACACAACCTTATTTCACCTGGAGTATGTGCGGATGTAGTAAACAACGGAACTGTGAGTTGCATTTTTCACCAGTTATCTAAAACATCAGAAGCACATGTTTACAGCCTGATTAGGATTAAAAAAAAAGATGAAGCACAACAATGAAGTAGGGAGTGGAACTATTTCTTTAAAAATATATGGTAAGCACAGTCTGACAAACCAGATTGTAAACAATAGGAAAAAATCCCATCCTTCAACAAAGATTCAACTCAAGTTTATATAAGTATAAACATAGACAAGATCCAATATAAAATTATCGACGTTGTTTGAACAGAAACTAACGGTTTTACCTCACCGTACGGTCTATGGCAGGGGTTCGGTAAGTGTGGGTTGGGACCCCCTGGGGGGTCGCGAGACTCAAATGGGGGGTCGTGAGATGTCTTCCAGAATGTTTTTTTTTTAAATAGTTATCTAAAAATAGTACATTTTACCCATTATAGTAAATAATATAGACAGAAATAGTAGCTAAACTGGAAATAAAACCTTGAAAATAGAAAATGTAATGAGTTTTCTGCCTTTATTTTTCACCAGATGACTCCTAAGTTTAGGGTTAGTGAACAGTTAATTATCAAAAGCATCAGTAGCAGTGGGTTAATTCATAACGGCACAGAAAACACAGCTACATGCTCATATGGGTAGGGTCATTTTCTGCAGACCAGCTAAATGAAGCCACATAAAATCACTTTGGGGGACAGTGGGGGTCACAAGTCATTGACACCTTTATTTTGGGGGTCACGGGCTGAAAAGTTTGGGAACCTCTGGTCTATGGTGTCAACAAGCAGAAGCAAAATGTGCTGGAACTCCTTTCCGCGGATTGATTTGACATGACGTGATCAGTTTGCCTCTGGTGTTGCTCATGTTAGTGAAAGTTAATAACCATTGTCAAGAGGTCTTCAAGGGGTTTTAACCAATCAGAATCAATAAAAAAATATTATATATTTTTAAACAATGCAGTTTTATCCAATAAACACAACAGGTAAAAGATACTCTCCTTTACTTATTAACACGCCAACACATTTGACTCAGTACGTGGGAATATGCGAGCTATCATAACATGCAATGAAGGAGAAGAAGCGCAGCCACAACAAGCTGACAACATTGAAAATAGTATCATTCATGTGAATGTGTTTTGCAATGCATCTGGACTAGGAATGTACATTTTAAGTATTTTCTGTTAATCGATTTTTGGAAATGTTAACAATCAATTATCGGTTAATCAATAATAAAAAATATGTATGATTCTTATGTGAAAAACAATGCCAAATACGTTTTTTCCCCCAAAATTATATTTTCTACAGCAACAAAATGCATATAACTGACGGGATTAAATACCAGTTCATGTTTAACACTGATTATCAACAATCAGGCTCATTAAAATATTCTCCGCGGACATAGTCTTATAATGTGAAGGCTCAAAATACTAACAGAAAAGTACTTCAGACTCACAGTGTACAGTTTTCTGTCTACTCGTTCTTATTGATAAAAATAAACGTGTGTATTCGGTCAGGAGTCAGCCGGGAGCGCAACAGGGTCATAATCAGTCCAGCGGCAGAAAAGCTCAGACGGCTCTGATGTTGCTGCTCTGCAAACTTAGGGCCCGATCTACTAAAGGTTTGCGTGTATAAAAACAGGTGCAAACTTGATAGTACTCAAAGCTGATGTACTAACCGGGAGCACCGAGGATTGTGCCTGTCAAATGAGCAAAACAGCACTCGCTATCCATTTAGCGTGTTTGCCTTTATGAATATGCAGAATACATGTATATCATCAGAGCGCGCAAAATACTGGGAGGAGGAGATGCAAATGTAATCATTTAGCACACGCAATGTGATCTATCAAACCTGAAGCAGATAGCGAGCGGTATTTTTGCGTCTATATTTAGCACGTTTGAAAGGCAGGTGCAAACTGGCACAGCGCACACATGGCTGTCACAAAAAGGAGCCATGCCATATCACCTATGGAGAAACTCCTTGCAACACTGCATTTTCTTGTAATAAAAAAATAATAAAACAACACAAATTCAAAGCAGTTCAGCACCATGGATAGCAACCGCATCATTCTGACACCCACTTTAACTTTTTCAACTAATGAAAGCACAGTGCGCCACTGTATCAACAGCTATAAAGTTTAGTTAAATTGGCACAGCGGCCCACATCTTCACATACAAACAAAAAATCAATATGAACTAGGCCTACTCACCACTGTTTGGACGAGCCTTAAGCTCTGCGGAGCTTTGCTCTTGCTCAATGAACAATGTGGCAAGTATACTCAGTCTCTCCTGTCCCATCGTGCTCCTCAAGGGTTTTTAATTAGTTTTAACTTGGAGAATGAGCGCTCAGAAGTTGTGCTGGAAGTGATGGGAAGAGTAAAAAATAACAGGAGGGCGCAAACCTCACTGCTGGGTGGTTGACAATGAGTATTTTTGCCAGATCCCTAACAGACTTTTGCTTTGGTATTTGGTCCCTGAAAGAGGTTCTAAAAGAAAGCAGTTGGTCAGGGAACCTGGGCAGGGTTCCCACGCGTCCTGGAAAACCTGGAAAACCTGGAAAACAGTTGACCAGTTTTCCAGTACTGGAAAACAACTGGAAAATGGGAGAAAAAGTCAAATGTCCTGGAAAATCACATATAGTCCTGGAAAATTATTCCAACATGGCTGCGTTTGACCTGACCCGATTAACAAAACACATCCCCATTCATTGAATGTTGAGTGCACGCTGTGCTGGAAAAGACAGCGACACTGCACAACTTTTTTCACATCTTTTCTCCTTCGTTTCATAATCATGCGTTCACAGAAAACGGGGGTATATTGTCTAGTTTTATTTTTTCTCACAACTTTCTCTGCAGGCTGAGAGCTCAATTACCGTACTCTAGCTCAGTTGTTCTCAAAGTGGGGTCCTGGGACCCCTGGGGTTCCGCGAACTATAGCATGGGGGTCCGTGAAATAATTTGAATACATTTCTAATAAATTATAAAATTGTGCTGTGTCATTACAAAACAGCATATACACCATTGTTATACCATTTGGTGGCTCGAAGGGATATGTGAGTCTTGCTACTGTTAATTTTCTGAAAGCGTTTAAGATTAAGTACTTGAAAAGTATAAATGCTGTCATGTTGAGTCCACAAGGAATGAAATGACCCTCTGTTTTAAAGTATACAAGTGGTATTTACTTGATTCAAATTGAAGTGTTATCTGTTTATCACTATGGTACAGGTCTGAAGTATTTACATTGATACGTTTTACAATACAAATAGTTCCAAGGGAAACTAAGAGTGCAAATGGTAGTAAGCATGTGCTTTGGGGATGGGAAGTTCGGCTCTTTTCAGAGAGCCAGCTCTTTTAACTCGGCTCCCAAAGAAGAGTCAGCTCTTTCGACTCCCGAACGGCTCTTAATTTAGGATTTTGGTGCATTTATAGGGTTGTGATTAGGGTTAGGGTTGGGATTAGAGTAAGGGTTAGGGTTAGGATTTGGGTTAGGGTTGTGATTAGGGTTAGGGTTAAAGTTATGATTAGGGTTAGGGTTAGGGTTATTATTAGGGTTAGGATCAGGGTTAGGGTTAGGATTAGGGTTAGGGTTGTGATTAGGGTTAGGGTTAAAGTTATGATTAGGGTTATTATTAGGGTTAGGGTTAGGGTTATTATTAGGGTTAGGATCAGGGTTAGGGTTAGGGTTAGGATTAGGGTTAGGGTTAGGGTCGTTATTAGGGTTAGGGTTGTGATTAGGGTTAGGGTTGGGATTAGGGTTTGGGTTAGGGTTAGGATATGATTAGGGTTAGGGTTAGGATTAGGGTTAGGGTTGGGATTAGAGTTAGGTTTAGGGTTTGGGTTAGGGTTAGGATATGATTAGGGTTAGGGTTGGGATTAGAGTTAGGGTTAGGTTTAGGGTTTTGGTTAGGGTTAGGGTTGTGATTAGGGTTAGGGTTGGGATTAGGGTTAGGTTTAGGGTTTGGGTTAGGGTTAGGATATGATTAGGGTTAGGATTAGGGTTAGGGTTGGGATTAGGGTTAGGGTTAGGATGTGATTAGGGTTAGGGTTGGGATTAGGTTTAGGGTTGGGATTAGGGTTAGGGTTGAGATTAGAGTTAGGGTTAGGGTTTGGGTTAGGGTTATGGTTATGATTAGGGTTAGGGTTAGGATTAGGGTTAGGGTTGGGATTAGGGTTAGGGTTGGGATTAGGGTTAGGGTTGGGATTAGGGTTAGGGTTGAGCTTAGAGTTAGGGTTAGGGTTTGGGTTAGGGTTATGGTTATGATTAGGGTTAGGGTTAGGGTTGTGATTAGGGTTGGGATTAGGGTTAGGGTTGTGATTAGGGTTAGGATTAGGGTTAGGTTTAGGGTTAGGGTCGTTATTAAGGTTAGGGTTAGGATTAGAGTTAGGGTTGGGATTAGAGTTAGGGTTAAGATTAGGGTTAGGATTAGGGTTAGGATTAGGGTTAGGGTTAGGGTTAGGATCAGGGTTGTGATTAGGGTTAGGGTTAGAACCAGAACCTAACTTAAGCAAACAGAACCAGAATCAATTTCAAGCAAACCCAACCAGAACAGAACCAGACCCAAACCAGAACAGAACTTTACCAGAACCGAACCAGAACCGCACCGAAACCGAACCGAACCAGAACCAGAACAGAACCGTACCAGAACCGAACTCAAGCAAACAGAACCAGAACCAAACTCAAGCAAATCCAACCAGAAACGAACCAGAACCGAACCGGTACCGAACCAGAAATTTTCCAGTAACGAAACAGAACCCAAACCAGAACCAAACTCAAGCAAACCGAACCAGAACCGTACCAGAACCGAACCAGAAACGAACCAGTACCGAACCAGTACCGAACCAGAAATTTTCCAGTAACGAAACAGAACAGAACCCGAACCAGAACTAAACTTAAGCAAACAGAACCAGAACCAACTCAAGCAAACCGAACCAGAACCGAACCAGAACTGTACCAGAACCGAACCAGAACCGTACCAGAATTGAACCGAAACAGAACCGAAACAGAACCGAACCAAAACCAGAACAGAACCGTACCAGAACCGAGCCAGAACCGAACTCGAGCAAACAGAAAACTCAAGAAAACCCAACCAGAACCGAACCAGACCCGAACCAGAACCGAACCAGAACCGAACCAGAACCGAAACAGAACCGAACCAGAACCGAACCAGAGCCAAACCAGAACCAGAACCGAACCAGACATTTTCCAGTACCGAAACAGAACAGAAACAAAACCAGAAACAAACTGGAGCAAACAGAACCAGAACCAAACTGGAGCAAACAGAACCAGAACCAAACTCATGCAAACAGAACCAAACTGGAGCAAACATTATTAATATCCTCAGCTTGGATGGGCTGATCTGATTTCTCTAAGTGAGAATTTGTCCGGTCTTCAAGAAGACTCAGAACAGATGAGCCTCCCCTCCATCACCTGAATCCTATATCCTCACATGTGATTGGCGGCATGGCCGCCATGCTGACCAATCAAAACAAAGTTCTGCTGTGAGCAGAGCTGGGGCTGAGCACTGTGAGAGCTAAGCAGCAAAATGAAAAACTGGGAGCCGGCTCTTCTGATTCACTATAAAGCATTGGCTAGGAGCCGCAGCTTTTGATCATGACACATCACTAATGTGCTTAATCTGTGTTACAATTATGAGGGTTCCCTGGCTCCAAAAAGTTTGAGAACCCCTGCTGTAGCTAGTAGGAGTGCAAACTCCTGATAGTGAAAACAAACAGAACAAAAAGAGCGACACAGCTGCACAGAAACTCCTCGTTGTAGACATCACTGATCAAAATAGACATCGCCATGCAGGAAGACAATTTACATTTTTTAAATCTCTGAGAGATCTTCAAATACAGAGTGTGTCTTTACACTGGTGCAATTTTTTCAGAGTTTACGGTAACTCAAATAAAAAAACGTGACATTTGCTTTGTTTTAAATCGACCACTTAGCAGGATGAATATCATGATTAAACAGGTATATTTTGAGTTTGAGTTGAGTTGAGAAACATTTGCGGCCATTTTTGTCATTCAGTTCTATTTAGGTCATTATTGCACTGATCCTCTGATCATTATTATTATTTAATTGTTTCAGTAAGGCAGCTTCCTGATTCCTTTGCTGGCTCTTTTGTTTTTTTCTTAGCTCATTTTATATTTTTTGAGAAAAGAGAAAGCTGAGATGAGAGTTGCCCATCATTGTTACTTGGTTGCACTAATAAAGTGAAGTGCTGTACATCTGTGGTTGCATTATTCTATTATCAATTTGCCATAAGTTTTAAGTATGTAAGAGATGATTTCATTGATAGCCATAGACTACATGTCTTTCAATGTAGACTTCCACTGAGAGGAACATATTAGACTATTTAGGAACTAAATTAGGAACTAAATTCAGACCGTCATTCCAGCTTGATCATCAATGAAAATGTCCTGGAAATGTCCTGGAAAATGATCTCTGGAAAAGAGTGGGAACCCTGCTGGGGGCGATGTCCCGACTGTGGTGCTCACTAAGCCTTTTAAGCTGGTGAATCTTTTTGAATGTAACTTTTCTGGCCCTGGTTGTTTCAAAACTGCGATTGACTTCCCAATTAAGTAGCTAGAGCAAGAGTGGCAGACGTTTGAACTAATTAAATGTGTCCAATATTAGAGCTGAGATTTTATTAAGGGAATGTTTTTCCTTGTTTCTTCTGCAGATATTTTTTCTCACAGCATTCAACTTTTCACAGGCCTCCCAAAAACGCTGCGATGTCTCTGATGGATTAACAAATGCATTTTTTTTTCTCTGTGTTAATGATAGTGATGAATGATTTTAATAAATATGCATCTTTACTCACTAAATCATGGCCTTTCTGGCTTTCAGTATTCATAGAATACACTTTTAAAATATAACAGTGTTAAAAAAATATCAGTTATTTCATCAGTCCCCGCCATCAGGAGCAGGCTATGATCAGGACTCAGTATTGGCTGAAATAATGCCGCATTGTGCATCTCTAATACGTTTCCAGTAACCTTGTATGTTGAACAGTGTAAAATTTGAAGGTCAGTTATGTTGTTTGTCAGTCTGTTTTTGTCCTTCTTCCCTGTTTCCCTGACATTTTACCTTCAAATTATGTTTTTATGAACACTTACTATTTGTGCATTATTAGTGTCCCACATCCAAAGGGCCTTAAATTTTACTGTTAGAGTTAGTCTCTGGCAAATGAGAACACACACATTTACACACTCATACACAGAGCCATGTACCATGACCTCCCTCTGACATGAAGGGGGCAGCCGCACCGAGGCGTGACCAGGGTTGAAGGGAATGAATCAAGATCACCATAAACAGAATTAAAAAGAATAAATACTTAGCTATCATAGAGGCCGAGTGATTTATTCCTCACATTCACTGCGCTTGCTGAACAGCGGCCCCCAAGAAATCAATATGTAATTATAGACATCCTACCCTGGGCCGTTCCTCTCCCAGCATTCACCTCCCACCACCTGCCCCGCACCAACACCAGCACCCTCAAAACAAATGTCAGAACAGCACTCAGGAACCAGAAGAACGAGGAACAAAGGACCTCTCTCTGGTGAGCAGCCCTGGAGTTTAGTTTTCTTTCTTTCATTACATGAACTGTTGTGAATCTACGAGCAATTTTACATGTTTTCTTCCTTTGGCAATTGAAGTTCTACCTTAAGAGATACCACAGCAATAAGTAAAGACAGTTTTGTTAGTCAAAATACAAATTGGTTTCCAAAAAATTGCCTCACACAGTCCAAATTTTCAGAAAAGTTAGTTTAGTATAAAGATTAGAGTAGGAGGCTCCTAAAAGCTAAATATCTACATTCCTGAAGCTCTCAATCTTACAATCTTACATGTTGCGTACATATATTTAAGTCAATTCTCTCAGGTCAGGAAATAAGACTGGAGTGGGTTCAGACTTAACATAAGTTAGGAGATGAGCTGTCACACAAACTCACCCACAGCCCTCTGTTTAAATCACAGAGTGTCAAATAACCACCATAAGGTCACTTGTTGGTTTGTAGACTGCTGTTTTGAATTCTTGGGTTTGGCATTGTGGTTGTACTCGTGTGTTCCTCGAGATGGAAGTGACTATACTTGGGTTTAGAGCAGCAAAAGGTTAGCATATGCTGAGGTCTTAAAGCTTTACAGCCATTCAGGGTACAGTGAGCATAGACTCTATATGAACAAACAAACAAATAAACAATGCTTACAGCCTGTTAAATTACACCAGTATGTCTCTTACCACAACTAGACCACAGAAATCCGTGTCTGCCTGTTTGTACAATAAATCATACAGAAAGCAGAATTGACATCTACCCTAAAGCTTACAGTAAAGCAGCAGGACCCCTACTTTTAATATTGTTGATTTATATTGTTATGTTATATACAAATTAAACCTCTGTACAGTTATCCTGTATATGCAAATAAGCTTCATAGATCATCACAACAGTTATTTCCTCTTTGCTATAAACATGTTTTGTTTCGCTGTAAATCTGTGTATTTTAATATAAATCCACCTATGGTGGGTATCAACTTCCTGTTAGAGCACACCTCGAGGGGCCACTCATGGAACAGTAGTTCTTGGTCCCTTCTTCATTGGCTTCATTCGAGCTTTGGAAGACTTCACACTTACACACACAGGGCCAAATCCAATCAGCACATTGTACAAGACATTTATTCAAAAAAATATGTTGAAAAATAAGTCAAACACTTGTACCTCTTTTCGGCCAACACGATCTGGGTTGTATTTCGGGGCTGGTGCTCGCACTGGTTCGGAGCTGGTTGTACTCGCGAACCAACACGGCACCTGTTGGTTTTTCCACCTGCTTGAGGCTGTGGAAGAGACATGTCATGACAACAGATTTACGTGACCGCTTTTCCCAGCAGCGCTAGCGCAAAGTTTCCCTCACAACAACAACGATGGCAGACAGTGGCAGCTTTTCTCCTGGGCCAACCACTGCTTTGCCTTCGAATCCATTAGTCTCTTTTGTTTTTTCGCTGCAGGACAATGGCGGAAACACGTTTGGTTTGTGTTTTCGATCACGGCAGCCCCGCCTCCCGCCCCTCGCCCCTGACATAAGGGGTTCTCGGTTGTAGACCAGCAAAGAGTTGGAGCCGCTCTGGAACCAGTTTTCCCGTCCTGGAGCCAGTTCACTCGCAGTCGAAGCACGAAAAACCGGTTCTCAAATGAGCGCCGGCTCTGAACCGGCCCCGAAACCTCCTTGGTCGAAAAGGGGAATTAGACTATACATCAAAATGGACTGTGAATCCAAAAGATTCAGAGTAGCCCATGCTGACTGACTTCAGTTTTGGTCACCACTCCTCCAGTTTAACAGATGGAACATGAGTCAGACTATAAAATTAGAACAGACGTCAAATACATTTTTCTCAAACATGGTTTCTGTCATAATAGTTACCTCTCATCATGCATGTTTGAATGTCGTTGACGAATGCAGGCTCCTGCAGCATTCTGTACAGGATTATCGGAGAAGTAGAGGAACAGTGAGAGAAAATTCACACAGGGTTACAGTAGGGTTTAAAAAGGTAAGATGACACAGTATTGGGCCCAGAATGGTGTCTCCTCAGTGTCATATACAGTGGTAGAAACAGGCCTCAGTGGGTGCTCTGGGCCCTGACACTTTGATGAACAGCTGTACAGGTCTGAACTCTGCTCATCGCTCTGTACGCTCTCCCAGCTAAATCAATGGGCTAACCAGTCAATGCGTGCCCGCACTCAAGCTATTGCCAAGCCCTTATCTGGGGCCCCGGCCGTTTAACACTGACCCCCGCACAGGTAGCTGCAGACACACTAATCCATCTTTCCCGGCCCAGACAGACTCATCTCATCTCACCCCAGCTATCTTCCTCCTCTACATTTCTCCTAGACTCACCCATTTTGTTACTCAAACACGATTTCCTCTCTCTCCTTCTGTTTCTGCCTTCATGTCTCACACAGTTTCGGTTCCCCTGTATCTATGTACTCCTCCATTTCACAGCTGCTGCATTCCTCACTGTATCCTGATCAATCTCTTAAAACCCTCTGTCTACCATGCCTTGTTCAAATCTTTCTCCCCTTCCTCCACTTCCTCACTGTGGGTGCCTCCCTGTCTGGCCACAGGGAGACAGAGCACCAGTTAAATTGACACACATCATTGCCTATCAATATTTGCTCTCAATGAGGGCTGAAATGATCGGGAACTAGAGCTTTTTTGATTCACCTCCCCCTCCTTCCGCCTCAGGCACTGGCATTTGATTACAAAGAGCTTCATCTGAGCTGCGCAAGAATTTCTGAAAATATCTCAGTATCCGCACTGGCCATATGGAAGTGAAGTTTGATGCAACACACCTTCAGATTATTGCAGAGAAACAAGTGTTAGGAACAGATTGAGTCAACAGACATAATTTTAGCATGGAGGAGACTGAAAGTGAGAAGCTGCTATCGCTGAAGATGTTCCACTGGATGTATTAGCTGATGATGAAAAAGCACAAGACTTACACAACATCTTAACTATAGCCTTATTTCCAGTCTATAATTAATACAAGCATGAGCATCATCCAAACATGGATAAGCTCTAAAAGGAACAGAATAAGAAATATTTGTAGTAGTAAAAAACTATCTCAAAGGTCTGAGAACATAGATTCATGGCAAACATAACAGTAAGCTGAAAATACAGCCACACTAATTTCCAATAAAGACTAGCTGAGTAAATATATCCACAAAATATGTGAACTGTGACATGACTCACACTCTATGTTTGCTCGAGGGTTACATTATCTTAGTACCCAGCACTGAATTACAACAATGGCACAATAATAAATATGAAATAGATCAGATAATGTTGTAGCTTGATGTGTATGAGATCAAATATCTGAATGGTATTGGGAGGCAATGTAGGGGAAAATGAAGGATAAACTTACATTGAGAGGCAACATTAAAATGTATTTTTTTGTCAGAGCATGCATAATGTCAGTTTCTTATAAACTTACAGTCATGCATAAAATTCAAATCAGCACATTTCATCAAGATTCCAGACCTCAGTGATCTTTCTGATGAATGTCAGCTCCTTCTGTAAAGCTAGAGGCTGCTGGAGTAAATGAAGGGGAAACAAAAGGCTGTCAACCTTTATCACATCGATGTTATATCATCACATCATTTAAACATTCTTTATACACACTAGTGAAAGTGTGTGTCAAAGTGTATCATTGATTGACTGAGTTCCAGGTGCTTCTGGACAGACTGACAGATTGTAGGTACTGTAGGGGGTTAGGAATTGACTTGAAAATCTACAACTAGTTGAAATCAGTCTTTTTCCCCCTTTTTTTAAAACCTTAATTCCAAAAGGTTGGGATGCTATGAAATGTTGATAAAAATAAAATGTAAGGGTTTGCAAATCATTAAAATCCTGTATTTAACTAAAAAGAAATGCAAAAGACAATGTATTAACTGAAGCTGAAATATTTTATTCATGAAAATGATATACTCATTTTCAATTTGATTCCAGCAACATGTTTCAAAAAAAGTTGGGACATGGGCATTTTGTCCATTCTGTTGCATCATCTTGTCTTTAAACACCACTCTGCAAAAACTCAGGAACCAAAGAGAACAGTTTCTGGTGTTTGTGAAAGTGAAATGTTGCGTTCTTGAATGAATGTCCCATTCTTGCATAATATAGGATCTCAGCTGCACAATAGTTAATAGTCTCCTTGTTGTATTTTTGTTTCATGATGCTCCAATGTTTTCAATGGCTGACAAATCGGGACTGTTGGCTCTTCTACTATGGACTCGTGTTGATGTAATACATGCAGAACGTGGTGAGACATTGTCTTGCTAAAATATGCAAGGTCTTCCCTGAAAAATGCACTTGTCTGAAAAGCTGTAATGTTGCTCCTAAAACCTTTTATAATGTTCAGCATTGGTGGGTGCCTTCCCAGATGTGTAAGCTACACATGCCATGGATACTTGCTAGGGATGCTTCCTCTGAATGTGCTATCAAAAAGTTAGGTGGTTCCTCTCCTCTTTAGATTGGAGGAAACAGTGTCCAGGATTTCCAAAAAGATGTCAAATTTTGATTTGTCAGGCCACAGGACAGTCTTTCTCTTTGCGTCATCTAAAATAGAAGTTGCTGTCAGTGTTTCTGGATCATGTTTATATATATCCTGTGAGTGCTGCTGTTAAAGAAAAAATACTTTTAATAGAAAAGACAGTTTTTCATGGTGGTTGAAGAGAAAAAAAACAGCTGTTCATTTTATCATGTATCCATTAAAAGAGCAGCAAGTTTGCTTAACTGTTGTATAGTAACTAGCATGTTTAAGAGAAAACAAGCAGGGGTTCTGTATGAGGGAGAAAGGTTAGAACGAATCCAGGGGTCCATGACTGAGAGGAGCCCTAAGAAAATATTAGAACATGTGTGGTAATAAAGATGCCTCTGGTGCTGCCCTAGAAATAAGTGCATGTTATTATTAAATTTCATATCAAACGCATATAAAGGTTTGAAAAGAGTGAGATTTTTGTTTGAAAAAATTCTTCCTTGACTCTTTACGCTGCACTTGAACTCTTACCTTTTCCCTTTGTTTCACCTTCTCGCATCGTTATATAGAGGGACTTCAAATACACATATCCAACCAATGTGTCTAGAAGAAACTGGTTGACCAGGGCAAAGCTGAGAGGAGTTATTTGATGGTTGTTATTTTAAATACCTCACACATGAGACATGAGGCAAATAATTTCCTGAAACTAAGGTGAAGGAGAGGGTGTGAAAAAAGGAGAATAAGACAGAGTTAAAAGTGTAGTCCACAGATCTTCACCTTGCTGTCAACAGGATGTCTGATGATGGCACTATGATACGCTGAATTGAACAAGCATTAAAGGGGGAAAGATAGAAATCGAGAACTGTTAGGCATTGGAAAAGGATGTGAGCAAAGCGAACAGAAATGGAAAGGCAGGCAGGAGTGAGGCCGTATCGCCAGTAGCATTGGCATTTAAGATTCATTATGAGCAGTGGCGCATGTTTCAACATGGTGAGACTCAGCTGTCACCCTTGATATATGATAGCAGTGTTTCCACCTAAATTCTGGCGGCCCAGGGTAATTTGGTATTTAGTAAGTGATGTTTATCTGCCCTCCTTCTCTTCCTCTCTGGGTAAGAGCTGCAAATTGACATTGTGGTTGGCTCAACGAAGCTAATGTAAAAAAGCACATACAGTCGCTCGGGACACATTTGTATGTTAGAGTGATAGCTTGTTTGTGCTCACTCTGCTGCTTGATCTAAAGTGACATTGGTTCCCACTGGCAGCAGCATTACGAACCAGCTTCAAGAATTCAAAAAACATCTAAGACCACGATTGTTCAGCTGCTCTTCTCGTCCACACAGGTCACTTGATATTCAATCTAAAACATCATCTACTCTGGTTAAGAGGAGACCTGGAGTGAATACCACACAAAGAGGTTAAATTTAAATTGATCTGGACATTAAGTTGGTTGAGGCTATTCCACTTTTTGTGACACTATAGCAAACAGTTTTTTGGTTAAAAAAACTAATGAGATTTGCAACATCATAATCATAAAGCTGCACAGAGCTAATTTGCAAATTTTAGCACCTTAAACATATACTATATGCGGGTCAGCCAAGGTGGCAACCTCTGGTGTTGAAAATGACTCAGAAGCACAGAAAACTGCAGTTCCTTGAGTGTCCACTTGGGGTTGGCTTTAAACATCGAGGGCTACCCTCGGGCAGCAAACCAAACATTTTGACAGCCCAGTTCAAAATGGTTTTGGTCTCCATGTCTCTTTCTGGTATTCTACACACTGTTACAGCAGGTGTATTTTTTTTATTACACATCTATTACGATATAATAAAGGCATAGACAGTTACACATACATTGCATAACTGGGGACACAGCTGAGTTGACTGACTGGTGGTGAGTTCTAGTTGTTTATGAGGAGGCTAAAAGGGTGCATTAGCTTCACCTCCTTGCCAGCGCCTGGGTTTCTAAAAGTGAGGTGAGTGAATATTGCGACCACAATCACTGGTCTTCAAACGCCCCTTTAAAAAAGACTGGGTGACATCACAGCGACTACACCCATGGTGTATAGAGTCTGTGGGGAAAACCCTGTATTAACCAAGCGGCAACCTCTGGCCGCGATAATTGAAGCCAATGCGGAAGTGTTAAAACTCCAGTTCATCAAATGTCCCACTTGAGGCTGGCTCCGGAAGTACAGGAAACCACCTACACACAAATTAAAAAAAGACGATCTTTACAGCAGAAATAAACATGTTTACAGCCTGGTACAAAAGACAAGTGTAGTATGGATATCTCATTTCTCGATCGGCACACACTGTACGGGGTTGTGAATTTTTTTCTAACGCGACAATTTCCAAAGATGTTGAGATTACGAGTTTTCCAATGAGAGGAACAGCTGACTTGATTGACAGGCGGAAACACTGTAGCTGCATCTTTACCACGGCTGAAGTTAGGTTGAGTTCATCATATCCAATATGGTTCCCGCTGACAATTGGCTTCAAAACAGCGCTTCAGAAACAGATGGATGACGTCATGGATACTACGTCCATTATTTATACAGTCTATGTATTAAACATTATTAAACATAATATTAAAACATGAGCATACAGATGCATGGTTTAGACTTGAATCCTTCTCACATTCAGCCATTTAAGGCAACAAACAAACTGGACAGTTTATTATTAAGAATCAGAAAAGCAATCTATTTCCTCCTTATTCTGCACAAAAAGCTTCTATTTTCTTTCCCTCCCTGCCAAAATGTGTTAATCGGATATTTAACATGTTTTGTTGCCTAATTAAGCCCTTATAACATTTTGATTGCTTGCTAGTGTCAGAGCAGGAATACTTTGTGTGTGAGGTCACCTTACATTGGCCCCAAATCCCCCAGTTGGCAACAGCCTGATAACCACTGGGTTAAGGATTGCAGCTGTGACATCAACATGAGCTCACTTCGTGCTTGATAGGTACTGCTTTTACTTTTAAGAACTTGAAATGTTGCAGTGTGAAAACATGTTTCTGTCAGGCTTCCTGATAGTCATGCATTTTGAAATATTCACCTTTGTGACCCATTTTATATAATGTGAATGCCTGCCATGCTTGCAGGCGTCTTTTTATAGCCTCACTGGCAAACCACAACCTGGGCCAGTTCTTGGCATGCCAGTGTTTATTTTGTGATAATGTGAGCATGAATAAATGTTACATGTGCATGTGTGTGTGTCCTGTGCAGCTGAGCTTAAAGAGAGTACCTAACTGCAAAGTCATATTAGCTTTTTTGGTCATGTTGCTTGAATGATACATCAGATTCATCCTACCCTGTCCACTTGAGGCTTTTCCCAAGATCTTTGTACCAGTGAAGCAAAAAGTCCTCCCATCAGACCAGCTGCATCCTTTGCTCTGGGCTATGTGGCATAGATATGAAGGCATGCAGGCTGTTTTCACTAACCCCCAGGCAGAGCTGCGTACAGCTCAGCATGGCAAATCTCTGCTGGTTCCTCACATTTTCTCATCATCATTCCTTACCTGGGGAGCTGGATCCATCTGCGGGTGCAAAGTGACAAGAGGCTAAGAGAGGAAGGGGGAAGGAGAGGAAAAGGAGGGAGAGATGAAACTTTCATGAGGTGCAGGGTTGGTGTGGGCAACCACAATGAAAATGCAAAGATTGAACTTTTCCTCCAGGATGGAGGGTGGGGTGATGAGAGTAAAGACAGCCTGGAGGAAGCGTGGATGAGGGGGAGGAGAGGCAGTGGGACTCAGGGAGTGAAGATAGCCTCTGGATGTGAAGAAGAAAGGTTTATCCTAGGAATTCTAATCCCACTGTTCCCCTTCTTCTACCACTCTCTAGCATTGTTTACCTCCTTTAATCTCCTTCTGTCTTTTTTCTCCCATCGGCTTCTTTTTTTTATTTAGTTCATCTGCTGTCTCCTTGGAACCTCCTGTTCTTTGATTTTTCCTTTTTCTTCATTCTCCATCACTCCTCCTGCACCACTCTCCCGGATGTAGTGGGCGCAGGAACGAGAACTCTGACCACAGGCTGGAGGAAGTGTTAGGAGGTGGCAGATGTCTGAGCGGTACCTCAGAGAATGTCTTTGTCCCTGCAATGTCTTCCAGTCCTCTATTACACACACGCACACTCTCACAACACACAGAAACACACGCACAAGCTCACACACACACATGCACACGCACACAAAAGTGCACTGGCTCCACTGTTCTCTGCATCATCTTGTCTTCCTCTTCCAGGAAATGTGTGCTGCTGTGTTATGATCGATGGGCTGCGTTCAGAGACACAGCAGCCCCCACTTGTTTGTTTGTCTCTGTTACGCATGGCTGCAGAGTGACAGCTGGGACCAATGCATGCGTCTGAGTTTATCTGGCAAGCGAAGTTGGGCTCCCTATGTTTAAATAGTCTTTGCTTCAAAGAGGGTAAGAGGAGAAATTTCACTGTATCACATGGTCAGATATAAAAATATCCCTTGGTAAACCATATTCACAAAGGGGACTTGAGGAATTTTGAATATTACATGTTGCTGCTGGAAATCAGGTCATCCAAGTGTGATTATGTGCACAAGGAACCCAGAGTTAGCTTACCAAGTGTGTGTTTAGGATGGTTGCCATCAGATGAATCTGTTTGAGGAGGAAAGAAGAGCAGGAGATGTGTGTTCAGCGTGTGTAATGATATGAACGCTTTTCAATGATTAAATAATTTCCCTCGTCTCAGTGTGTTCTGGAATCTCGTATGTACACACAGTACATGTATATTTACACAGTAAGATCCAATAAAAAAAAGGGAGTTATTGGCAAAGCATGTGCATATGCACACACACAAACACACACAAGCCCCACTCTTCTGACTCTGCACTACAATGCTACAATGAACAACATCTCCAGTGTAATCCAGCTCCTGGGAGGTTTGTCTACCCAATTTGTGATGGATCAGGAAATATCTTGATACCTGCTTCACTGGTGACACAGTGGGGTTTTTTTGAAGGGGGGGGTATTGATGTTTGTTGTCAAGCTGACAAATAGGGTTTGAGACTAGCAATACCTAATAAGCCTTGAAATTCAAGTTACTATTATTGCTCTTCTTTAAGTATAGATTTGTCTGCTGAGGTGTTTCATCTGCAGTTCACCGTCACAGCCTTTGAAAAGTGTGACACCAATTAGGCCAATTTTTGTCACAAGTTTCCCTCTACACTTTTACTTTGATCAAGTCTTTCAAACTATGTTTCACTGCAAAATAATAAAATGATCTAAACTGAGATTTAGAGTTTTATCTTGAAGATGCAGCCTACAAATGCTGATACAGATTATATGTAGTACACAAAGTTGGTGCATATGCAATGCTACCAGTACAAAGTATTTTGTGCACAATAACCACTCTGATCAAAACACTCATTTGAACATACTTGTGACTTTTACTGTATATACCACTTCTACCAAGTCTGTTCTAAAAGCCTCTATACGACACACTAAGGATGTAATAGTATTGTAAATTTCATGTTATCATGAGAACAGAAGTGCATGGATATCACTGTGGACCTGTGGCGGTATGAAACGATCAGTCTTCCAGGCAGAAAGTATAGTTTGGGAAGTAGACCACTACATAGACCATTGTCCCATGAGTTCCCACCATCCTTTGCACTTGCGCTGCCCCTAGCGGCAACCTCCAGTCTTAAAATATGAAGCCCATGCGGAAGTGCTAAAAACTGTAGTTCAGTGAGACTTGATTGACAGGCAGGCATCCTGTAATGATTAGCGAAAAGGCTAAAGGCCTGCCTCTTAACCTCACACTAGTTTGACAGACATTAGGTTGTGTTCAGCATTTCCAATATGGCACCCACCGACAATCGCCTTCAAAAACAGCGCTTCGGAAACAGATGGGTGCCATCACGGTCACTGTCCATTCTTTATACAGCCTATTGTGCTGCCGAGTGCAGCGAAAATGGCTGACACTGGCGTTATTGGCGAAGAAGAATAGAAAGAAATGGCAGATGCTTAAGCAGCTTTGTAATCTGACATGTGTCAGCATTTCAGTTTCACCGTGTAAAGTAATTAGAGAGGAGAGAAGGTGACAGATAAACAAAACACAACATTCACAGACTGCCAGACTGTGCTGACCTCCACGTCAGGGAATATGAAACAAAATTTCATATTCAAGACAATTAAGTAGGCCAGACATTTTTGGCAGCATTGAAAATGTTTTTTTTTCTGGCTTTTGCTAGAGGCTAACTTTAAATTAATGTAAATGGATGCGGTAAGATAGGAACAGTTTTCTTTTTTTACTTTTGTTTGGGCAACAACATATTTGAAAGCTAGCTACTGAGCATGGTCAAATGTTTTGAAGAAGACTTGTTTTGATCGGTACAGTGCTTATGCAACTCTCAACAAAGTAAAATAGCTCGCTCTCAAGCTACTTATTCAGTTATATCGTCATACATTGGATTCATGTCTGCGGGTCAGACTGGGGCCAGTTGAGGGTTGCCTGCAGGCTGGATTCAGCCCGGCGGGTTGCCAATTGAATAGCTAGTTTACAGAGACAGCATTTACAGCCTCACATCCCCTTGACAATGCAAGAGCTCAAGAGGTCGCAAGATGTATCACTGAATATATCCAAAGACCTAGGAACATTTTCTGTGGTTAACAATGAAGGATTCACAAGGCTAGTAGGCATGCTAGAGCATAAGTATGAGCATGTAATTTGAAAACATTTTTTCCTGCTACCCTGAACCTTTAATCATGATGCCATTAAGGATCCAAAATGCACCATTATGAACACTCACATGCTGTTTTATCCCTTCTGGCATACTGTAGTTTGGTTGTCTCAGCGTCGCCCTGCTTCCTGCTGTCATCTTGACAATAACAAATGACAAATCTATTTGATTTTTAATTTCACATTTCACTTCCAAATCACCAAGAAGGACAAGTTGAGAAGTCAAAATAATATGTGCCTCATGTCAAACAGTGTTACAATATCACTAGAGTGCTTTAAGTTTGCACTTTCACCCATGAGCTAAGCTTTCAGGTGCAGCTAATCAGACTGAATATGGTGGGTAACTGCATCATGACAGCTGCCAGAGCACTGTTTTGGAGTGTGTAGACCAAGCGGCAACCTCCAGTCTCAAAATCTGAAGCACATGCAGAAGTGTAGTCTATGGTGTAGACCTGTGAATGGAACTACATCATTTGTATTTGCACATTTGCATGCATATATCTTGATGTGTAACAGTGTTATCCTTTAAACTGATAAAAACAAACAGAATAAACACTTTGAAGCTGTCACCTACCTTGAAGTCACGGTTTGAGACCACTTGGTGTAGCAGTGCAGCATTTATTTGAATAATAAATCTAAAAGTTCATAATCAAAAGATCATAATGCACATTTCACTGCATTCATTTTATTCCCAAATCAAGACACTGGCAATAATTTCTTTAAAATAATAAGGAGGTTAACTGTTTTTAAAATGCTAAATGGTGGGATTTAACATGGAGATTAAACATGTGACTTATCAGGATTATCTTTTGTAATCCAGAGATTAAAATGCTTGTTGACAGCCTTGTGTCTATTCTTAATACACTGGCTGTTTGAGGTAAATAAAGACTGCCGAGTATTTTAAGTTATGCATAACAACAGTGTGCATAAGAACAACTTTGCATACAGTGTGGATGTATCCTGGAATCTGATGACCCTTGGATTTTTCTGAAGGATCTATTTGAACATGTTATCCCTACCCGGGCCTAAAAAGGGGGGGTTAAGAAAACGTAATCAAGGCCAACTGAAATGTTGGCGAGTGTCCTCAGTAAACAACCTGTGCTGTTATTGAATTATTTACAGGATTTTAGATGAAGAAAATAGAAATTAGCATAAAGAGTCTCTGCACCTGGATATTACTTTAAAAATGCAATTCTTAAAAAAATAAAGCTGATAAAAAATGCATGAGGCCAACACAGAACAAGTGTACATGCAGCAGCCTCACATCATCTCATCGCTCCATGCACCCGCAGAGACTTCAAAGGATTTTACATCACAGCAGGGAAAGTTTGGAAGCTGGTTAAAATTATACAGCTGAACACAGCTGTTGTATCATCATATCATCATCCTCATGAAACATACACGGAGAGTTCCTGGCAGACAAGCAGGCTTCACACAGCTTGCATGGATAGATAATGTATGAATCATATGGCGCTGCAACTCTACTTCCTGTATTTAATATTCTCATAATGAAGAGTTCATAACTGTCTACTAGTTGTATGACTATGACAGATACTACATTTGCATAATGACCTTAATAAATGTTATTAGTTATACTACAATACAAACATGCATCCATTACATTGGTGTGAGCATGTTTGAATGCATTTTTACATTAGCGTGTGCTCGTAAACATTCACACCTGAAAACAATAGTTTCAATTTAATGTGCTCAGATCAAAGTAGAGTAATGCTGGTCTTCCTCCCTTACCACCTGGTGTTCAGGCTTCCACAACATGTATCACATTCATTTGATAAAACTTTACACTATTAGGAACCCATATACTGTAAGGTTACATTAAAACCCTCATTAAAAAACAGAGCTGCATGAATCCCTGGAGACACATAGCCTATGGATCATTTAACTACATTATCACAGAAGTACTCACACACACACACACACACACACACACACACACACACACACACACACACACATGCACCACGTATGCATATATATATACAAGGCAAGGCCTGTTTATTTGTGTAGCACATTTTGGCAACAAGGCAATTCAACATGCTTTACACAAGACATTAAAAGAATCATGTCAAAGGTCAGAAAAAACACACTGAAAGACATTTATAAATCTCTCTCTCACTCACACACACACACACACACACACACACACACACACACACACACACACACACACACACACACACACACACACAGTCTTTCTCTGACGCACACACCTTTATATGCAAATAATTGGCTCCTCCCCTGAGACTCTCAGACATAAATACTTACACAGGTAGCGGAGGTGCCTGGGGTTTTTCATGCACCTTTCTTCTTAACCTTGATGTTCCTTCCAATTCCCTTACATCTTCTGAACACGTGTAGCCCTGAGCTCTCACTTCCTCCTGACAAAGAGAAAAACGCAGAGACAAGAAGAGAGGGAAGGAAGGATTTGGGGGGGGGGTCAGGTGTCTCCTGGGACTCTGATTGGCATTCAGAAGCACACATTTCTGTCCTCATGCCCTGCTTCCCTCAGAGGTCTACCAGGCCTTCATGAGTCAGAGACAAAGTCTGGAAATGTTCCTCACAGATATCCACGGGGTTCCTTTGGGGTAGATTTCAGTTTGTAGCATCACACTTTGATACTTTGGATTATACATGATTTATTGAGTCTATTTTTTTCACTTAGTTTGCTTTTTGTAACCAAACTGGGGTCAGCTTGGTTACATCTAGTGATGTCTGTGCATCTGTTTGCACATACACAAAACAAAACATTGGGTGCCGTTGGCCTAGCGTTTTAAGCTCATGCCCCATATACAGAAGGTATAGTCCTTGTTGCAGCAGTCACAGGTTCGACTCCCGGCTTCAAACATTTGCTGCACGTCTTCTCCCACTCTCTACTCCCCACATTTCCTCTCTCTCTTCAGCTGTCCTATCCATTAAAGGCAAAAATGCCACAGAAAATATAACTTACAAATGCAAAAACTGTCATTATGTCGTAAGTCTCTGATGCTTCATCTGCCATCATGTTGTAAACATCACACTGTGGCTTCTGCAGCTTCTTGATGTCACGTCCTGCATCACAAGACTCACCCTCACCATCTCTCCTGGTTGTCTGGCAGTCCTGGGCTGGGTTGATTCCATTGGCATGGTTTAACACAGGTTTGATGATGGAGGAAGATGAAAAAAAAAAACCTGTGAACCTGACCGACTGCTGTGGAAATCCTGGAGTGATGCTCAGGAATATTTCTTTGGTTTGCATCAGCTTTGATGACCTTCTCTGACAGAGGATCAAATGATGTATGGTGCAGACTGATGTGAATTGTAGGTGAACACAGTCAATGCATTTCAGATGCTATTTTGAACAGCCAAGCTCTCATCAGATAAACTGTGGGCTGCACGGATGCAATGGAAACAAAGACCTGTGTCAGACTGGGGGAACAAAAGTGTTCATGAATGCTGCTTTGCAAACTATAGATGACTGATGAGAGATACTAATAAGAAACTTGAGGCTAGCATACAGTGATCAATGAAATCATATCAAGTTTGTGAATACTACCTTTGTTTATTTCATATTTTTTGAATGGGCAATATTTGACACATAGCCTCTTAAAGGACAGGGAGGAAAGAAAATGTAGAAGAAGAACTTTTGTGAGATTTCCCAAAAAGACTTCATTCATGGTCAAAGATTAGCCTGCTTGTATTTTATAATTCACAATAAACTGAACATTTCCATTGAAGTCAAAGTGAGACAAGGTAAACGGGAGGAATATTTGTTCTGACATTTCTGTTCGCATCCCTCTCTCCTTCTCCTTAGGGTTTTGCAGGTGACACACCTTTAAACATAAATGAGGCAACTTTTAACTTAGTTGCTATTATAACTCACCCTCCTGGTTTAAGATACTCTGTTGCAATCAGAATCTATGGCTGTTTTTGAAACAGCCTGCTACATACTACCTACAAAGCATTTGGATTTAGAATGTAGTGAGACTGTTCTTTTTAATCTGCTATGCAGCATGCTAGGCCAGATGTCACAGCATTTCTGGTTTCGGAAAGTGGAAGTAAACAACGGCCAAGCTGATTGCAAAACTGCGTATTTAGCATCCATTTATAATTTAAAAAGCTAAGAAGTGGTTTATATGGAATTTAATGATTTTTACAGCACCTTAAAAACTGAGTGCCACCGTCAAAAAAGAATAAAAAGAAGAAGCATAAAGTTAGCGCTGTGCATTGTGGGCAACAGTATGCGAGGGAGACTGGTCCGATGCAGACTGAGACATTTTCCCGTATCAGTACGACATCCGGGTAGTTTTGTCATACTGCAGATTTTCGTTCTTGTTCACATACTACATATTGATTTTTGGCCAAATTAATACATACTGCTAGTAAAGTGGGTGGTTTCGAAAACCGCCTGTGAGATGCCCTCACCAGCTCTGCAGCTGTTGCCTGGATTGCAGGACAGGATCCGGCATTGAAAAATGAAATATCCTCCATGATGTGAAGCCTTCAAATGTAGCATGCTAGCTGAAACTAACATTTTTTTTTGCCTCAGAGTCAACAAGAAGAGATGAAATGTGCTAGAACTGCTCTCCAGGGATTGATTTGATGTGGCTTGTGAGATCAGGTTGATCCTGGCTACACAATAGCTATTCAGAATGAAGAAGTGTTGTTGTGTGGTTGTGACCAATCAGAATCAAGTATTTATAGGAAAGCCAGGTAATAAACAAATCACACTGACTGAAGGATCGCTAATACTGGTCCATGATGTAGAGAAACAGACTTGCAGACTTGTCTTGACACTATCCCTACTCAGTTTAGAGAGCAGAGATCAAATGTTCTTTCTCCTGAAGGTTGCGAGCCATTGAGAATTCTTGAAATACTTTCAAAACATAAACACATGCCGATGAAAGACCTTCAGAGTTTATTTACTTCTTTTTTTTCCAACAGAGAATCAGATTTTATGTTCTGTGATGGAGGATTAACTTTGACTTCAGGGTCCATGTCACATATTTAAACCTTAGTGTTTTGAGTTTTGGCTGTTAACAGAGCTTGAGGAGATATTCATTCCATCCTTGGGAGACATAACAGACCTCCAGAAGCTAATCAGAAGGATAAACTTTTATCTGTTCACAGCCGAGAGAAGAAAGAAATATCTTTGGTTACAGGAAGAATAAACCCTGAGTATTTCTGCCTCTTTGTGTGTGTTTGAGTGTGTGTGCTTGTTTTTGTATGTGTGCACAGAAGGAGGGTGTTATTGCTGAGGGCAGAAAATCAAAGGAAAGAGAAAACAATACAGGCTATTCTCCCCGTTCTCTCCCCTGGTGGTTCTCGTAGACCGGCTTCTCTGCAGAGATGTGCCGCTTTCCCTAAATATTTTCTCCCTCATTGTTTTTCCTTCAGTCTCTTTATATTTTTTTGTTTCTCTCTGTTTTGTATAAACCATTTTCTCAGTATTTTCTCCTCTATCACTGTCTCTGTATGTCTTACCGTCATGCTTACTCCCTCTGGGGAAAACGGCTGAAGCTGTCACTGCTTACTCAGGGGTTTGTGGCATGTAAGAGAAGGCTGCTTGCACCTGTAACTTTAAACACGTCTTAATGTGAAAGACATTAATTGTGACATGTTCCTCAACACACAAACACATCTAAACACACTCCCATACACACCTTCGACTGCATCCACATTCGAGTCATGCCCCCTCTGTAACAACACATCCTGGGATAGATGTTCCCACTCTCAAACCACCCCACCCTAACACTCAGCTCGGATAGACAGAGCTTGTCATCTTGTGAAATACCCTCACTTTTCCCTGTTTCCTGTCTGACTTTGACTGAGTCCTCACTCCATCATTCTCTCACTCCATCAACGTGATGTGACTTCTAAAAGAAGAAGAAGAAGAAGAAGAAGAAGAAGAAGAAGTGGAGCAGGGGGGTTGAGGTGATCTCACGGACAGGCTGGTTCCTGTCCAACCATTTGTGGCATCCATTAGCCGGCCCAGCCTCGCTGGTTTCACACTACATTTCCCTTCATTCACTTTAACACTCCATTGGGTCTCAAAAATAAAAGGGGTGGGGCGTAATTGCATTTTGAGTGATGTTTGTGTCATTACCTTGCTTCAAAGTCAGCCACAACAACAATTTAGCAACACATGCTCAGCCTGCCTTAAAAGTCGCAGCTGGCAAGTTAGAGCAGAGATGGTCTCAGTCGAAAATTACAGACTGTGAGTTTCAGGAGTCACTTTCAACAGTGCTTGATACTGATGACACATCGTCTCCAGTACATTAGAGTTGGAATGCAATTTGATACCTCACTTTTTGTGTTAAGAAATATAAGCCATCATGAAATCTAGCAGATTTAACAGACTATTAAACCATTTTGGTTTGGATTCATGGAAGCAGTGCCAAAGATTGAAACCTCCCAGCTGGCTGGAGGCATAGCCTTGAGTTACTTTGGAGCAAACAAAAGGACAGACCTTCAACACTTTAGCTGTGCCAATGACTGAAGCACTTCAGGGCCCTGTCTACTTTTTCCCCTCATAGTAAAGCCACTAACATTGGCTATTAAAGGAAGCAGTTTAAGATAAATGAACCATTCTTTTACAATGATAAACATTCGAGATGTTGAACTGTGCTGTTTCATCTGGGAGGTTGAAGCTAGCTATCTAGGTAGGTAAGCCAGCTGGTTTCCACTGTCTTAGTGTTAGTCTATAGCTAACAATAATCATATGTAAATATATGTAACTAATCATGCATTAATGATTACATCATCAATAAATGAAGAGCAAATATGATTAACAGTCTGAGTAATATAAGACCTCCAACTAATTCATTCATTAATTCACTGTGATTATCTAGTATTTATTGATGCTGTTAATTCATGTGTCAATTACCTCTAGGGGTCGATGTCTACAGTTCTTCATGAGTTAATGATGGAGTCCCACCAACTAAAGTCACAACATGGTTATATTGATTCTGATTATATTAGTTCATGATTAATGCTGATTATGATTTCACTTAAAGACAACAGCCAGTAGCAACAACAGTTCAGTGAACACGGTCAGTATTTCATAATAAAAAAGACTTAGAAAACTATCATTACTTTGTTTAGTTTAACATTTTGAGGAACATGCTGTCAAAGACCTGGATCAAGGCCCTCCCTGAAGTTTGGCAGAAGATAGGTTAACAGTCCTTCCACTGCTCAAACAATTTCAGCTAACATTACTGCTGCACACATAAAAACATGACACTTAATTTGTTATTTTGATGCTAACACATACAGTAGGCTAAATTACTATTGGCAGGCTAACAGAATTAGCATCCCGCTCACAACAGTAATTTTAAATCATAAAACCATCTATGCACTTATAATATATTTTCATATCTCTGTGGAAAGAACTTCCAACTGCTGACTTGTGATGCTAGTGTGGTCTGCTGCTCTGCTGCTTCGACACACCACTCTGACCTATGGAAAGCC
Source organism: Notolabrus celidotus (assembly GCF_009762535.1). Taxonomy (NCBI): domain Eukaryota; kingdom Metazoa; phylum Chordata; class Actinopteri; order Labriformes; family Labridae; genus Notolabrus; species Notolabrus celidotus. The sequence continues at coordinate 7,567,763 of NC_048278.1, forward strand.
GTTTGAGCATTTATTTCATATCCTTGATATCAAGCGTCAGTTCCCTGCACTAGTGAGGTCTTTTACAGCACTAGTTAACTAGTTGAATGTTGAAACCCTTACTAGTTAACTAGTTGACAGCAAAAACTACATGTTGACTAGTAAAGATCAAAATCTTTACTAGTGTTACTAGTTAGAGGGATTTTAACATTACTAGTTAACTAGTAAGCCTACAAAAAGTTTACTAGTTTACTAGTAACGACAAAAATGTCCACTAGTAACACTATGTACAGTATTTTTTCCAGGACTAGTTTACAAGTAAGGCTCAAAATTGTAACTAGTGAACTAGTGACAGCCAAAAGTCCAGTAGTAACACTAGTGATGGTGTTTGGCATTTACTAGCTAACTAGTAAGGCAAAACAATTCACTAGTTAACCAGTGACCACAAATAGAATACTCAATTAACTAGTGAGTTTCTATCACACCTTACTTGTAAACTAGTGAGGTGCCAAAGGGGACACTAGTTAACTAGCTAGAGCAAAAATGTCACTAGAAATACTACTTTGAGTCTTTTGGAACTGACTAGTTAACTAGTAGGGCTGAAAATATTGACTAGAACTACGAGTGAAAATCAAACTGCACTCTACTTATACTAGTTACAGAGGATGCTAATGAGTAGGCGGAGAGATTCATAAACTGAAACATTCCATTGGCTCTCCAGAGAGAATAACACCCATAAGAAAATTAACCTCTTAGAGCCTAATGATATTTCCCTGATGCTAATCACACAATCTTTTTCACCTTCGGAAAACCCCATGACATAATTTTTTTTCTATTCAGTATATAAAAGCCTGTACTTTATTTCTGATTTCTTTCCGTTGGCTTTTGAACAGCCATATATTAATCTATGTTATCATAGATCATATTTATCTTCTTCTTCTTCAAAGTAATTATAAACATATTAAAGATGAAGAACCTTTTCAACTTTGCTTTGCACATCTGGGTCAGACAGCACACACCAGTCAAACTGCTCCAAGGGTGGCTCCTGGCCGCATATTAGCTGGAAAAGGCAGGGATCCAGGGCTTTGATACCTGGCCCTCCATGCGCAATTGACCAGGCAATAAGATTGCCAGCCCTGTAATACTTCTGTTGGTCTAGAGCTGCTTGGTCTTAGCAAAGAAAGACCTGGCCAGCCTTTCCCTCAAAAATGCCAAGAGAGGTCTGTACCTCTATCATCAAGAGTCTGGAATAAAGCAAAGACATACACAACAATTTGTATTAATGTGCAATTACTTAACATGCACTTTTTTTTAGACAACATTTTCTTCCTCACATCATTAGCCACAAGTGTGATCAGTTCTGAGTGGTTGTGTTGAAGCTGTGACACCTGTGCTTCAAATGTGTTTAACTTTTGCTACCTGTGCCTACCATTATGCAACCCAAGTGCATCACAGTGCAACATGTGTTTTAGTGAGTGAGAATGCGTTTGCAAGTTGTGTGACCTGAGGGGTCCACAGGATGCGTGTGCACCGCGTTACGGCTGCGCAGCGTGTTTGCTCCGTCCGAGGGCTCACGCCCTGGTCTACAGGACGCGTGTTGGGAGCGTAGCGCAGCTCAGAGCAGGCAGGATCAGCTGGGTCCAACATAGAGAGAACCACATACAAACAACAGGTCACAGAGCCTTTCTGTGGTTGAATTTCTGCTCATTTGGAGAGTATTCTATTACTTTTGTGCTTCTATCAGCACTGGGTATTCTGCAGAACTGTTAACTTAACAGTTCAACAGTGAGTTTAATAATAGTAATTCGGCTCTATTTTGTTGTCCTGTTACCTTCTGACGCATTTATCATCTTGAAGGCCTGTTGTAGTAGACCTGGATCACATATATGTGGCTGTTTGTAGCTTACATTCACAATCTATGAGTATTTCTGATCTATACGATCGCTAAACGGTCAGGAGTCCGTATAAGATGTTCTATTTGGAGATTGGTTGATGTTGCATGCAATCCTTGTGCCTGACTTCCTGTCCAGGTCGTTCTTTTCTGTGCATATTGACGCGTGCTGGGCGCGGGCTCTGTCGAAAATAGACTTGAAGCGTATCTCTGGCGGAGCGGCGCAGGGGCACGCTCCTGAGACGGAGCTGAGACGCGGCGCGCCCTGCGGACCCTAGAGCATTGACTACAATGGGAACGTAAAGCCACGCATCCTGTGGACCCGAGGCTTAACAGGTGAAAAGTGCTTATGGTTTTGCCAAAAGAGTGATTGATTCAATACATGGGTTCAGGCCGCTAAGGATTTTGGTTCAGACCAAAGGGTTTAGTGTTTTAGCAATTGAGAAATACTGTAAATAATCACAATGGATAAAACACAGTATGTTGTTTTTCTGGTTCCATTCTTAACAGAACTGTTGTAAATATCCTGTAGGTTAAAGTGTTAAATTTAAGATTCAATCAAGATGTAATCACGTGTGGATGGAGCATGAAGAACATGTATTTACCTTAAATCATCAAAATGAAAAGAACCTGCAGTTTATTGATTTTAAGTCCATCTGTGTGTCAGATATAAAACTAACCGTGTGTAAGCTCTATGGCGATCTCCAAGGTTTTCACCTGTATGACAGCTCTGGTATAATTGGCATCTTTTCGATCTGTTTTTCAGTAACATACTCAAACAGTCACCTGTCACTCTCTTAGTGTGGCTGCTTCGAGGACCACAGTAAGATTTACTCTGATGAGAATTTTTGGGGGGGCTCACTTCAGGACATTACACCCTGTGACATCTTATTTCTTGACTGCTTGACAGTTATTAAAAGACTCTGCTGTAATGATACCCAGTATCTTAAAGTCAGCATCATAACTCCGCCTCTGTGGCTGAATAACTTGGCTTACTTTTGAGTTACTCTGATCATGACGATCAGCATGTGCCTCAATCTTACATTCCCCTGGTACCTTTTTTGTGAGTGACGGCTGGCCTCAGTCAAGAGGAATACACTCACTTTACAGACAGGCAGTGCCAGAAGTTCATTGTTGTATATTCATGTTGGCATACAGAAGTCAAGACCCCAAATTTAAGATGATTTCACATTTGTAAATTTACTTCTTGGAAAAAAAGGCTTACATCCAGCAGGGTACACTTATTACTGGATGTGTGTTCTTCTGATTAGCCAAAAGTGTTGTGCATTGTTATTAAACATGTCAGGACTCTTAGGAAGGGGAAACAAATCCACAGTATAGCACTTCTTTACAAATCTCATGATATATTGATTAAAGGCTACTTGAGTATTGCATGTGGTAGCAGAATGCTTTTAATCCACTCCTCTTAGATGCTGCACTTACTCTTTTCTTTGTTAGTGTTATTCTTTGGCTTGTAGTTACAGAAGTGATCTGTTTTTCTTCAACTGTCATTATAGATGCTTCTGACATCAAAATGTGATTTCCTTTGGGCGTGATTTGATGCACAACGTTTTAATGGCTGTGTAGAAGCTCATCTTCATTTATAATCCAAGCAGACTCCAACAGCAGAATAAACACAGCTGCTGTTTGTTTATGTTTGCAAATGCAGCAACTGCAAATTGTTCCTCAGTTATCAGATTGAAAAGATAATACAATTATGAGCTCATCTTGTCCAAAAAGCTGCAGACAGCTGACCAGAAATAGACTGACTGTCAAATTAATGAGGGAGTCATTTGCCAAGGCGAGAGATGCTAAGCTGGACTGACTCATCAAATAACCATATTCCAACCCAAAACACAGCTTTGGTTTAACCGGTCAAAAAGTCAACAATCATCTTTTTCTTTTTGCAGCATGTTTTGTTTGCAGCAGGAATTGATATTGCAGCACTTTGGCAACCAGGCATTCATCGTTGTCAGCTCATACCGTGTTAGCAGTGCATGTGTATCTATCTGCAGCATGCACATGTGATTGTGCATCTGTCTGCAGCATGCACATGTGTGTCATACTGTTAGAACATTTTGCTATCCTGTCTTATGCTAATCTACTCAGACAACAGGACCAGCCGTGTCCAGAGGCTGTGGGCTAAGGACAGAAGGACCTTGACAGCGCTGAATCTGTGAGAGTGTAAGGTTTGCCTGCACCCACACTGACTGGTAGGCATCCCTCACTGTGTAACCGTCAAGACAATTATGACTGTGCCAATAGCATAGGCTCAGATAAAGAAGGCTATGGGGAGACAACTGCCAGGAATGTAGACAACCATCTAACGTGCAGGCTCAGGAACAAGGCAGGTATTTTAGCGGTGACAGGAGGTAAGTCAAATTTCTATACTGAAATAAAAAGGCTGAGATAAAATGAGAGACAGGCGAGCTTAATTGAGTGACAGGACGGGGAACAAGATAGCAGCATGACAGTAGCATAGAGATAGTATAGGGGGAGATAAAGGGGAGAGAGAGAAAAGAAGAGAGAGAGAGAGAGAGCCAGTGGTGGCTCTGGAGGATTTCTGGTAGTTGAACAGCACTTCAAGCAGCTGGTCAGCCTGCACCATTTGCTGTATTGGCCTTAAAGCACTGCAGAGATGAAAGCCACAGCCTCCGAAAATCACAACTCTTACCCACAAACACACACCTGCATAAACCATCCTCTGAGTACCTGCACCTACACTCCTGTGGCTAAAAGGCAACTACAAATATCCCATAATTGACCTTTGTCCCCTTGTTAGAACAGAGTCATGGGGGGAACCAGTTTAACTCAACTTCTTCTGGTACTTTTAACTCAGAAGAAAAAGTGAGAGAAGGAGAAAAGGTTGAAAAAAAACATGCATTTGAGGGGTCAGTCCCATAGGAGCAGCTCACGTGAAGCTGAAATCACATGCATCATCTATAATAGCTCTCATTTATCAAGATGCCCAAAGAGGAAGACTAACCTTATGCACACATTGCTCCCTGCCACAGACTTATTGCTAGATGTCAGTGTGAGGGGCACTTCATAGATGAGATTCATCACTGACCTCATCAAGCACACAAAGAAAACAAATTGGCTGAAAATGTCCAGTGTTTGTCATTAGTTGACATGTGGCCTATTTTCCCTCCCCCTCCTGCCATGCCCTTATTTGAAGCATCAACGCCACAGGCCACAGCACTGAGCAGAAAAATGTTGCAGTGCTGCTCCGCTGAGAGTGCGCACTGGCTTGTATCTAGACAAACAAATCGATAAGCAGTCCACTCTGTTCCATTATCAGGCGGAAAAAGTTAACCACCAGCTCCAGCAGCGCAGCACAGAAACAGCAGAGTCTTGAGGGGGAAGAGGAGGAACAAAACAATATGAATTCCAAATTCATTTGAGAGCAAACACTTACACTGGCATCTTATTGATTGAGGACGAGTTGGGTGGAAACTATTAGTGCTTTAATGCTGGTTTCAGAAGAGCTTTCTCTGCAGTGCCACTGCTACCTCTGCCAGACAAATCAAATATGGCTTTAAAGTTTGACCTTTTGGTGCTTTGAAATGCAGCAAAAACTGAACGTTTATTTGAGTTTACTCTTCTGAGATCAAAAGTATCTTCATGTGTGTCTTCAAGGTAGTTTACATTGTAAATAGAGTTTAAAAAAATCCAACCATGTGTTGCATATTTTACTCTTTAACGCTTAATGCCATAAATTAAACTAAGAAAATCTGCATTATAAGTTCTGTCCACTGATTGTTAACTAGGCCACAACAATTAGTTTAGCATGAAAAGCAGAAATTGGAAACACCAAATCTGGATCTAATTGAAGGTAATAAGCAATTCAAATTGTGACAGAGCGACACAGGTACACACATACACCAAACTTTCCCTCTCCTTCAGTTTTCCTTTCACCCGGTAAACAACGCAAGTATTCACCTGTCCCTCTCCGTTCTGTACAGCAAACAGAGGTGCACACCTGGGAGTTCGACTGTTATACATTTACACAATATAGGGTCCACTTACCTGCTAATGGCCATGGCCCGCTCCTGTTTTGAATGAGGAAACAGAGCGCACGATTTCCGCTCGGTAATAGGCTCTATGGCGGGCAAAAGGGGTCACATGGTGTCTAAAATTTTATCTTTTTTGTGTTGTGATAAATTATTTCCTAAAATGTATGGTCAATAAAATGCCATCTAAAATGTCAGAGATGTCTTTGTTAAACGTGCTATGGTTTAAAAATGTTAAAATGTCTTAAATGTTTAAACAATATCATTTTGTTTTGAGTTATATAATTATTGACGCCCAGTGGGAGGGGCTATTGGGTTTTAAAGAGGGCTGCTTTAGGCCCCCTCCCCATTTTGGTGCCTTGGTCCACATTACCCAGTAACCTCTTGAGTCCTTTGCCTCCCTCCACCACCTTCCACCACAGGTCTATCCATGGATAGAAAAGGGGGAGAAAAAACCCTGAGCTATCCCACCAGGCTCAAGAACCACCTTGAACCTCTCTCCCCAGTCTTGCTTGGTCTTACAGCAGCAAGGACCCTGACTGGTAGGTGATTCCAAAGGAGAGGGGCCTGATAACTGAAGGTTCTACCGCCCATACTACTTGTAGAGACTTAAGGTACGAAGAGTAGGCCTGCATGCTGGAAGCATAGTGTTCTACAATGGTAATAGGGAACTATGAGCTTAAAAAATAAGAACTCAGATAGTTACTCACGGGTCTCAGATTATTCAGAACATAAAAATAATCTTTTGTTATTTTAAAGGTTTGAATTCCCTTCCCTAGATGAAACCTTCAGCCCTTATTTAAACGGTGACTTTCTTCATATTCACTCGTCCTAAGGCTGAATCTCTTCATCTGTCTCTAAGGTTAAGAGTTAGTCTCATCATCGCCTGGACTGCTGCTACAGCTCTTACACCCCATCTGTCATCTTATTCTCCTGAGGATCTCCGGCGAGCTACATCACTGTCTTCTATTAAATCACTTCTGAAGACATGTTTGTATCAAAAGGCCTTCTTTCAATCTCTGCACTTTATTCAAGGTGCTTCTTTAGCTTTTTTTCTATTTCTTATTATTGTTCATTTTATTCAGCCATTGTTTTTGGCTGTTCCTCTTTTATTATTATTTTTCTGTTATTACCTGTTTCCCCTTTTATGTAGTATGTCATATTATGTTATCTCCCTGTTTTTATTGTGGGACTGTCATGTTTTGTAAAGATCTTTGTATTTTCTGTTTTGATGAGTGCTGTATAAATAGATAAATTATATTTTTTGCTAATATCTTAAGCTGCCATTCAGGATGTAGCAGCCTTTGTAGCAGAGGCCATTGCTAATCAGCCAAAGCAGCATGAGTGTATATGATCTCTTTCACCCACACACCTGGCTGAGTTTGGCCACTCTGAGGACTCCTGTAGCAGGCACATGTATTTCTCAGGCTTTCTCTCCCTCATTACCTGCCAGTTTCCTTTACCTTTCTCTTAGTCTTTCATATAAACACTGTCTCTCACTTCCCTCAAATCATTGTCTGTTTCTATTTTTACCAATCTAACAAGGTTCCCCGGCCACAGAGGACTATGGGGAGTGGCAAAGGAGAAAAACATTCACCAAGATCAGACAGGATGCTTCTGTTCCTCCTGCCCTCTGTGTAAAAGACCCTGGAGCTGGAAGTACAGCCCCCTCCAGAGGAAAGGAGATAGGAGAAAAAGAAGACAGAAGAGGTGCAACAGCCGCTGCAGCAGTCCAGACGAGGGTGAGACAAACTCTTAAGCTTAGAGACAGATGAAAAGAATCAACCTTGAGTCGAGTGAATGTGAAGAAAATCACAGTTTATAAAAGGTTTCGTCTGGGGAAGGAAATTAGGACCTTTGAAAGGCTAAAATAAGTTTTATGCTCTAAACTATCTTGAACCAGTGAGTATCTATTGGAGCTGGTCTCCTCTTCTAACAATATTAACAACCAGGGGCATCAGTTGATCAATTTATCAATCCCTCCATGGAACTGAATCACAGTTTACCCTCAAATAGATCCAGGCTTGTTGTTTCCAGTTTCCCCTTTACACGCTAAGCTAACTCTTTCTTGGCATATAGCTTGGTAGTCAAGCGGCAGAACTTATTGGGATACAGATTTTCTCATATTGCTCTTAAAAATGTTGCAGTTTAGAGGGTTTTTTGGAGGGATGTGTTAAAACTGTGACATCCTGTCACTAGTCCTGTCACTGCAAAGTTCAGTTTAATTAAGTAATACACTTTATTTAAACAAACACAATATTAAAGCCTTCATTAAAGCTGGGGTTGGTAGTCAGATTTAGATACATTTTTTGTTATACTGGTTTAAATGATCTTTATGTCCCGATGGCAATCAATACATAATGTGTTATTAAAAAAGAGCGAAAAAAAGCCGCTATGTAAAGCCACAGTAAACCTGGGAAAACACCAACCAATGTCTGCCATCAGGAGCAAAATAATGAAACCAATCAAATCCCGTCCTGCCGTTCTGCCCGCCTCCTACACTCATTTCATGTTTTTTTGTGTTTTTAACTTTCACTATGATAATGTTTTGGTGTTTTCTTACCGTTGAGTGAGACATGAGTTGAGGCAGTGCAAAACACAAACGATGTGCTGAGGACCGGTTTTAAATCAGTCACCATCATATGGTTGCAAATCAGCGGCGCTCATGCATGTGAGCGGGGGCATCGTTTTGGAGGAGCGCTGAGGGGAAGGGAGGGGTTAGATGGAGTCCTGAGGAAATTCTACATTCAAATGTATGCTAGTTTTCCATGACTACCAACCCTAGCTTTAACTATACTCATTAAGTATCATTTAATGGATGAGTTAGATCAATGTGGCTGTACTTGTGTTGAGTTAAATGAACAATGCATAATTTGTGATACCACTATCAGCCACATACAGCTTAACACCTAGCTCAACACTTGGCTAAAATAGGTATCCCCATGGATATGAGTTAACAGCTTGCCTTGCTCTGTCTAAAATAACTAAATCTGCCTAGAAACACCTGTTGAAACATGTTTGATAAAAAATTGTAGGTAAGATAAAATTACATATCATGGTTTTATCAAGAGTTGCGAGCCAGAATGTTTCTGGAAACATCCTAACCAAGCGGCAACCTCCAGTCTCAAAATATGAAGCCCATGCGGAAGTGTTATAAACTGCAATTCATCAAAGATCCGCTTGAGGCTGGCTGCAGAAACACTGGAAACCACGTACACACCCATTCAAAGAAGACGATCTTTGCAGCATTAATAAACATGTTTACAGCCTGGTTCAAAAAACAGCTTGGGTCTATGTAGCTAATTTCTCTACTGATGTGCATTTTCATATTCAGACTAAGATTATATCTGATATAGCTCCCTATATTGCTACTTGCATTACACTGTACATATACCATAGCATAGCAGTGTCCAAGATTGAAAGAGAAATAAAATGTAAGTTTAAAGTATCACTATCATTTTTAGTGATGGATTCCTTTTTCAAAGAAACACGTTGCACATCTGCACTCTGAAGGCAGCAGGTCATAAGAAATACAATATCTTCCTATTTACAGAGGTCACACACAGTCCATCTGATATAATCCATTTTCTTCCATGTCATATGAATAACTCATGCTCACAGAGGAGAGGAGCAGACGTCAATTTCTGTCTGTCTGACACAGAGACCCATTCAAACCTATTTAACTCTGCTTTACATTATGTCCACTCAGCAAAAAGCTGAAGGGGCTGGAACTGGGAGGGATAAATTATTCAGGGCTTTAATGAAGGTGCACAGGGCTAAATTTGCTCTGTAAAATGGGGCGTCCCTGAGAGAGGAAGTTCACTGAGTGACTCGGGACAAACAGGATAGCTGTAAGGTCATATAATATCAATATTAATAGATGTAAAGCTACAGAGAGATGTAGTGTTCCCCAAAGGTTAATGCTCCTGACAGGTTACATGACACTACATCCATACAGTGAGTGTAACTAGAAGAGAGTGAGGCTGGATTAAAGGTGCCCTCTTCCTGTGGCATTATTCAATCACAATGACAACCATCGACCACGGACAATTACACTTTAAATAGACAACATGAGGGCTGACAGACAAAAGCTGCTTGACGTTCAAATTTCATTTGGATAATAAAGCGTAGGCAGTTTAAGTTTCCACCGCTGGTCAAGTTCAAATATCTCAAAAACTACAGAATAAAGTGACATGGAATCTGTGTAGACAATCATAGTCCCCAGGGGATGAACCCAAGTGACTATGATGAACACTTTCCTTCTCCTGTGGCACTACCAGTGAGTCAAGTGAGTACTTTCTGGAATGTATCTAAAAGAAAGATGGGTTAACAGAGCCGCCCCTGGCTAAAGAGGGGCCCGGAGCAGAATCAGTTCAAAGGACCCCCACCGGCTCGACAGACACTCTGAATTTAAAGTGCTCATACAAAATAAGTGTATAACAAAGTGACGGTTAAATTAGCAACTTTAATATGAAGGTCCAAGTGATTCTAACTTTGTAACTTTGAATTAGATATATTAATATGAAGTCAAGAACTCTGTGTCAAGAATACATTATTTAAGAGATTTCAACCAAGCGGCAACCTCCAGTCTAAAAATATGAGTCCAATGCGGAAGTGCTAAAAACTGCAGTTCATCAAAGATCCGCTTGAGGCTGGCTCCAGAAGTACCGGAAGTCACATACACATCAATTAATGAAAGACGATCTTTACAGCAATAATAAACATGTTTACAGCCTGGTTCAAAAACAAGTGTAGTCTGGAAAGCTCATTTCTCTATCGGCACACACTGTACGGGGGGTGAATTTTTTCTAACGCGGCAATTTCGAAGATGTTGAGATTACAAGTCTTCCAATGAGAGGCACAGCTGCCTGTGGGAACACTATAGCTGTTGGCTAGGAGGCTCAAAGCCCGTCTCTTTACGTCACACTTGCGCGACAGCAGCAATATGGCTCCCAACGACGATTGGCCTCAAAGCAGCTCTTCAGAAACAGATGGGTGACGTCACAGATACTACGCCCATATTTTATACAGTCTATGATTTCAACTAAAGATGTTTAACATAAATAAAATGAAAACTGAAAGACCCTTATTTCCTTCAACAAATGAAACTATAACCTAAAAGAAATAAGTAAATCACTTATAAGATAGTTTATCATTAATCACTGCGTACCTTAACACCCCTCCACCAACACACACACACAAACCTCTTCATACATACACTGCCTGCCCGCTTCCTCTTCACCTCTCCCCACTGTGAGCCTGATGACCTAGTCCATCAGCTGTGTGTTTCATTAAATCACCTCTGAACATAACTCAAATTTGGATTTGTTTTCACCCACTATCAGTTTTTACAGTGGCTGAGCCGTGTCAGGAAGGAAGCTTAATGTTAACTACAAAATGTTTTAAATGGATCAAATCCGACGTGGTGAGGTTACAGAGTTACATCAGGTGCAGACAGCACAACGGAGGCTACTAAACAATGGTTTAAGCAGACACACACTGTGATCCCAGCGTGTGTCACTTTGTGTGTGTCCATTATGTGTGCCTGTCAGTGTGTATGTGTGTGTGTTTGTCAGTCAAGGCGAACAGGAGCAGGTGGGGCAGAGCGAGCAGACAGCACACGTTAATTAATGGATTGTGGACCGTGTCATTTCTCAGAAAAGAAAATACATTCAATGCTGAAATGCCAAATATACTCAGGCAACCTGAGTGTGACACCAAGGGAAAAGTCTCATTCAGTGAGTACGCAGCTTCTTGCAATAACTTGTGCAGACATGAGTTCACCCATAGATGATGAGGCCCTACATGCTGGATGTGAGAGGCAGCACTTATTAGCAATACATATTGTAATACATTGACATTAACAGTCCTCAGATGATGAATGCTAATGACTCTGGTTATACCATAGACTTTATAATAAATGGACATAGTATCCATGACGCCACCCATCTGTTTCTGAAACCCTATTTTGAAGCCAATCATCAGCTGGTGCCATATTGGAAATGCTGAACTCAACCTAACGTCTGTAGAGCCAGTGTGGGGTCAAGAGGCGGGCCTTTAGCCTCTTTGCTAACAGCTACAAGGTGCCCACCTGTCAGTCAAGTCAGCCATGCCCTTATTTAGGCAAAACGTACAAGTTTAATATCTTCAAAAATAACAAGTTATATAAAACTTAACTCCACATACCGTGTGTTCTGATAGAGAAATTAGCTATTAAGACTGACATTATTTTTTTAACCATTCTGTAAACATGTTTATTAATGCTGTTAAGATCGCCTTTTTTCAATGGGTGTGTATGTGGTTTTCGGTGTTTCTGCAGCCAGCCTCAAGTGGACGCTTCATGATCTGCAGCTTATAACACTTCCGCATTGGCTTCATATTTTAAGACTGGAGGTTGCCACTTGCGTAATACATTGGAATCTCTTCTCTAGTCTGTCAATCGTTGTTTCGAGTGAAATCTCGTTATTGCATGAAGTCCAATTAAACATGGTCTAATTCTAATATGTACAAAAATATCTTCCACTGACACAGCTGCATATTTTGTGTTAAGGAGCAAATGTTAACATGTTGACATGCCAAATCATGATGTCCAATGGGATTCATCTACAAATGCAGATATTTGCAAGCTGATGCATTTAGCTTAAAGCCACAGTCCACCTAAGCACAGCTGCTGGTGTGAGTGTAGCTTTGTTCTGAAATCTCACAAACAAAGAATGACAGCAACATAAAAGAAAATGGTGTTTGATGGTTGGCATGTTTGGAAACCACCGCATGATTTCAATGAAATCAACCCCTCTGAGTAACTGCAGTCAACACTGACAAACACTGTGAGCAGCTGCTATGTTCTTCCTGGCAACTAAAGCAAGAAAGGAGTGTTTGATGGTCAAAAATCACATCGAGAGAAAAGACCAAATCAATTATGACAGCAAAAGATAGACTGACTGCATCAACCACTCTAAGAGTAATATTCACTGTAATCCAGCAGCTTCTTCTGTTTTGAGTATACAGTAAAGAAGCTGCACTCACCCCTGTTTACTGTGCTTATTAACGGCAAACATTTAAGCTTTGATATCACAAGCATTCATCATTAAATGTATAATTAGTGTACAGAAGGCGCAGATAAACTGCTCAGCGTTTCCAAAGAATAACACCAATGTCATTTTACTCACTTCCTCCGACTCGTAACGCATGAGAAGACCAAACCCACTGATGTATTTGCAGTCAAGCCTCATTAAACCTTTAAAAATGAGCACAGATTACGTATGATTATGTTCCTCCAATACAAATTAAATTCTGTGAATAGGACATGAACTACAGATGCCCTTTGTATATTGAACACAATGTTCCTAATTTTTCCTCATTTCCTGTCTGAAAAGCTGTAACTGTACGCTCTACAATTACATTTACAGGAATGATGCTGTCAGGGACAATTTCTCTGCTTAAATAACAGGTTACTTTACAAAGCCATTGTAATTTCAATAGAAATCATTTCGAATGAGCTTTTCTCCAGAGGGACTCAAGATTTCTTGAGAAATAATGTCAAAAGGTGACATTATAAGAAAATGAATTCACCTCCCATATCCTGGCAGAGTACATAAAAATAAAAAGAATGACATAGAAATAATCTGCACACAGTCTGCATGTTTCCCTATGCATGTTATAACTTCTATATCAAGGTGATACTCTTCACAGATTCAGGTTCAGATTACTTTATTAATACCTGTCAGAAGATTTGTCTTGTAGCAGCACAATGATATCTAGTTTGACTTCCAGTTACAAAACAACATTACTTTGACACCATACAAACCAATCAGAATTAACAAATTATTGAAACCCAAAAACATGATGTAAGAATACTCCGGCTCCACCATCAATAATTTAAAGGAGAGAGAAGAATATCATTAAATGAGATATATAAATAAAAATAGCTCTAATACATAAATAAAACCTATAGAATAAAACCAAGTTAAAGCAATTATAAAACACAATAAATCATGCTAATGAACAAGTATGTGTAAATATCACAACATCTTGTTCAGCTCAGTGATAGCAGCAGGAACAAAGCTGTTTTTGTATCTTTGATCTGCTCCTTGGGACTGCAAACCTCTGTCTGGAGGGAAGAAGATGAAACTCATTATGCAAAGGGTGGGAGTCGTTGTTTAAAATGGCAGTAGCTATCCACTGTACCTGTTTGGTACAGGTAAAGATGTGACATTTTGCAAAGGAAAGGACTTGTACCGGTCCCGGGCCAGGAAACGGGCAGGGAGCATTACCGCTGACCCCTCACACCCTGGACACAAATTCTTCAAACTCCTCCCCTCCGGCAGGCGCTACAGATCACTGTGCGCCAAAACAACCCGCCATAAGAACAGTTTCTTCCCCCAGGCTGTCACTCTGATGAACACTAAACCATAACAGTGTCATACCTGTCAGATAAATACTCTCTGTAAATATACATGTAGATATACAATGCAACAATTCTCAAGCAGAATTCCATATTTCTATTTTTTGTATTATTTAACTTCTATTTTATAATGTAAAACTACCTCTGCAACTCACCACTGCACTTTATCATATTATTTTAGCCTGTACATATTAGTCAAGCTATTTGTTGTTTCTTTGTATTTATAGCTAAGGTTATTGTTATTATATTTCATTTTATTTTTTATTGTAGTTCTTATTCTTATTCCTATTCTTATGCCTTGTACAAAGAGAGCACAGTTTACCAAAGTCAAATTCCTTGTGTGTTCAAGCATACTTGGCGAATAAAGCTGATTCTGATTCTGATTCTGATTCTGATTCTGAAATCATCTGTTACAATAGCCATGTAGGCACCAGTAATACTACATAAGCCCTGAAAGACAAGACAGGCCTGCAAATGGCAATGAACACATTAACAAACACATGTTTAGTATTTTATTTTTTAGTGTTTTCTTTTTAAATGTCAATCACTTCAAAGAGGGAAAATGAATCTGCAGCCCAGCTTCTGAATATAGCAAATAACACACACACACATTGAAGCAGAACAGAGAATACTCAAATTAGATTGTGCTGTTCTTTAGCTATTAACAGAGTACCAAATATGAACATTGTTATTAAAGTGAGTTAAAAGGAAAATTCACTACGCTTAAACACAAATGTCTAATGTCTGGTCAGCTGTGGCTCAGTGGTAGAGTCTGTCGTCTCTCAATCGGAAGGTTGGTGGTTGATCCCCACTCCATCAGTCATACCGAAGTGTCTTTGGGCAAGACACTGAACCCCATATTTCGCCCAGTGTGTGAATGTGCATCAATGAGATTAGCTAATACTGATGGTCTCTTTTTATAGCAGCCCTCAGAGTGAATGTGATATGTCATGTAACACTGCTTTGAGTGGCCAGAAAAACTAGAAAAAGCAATGTAAGTACAAGTCCATTTACCGTCTGAATGTTGCAACATGAGATGCATTTGTTGCTTAGCAACAACAACAACTTAGGGATGTTTTACAATGATGCTCTCATACATTGACAGTGGTCCCTGGAGGACAATGGGACACTGAACAGCTGCAATGGTATTTTCATTCGTTACGAAAAGACACATAACACTCCCCGAAACACACGATGTAAAAGCACTGTCTCGTTGAAATTTATTTCGGCTGGCTTCATTTTTCTTATCCATTTGCCCTTTTCAAGCTGTGGCTTAGTGCTGTACTGGATGGTCTGTTTTCCCTGGTGGGGATTTCAGCTTTGTACCTGATAAGAGGTGCTGTGTTCCTCCAGGATAAGCTGTCTGATGTGAGAAAAGCTTGGTATCCAGGAGTACATCCATTTTCTCTAGAAACACACATTTTTGCACATGGGCAGAATTGGCAGTTGAAATGACATACAGCACTCCCCCATGTGATATAAGATAACTGACTCTACATCATTAGGCTCAGCTACTCGGTTAGCTAATGACATCTTCAAGCTGTCCCCAGTGTGTGTCTGATAAAATCAACAATGTGTCATGAGATAAAGGAATAATTTCATTCAACAACCTGACCCTATTTTTGTTGCTAAATATATAATGTGTGTATACAGTATATGTACACTACCAGTCCTTTACACAATCTAAAATATAAAACATATTCTGCTTTGTTTAACGCTTATTTGTTAATTAAATAATTCCATATATGTTCTTTCATAGTTTTGAAGTCTTTGGTAATTATCTACAGTTTTCAAATAGTTAAAATAAATACAAACCCTTGAATGAAAAGGTGTTTCCAAACCTTTGACTGGTAGTGTATATATATTGACTTTTTAAAGTGCAATTACAATTTTTTAAAATATTGTTATTTTTGTGCTTGAATTATGCCGGCCGTGACCATTATGATGGGAAGAACCCCAAGCGCTCTCTTGGTTTCTTGTCTATGGATGTTGTATTGTTTATTGTCTGTGTGACTTTTTCGAGGTCGAAGATAACTTTCCCCGTAGTGGACAAATAATGTTCTATTCTAAGCAAGAATATGCTGAAGCATCATGGTTTCTTTATTAGTGATTTTTTTTGGGGGGGGGGCCGGGGGGGCTAGAAAAAAGACAACACCATCCAAAGTCCTGGAGTACAGATGATTACCCACATTAGTTCAAAGCATGGTGCTCCTAGCTGTGCACCCAGTTGCAGTTCCTGAGCCATGGTTTGACAATTGTTTTTTAGGTGCAGGATTTGGGAAACAGCCTGAGAAAGGAACCACTGTGTCCTCAACTGTATATGACAGTTACATTCACATCTTGATACAAGCTGTACAGACCCTGGGCAGTCTAATGAACAGCTTAAATAGTGAATGAATCTCCTGGCAAGTCTTTGAAGCTACATTAAAAAGTCAACGCGACCCCAACCCCTACCTCATCCCTGTTCATACAGCAGCATCAGCCGCAAACATAAGCTGCTGCTGCTTCAGTCTCTTGTCGTATCACAGTGGGAGAAAAAAAGGCTCCCTCTGATCCGCTGGGGCATCGCTGTCAAGGACACCTGTCTGCAGCTGTGTTTCGATGTGTTCTACTGCGCTCCAGTCAGCACGCTGCCTGATTACATAAAATACTGAATGCATGAGTGTCCTACAGCGGGACGCCTCAGGCTTCAACCGTCATGTTGTGCAGCGCCCATCCAAGTTCCTCTCCCTCCTGTCCCAGAGTGACTTCACCAGCTGGCTGCTCATCTGTCTCTCTACCTCTCTGTCTCTCTGTTGTTTGTTCCTCAGAAGACATGGGAAAGCTGTTTGTGAGGACGGTGAGTTACTTCGGTCAGTCCATTTGTGTGCATGTATGTGTGTGTGTGTGTGTGTGTGTGTGTGTGTGTGTGTGTGTGTGTGTGTGTGTGTGTGTGTGTGTGTGTGTGTTTCTGTCTGTCTCTCCCAGTGACAAAAAGGTCGGTTCTAATTAAAATCAGCATTTGTTGCCGCAGGGAATGGTAACTATTGTCGTGGCGGCGCTCGGCCCACTCGGTCCCCTAAGCAACAGAGCTCCAGCTAATGAGAGGAGAAGACACAGCTATGCTGCCAGAGGAACATGAGCTGTTCTCCATCTCATTTTATTTCTCTACTCTGGCTTTTATTCTCTTTTGTTAGAGCTCATAAAATCGTTTTGTTTTTCTTCTCTTTGTCTTCCTATGGCTTTATCATCTCTCTCTCTCTCTTTTGGCATTTGCTAATTTGGTGGACTTGCTGGCTTACTTGCCATGCATTGATTATGTTTTATTTGTCTCTCTCATTTCTGACTTCACCCCTGCTTTCTAATTTTATCCAGTTTCATTTGAACTATTCTTCAGCTTGCTCTTCTTTCATTTTGCTTCCATTAGTGGCAGCACATGTATCTCCTTCCTCATCCTCTCCCTCATCCCAGTCATCATTAACAACTTTACATTTCTTTCATTTGCAGGCTTTCTCTTCCTCTTCCTCTCACTCTTATTGATGAGGTGAGAATTAACATTTAACAAGATCCTCAAATATCTTTGCAGCGTCTGCGTGAACATAAAGGTATTCATAATTCAAAGCAACATTTATCTGTCTGTGGTCTGCAGTCTTATCTCTAGTTTTTGCTCTGTTTGCCTGCAGAAATACCACCAAGTTAATCATTTTCCTGCAAATCAAAAGCTTAAATATTCAAGAGAACAGATTGGAATACAGATTTAAAACCTGGACATGGATGACGGCTTGCTTTGCCACTTTTAACCCTTCTTTGTAACAAGTTCTCCAACCCTACAGCTTTTATATGTAGCTTTTTATTATACAATCCTTCCTACACAGCTTTACTGCAAAAAGCCCAGATGTTATTCAGAAAAGGCAGGAATGTCTAATTGTCAGGTTGATCGCAGAACAACAAGGTCAGCAGCTCTCTCTCTGAGAGAAATATCTTCCTTTGTCTCATGCAGAGCTGTTGTTTTGGGCTTTGCGTAATGTGCTTTGTCTCAGTGTCAGTCGAGGCGTTCTTGGAGATGAAAACCACAATGTGGTGCTGAAATTATAACTTCTCTTTCTGTCAAACAGCATCGACTGCACTACATATTTCACTTCCCAAACTGAGACTTGATGTATGCAAAACTTTATATGATGTCAAAATTTGCATCCCGCAATTTTCTTGCCTTTACTCCCTCAATTATCTTGTTTTGCTTGACATTCCTGCATGTAACCTGCTATCAATGTGTCACAAAGCTTTATCTTTTGTCCGTGTCAGAACTGTGATCTTATTTATTCACCTCAATGCCTCAGAAAAAAAGAAAACAAGAGAAGAATTGTTCTGACCACAAAGAGCTTTTCTTAGAGTGTCAGGGTGTTTCTTTAGTGTTGTTAAATAAAGTAGCGAGTGTATTCTCTTTGTATAAATAAAAGTACTCCCTATGTCCCAAAGCTTCCAGATCATTGGTTTACAATTGAGTGTGAATTGAGTTAGCCATGTCTACTCTCTGAACACAGAACTAAGAAACAAATGCAACAGAGAGTACTTAGATTTGAAATTTTTCATCTTCTTCTGCAGTCAATTCAAAGCTCTTTAAATGTGTCTGTTTTGTTGGCTAATAGTCATTTATCCCATCTGTAGTCTTTGGTAGCCTAAAGCTAAATCACTTATTCAACACTGCAGAGTAAACAGGATAAATGCTCCGAGTAGGCAGTCTCTTCTTTCATTTACCAACACAGAATCTGATGTAACTTTCCCCTGTGTGTCAGATCTTTGGTGAAAGAAAGACTCACACAGTACGAGCAGCTTTTTATTAAAGGCTCAGTTCTTCTTTGAATAAAAGGCAGATGAAGCTGTATCCTAACATGAGATGTATGTCGGTTTTGAGTGATTAATCTGTGTTTCAGTCTGTGAAGATTTAACACAAACAGATCTGTGCTGTTTATAACAGTCAAAGTCGTCACTTGGGTTTCTTCATTGGGCCAGACTGGTACAGTGTATCCGGGCAATGGAGCTGCATCAGGTTTTTTTCCTTGCAGCTTAAAGATATATTAAGTATTACTAATGCTGTTATATATCTGCTTGTGTAAACCATACAAATAAGTACCCATGGGCTAGGACTAATGCAATTTTAAAACCTGCATCTAGATACCGTACTGTACTGAGTACTGTAGGTAGATTCAGTCATCATTTATAAGACTGAGGATATTTCTTACACGCTTGGAGCTCCTGAGCATGATTTTGGTAATTCTGCATAAGACTGAAAAATCACGGATGAGTGAACAAAAAATCTGAAAGTCTGTATGATAACAAATCATCCTTTTTAAAAGTTTGAAAGTTATTTTGTGAAATGTGTGGATGTGCTTCGTTGCTCATGGAAAAGATACATTTGATTAAAATTTGAGAGCTGCACAGAGATTTATGACATCATCTTTTTCCAACTGTCCTTAGAGAAAAAAGAAAGAAATGCGAACATTTTTAGAACGAAACTGAAGCTTTTACAACCAGCAGACAGTTTGTACTAATGACAATTGTATCTTTCTTGAGGCATTACAAGTTAATTATGAATCTCTGAAAAGTAGGAGGGATCAAAAATCCTTCTCCTTTAGTGTATGTGGCAGCCACAGGGAAATTCAAGCCAAACAATACAATAGACTAGGATGAAGGTTGGATAAAAACTCCACTCTGAAAAACAGTAATCCTGTCTAAAAGGCACCACACCATCTCTGATGCAGACAGCTGGTGGTACAGTAAGGCTTTATCCTTCCTTTAGAGTGAGTTTGGCATCCCTAAAGTTAATGTTAGAGATTGCATTCATTTAAACCTTTGACATTAAGTGTTGATAGCTATACACATGTCTAAGCAAAAGGACTTCATATTTGCATGTAAATAACTTCAGAGACACAAAAAATAATGTTCCTTAGTTTTGAGGCATGAACAGATTTGTTTTTAATTCATGAATTGATTCGGACAATGCCTATTTATCAAAATTTCAGCTGTAAGCCTCAATGTAAATATGCCAGAATGAGCACAACAGCTACATTTCATCCGTAGTCCTCATGCAGGTACTTACATAAAACAAAAACAAGGATGTCATAAGACAGTTCGCAGGACACTACACAAAAAGACTTACAAACAATTTTACATATAAAATGGACACTTTTGTGACGTTAGAAAAAACAGCTCCACATACAATAAACACATTAGAATGAAAGTCGAGCCCAAAGCCCCCGGGAACGGGCATCAAATGAGGAAACAGATATTATTCTGAGTACAAGACTGGTTTGTTTTTAACCAATCTTTAAGTGTTTTTTAAAGTTAAGTAGTTCTTACACTCCCTGATATGAACTGGTAATGTGTTCCAGGACTATGTGCCTCTAACAGACACGACCATCTGACTGAATTTGGTTTTACCTCTCTGTACATCACATTGTCCTCTAGTTGTTGCTCTGGTATTTATAATTTCAAACTTTAAAAACAAGGCAAATATCAGCAAAAGTTTGAAAATTGTCAGATACAAAAAATGTTTCCGACATGTGCATCACACATATGCAAATAAAGGTCGCACTGTATTGTCCCCCCTTACCAACCTCTGTGGCCTCTTGCTTTGAAGTATATCTGCACCAGTTGACACAGGAAGCAAAAACAGTACACTAAGCTCATATTTAACGGACACCTGCTGCATAATACTATATTCTTAAAACTGAATTTGAAGCTAAGTGTATCCCACAGATAATAATGGTATACTGTGCCATTTCAGTTCAACTGCTGGTGTTAAAATTGCAGCTTTAAAACCATTTAGAAATATTCATCAAGTGTCTTGCATGTTGGATTGTGAGTAGAGAATCAGACACCCAAATGTTGCTATCAGATAGCAGATTGACCTAATTTATATAGGAACATTATATGTGATCTAAATCAATGGTTTTAACATAATCATCCTAGACAAACAGAATACAGTTCTTATCCCTCATATTTTTGAGAGATGTAACATCAGATATGATGAGTTGGCTCCCAGAGATGCACTGAACCATGATGAATGATGTGACGCAGCCATAACACATAACCTTTGGAGGCCTGTGATTGGCCGATTCAGAGCTTGATGGAGATATACCTCAGTCCTTCTCTGATAACACTCAGCAGTCATTGCTGTGAGTACTTTAGTCACACATTTAGATTTAGCATCAAGTTAATTTTAACACCATGTACAAAGAGCATGAGCCTTACTTTTATGAAAAAATATTGACTCATGAATTGGAGTGTAAAAATATTCTTGGAAGTGTGGCACTTATTCATTTTATAACTGGCATAGTTGGTCTTAAGGCTTGGCAGCATCACTATCATCCATACAGTACAAAACAAGAAGCAAAAACATTACCTTCTCGCTATAGGTGAAGTTCAGTGCTCTGTTTCTGCCAGAGACGCTTTCTATCACTGTTGCTGTGGGTGTTTGTGTGCCAGCGGAGCTCAGGAAGCAATTTTTAACAAGCATCTCTGAATCACTCCAAAGACCTCGGCTCTAAGTCTGATTGGTCTAAAAATATTCCCACCTCAGAGTAAGACTTGAGAGTTATTTAAGAAGCTTCCTACACATACTTTCAGGAAGTAGCAGACGGCCTCCTGTATGAAATTACCATTTAAGGATGTTATGTCATTTTTCATATTAATAACTCATGTGCAAACCAGACCAACTGATTTACATGGTTACCTTTGGTTTTCTGAGATATGTGAAAATGAAATGTGAACACTCTTTACTTGAGGTGTTGATTAATTTACAAGCTGATTGAGAAAACCTTTTGTACTGTTCATGATTTTCTCATCTCTCTTGTCTCTTAAAATTACCTCAGTGACACTAAAATAAAGAGTAAAGGTATTATTTTGCTCATGCATGTTTGACACTGCTGGACGATCTTACAGCTCAGCTCCTTAGCATTTATAACTTGGCCTATGAAGACATTTTGACTTGTCATATAGGAAGTGATCATGTAAATAATCATTAAGGAAGGCTGAGAGATTAAAATGCTCTCACACTGCCACACTGTCATGGCTTATTTGGACACATAAGAGACAATAGACAATAGATGGTAGCAAGATAAACAGAGGTTGGAGAAGAAATGTCATATAGATGATCAGATTTCAACATGAAAGCTAAGAAATGTATAACTCTGATATGTATGAGCCCATCATTAATGACACCTATTGTTTTCTAATGATGTTATTTCAAAACCTGTAAAATGTGAGATATAATACATTCCTCTGCCAAGAAATGTATGACTGATACTAAATGGAACAAATCACATGACACTTACTGAAGGAGAAACCACAGATAGATAAAGATGAGGTAATGAGTGATATCAGAAGGGATGGTTGGATATGTGAAGGGTGATTAACAGAAGGTAAAATTCTCAATAATAGAACCACAGTGCTAACTGACAGTGTCTTGAATCATGCTATGTGAATCCTTGTGAAACAGTCACAACAGAGCAAGAACTAATGACCAGACGTACCAATCATTGGTAGCGTCACAGGGGGTAGATGTCTGAATTCACACCAGCTCTTCCACACAGCTGTTACTTCAGTCCTTGGAGGCAAGGGAAGAAACATTCATTGTCCTATTAGATTCAAGCTGGGAACCATAAATTGAGGTGTAAAAAGAAGATGATCTTTACAATCTAATCCCTGCAACATTTCCAGTGGCTTGTTTGAATTAATGAAAAGGTGCCTTGGGGGATGTATTAAGAGTTTACGCCCCTGTTAGGATCAGTTCAGCCTATCTGTCAGGATCTCCCCTGGCCCTGTGCCTAGTATTAATCATATTGAGAAATTGAAAATTCCGCATTTGCAGGTATTTGGTCACGGTCAGAGTGGATATATACGGTGGCCCCGAAGGACAAAACAAATTTACAAAAGATGAAACACTTTTATACAAGTTTGAGACAAAATTACATTTTATAAAACAAAATTACATTTTATAAAACAAAATTACATCAGCAAAACACTTTTACCAAGGCCAAAATTAATTTACATTTAAGAAAACAAATTTACAAAAGATGAAACACTTTTACAAAGTTGAAGACAATTTTTACCAATTCTGAAACAAATTAACATTTAATTTTTAGGGAAAAGGAATGTACCAAATATCGGAAGAGATCCGGAAGTGATCGAGTGAGGGGTCATTTAGTTTGTTTTGATGGAGAGAAACCAAATGGAGCAACATGATTTACATATTAGGAAATCCTCAGGTCTCAGAGTGAGGTGTCAGACCTCAGATGAAAAAGCATCATGTCTCCGGAAAAGCACTGTCATATCTCCAAAAAAACCTTTATCGTATGTCGGAACTCATTCCCCATAGCCTCAGGCTAAACGGAGTCAGACTAAAAGGAGTCAGACTTAACGGTAAAAGTGTTCTGTTGTTTGTAAAATTGTCTCCAACTTTGTAAAAGTGTTTCATCTTTTGTAAATTTGTTTTCTTAAATGTAAATTTGTTTTGGCCTTGGTAAACGTGTTTTGCTGATGTAATTTTGTTTTATAAAAAGTACAATTGTTTCCCAAAATGTAAATTTGTCTCCAACTTTGTAAAAGTGTTTCATCTTTTGTAAATTTGTTTTGTCCTTCAGGGCCACCGTAGCTATAACCTGCTGTATGATCACTCAGGTTTCTCCCACACAGACATCAGACACAGCAGCCTGGAGCATCTTTCGCTCAACAGCCTCTCACCCAGTTTCACCACACGGTGGCCCTGTGCCTCTCCTCGGTGCTTCTCCTCGCCTCCGCCACCGTAGAGCTCAGCCTCCCTCCCTCCCTCTCCACCTCCTCCCCGTCCTCCCTCCTCTACTTCCACTGCTTCCTCCCGTCGCGCTGCGCAGAGCCACAGACGCTCCTCCAGCTCCGTGCAGCCCGGTGCGAAGATGGTTGGCGGCTTGTGCGCTCGCAGGTTGGCCCGCCGGTCGCGGTCCGCCCTGATAGCAGCCCTCACGGTGCTGCTGGTGCAGACGCTGATTGTGTGGAACTTCAGCAGCCTGGACTCCGGCGAAGACCGGGAAAACGGAGGCTCCAATG
The DNA here is from genome assembly GCF_009762535.1 of Notolabrus celidotus. Lineage (NCBI taxonomy): Eukaryota > Metazoa > Chordata > Actinopteri > Labriformes > Labridae > Notolabrus > Notolabrus celidotus. Next base: position 7,592,112 of record NC_048278.1, read on the forward strand.
TGCGGGAGAAGAGGGACCGGGTCGCAGGCAACAAAGCCGCTGGCAGCGACTATTTCCAGCACGGGGTCCAGCAGAAGCAGCGGCAGCATCTTCCTCCGCCGGGGAAGGGGACGTCTCGCCATATACAGCAGCCGGTAAGACAGAGGCGCTTCTGATATTCACGTCAAATCCCTGCTAAAAACAAGACTGTCTCGGCGGGGATGAATCCCGAAGGGGTTGGTAGTCAGGTCAAAACATCTACAGCTTGCGCTTTTGGGAGACAACACGGCCAGGCCTCCAAATGAATGAATGATTGTTGTCACTTGCGCGGGGGCTGCCTCGCGAGGAGATGGCATCAGGAATGAAGCGAGACAGATGCAGTACGAGCCTCTTTTTACTCCACCGAAGCTGGGAGACGAGCATCCTCAGCTGATGAGCTCAGGCAGCCACATTGCGCTCTTTGAATGAACACACTCCGGCTTAAATGCCAGAGCTAAGTATGAAATCTGAACTCAGCGTGTAGTTCACTCCAGGGCAGGGTGATTGCATGGTAGGGCATAAGGTAGAAGCTGAGGAGGTGACCGAACAGCAGAGTCACTGACATGAGTTGTACCTGTCATGGTTGATTTGGTATTTCAAGTCAAATACAGTAGCTGCATGGCTCAGCAGCACTCTCTGAGCAAGGCCAAATTGAAACATAACCTCATTTGTAGGGTTGATTTTGATGAGTGTGCAAAGAGCAGAGTCATTCATTGTCTGTGGAAACAAACAGTTTTATTGGTTGTGGCAGCATAAGATGTAAAGTTTAAGATATACGATTATGGCTCCAAAGAAAACATGCAGCCAAGATAATGATCACCAGGCAAACATTACACATGAATTAAGAGAAAGATTGCCTGTGGACCTGTTTCCATTCAGAGGAAGTAAGCTTATTAAATATTTTGTTTATTGTAAATGTCAAAACTGAATCTCAAAAAATCAAAATATTACTTGCAAACTCCCTGACTGCTCCCAGTGCCCTGCAGGTTACACAGCAAGCAGGTTTTGTACTCTCGCAGCATGTGATTAATTTCCACAACCTGATGTCTGGAATTAAATTCTTGAAAAAAAATTTAGCCTCTTGCTCGCATGGTCTCTCAAGCAGCTCGGCTGCCCTAAAGAAATTGGACGCGGTGTTTTTTGGCAAAGCGTGCAGCATTTTCCCCTTACCAGAGCTGCCAGCCATTCAAGTGTAGCCCGGTCTTCAGCCACCATGCAACCAGTAGATAACCGGCTTTGATGTAGTATGATACACTGTGGCCTCTGCGCTCAGTCAGTCACTCGGAGCCGTGCACTGTATCATCTGTCTCCTCTGCAGACTCACTCACTTCATCTGGTAGCACTGTGTGTCCCACCTGCCGGCGTCTCCGTTGACCAAAGTCACCCTGAGGATGGCTTCTAACAAACCTTTTGAACAGACTGAGCATCCTCTAATGAAACATTTCTGTAACCTCTCTTATCGTCCTTCATGCTTTCACAGAGTGTCTGTGCTGTTAGTTTGTGAGTTTAAATGACGATACTTAAGGGTATTGTTTGTATTTGTTGTTTTGGATTACTTCAGTATTCCTATCAAGAATATACATGAATTAATAATTCACTGACATAACAGAAGCAGGGGCTTAGTTGTTTTTGAACCTCTTCACGCTGTGTCAACACAGATTTGTCCAAATGTGTTTCACTAATAAAGCACACTGTGGATCTGCACCCATGACCTTTTCAAAGAAGGCATTTCATCTCCATCCCGTCGCCTCAGGGCTCTTCACACAGCCTGTATGCCAGTCAGTCCACCAGCCTGCCAGCTCGCCCGCTGCCTGCCTGTCAGATTGTCGACTCGCTCTCTGCAGCTCTGTGGCCCCAGGACTCCTAACATTCAACTGGTCGCCATGGGCCACGTGCATTACCTCAGCTGGTTAATCACTGCATTTTCATTCTTTACCCTTGTGGGTGATGTGTGTGTTTCTTTGTGTGTGTGTGTGTGTGTGTGTGTGTGTGTGTGTGTGTGTGTGTGTGTGTGTGTGTGTGTGTGGGTGTGTGTGTGTGTGTGTGTGTGTGTGGCTTGTCGAGGCAGAGTTGTCCAGCCTAAGGGGTGACGCATAAGCGCCAACTGATGCTATGATGAGGCACGGTGGCTGACAGAGGGGAGAGCAGCACTTTGATCCAGAATAGAATGAGCCAGAAGCCACAGTATGACAATAGCAGAGTTTCTTTGTGATAACTTGTGTTGGATGGAAACATTATGCATAGCTGTTGATGTGTCATCCCAGCAGGCAGGAGCTACAGTTGCCATTAGTGGTCGTTTCCTGTTGTGTCTCTGGAGGGAAAAGCTGCTAGAATGCGTAGATGTTTTCTTTTCCTGTCCGATATGCATCACAGCATTTTGTTCGTGTTTCTACTTCGTTATATAGATGTAAACGTGTGATGGTTTAAACACAGTGTGATTTTTTTTGCAGACAGTGGCTACCTGTTGCAAATCCCCCATCAGAATTTTCTACACTTATTAATTAGCCTGTCTTGTTTTCCCTGACATCAGTTTATTACAGGAGATGGCATCACAATTATTATTAATAGGTGCTTATTAAGGCGGTCCTGGTGATGGATGTGGAAAAACTGTTAATGTGCCAGAAAAAAACCTTCTACCTTCAGCAGGAGGCCGAGTAAAGCTTTGAAAAGCATCCTGCTTCACATCTGGCTGTCAGCATTTTCTTTCCTTCAGCCATAGTAGTCATATACTGTCATTATCCCCATGAGCCCAGCGGGTGTCCAGCTCACACATGTTGTCAAGACTTTCCCTGTTAGTCATGGTGCTACACGTAACATTACCTCTGATGTACACGATTTCCATCACACTGAGTTTTCCTAATGGTTTCCCGTGGAAAAGATGGCATTACAAATCATCCAAAGTATCACGCTTACCTACGTTTCTCTCCACATACATGACAAGCTTAACCACAAAATATTAGACAATGTATCATGTTTTATTATGAAGATGTCCACCACAGTTATTTCCCCACAGTGGCTCAGAGAAATGGGTTCCAGCTGATTTTTGTAGAGCAGTTTGTGACTGACACAGATCTTAAACACTTGTGTCAGAAATGGAAACAAAATGTAGATAAGAAAAATCAGAGGGAATTTGTAATTCCTCTGTAATGTGAGGCCTTAGCTTTATATAAATGTTCTCTTATAATTTCAGTAAAACTTCTTCTCTCTTATAACGGCGGCAACTTGCACTAACAGCAGTGAGTCTTTGAGCTGCTGTTCAGGATTTAATGGGAATAACTGAGCTGTTAGATGTCGAACATTAAAGGGATTGGAAATGAAATAACTTGGTAAACACTCCCATCATGCCGGGATTATCATTGGTTTGTAATCGTGTACAGTACAAGCAACACATGTTTTGTGTTTAGGAGCTTTACTGAAATCTATTATTGCTACCATTCTTTTCTCCAACCACCACCACAACCACAGTGTGATTCATCCGACTGTGTGCATGGTCACAGTGCTGACTCACACAGACACACACATGCAAACACACCAGCACTCATGCAAGCACCCAAAATGATGTGTCGGTACAGGAGGACAGGGAAGTTACTCCACATATGCACACTTCCTTACAAATACATATTTATACTTGTGTGTACACAAAGTATGAGCTGTTTCTTTTTTATTGACTCTAATTGCAAGGACACAGGTTTTGACAACAGGGGGTAGAGTCATTGCTGATGAAATCCTATTAGCTGCATGGTTTTGGGGTGTGTGTGTTGACACTTGTCTTTTCCTGATTATGTTTAGGGGCTGTCACCTTAAAATAGGAACAAGTAATATATTCAGTTTTTCCCCAGTGTGTGGTATTTTTTTTTAAGTTATATTTTTGGGCTTTTTCGCCTTTAATGGATAGGACAGCTGAAGAGAGACAGGAAATGTGGGGAGCAGAGAGTTGGAGACGATATGGAGCAAATGGTCGAATCGAAACTTTAACCACTGCGACAAGGACTAAAGCCTCAGTATTTGAGGCGTGCGCTTAGATCGCTATGCTAACGGCGCCACAAAAATGCTAGTTTTAAGGAAAAGTATTGATACAGTCATGGATGATCTTTAAATAAAGAATTATGCAAGCAAACAGGAGGTTTTGTGAATACAGTCAGTCTTGTATGTTACTATTAGCACTTATGCCATAGAAAGTTCCCTTGTTAGTAACGTCACATTGCGTGGACTAGCCATGCTAAAGGGATAACCATGTTACTGTAATTTCTGGGAAGTATTAGGGAAAGGTGTACTTGAATTACCTCCATATGTATATCTAGTAAAATGTGGATAAAGTTGAGGCTTATGAGTTAATGTTTTCCTAATTACAGCCCCCTCACAGTTAAGCTAGCTTAATAATGTCAAAGATACAGACAGCAAGGCAGACATGGTCAGCACTGTGACATGGCCTCAGGGTTATGTTCAAATTAACTTGATAAGTTGTCGTCCAGCACTAATGTAACTCTAGAATAATAAAAAACAACATTTTTGGAATGTATGGTGCTGCTCTTGTTTAGTGTCAGCCATCTACATATTCATTCCCTGTAAGTCTATTCCTTCACTCAGTAACAAAAACGCCTTCATCACCTCTCTCTCTTGTTTCAGATCCAGTTCCCTCTCAAATTGTGCTCCTGGCAGTGTAATGTTTTTTTCCACTGCCATTTTCAGTCACTGTCACTGTTGGTTTTTATATCATAGCAAAGTCACTTAAGCAATTGGCACTTAAATTGGCACTTCCGATGAGTAAACTGAGAAATAGTCTCAGAGTGTGAACTCTTCTACCTTAGACAGACTTTTGAACAAACAAAATTACAATCCGGAGACACTCAGAAGATGCAATGCGTGATCTCTAGATTTACATCCCAATCATTACATCAATATAGTGTTACTATGTACAACCTGTAATGAGGGAACAGTGAAGTACAGCCTGCCCATCATCAGTCCATCCATCTGTCGCTGTGTGATTTTGCAGACAGAGAGCTTCTTTTTCAAGTGCTTAGTCTCCAAGAGCAGTGGGAACAGGTTCAGATCTGAGGAAGCATGCACCTCAGACTTGAAAGAGACACATTAAAAAACCCAAGACACTTTGATGTTGAAGTGTAATTTGTATACATGACACCACCCTTCAAAACCTGCGAGTGAAAAACATTTTATTATTATCATAATGCAGTACACATCTAAAACCCTGTCATGTTATTTCATGGAGTGGATCCTCCTCATTTGCAAAATGTCAGCGTCAGTGGAATCCAAAAACTTCATACTATGTGTGGTTTGCAGACTGAAAGTTTGGGTCTCCATAGCAGCTCAAACATCACAGCTTAGACACATCCTTGTGAAACACTCCTTCGTGCACAGGTGCTGAATGTACTGCCGGCCTCTTCACATGTAATATGTTCGCAGTAGAGCAGCAGTCTCCTTCTCTTTGTCCTCCTCTGTCCTCTTTGCTGACTTTGTGTGAAGGAGGAACAGCCATTTAACTATTCAACAAGTGTCAGGATGTAAGAAATACTACACTCAGGAGCTGGGAACACACCAGCATGACTCACACAGTCCTGCCAATTATGTTCCATCTTGGGGATAAGAGTAGAGCAAGTTACATTGTGGTACTATATTTAATGGAGCAAATGGATAACTGCAATATGAAGTTAAATAAGCTATACGTGTTTCATCTGAACTTGGTGCATTAGGGACAGTGAGCTCTCTTGATCAAAGGTGAGGCACTTGGGAAGATCCGGCTTCATTTTCAGAATAAACAACTCTTTGTTATCGTTAGTTTGTATTAACTACAACAACAAACCGTCTGTTGAACAGAGCCAGGCCTAGAGTCAACAAGTCAGAGGTTTTCCGAGGCCAATGCAGACAACATGAATGAGGAGAGGCTCATCATGGTGGTAATCGTTGATTCAGTAATTGCCCCAGGAAAACCTTGGTTTTGTGACTCCAGCTGTCCAGTAGTCCTGCAACCTGCTGCAGGAGCTAGGAGCTGAAACCGGACACAGATGTGGTGGAAGTCCGGCGTTAGACTATCATCAATTAGGGATGGGCAATGATTTTTGAATATTCTTTGTAAAAATTGAAGAGTTACTTTGAATATTCTCTCATTTTAAAAGTAAAATTTTTCATATTTTTTACCGGTGCCTGGTTGTAATATGGTATTCCCAACAGACGTTGGCTACAGAGCGCCTGAAAGCTGTTTACTAACCGCATTAAACAACAGAAGAAGAAGAAGAATGCTAACCGCATTAAATAGCAAAAGAAGAAGAAAACATTAGCGACAGTCGCAGCAATTTTCTCTGTTTCTGGATCTCACATCACTACATTTATATATTTATATTTCCAGAGACTGAGCATGGCTGTAAAATATAAACATACACGCCATGCTGCATCACAGAAACACCGACATAGAGGTCGAGACAGATGCTGGTTAACGCGACTACCACACAAACAGGCTGTTAATGGGACAAGTGTGTGTGTGTATGTGAAGTTCATTCTGATGTGTTTATATGGACTACAAAATAAAAAGAAAAATGAAAATAATGTATCCGTATTTTCTTCAGTAAGAAAAAAGGTGTAGCATATGTTTGCCAAGATCGCCAGGATCATTAAGATCCCCACAAGCCAAAAGTTCTTCACATAATTGTTAAAGCATTTTGAGCTATATATGTCCCACCTTCAAGCTGCTAATCAGATAAATCAGGCCATTTTTAATACTTGTTTCACTTCTAGCTTTGGGGAATTTGGACAACCATTGTTACTGTTCCTATTAGAGGATTCACAAAAAGACAAATAGTAAACTACCCTTCAGATTGACTAAAGTAGAAATGTCGATGGTGGGCACGATGTCTTAAAGGGGGTAAAGAAGGGAGACCTCAGGGTCTTCTTTTGACAACACATCAGAGTAGTGTGCAGATCTGAAAGTGGCTTAAAAGACGGTCTCTCCCCTTCTCCTCTGTTATTCTGTGTATCTGCTTGCATGTCTGTGTGTGCTTTGTGCTCAGCTTGATGCCTTTGTATGCCTCATCTGTTCAACTGCAAAATCAAAGATCATAACCGCTGTGCGTCTCTGTCCTGTCATGTCTATTCAAACAAACTTCACCATTACCACCAATTAGAGCTGCATCACTCTGTGTCAGACCTCCACACACACACACACACACACACACACACACACACACACACACACACACACACACACACACACACACACACACACACACACCATCATCACCACAACTACAGCCAAGCCATCTCTCGTGCCTCAGTGTGACAGCCTGCCTCTCTCTCCCCACAATCTTTCCCTCATCCTCCCATCATCCTCTGCCGCTGTTACAGATGGTTTCATTCCCCAACACATTAATAACGCATCATCCAGATGAATGGAGCTATATAATACCTAACGTTGCCAATAATCCCGTAGGTAAGAGGCTTAGCAGACAACTCTGAGAGAGAGACGGAGAGAGAAACATAGAGAGAGAGGGAGGCGAGGTATGGGGGGGTTAAATTAGTTTTATCTGAACTCGGGTATCATTGTAGATATTAAGCGCTGAGCTAAAAGCATGCTCACACAGCTTTAGACGAGACCATCACCATATGGAGGGGTCATTTGGTCAATCTCTTGACTCCCGTGCTGTTGAGTGGTTTCAGGGCTATCTCTTTAAATAGATCTGCTGTGTTTCCCCAAGAGATCAACGAAAACTATATGAACACTGTCACTGAAAACAATACAGTACATTTGTCCACAGGGGGGAGAACTTACTGGTTTAAATTCTCATGGGCCACATAGGACACTTTAGTAGATGCCATTTTGGGACCTCAAGTCCACCTCTCAGTATAAAGGATGTAGACGATAGAGGAGCTTAGAAAAAATAAGACACGAAGCGCTGTATGATCAGCTTTCATTTGTAAGCCTATGTGTACAGTAGATGTGTAATCTGAACCAATAAAAACAAACAAAAATAGTGGCTGAAGATCATTATATACATATATATATATATATATATATATATATATATATATATACTAGTATAGTCGTCTGTACCCACCCATTTTCCCTTGATAAAAACACAACATTAAGAAAAGATGAAAAGTAGAGTTGATAAACACTCTGCACTTAGGGAAGGTTGATATTAGTTTTGTGTTTCCGCCACTGTAAAACTCTAATTTTCTAAGAACTGCCCAGTAACATTGTATCTTAACACTAAACCAAGTTAAAATGATGACTTTGGTCCTCTGTCATGAACCTGTAGTTTTCTAAAGCACAGGACTTAAACCTTTTGAAAAGCAGCTTTTAGCTTTTCAGGCAAAGCTGCTGGAACTGTCTGCCCTGTCAGTTGCAAATGCTGATATCTATAAAACCAAACTCTTTCTCCTTTCTTTGATGTTTTAATAGTCTTCACCTGTTCTCTGCTACTCTCAGATTGTCAGTCATCTGTGGACACTTTGAACAGCACAAATCTACATAAATGGTGTTATACAAATAAAGCTTGCTTGAGTGATTGGTCCAATATTTGATTATAAATTAAAAAAAGAACATTTAAATAAGCTGGAAAATAGCGGTAAAATAAGCTGTATTCACAAGTTCAACCTTTCTGAAACATTCAGAAAGCTTCAGAGGGGGCTTCATGTGTGAATGCAAACAGCCAACAGTTTTACCAAAACTTTGCCCAGATTTTGTCCCGTGAAGTCGAGGTTAACCGATGTAAGAATGCAGCAAAAAAACGCAGCCTTTGTAGTGTTTTTTAATTTCATGCCTACAAATCGCCCACCACTGATCTGCTATGACATTATTACTACTGAAAGGTTTAATGAGTATCATTGATTATCTTGGCATCAGTCGATGGGAGGGATATTATGGATAGCAAGTTGATGTGTTAGAAGCAGAAAGATGGGCAAGGGTAAGGATGCACGTGATTTTAAGTTGAGTCAAATCGTAATAGGATGACGACTGGGTCAAAGCAACTCACTGCACTCACTGTGAGATGGTCTGCAATGGTCATCACCAACCTAAAGTGGTCCAAGTAAGAAAAACGTGAACTGGTGATAGAGTCATTGGGCACCAAGGGTCACTGATGCACATGGGGAATGAAGACGGCACATATTGCAGTGTAAATTGTTCTGTATGGGGCTGGGTAGCTGTGGACAGGTCACAGGGCCCAAGCTGACCCCTTTTCACGGCTCAAAGTGGCTTTAATGGACATGTGAGTATCAGAATAGGACCATGGAGCAATTGAAGAAGGTGGAGGAACTGGAGGAACATATTGGTGTTGACCTGGCCTCTAAATTCCCCAGGTCTCAATCCACTCAAGCATTTATGGGATGTGATGGACAAACAAGTCTGGTCCACTGAGAGTCAACCTTTCAACTTCAAGGACTTAAAGGATCAGCTGCTCACGTCTTGGTGCTAGATAACGCAGCACACCATAAGAGCTCTAGTAGAGTCCATGTCTCGAGGCTGTTTTAGCCCTGACCAGATGTGAGAGGGGTCTTTTGATATTAGGCAGGGGGACCTAATGTTATGGCTGATCACTGATGGTGAAAGAGGCTGTTGAAAATGGTTGCTCATGGTCTTTTTACTCTTTACAACACCAACCAAAAGCTTCTTTTCTCATTGGCTCTTACCGTTTGCAACACTGTCTTACTCAACCAAATAATACATTGACAAATCACTGGTTATGTCAAAAGAGTTTTGTATCTGTGTTCGCTCTACTCAGATGTTTAAAAAGGATGAGAATGCAGCCAATCTCTGTTCAATCAGAAATCAGAGTTCAATCAGAGTTTAGCAAGTTTCAAACCAAACTAAGCACAGTTTTGGGTTGCTTGTGAGACTGTGAGCAAAATCTTATCAGGCTCTTTCACACAGAGTCCTGATGGAGCAGATTAGCTTAAGTTTTTAAGTGGTAAACCCTTGGGAAAAATCATAAATTAAAAAATGACGCACAAGGTCATTTAACTGACTCATCCTGTAAATAGAAAGGAAAAAAGGAAAGGATGAAAACACATTTGTGTTGTGTCCTCTATAGCTCTATAGCTCTAAGCGGCTTTATCAAGTCTGATAAAATAACCATGATGATGTCATAGCTGTGTCATGGTGTTTATAGTTAGGCTTAAAGAATTCAAATTATTATAGAGTTTCTGCATAACAAAAATCATTGAAAGAGGGTAGTTTGAAAGATACGAGCATCAACCAGGAAGGTATGGATGATGGGATGTGTAGGATCAAGCATTTGGAGTCTTGACAATCAAGAAATCTGAATCTCTGCCTCACAGATTTAAAACATTCTTTTTAATATGTCTCAAAAGATAAAAAAAAATGACTGCTTATAATACTAGAGTGGCTAACATTGTACTAAATGCTTGAGTGCCCCTCAAAGATTAGGAATGGCATTATGAGACCATCTTAATAGGCACATTTGAAGAAATTATCTCCGGCCAGTAAGTTAAATTACTTCAAATGACTGACAAAGTTAGATTTTGAACTTTTGTGTTGAAGAATGAAGCTTTTGAATTGACTCATACATATTTTGAGCATGGAACATGCAAATCACTGCAGCTAAAATCCAACCTCTGCTGACACTGTAGCCAGCGAGACGCCAGAGGAGTTGTGACTGTGTCTTTTATTGATTGTGTTTCCATACACAAACTTTGTTGAGACTTAAGAGAAGATGTACTTTCACTTTACCAGACTATATGTGACTTTTCCTTCTGTCTGTTGCTAAGCTGTTAGTGACATGAAGAGAAGCTGTGAAAATTCCCCTATGGTTTGATTTCCTGCTGTGGCCGTCATAAGTCCTCTGTTGCAGGTGTTTCAGCCTTGATCGCATTTGTGCTCTGTACCTATATCAACTATAGTGTGAGACCCTGCAGCATTCTCCATGGACAGACTTCTGTAAGGGATCATTAGACAGTAGGGAGTGTATTTGTTTCTCAACTATAATGGTCACATCAAAGTGAAAAACACTTGACAGCCCTGTCATTGGGGAAGCGGTGAACAGCAGATTGGCCAATTCTCTGGAATTGCTGCAGTGCTCCCACACAGCCATGCAACATGCTGATCTACAACTAACACTCCACTGCACATGAACATGTAATCACACCCACATACACTCATGACACTAAGCATGAGTCCATGTCTTGCTATCTCCTCCTCAACACACCATACACTAATCCCCATGTATTGTGTTATTCTAATAAGACAGGGGGCTTGTGATGGAAAGAGAAAAAGTACGCTGGACGGTAGGGACACAGGGTGATGACATGTCGTCCGAGCAGAGATACGGGCAATCCCGCCTGTCAGGGAAACCTTTTGTCCCTCCAGTCCTGTGGAGCGAGAGGAGAACAACTGACAGCACCCCTCACCCTCCCTCACCCCTCCCTTTTTCTTCTTCTTCTCACTACTGGAGCTGAATGCCAACAGCCCAGATGACTTGTCTCTATCTGTGATTAAGAGAGAAAGTGAGAGGAAAGAGAAAGAAAGAGAGATAGAGACAGGCAGAGAAAGAGAGACAGATAGGCAAGACAGAAGAAAGCTGGAGGAAGAAATGTTGGGGGGGGGCGAAGAAAAGATAAACGTCTCATCCCTTCAACAAATCCGACGTTGACTCAAATCCCAGCGTAATCCTCCGGGGAACCCGGTCTGGTTTGAAGGCTTGTTAGTGTAGCTTGGGCCCAGGCTGGCAGAGACTGTGTGGTTTGAAACTGTTTCTGGACACTACCCTGAGTCCAAATGGACTCTGCACATGCAGGGATCAGGTCTGTAATTTCCCCCTCTGTTGGTGAAGTTGAGGATTTAGAGGTAAGCTGATGCCCAGACACTGATCAAGCTGGTTTTATCAAGCATCTCTAAATAGGAGCCCTGATTTAGGATTACTCTGAAGAGGATGGTTGAGGGAATCTGCCCATAATCCCAATTCCCCCGTCCCCTAAACAATGTGATTCCACTGGTTTTACTGCTCACACTGATGCATGGTTACTGTGAGATATTACTTTGTACCTGGGTTGGAAGTTAACCATGCTGTTGTCCAGAGCTCTGATACTTGGAAGTTAGAGACCAGGGATCTCTCCCATATTCTTTTTTGAAATCTAACCCTACTGATTATATTAGGTTGTAATATCACGTAGCGTTTACACTGGTTAATACATGGTTTAGCCATTTTCACGGATCGTCATCACGTGACCACAGGGCATCAGAAAAGCTGAGATACCAGCCAAGCTATACTGCCTTTCAGCCAAGTCTGGCATCATGCTGTGTATCACACATTTCCTCTGGGACATTTTTATCTTTGAGTTCCCCTTACACAGATTCATTTGATGTGTTGATTATGTAAACATTTTGATTGGTGATGTTTAAAACAACTTAAAGTATGGTTAAATCACACATCATTAGCATTAGGAAACAAGTCAACATTTTAAATAAGAAAGTAAGTTGTTGGTTGACCTTAAAGATCAAGGATACAGGCTGGAGTTATGAAGCAAGTTAACGTCTTTGTAGATGCACAGCGATGGTAGATTCATTGTTCGCATTGATTGCGCAACGATGTGACCCAGGTAAAATTGGTCTCCCTGGGATAGTTTTTTTGTTGCCCAACTGAGAAGAAACATTCTCACATTTTGCGCCTCTGCTGCATGGTTGGATTCATCCGCTGTCCGTCACAGCCCATTACAGCCAATAATGCAGGCTTTCCAGCGTCTGTCTCTCCCCCCTCATGTGTGCAGCACCGGTGTTTGATTACCCAATGATTTAATGAGACCCCTGTGAGAGTGTATGGACGCGCCACTTCTTAACGTTGTTACTCGACATTGACATCCATCTTGTTGCGAAGGAGAGGGACTATTGGAAGTTACAAACGGATGTATATGATTCATATTGACAGGGATTGGTTTGGTTATCAAATTTGAATATTTATTTATTTTGCTTTCTTAGCATCAATCAGTTGTGAAGCTCATTCATCAGGCAGCTTGATTTTCCTTTAGCTGCTGCCCTGTTTATCGTAGATTACTCAAGTATTTTGCAAAAAGGTTGATTACAAGTGCTGCCTTTTTTTGCACCCTTTAAATTGCATTTTTGAGGTAGTTGATCTTCCAGGTTGAATCAACATAACCCTAACCCTGGAGCCTGACCATCAAATATGCAATATATAATGAAAAACCTTAACTGAAACACATAGGCTGAATAACTCATGGACGTAGTGGTGTCACCTACTGATTTCTGAAGAGGCATTGTGCACAAGTATTCATGATTTGTATTCTTACAATAATCAAAATGCTTGAGTAGATTTAAAAATATACTCAGTCTTGTTTGTCCCATGCTGCAAACATGTTGCTGGAAAAGGACATTTTGTTAACAGCCAAATTCCACCAGATCCATGTCTCCGTCACGGCACTGGAGGTGATAGTTTTCCTATTCTAGTTAATTTGTTAACTTAAACATCTGGTTAATTTTCAGAATAAAACACTCTGTTTTATCACCAGATCATATTTCACTTAATTACAACAACAAACTGTTGAAGTGAGTGGAGCCAGGCTGGAGTCAACAGGTCAGAGGTATTCAGAGGCCGATAAAGACAACATGGATGAGGACAGAAGTTGGATAATCGTACATTCAGTAGTTTCTGTGGGAAAACATTGGTCAAATGACTCAAGCTGTCCGGCGGTCTTGCTCGGACAGCAGTGGATCCGAGACAGGCCAGACATGGATCTGGTGGAAGTCCGGTTTAAGGGTCCCCTTATTATCAGGTCCAACCCTAAGTGGACACATAATCATTTCAAATCAACAGCTAATGAAAAACACCTGATAACTCACAAATAATGCCCCATTCAATACTAACAGCACAATTACCTGCACATTGCATTTATGAAGATCAAGGTTTGAGGCAGTGCTGAAGGTCTTGTTGAGGTCAGTGAAGCAGTTCAGCCGAGACTGCCTCTGCTTCAGGGCATCAACTGTACAGCTCACTTGAAGCTGCACACTTAAGACAACCAGGATCAAATATTTAGACATACACACCTGCAAACATTTCCTCACAAATTCATAAACATGCATACACACTCCTACTCGCTCTACAGCATCCCTTCGTTGCTAGAGGCGCACACCTACAGAATGCATAAAAATCGTAAAATACTCCCTTTCCTGCATCACAAAAAAAATAAAAACACTCACCCACACAGGCTCTTTCCCAAAAATACACACACACATACATACACACACATACACACACACACACACACACACACACACACACACATGCACACACACACACACACACACACACACACACACACACACACACACACACACTTAGACAGTATATGAAATTATAAAACACTCTGCGCACCACATGAAAAGCTGCTCTTCAGTATTCATGTTAACCACCAAACGCAGCCGGAGAGCTGGTACTCATTTACTGAACAGGTGTTTTCTCCATTAGCGGTGTGTTTAAGACCCTCACTGTCCTTCCTGCCAGGCTCCATTCTTCCGAAAGTCGTGAGCCCTGAGCTTGTGCGGTCATGATAAAGACGCACGCGCCAATGCCGTCGTGTCTGCATCCTTCTCCTCAACTACTTCCTCGCCCTCTTCATCCCTGCATGCTCCCACTCCTCCTCTCCCCAGTCGTCCTTTCCTGTCTCCTCCTCCTCCTCTCCCATCTCAAGTGGGGATGTCTTACCGCGCCACTGAGTCACTCGCCGGTCCTCCACACGCTACAGGCCTCCCAAATCAGCTTCAATGAGGAGCCCTGCAGAGGATGTCGCTGCCGGGGAGAAATTGCGCTGTAATTGAGCTGCTTGATAATAACACGTTCTTCTCTCTGATTTCCTACCAGCGGTGAATCATCAACACCATCATCATCGTGCCATCACATCAGCAACGCTCGGCATACACTTCCACGCTGCCGCTGGAGTTGACCTGCCCGCACTTGATTTTCTCTCTCTCTCCCTCTTCCTCTCGTTGTGTGCCTGTCTCTCTCCCACTCTTGCCAATTGCTCTTGTTCCACTTATTTTGCTCTTATTTCCTCCCTCTTTTACTTCTTTTCTTTCTCCGTCCTCTCCACTTCTCGCTCCTCTCATCTGCCCTCAACCATCCCCTCTGTTTCTGTTCCATTACATTTGACGGCGTGCCTCAGAGGTATACAGAAAATACAATGTAGGGGAAAAGAGTGTTTTGTGAGGGAAAGGGAAGGCAGGGGAAGAGAAGATAATTAGGATGGGTGATTGTGTGCGCACAATGTCAAATGCTATTTCGCTACATACTTAAGGCATTCATGCTTCTATCGCTGCGAGCTTGATCATTTTCTAGCAACAGTTGTCATTTTTTTTAAATGAAGCATTTCAAACATTTCAACATTTAACCCATGAGCACACTCCTTTTCGAAGGCATGAGGCATGAAGACAGCTGTGTCTGCAAGAAGTTTGTTAAACGTGAGGGAATGTGTGTAAGGGTGTGCATGCTGATGCATATAAGAACATTTAGCTAAGGGAAATGCAAAAGCTGATGTAAAAAAGAATTGAGACAACATTTTAAATCATTTCTAGACTTTGTTGCATGAAGAGAAAAAGCAGAGACGGGGGTTAATCATCTCTGGTGCATATGGACCGAGATGTAAAGAGAAAAAGAGGTTGAAGGGAACGGGGGTTTCCCAAGTTGGGCTTCAGACTTGTGTGTGTTCTTGTATGTGTATGAGTGTGTTGTCAGTCTATATCCTACTGGTAGGGCAGAGGGAGTTTACACATGGCTCTGAGTGCTTTAACTATCCTCATGAGAATTGCCTTTCCATAGAAGAAAAACCATAAGAAAATCATTGACTCCTTATTGGTGTCAGCACTCTATTTGTGTATGTGTGTATGTGTGTCTGTGTGTGTGAGTGTGTGTGCATAAGGCCTTGAACAAAGAACAATACTGCTCTTTTTTCTCTCTCAACCCCTCAGAATGGCCGGTTGAGCTTATGGGGGGGTCACGGCTTTCTTTTTTTGACTTCTCTCTTTGTCCTCATTTTTCCCCTCTAACTGCTGTGAACGAAATCCATTTTACTTGAGCAAATAGGCCTACTACAATCTTTTTATGTAACTCTCAGTTTATCCACTGGATAGATGAATATGTCTTTTTTCCAGGAGGGCCAAATGTGTCTCAATTCCCCCTTTCTGTAAATGTTCATCCACGGTTTTGTTAGGTTGTCTCTGGGCAAAGCTGAGCTTCTTATGTGGGGCTGAAATGTGACTACTCCAACCACAAACCAAACCTCTAAATGTACAACAGTAGCAAGTAGTTCCTTTACAGTAAACAATGTAATGTGTGCTTCAGCGTATTCCTTAATATAAGCCTCCTGCACATACGCATGTGTTCCAGAGGCATATAAAATACGTGGACATAATTGTCTTAACTGCTGAGAGAGAGATTTGGTCCATACAATTATTATTCCGCCAGCACACCTCTGCTTGCTTTGCACTCAGTCTATTTGCCCAAAAGGCACAAATGACTACAATTTAACAGCAATAGACGAGGACTGTAATGAGGTGGTGACTATTTTCCTGATGTGGGCGTGATGCTCAAAGGTGGGAAGGATAATCAAAAGACAAGGACTGTGTTTTCTCCAGCATGAAGTCCAATGGAGACAAATGAGCAAGAGTTTTATTAGGTTTGTACCTATTCTGCTACTTTTCATGGTCTTATTTAGTTAATTATTAACTTGTTTATTTGACCAAGATATGAAGTGTAGATTTTTTAGTTTTAGTGAAGCTCATAGGTGGAGCTTTCTTTGTTCATCGCCAGGCACATTTTTTATCTTTATCTGCATACCCTCTAGACCACAGAATGCTTATAAGGATTGTTTGAGTTTTTTGGTTTTTAAAGGGAAGCCTAATCCCGTATTCTGTCTAATGCCCAGCAGGACCTCACCCCACCGGTTGAAAACAAAAAAGTCAGATTGTCAGATTGAATCCTATGACCTCAGTTCTGTATGTGTAAATAGACTAGAATAGAATAAACTTTAATTGCCCTCGATGTGGAACATTTTCTTAAGCTTAACAAGAAAATCACACAATGACCTAAATTAAAACATGGAGTCCTTTGCATCATCACAGTCAACATAATACGTTAACAAAAGAGAGCTATATTCAGTGCTGTAATTTAAGTTCATTAAAACGTATAACCTCAGTTAAAATTTGATCTGAGTTAGAGTCCCAACTGCTGTTTGTCAATACAACGTAGTGTTTATTTGTAGAAATGATTTCCTCATTGAATGTGGTATGCTTATGAATGTGGAAATTGTCGATCAGGGAAGTGTTATAACAATGCATCACTATCCTCTCATTCAAATTTAAAGTTCCTTCCAACTCTGGAATGATAACAATGAAACAAGCTGGCAGTATTGACGCTGAACTGAATGCTTCAAAATTGTGGTTCACAAACCAATGGGTGACATAACAGAGGCCCTGTCCAGTCCAGAAAATGTTGGCTAGTCAATATGGAAACCATGATTTTGTATTAGACGATATATTATTCTGTCATTAAGGTTTGTGATTGATTATGCCATTGTAAGCATAAGTTCCGACCAATCAGCAACCTCCATTCTGAAAATATGAGTCCAATGCGGAAGTGCTAAAAACTGCAGTTCATCGAGGATCCGCTTGAGGCTGGCTCTAGGAGTACTGGAAACCACATACACACCAATTCAAAAAAGCTGATCTTTACAGCAGAAATAAACATGTTTACAGTCAATGGATACTACGTCCATTATTTAGACAGTCTATGGTTCTGACATGGAAATAGAGACTGAAGTTCAACGTTCTTGGATGTGATCTCCACATTTCCCAATTACTGTACCTGTTTCTGCTTCTTCCTATCAGAATTGTATTCATCGTGCATCTTTGTAACACGTTTTTTTATCACGGTTGTTTAAATTGAGGATGCACCTGCAACTCACTGATCAGAAACCTGAAATGTGTTTACTTTGTACCCCAGCAGCAACATGGGATTTTCAAAATCAATCTATTTAAACCACAGTGCAATATACCCTGAATAATGTGTTTAGTGTATGTGTCAGAGATGCCAGAGATCAAACTGTATGATTCCAGCAGGGCTTTTGTTGTCAGGCATGTGAACTGCATTCTATATGATGTATAGAAACCCAGTACAGAGTGATGTTGCTCCGTGGGAAATGTATGAAGCTTTGTGAGGTTATGATGGCCTGTGGCTCTGAAAAATGTATTTGTGTGTTTGTCTGTGTGTGGTTGTAGTGAGTAGTTATGTGCATGCTGCATTGAACATTAAAGGTCAGGGAAGGTGATGGTTCTCTCCCATTACGTATTTTTGTGTGCTTATGTGTGTGTGTCTTTGTGCGTGTTTGTGTGTGTGATGCACTCCACATGGAGTCTCAGCCTGCAGCAGGGCCGATGATTCAGAGGACACAGGCTGCATGACGTGCACTGTCTTTGACCCTCTCTACAGCAGCTGTTAATATAACGCTGCTCATGTGTTTGTTTATGTTGTGTTTATGATGGGCTGTCTAAATGGGACTTAATGTGTACCATTGTCATGCACTTGTCACTTTAAGTATGCGTTAATTATGACTGATATGAACATCTTTGTGCGTTTTTCATATCAGCGTACAGCTGTGTGTATTTAGCGCCTGCTGGGTCACTTCAGGCCCTCTGTGCTCCTGCCAGTGCCCCGCTCTGGCTCCCAGGGGCCCCAGAGGATATTTTCTGAGTTAGCTGACAAATTGATGCTGCCGGACTGGCTAACTACTCCTTCTGTGGCTGGCATAGGCTGCAACGCTTTCTGAATACCAAGCGATATCCACGAGCACTTTTCTCTCTCTTTGTTTTCCACAAACAATATGACATCATCGAGCAAACACAGAGTTTCAGATGGGCTCAGCTTGAAGAAAAAGACTCAAATCCAGCCTACAATCTGGATGAAAAACCAAATCCTCAACTCCGGGGGATGCGATCTCAGTTGCTGCGAGGTCTGGCTATCGGCCACTGCTCCATTCCTCGTAGCCCCGCTCTCTCATTCATCTCTCTCTCTCTCTCTCTCTCTCTCTCTCTCTCTCTCTCTCTCTCTCTCTCTCTCTCTCTCTCTCTCTCTCATTCTCAAAATATTGGACAGCTGTTTCACACTGTGAATAGGGGGGGGAAGTAGCTTTAATTTTGCCAATAATGCCTCAGTCTGTGCATCTGCTTTGCTGGAGTGATTAGCGCAGCAGAAGCTGTCTTTGCTATGGTGACAAGCCCATATGGTTTCCGTGTGTAAGCATTAGGCTTGATCTGTCACTTTGTATTAGAAATTGTTTTACATGGTGATGTAATCGTTAAGTTTTTCCTATGCTACAGCGGGAGCAGGGAAAGTTGTTGTATTCAAAGGAGGTTCTGGTCAATAGCTATGCAAGATGAAAACAGATGGTCTGGTCTGGTTTTGGATGTCTAAAATGATAGAGAAAGAACGACAGAAATCAACGGAAGTGTTTCTGAGTTATCCCAAAAAAGTATGTTTCTTGGAGGTGACACTGAGCTTTGATGAAAGTGTGAAAGGTTATAGTCTCTGTAACTGTGCCGCACTCTTGAGTCTACTCTGACAAACACCCAAACACATCCACACAAAGAGCCTTTACATTTAAAGTGTGACTGAACCCAGTGAACCTCAGCCATGGCCTCACTCTTTAGTAAAGATACTCCTTCATGTGCGCACACACACACACACACACACACACACACACACACACACACACACACACACACACACACACACACACAGAAGGGGCTCTGTATGCCTCTTTAACAGTTTCCTCTCAGACGTTGGGGTTTAGCGTTAGCCTGGTTTTGGTTTGCCATACAGTGCACCTCTGTAGCTGGCTAGCCATGCCTTCAGCTTCCGGGTCTTTGGCTGTACCGATCATCAGTGAACCTCCACCACTTGCCAAGGCTAACCACATAATTACTGCACTCATCTGGCCAAATCTCTTCTCAATTCAGCGCAAAGGCATGATCCTGCAGCTGCAGAGAGCTGCTTTAGCCGAACCCTCGAGCACACAAGACTACAAGGCTACGGCTCAGCCCTCGTAACCCTCGCTGCGGCATGGTGAAGACTGAGCCGACTTTCTCAGCTTATCTTTTTCTGAAGGTCATGGATTAGCAATCCTTGGGCCTTGTAGGTCCAACTCATTCTTATGGATCCTCATGGAGCGCAGTCAATAGAGCAGTATCTCAGAATGAACTGCTCAGAGTTGCGGTAGGAAAGTCTGATTGGTTGGTGGTGGGACTGTGGTGGAACTGGATCACAGTACTGGCATTCCTCTGGAGGAGTGGAGAGACACTGAGCTACACCAGCACGGAGGAGGGGGCCGGAGTGAACGAGTGAATGAATGGGTGTTTTGGGCGTGGAAGAATGGCAAGTTTGCGTCGCTTCTCCTGTTTTCCTCAGTTTTGGTCTTTCTTACAAACGTAGTGTATGTGTATGAATCAGCAGGTTGACATGGATGACATGATTTTTAAACTGGACAAGTCCTGTCTGTATTACAGAAGTAGAGAAAACCCAGCCAGGAAACATTTCAACTGTATGTCTGTGGCCCATTCATGAACACGGGGACTTCCTGAGTGTTTTCCTGTTCTCCATGTCAGAGAGAAAATTAGTATGTGACTGATATTTTTTCCTGGAACGTCAAATAAATTTCTCTCTCTTTCAATCTCATCGTCTCACCATTTAATTCCTCCTGAAAGATAAAACCCCACAAACAAACTGTCTGTAATTTGTATAATAGTTGACTGAAGACGGGGCAATGCAACTCTGAGGAAAGTTAGATTTTTAATCTCAACAGCCAAATTCACCCATTCCCTCTGAATCAGAAGCTCCGCCACTTAATTTTTTGATATACATAACCAGGAAAAGGACATTACCAAAAAATGTCTATAGATTGTATTGCAGGATCCAGAGCAGCTGCTGGCTATGTGCAACTAAACCTGCAAAAGAAACGCTCTTTTACCAACAACCTGGTGGAGCTGTGAGCCATTTGTTTGTTTCCTTAAACAATGCCAGGTTGTGAGCCAGCATGTTTGTAATGCACACACCGTAAGCAAACTGTGAGAAGATCTTTGTTGTATTTGACAAAGTGTGTGAAGGATTGAAATCACACACTCCACCTTAAAACTGTAAATCCATCAGTGGCTGCAGATCAGGTTTCTATTGAAAGGTAGTTGGATAACTGATGACTTGTTTTGGCTCTACGTCTATTCCTTACATCATTTTATAATCAAAGCTGCACACTGTATCCGCTTATTATAACTTTATTTATAATGCACCTTTCAAAATCTAGAGTAGAGGGTAGTACCATGGGGACCATCCATAGACTGTATTGAACTAACATGTAAACAAATGGGCTAAAAACAAGCAGACAAGACAAAAGATAGTTTAATTAAAATGTAAAGAATAATACAATAAGACAGAACACACTAAAAGTAATAGAATAAATAAACAAAAGTACTTAATAGAAGTCCCTACAATAAAATAAATCTCTAAGTCAACACTGATTTAGCTAATCTGAGACCCTCTGGCAGGAAATTCCAATGCTCCAACCCAAACAACAAGGCCCAATCCCCTTTAGTCACAAGATGTTAAAGGATCTATAACCACAATCAGGTGCCTTCAAAGTTAAAAGATCACAAGTTTAATATGGTGCCTGACCTTTGAAGGCTTCAAAAACAAGCAAAACAACTTTAAAATCAATTTCATAACCAATTGGTAACCAGTGAAGATCAGCAAGATTGGGAGTGATGTGCTTGTTTCTTTCAGTACAGGTTAACAACATTTCTAATGGGGCATCATTGGCCTAGCGGTCTGAGCGTGCGCCCCATGTACAGAGGCTGTTGTCTTTGTCACAGCAGTCGCAGGTTTGACCATCCAATCGATAGATAGGTGAAAATGCTACTGCTTTTACATGCGACAGTAACAGTAAAACGTATTCTCAATCCAGACAATGCAATCATCATGGGTTATAAGGTCTGACTACACTCAACAAAGCTGCATACACAAACAAAACCGAAGGTGACGGTTGGCAAAACACTTCCAACCATGACTCAGTGCAGTTTAACAGTCGACTATAAGCTCGGTGTTGCTGATCATAAAACAGAAAACAAATTGCAACCAGAATAGTGGAGCCTAAGTTGTATGTTGGAGCTGTTTAGGTAAACACTTAAGTCAGAGTAAATGTCCTGCTGCGCTGATGGAAAACGTGTATAAGATTCTGCCTCGTCAGACGCTTTGTAGAAAAGTAATTTCCTCTTGTTTTCGTCGAGGCTGGAGATAAGCCAGGATTCCTGGAACACTGAGAAACAATTTACAGATTATACACACTTTGGGTTAGAGGAGGGGACAAGCACACACACACACACACACACACACACACACACACACACACGCATAAGCATGCATGCTATAAGCTGTACCAACTTTTTATTAGATCCCAAGAGCACACTTATGCAAAATATGAACTTACACCCTCACACAAACACAAACTGACCTACATACACACTCACACAACACACTTGTGCACACGTCTACTGACACTTCTTCATTTGTCATCATCATAATGTGAAGACATCTAAAAGCCGACAGGTATTCACACTTTTTTTTTTCTTCATCTTGTAATTTTCTTCCACCAGAGACACTGTAAGGAGATTTCTGTATTTAAACCTGCCTGTCTATTAAATGCCAACATTCAATTATGTATTTACCTCTGCAGCATTTTTTTTTGGCAAAAAACACCGTGCATCATTAGGAAGATAACCCGCTGAGCCAAACTGACAAGTGCGAAACAGAAAAGAAAGAGAGAGAGAGAATAAGAGACGAAGGAGGCGAATGACAAACATGATGAAATAAAAAAGTTTTTCGGAATAACGCTGCGTGGGAGGAGATTTGGAGTGACCTAATTAAAATGTTGGAATCCTGAGAGGAATAAATTAAGAAAATGTCAGTTAGGCTGAGCCGGAGGAGGGGAGATTAAGAGGCGCAAGCTTGAACACTGTCTTATTTCTGCTCTTCTTCTCTTTTATCGCTGCTGCTTGGAACATTGGTCTTTAACAACAGTATAATGAGATGCTGTTGCCCTTAGATTAACCATTTCAGTAGATGCTGAAATAATATATATGAACACTGGAAAGAAGAAAGAGTGGTGCTGCAAATAAAGTTTTTCAGCTGTGTGTGGTAGGAGAATAAAAAAGTTGAATAAGTGTGTTACTGGCCTGACACGGCTCATGTTTTATTCTTCAGACTTCCTGAGGAAACTATGAAATTAAATGAAAAAAGAAATCGGAGCTTGAAAAAAAGAAGGAAAGAGAGACAGGGAAGCTACAGAGCGTCATCAAAATAGTCCCACCTTGCAGTTTAAGCTGCTTAAGGTTTCCGTGTCATTACTGTACAGCAGCACTAGGAAAGCCATCGTTCTATTAACATCATGCTGACTTCCACCAGACGTCCCAGTTACATTCCCCCTGTGGAGAACTCCATATGGGGCCAACATGTTTCTGCTGTGCTGGGCAGGGACGGGACCATACGGCCGCTGTCGGACTGCACGCCGTGAGTATCAGAGCAGATGATGGGGAAGGCAACTTGTCGATTGTCAACACAGAGGAGGAAAGAGATGATATGAACAATAAGGGAAGGGAGGGTTGAGCAGAAGGAGGGAGGAGAAGGAAGAAAGGACAGCTGGTACTAAGATTGGTGTTAGTTAAGGATGACGAAGTGACATGTTGACAAGGAGACAGATAAGAAGACTCAGTGGAACAAAAATGAAAAAGGGAAGTATCAGTGAGCCTCTGATGCCAGCGTGCTTTAGGAAACTACAAGATCTTTGATTCTGCCTCCCTTTGAAGTGATCCATGGAAATAACACCATGTGGCATGCATGAATTTCAGCATTGAATGAAAAAAAGATCTTGCCTGATGCAGCATCCCCAATGCTGAGGCCTCACACTCTGCATTGACTTGCACAGCCAAAGCATTTACCGCGTGCTTCGACAGCCCTGCACATAAATAAAGTGAGCACTCATTGTACAAACATTGTGAGGAAGCACACTGTTTGTACAATGAGCGCACTCTTTATTTTTGTTTGCTATCAATTGAGAAGCTAGATTTGATTTAATTTTAAGAATGAAAACCTTCTTCACTAAGAGGGATGCTACATTTAATCTATTGGAGAGCAAAGTGAGCAGCACTTTGTTTAAATTTTCATGCTATTTAAAATCAAAGTGAACTGCACAGCAAGTGTTTGTGTGCCACACTTTAGCACCCAGAGCCACACTGTATAATCAAGCTATGTAGTGTTAGCTGAGAAGGCATCCATTTCAGAGCCCAGCAACAATAACAGGAGGCCATTTGTCTCAACCCAGCAAGTGATGGTTGCAACATCTCTTCCTTTCAGTGCCTCCAAAACTTTGCATCAGCTCGGAGAGGCTTTACATAAATTCCGTCATCTTTTCTTATAGAGTTTTTAGTCTTCTTTGGACTTGGATGGTGGTCTGCTCTCCAGTGCAGTAACATGCAGCAGCAGTGGGTATGTTTTGGTGCTTATTGATGATGGTGTAACAACAGCTGTGGGGCTGCACTCCATATAAACTGTCACGCCTGTATAGGAAAGCAGTGTAAAGTATCTCCACTGTTGGTGTGTGTGTGTGTGTGTCATAATATGCACACATTTTGGACCTTAAAAGAAAACTGACAGAATTCTGGGGTTTCATCAGATGTGTTTCCACTAATCTGTTTCATTGCACTTCAGAATTTGCAGATGTTCCCATTTCTAAACACTGCAACTTAAACCTCATCTCATAGTTTTGACATCTAAACTTCCCTAACCCCTTTTTTGGGGGGGGTGGGGGTGGCTTTTACACCTTTATTATAGAGGGGAGGACAGTGGATAGAGCAGAAAACTAGGAGAGCGAGTGGGAGAATGACATGCGGGAAATGGGCCGCAGGCTGGATTCGAACCCAGGCCATCAGCTACATGGGTGCGCGACTAAACCTTTAGACAAAATTTAGCCCTAAACCTACCCCTGACTTCAACCATTGCAGCTTAACCTTTTGCTCCGTGGGTAGAGTCAGTCATTTATCAATCGGAAGGTTGGCGGTTTGATCCCAGCTCCTGCAGTCACATACCAAAGTGTCCGTGGGCAAAACACTGAACCAAATTGGTTCTGCTGTTGTTCAGCGGTTGTAAATGTGAACGAATGAGATTAGCTTATACTGATGGTCCCTGACTATAGCAGCATCTATCATTAGTAAGTGAATGTGGTGTGAATGTGTGCATGTGATGAGTAGTGTAAAAGTGCTTTGAGTGGTCAGAAAGACCAAAATAGCACTATATAAGTACAAGTCCATTTACCATTTACCATTTACTTGGGTTTGACACCTAAACTGCTTTATGTGCCAAAATTGGTGGCAAAATGATCTGATCAAAATCAAAAACAAAGAGACAGATTGACATCTTTTCAGACTATACACGATGATTATTAATCACGCTTTTAGCAAACATTTGACATGTGAGTGTTGTTTTTGGATAAATCAAGGCAAAGCTAAAAGCATACAAGAACAGTACTCTGGAAAAATGCTTTGATGTTACAGTATCTGCTTAATTAGAAATGAAATATGCCACAGTCATTTTTGCTGCCACCTGAAACACAAGTATGAGAGGATGATTTAAGAGACTCATACTGTAATTACAACTGTAACTCTCCTGCCAGACAGTCGCCCTTCTGCATGACAACCCCAACCCTTGTGACATGGCATTTAAATAAAAAGAAGATCAAATGTGCTGATCCATGTAGAGTCCATTTGGAAAACCATGGACAATTTGTTCCATGGTCAGCCTGTGGTAGTTTCTATTATAACAATTCCCAGGTGTGAACTGAGGAAAAGTTCTTCTGCAATTTGAGTATGTAAAAAGAGCTCAATTGAGGACTGTCACCACACTGCTGTAAATGCCTGCTGAAGACATAAATGAGGACCTATCACACACATTTAAGAAATAGCTTTAGCCAATGGACAAACTGAATCTATTATGCGTTTATACTGGCAAAACTTACTCCTGCAAGAAAAGACATAACCTGTTCGATTTGAAAAATGTTTAAGTCATCAGGGTGCTCTATCATATTTTCTAACCTTCAATTAAAGAAAACATTTTCACATTTTATTTTGTAGAATACAAGCCAGCAGTAACAGAGGTTTCAGTTCTCTGCAGAGTTTCTCTTCCTTTTCTCACTTAACTTGCCTCATTTTCACCACTTCCTTAATTTTCGTCTTTGCTCTACGTTTGTGTTTCATTTGTCTCTTTTTCTCACCTCTTATTTTATTTGCTTCTACTTTACTTTCACACAGTAGCTCTATTGCCTCAGCACTTCTCCCCTTGTGTGTCTGCTGCTTGCGCTATGCTTGTGTGTGAGTGAGTGAGTGTGGGCTTGTGTGTGTGTGAGCGCGTGTGTTTCTTATCCTAGTGACATTTCCGTGCCAGGTGTGACAAATGGCAGGCAGAGAGGAAACATTTATTCCCTGTGGTGAGCTTAATTAGCCTATCAGCTAAGCCTTGGCACCAGCTTGTTTTGAAAACCACACACACTTGCATGCAAACACATTTATCCTCAAGTAAGAACCCACCAACAAGTGCACGGTCAGGAAACATACACACATACACATGCACGTGCACACTCACACTCACAGCAGACTCACACACATGCACAGACGCACACACTCACAACAGACAAATCACTTCAGTACATGAACTGCATAGATAATTGGGCAGTACAATTAAATGATGTCTAAATCACAGCTCCAATCCTTATTTTTCTTCTCTCACTTCACATCCAGAGGGACTCGGTTGTAGCCAACCTCATCTTTTCTCTATTAAAAGGTTAAATCATTTACAAATTACAGCTCTTTCCCAGCAGTTAGCATATGGTGGGTGTGCAGAGGCCATACAAGGCCAGCAGGCAGGACTGGAGGAGCGACAGTGAAGAGATTGCATGTGTGTGTCTCCTCTTCCCCGTGTAATGCTGTGAGTCGAGTATTTCATTCAGGGCTGTTTTACATCACATATCCATCTGTGTGTATTAATGCGTGTATGTGAGGAAACATCTGTCCACTTCTGTGTTGGTCTGCTGTCTTGCCAAATGTAACATCTGCAGCTGAGGGATGGAAGTGTGTGTGTGTGTGTGTGTGTGTGTGGTTGTGTGTGTGTGTGTGGCGAGAGGAGTAAGGAAGAGAAGAAGGAGTCCTGATGTCCAGAAAACCTGCAACAAAGCAAGGGAGCTTTAACGCAGAGCTGCTAATTGCACACACACTGACACACAAACACACACACATTAAAACAAACACACACACTAGAGCATAGATGTGCTTTCAGAAAGAGTGGTGTCTGAGGGCCTTTCTTTGTCTCTTCCCTCCTCAATCTGTGGACAAATTACAGACATTATTGGCTGAAAAAGAGACTCCTTGTCTACCTCTGTCTTTTTCTCTCTCTCACCGGGCGCTGGCATGTCCCTGAACCCCCCTGCTGCCAAGGAGGAAATGAAAGCCAAAAATGTTGCTGATGTGTCTCCCTGCTAAGCACTGGGTTTCTGGGCTTTGATGCCAGCCAGGTGGCGGAGAGGATATTAAGGTGCCCTTAAAGAGCAGAGATGGGGGAGGTGAACGTTGTAATTTGACCAGATTGTGTTGCGACTTGTTTGGGTGTGGCCGGTCCGGCTGCGCTGCTAGCAACAATTGGCTTTTGATGTCAGGGTTAAAGGGTTTGAAGAGACACCATGCTGTGCTGAGGTGGGATTAGTGTTAGAGAGTCAACAATGAAAAGAGACGCATGGAGCTTGTTGTTCTCCTGCACCTCAGCAGTTTAGCTGATTAGCTGTAATTGCTTGATAATTGGATGCCATGTTTGCCTGTAAACCGTTTAAAAACATATTGTGTTATTCCTAAAAAGTTAAGGTGGAATATACGACCAGGATTTATGTATTACATGAAAACAGATTGTATTTTGGTTATAAAAATGCAGGACCTCATGGGGCGTTACCCCATTATGGTCCACGTAAAGCCGTCCTACCTTATAAAGACATCAAAGCTTCACTCTCAATACCCCTCTGTCTTTCATGATCTGAAATCCCTCCTGAGCTGCTACTGTACACTCAGCAAGGGGGGGTTTAAAGTCCTGGTTAATACAGGGGGTTAGAAATTACCATGTGACCCACAGGTCAGTCTGCTTTGTCTGGTCAGGGTTTGGAATTTGTGTAAAGCCACTTGTTGGCTGCCAGGAGATTAAAAGTCAAGATAGAGTGAGAGATCAAGGAAGTGCAGCTCTGATATGGTTGTATTTGATTACGGAGTCAACCACCCATTCATTCACTGCTGAGTTAAGCTAGGTGGAGTAAAAATAGCTCATATACTGTATTTTTTAGGAGCACTAGCAGTATAGCTCTTTAAACACTGATGTCATCCAGCTGGTCATTCCACAGCTTTTTTCCAGATTAAGGTATCCATACAATCATTGAAATGATTGTACTTAATTCCTGAATTAAAGTCAACCATCTCTTTGAATAAACCATCAGCCTGTCTTTTAGACCTAATACCAACTGGTCTGAAGGAAGTCCTTCCCTTAGTTAGCATATTACATTCCCAGTCAAATAGGCAGTAGTAGGAGGACAAAAGCAACAATGGCCGTCTCCCAAGCTGTGCTTGTTCTGCTGACTTTACTGAGTTTATTAACGCTTCTCCAGACAAAGCAAATGGTTTTCGAGCATTCTTTCACCATAATCTTCTTCCTTCACTGCTCTGTTCAAGAACGGCTTTATGCAAGGTGGTGTTTCTTTGCAAAGTTGTACTGCCAACTACTGGTCCGTCATGCATACTCCAGCGTTTTCAGTTGTTTTTGCGTTATCATGTAAACGCAAAGACTTTTCCTTTCCCTTCATTAACGGGGGCCGTTCTCATGTGAACAGGGCCTGAGGCTGCGCTGCTGAAAGTCACAAATTATCTACTTATGCCTTCAGACAACGGTCTCTCTCTCTCTCTCTCTCTCTCTCTCTCTCTCTCTCTCTCTCTCTCTCTCTCTCTCTCTCTCTCCCTCTCTCTCTCTCTCTCTCTCTCTCTCTCTCTCTCTCTCTCCTGTTAGATCTTGGTGCTGTATTCGATATGATTGAATGTCACATCCTGTTACAGAGACTAGAACAATCAGTTAGCATTGCAGGCACTGCTTCAGCTTGGTTAAAGCCATATTTGTTGGATTGATCTTAGGGATGATAGTCCACTGAGCACACCAGGGTTAGTCATGGAGTAGCCTACCACAAGGTTTGATGCTCAGACCAATTATTTTGCCTTTACATATGCTTCCTCTTGGTTATATCACAAGGAAACACTCCACACGTATTGCACGTACTGAAGAGAGAGCACAAATCTCCTTTATAAGCTTCTCTACACTTGCTCCCCATAAAATCTAGATTAGAATGTAATTGTTTTCTTTCTTAAAGCTGGGGTTGGTAGTCTCGGAAAACTAGCATGAATTTGAATGTAGCATGTCTTCAGGACTCCGTCTAACCCCTCCCCTCCTCCCTCGGAGCTCCTCCAAAACGACGCCCCCGCTCACATGCACAAGCGCCGCTGATTCACTACCATATGATCGTGACTAATTCAAAACCGGTCCTCACCAAAACATTTTCATAGTGAAAGTTAAAAACACAAACAAACATGGCTGCTGTTAGTACTCACAACTGTCATGCTAGCATTATCCAGTTGTCAGGGGAAAAGTTATAACACATATAATACTGTAACAGCTCTACTGTTTGTTAAACGTGTTCAGTGTAGATGTTCTTAATTCCTACAGTGTTGAAGTCAGTGAATGCATCAGGAGAAGTGTAGAGTGTGCAAGCGAGAGAGAGCAGAGACAAGAGGAGAAGTTCTTCATTCATTCAAACATTGATTGTTGTTTTGTTGGTTGGCGTGATCACGGCCGACAGTGACCGGTTATTAAAACTCAACGTGTTCACGAATCGGCTCGTCATCCCTACAGCATCCGGACGGATGCTACAATACATCTACATTTCTGTAGGACTTACTAAATGTCATTAATTGTTTTGCTTGTCAGAGCCTCCCTGGTGAGAGCTTTTTAGACTCTGATCCGGACTACAGTCCTGAGCAAAGAACCTCATCGGGTCAGAGGGGACAGGCCTGAAGTCGAGCAAGAGGGGCAGTCAGTAGAGTCAGGGGAAGCAGAGGCAGGGGACGGGGACTCGGAGTACTTGTAAAATGTATGTGCAGGAGGTGGGCAGAACAGCAGGACGGAATTTGATTGGTTTAAAACTTTGGGACCCAAAAACGGTGATTGGTTGGTGTTTTCCCAGGTTTACTCCGGCTGTAGATAGCAGCTTTTTTTCGCTCTTTTTTAAGAACACATTATGTATTGATTACAATCAGGACATTAAGATCATTTTAACCAGTATAACAAAAAGTGCATCTAAATCTGACTACCAACCCCAGCTTTAATGGTCAGGCACCATCATATCTTAAGGAGCTCATAGTGCCCTATCACCCCTCTAAAAGACGACACCCCCAGATTGCAGGCCTGCTTGTCGTGCCTAAAGTGTAAAAGTAGTATGGGAGATGGAGCCTTTGGTTATCAGGCCCATCTCCTCTGTAATTGTGAACTTTCTCTACTTATAAGAGTGGACTCAAAACTCTTCTTTTTGATAAAGCTTATTGTTAAGAATGGCTCAGGCTTGGACCAGTTCTGAGGTATACTGCTTCAGGCTTAAACTGTCTTTCCCTCTCTCTCCTCTATCCATCTACTTGTAACTAACTTTAAATATTCATGTCCTGTTAAAGTTACCACCCATGAATCTATCTAGTAGTTTCTGGTCTGAGAGCTAAAGCCTCCAGTGGACACCCAAGGAACTGCATTTCTCAGCCTCAGAGGTTGATGCTCGGCAAAGTCTCGTCCTATCTAAAAGAAACTTTCAGTTACTGTTGTGAAAATTAATACTTGGGTAAAGCAGGGAAATCTCTGGCAGCATCGCCCTGACACAGGATTAAAATTAATCAATAGCTCCTTTGAGTAATGTGGTCACTCTGTTTATTGAAAAAGAAATACTCATTCAGTCAGGCAGAGACAGACTTGTTGCTAAATGGTCATTATGACATTTTGTAACATTTACATAAGACTGTTGATTTTTTAATCTGTTTTAGGCTCATTAAATGTTTTAAAATCTTTGTTTCTGCCTCAAGATCCACTCTGCTGAATTTTTATTTCCCCAGTCATTTAGGTGTCAGAACAAAAGATCTCTCCACTCATTGCTGCTAGCTGTGGTGCTTAACTACTCACACTCGCTGTCCTTCCACTGCTTTCCTCTGATCTTGGTCTCCCTGTCACTTCATCAGAGAGATGGAACTCTTTCTGGCTTTAAAAAAATATAACCTTCCTTCTTCCTTCTTTTTCTAAAAAGACAGATCCTTATAAGAGTTTTACTTTTCATGTTTGGTGTCCACTGAATAACCTCACAGCAGCATCACAGCTCTTTAGAGGAGAGCTATTAGTTCCCTGCATTTGTTGTTTAATTAATAATGTTATGCAAATCTAACCACATGATGTGACTCTCAGATGAATTGATTATGATCATTTAGAAAATAATATTCAGGACTAATGTTTAACTGCTCAGCATGCGAAACGCATCTAGCAAATGCAAATGCAGCAACTGGACCATTCAGACTTTTGAAAAAGTAATTTTTGTATATTTCTGCTTCAGTAAACATTTGTGCTGTGATTTCACCCCCAACTCTCTCGGCGGATACCCAACCGACAACTGTCTCCACGGGGTTCTTCTGATTCCTGCAAAATAGCCTGAACCGTTTTGTCTGACAGCCAAGAAGTGATTATAAGACTGTGACCAGATTCAAAATATCCCCTCTGGAAAAAATTGGAGCCCTGGAGAGGGACTCAGTTACACAGCAATGCATCATGCATTTATGCACACATGACACCGCTCAGCATGACTTTTTTCTGCTGTGGTGTTGCCACCTTTCCTCTGTTTGTCTAAAAATACTACTGCATTGTCACCTTTAAAGATGTATTGATTGGTTTTCAAGCACCCAGTGGTGGTCAGTGTAGATCTCCAGGAAAAAACTGGTTTCCCAATGTAATTTGTCTATGTGGACAAATGTGTCAAACTTGTATTCGGTGTGTTTTGTTGATGTACGTTAAAATGTATCTGAACAAAGATAAATACATAGATGCTTCACTGGGAAAATTTGTTGCTACAGGGATTTCAAGGATATTTGTTTACAAGCACTCATTCAAAGAAAATATTTATCGTCATCCTTTCTGGATAGAGTTTTACCTTTTGTTTCTACAACATGTCCGTTGGATGATAACACAGCATCATTATGTCTTCCCTTATGTCATGCCTGTGTCTTAGCCTGCAGATGAGCTAGACCTGCAGCTGGACCACATAACTGGGAACTGATGGCTTACATCAAAGTATTGCGCACGACACACGTAACCTGCTGTCTATTCAGAGCCGTTTGTAGGAGAAGTTTAAGTCTCCACAAAAAAACAGCTTGGGCAATCATGATTGTGCCTCTTCTCCATCTTTTTATCTTATTTTTGGTCCCACTATCAATCTGACAGTGCACAGAAATTAATTTCCTCTGCAGGAGGAAACACAGCAGATAGGCTCTAAACCTTGGTGCACAGTGTGTGCCTTCTTCGTATTGCTGGAGTGACACCGGTCACTGACAAATTATGTCATTTGCAAAACTGTGTTCCCAGAAAACTGCCTCTTGTTATTTCCTGGGGCATGAGGCATTCAGGTGCTCCTATTCATAACAAAATGCTTCTTGACATGGTATACAGATGAGGGAGAGAGAGAGCTGGGGTGTGACAGGGCCTGAGCCTCTTTTAAACCCAAGAGGAGATGTCTGTTGTGCAGCTGAGTCATCACATCTCTACAGAAACATACTTAAATAGTTTAATGAGAGGATGTCGTTCCTTGAATGGCAGAGATATAACGATAAAACACATCGGAACAAATTAAAGAATTTCCCTGGATTGTTTCAGATAGAAGGTACTCTCCCTTAATTGTCAGGAGGCAGAATATCTCAGAGCACAACACTAATTTGCTCTTTACCGCATTGAACAGTTCTTATCAGCAGATTACATTACATTTGCTCAGTTGTCACTTAACTATAGGTGTTTACATTTTTAATGACTGTGCACTTTTAGAACGTACCTGGTGGCTGTGTTCATCAGCAGAATAGAATACTGTATATACAGTTATAGAAAGGGGTATCCATTCATTTGAGCTTGAGTTTTGATGGTTTTGTATGAATTAAAAAAAATGAAATATGATACATAAAGATTTCCTCAAAGAACTTATCCACACATACTTTATAGTCAAAAACGCATTTTGACAGTTCCAATGCTAACAGCCTATTTTAGGCATGTGTAATATTAATCATGATGTTCAACATGTTTGTTAAGAGTGTTTGTGTAGTGAGTTTTGTGTGGTAAGACTGCCCTATGACACTTCTTCTTCAGCCCAATAACATGCAATTTCTTTATCCTAGTTCATCGAAATGATTATCAGATCAATCTCATTTTGACAAAACTACCAGTCAAAAGTTTGGACACACCTTCTCATTCAATTGTTTTTATTTATTTTAATTATGTTCAACATTGTAGATTAATACTGAAGACATCAACACTATGAAATAATCTGGTTTTGCCATAATCTGGATTACAACAGTAATCAAATAGGGCTATCCATTGTGTACTAACCCTACCTCTAAACAACACAACTGATGGTCTCAAACACATTAAGAAGGCAAGTCATTCTACAAATGAACTCTTGACAAGGCTCATGTTAATTAGAAACCATTCCAGGAGACCACTTCATGAAGCAGACTGAGAGAATACCAAAAGTGTGCAAAGCTGTCATGAAGGAAAAAGGGGGCTACTTTACAGAATCTAAAATATAAAACATATTCTGCTTTGTTTAACACTTTTTTGTTCATTCAATAATTCCACATATGTTCTTTCATAGCTTTGATGTCTTCAGTATTAATCTACAGGGTTTCAAATAATTAAAATAAATACAAACCCTTGAATGAGAAGGTGTGTCCAAACTTTTAGTGTAGGTTGTCCAAATGAAACAATAAAGCTATCATTACAGTTATTACAATTCATTTTGATGGAAAAATCAATGTCTGCATTTTTAGTTTCACTGAAAAATCCCAGAGAAAAAATTAGAAAAAAAGAGACCGTTGAAGTTTCCAATATTCCTCTCCTGGGTAGAACAGGGATTTTTTCATGACTTCTTTGTACTCTTTCTTCTTCATATGTGCTAAGGTACACATTATTGTGATTTTGTAGGCTTCTCCAGCTGGCAAATTTAGTTGCTACACTGAGGAAGTGAAACAGAAGCTTCCTCTGTTGAGCTATATCTGCACATCATTAGCATATTGCACTCAAACACTGACAAACATATATCACAACCAGCTCTTCTTAACTTTCTCATTCATACAAAACAATATCAAACAAGCCGCTCTTGCATGAATCCAGAGCTTGTCATTTTTGAAGTGACATAAAGCTGATTCAGTCTGACCCCTGAGCGGGAGTCACCCAGGGGTCATGCCCTGTCACTGTTATGTCACACAGAGGCCTGGAATCTCTGCAATGTCCCTGACACACTCCATACAGACCTTACATCATACACTTGCTTGTCGTTCCCACCAGCCTTTTCATGCAGAAAATGGGGGGCCTTTTGCTGACTGGGGTCTCTTCCCCCTTCCCCCCTTTTCTCCCTCTCTTCTGTTTTTTCCCTAAACTTCTTTTTCTATCAGGCTCTATCTCACTCCGTCTCCCCCTCCCTCCTACGCTTGTAATCTTTCTCTTATAGCTCCCTTGTTCCCTTTTCTCTCTGTTATTCTTAACCCCTGGTCTTTTGAAAACCTCTGTAAAATGTTTGCTTGAAGGGCTGTTCCTATGTGGCCCATTCACACACTCAAGCACACACATACACAAAGAAACACACACACACACACACACACACACACACCCCTCCTTTGCCCCTATAGACCAGCTGTAAGACCCCACTGTTCTGAATGACCACGTGGCCTCAATGCATAGAAGGGACCCTCTGTTGCGGTGCCATTGAGCAGGGGCCCATGATGTCACAGGGAAATCACCTTCATCTCTCCAACGCTGCACAGTGCGCCGCCCCTCCTCGCTCTCTTTTCTTCTCATCGCCGTGGTGAATGGAATTGCATGGCTGTGCAGTTCAATCACTGTCAAGTACGGAGAAAAGGGGTCTCTTGTGCAAAATTTCATGATTCACAATTGATTAAATAGGGGTGTCATTTCATGGATGAACAGGGAGGTGTGCGGAGAGGAGAGGAGGCGTAAGGCTTTTTCATGCCCTTGTGAGATATGGCTCAGAAATCGCCTGATGGGGCCCATTCAAAGCTGGAGAGGTAAAGTTCTGGGGTTTATTCACAGTGGAAAATAAGAGGACAGTATCAGAGAGAGGAGGGCGGGAGGGAGGGGGAGAGGGACT
The DNA here is from genome assembly GCF_009762535.1 of Notolabrus celidotus. Lineage (NCBI taxonomy): Eukaryota > Metazoa > Chordata > Actinopteri > Labriformes > Labridae > Notolabrus > Notolabrus celidotus. Next base: position 7,627,710 of record NC_048278.1, read on the forward strand.
CAGAAGGAGAGTTGCCAGTATCTTCTCATGGCTTGCTAAAGGGCTTTCATGCCCTTTAGAGATATGGTCCTAATATACTGTGTGTAAGCCATATGATTTAGATCCCCGTTGTCAAGTGAAAACTCCCAGGGCTCAGTGAGGAGGCAGAGGAGAACAGAAGACGGGAAGTGGTCATGGGAATAAAGACAAGACAGAGTATTGAAACAGTTAGTGGGCATAAGTCATTTACTGTACTCTTCGAAAGGACATTGACTAAAGTGCAATGAGGTTAGGTGAAAGTAAATCAACACTACACTGTGGGAACAAAGTTTACTTTCAAACCTCAAAAGTGACCAATGAGGCTTCTTGATTCAAACTCTTTTACACTAAAGGCTGTGTGTATGTGTGTGTGTAGGGTGTTGGTCAGAAGCATTGGTGCAAAAATCTAAAGTGATCTGGTTTGATCCCCTGCTTCAAATTACTCTAATGGTAATACTCTGGACACTCTTAATCTCTCAAGTAACCTAAACATAGCATAAATATTACGATGTAAACCCTACAAAATACAGTTCAACCTTAAATTAGAATGATAACACTTCTTCCAGGACCATATGATAGAAATGTGGTACATGTTGTAGTGTATCTAATATGACATAGCATCTAGAAAACATACATAGTGTAGATATCAGTTAACATTTCATAGTAAAAGACCTCCAAAATCACATGTATGATCAGGTGTCCCCCTGCTGCGAGGTGAGAGACTTTGTTTCAGCTTTGTAGTTATTTTTCTTGTTATTACAGGTGTCAGGAAGTGATTACCTCACTCAGCTCATGTAGCATTATGTCTGGTTTGGCTAGCCAGGCTAATCGCTCAGGAAGCGTCTGTAGCCACTGTTACACCACTGAAGTATAATTATCTTTATTTAAACTTGAAAATCATTGCGAGCAAAGCCCTCATTTACAGTGACGTCGAGCATATAAAGGAAACATGTAACCCCTTATGATGATGGACTCGTGCTTTACTTTACTTATATGTTTATTCATGGACCCTAGAACATGATATTTTGTTTGATAAAATGCAGTAACTATCTCCATAAGGACAACTTAAGATATCATCACTTGAGGATGTGCCATCGTTTCGCAAGAGTTGTGTCCTTATTCGCCTCCTTTTTCACTTGCCCATTTGACCCCAAAATCATCAGTATTTTTGAATTATAGAAGCTACAGAGTTGCACAGGGCTTTTCTCTCTTATCTATCATATGTGAAAATTTGCCCTCACCTTTGCACTGGCCTTAATTACGACCCCTACCTAGATATTGCAGCACCAGGAGAAATAAAGCACGCAGTTTTTAATCTGGACCTGCTCTTTTTGAAAAGCGTCTTGAGGTAACATTTGTTTTGATTCGGTACTATAAAGCCTAGACAAAGATTGACTGATTAAGATTGATCGATTGAGCTTTTTCAATCCAATGTCTTAATTTCACAGTTTATGCCGGACCTGCCGAGAGCACAATTTATAATGTCTGCATAGAATTAACAATTCAGAAAACAGAATGACTGTAACCCAGTGCTCTGTGTGCTGTACATTAACACTGAGCTAACACCGTTAAATTCAATTCTCTCCCTGGCTTCCGCCTTCTGTCTTAACAGCTGAGAAATCATATATAACTTCATATACACACTTGGGAGCATGCACATGCACACACATGGGCATAAGGCGCACACACCCCAACCAGTCTCCAAGTGATAAGGATGTGAGTGTGTGTGTGAGTGTCTGTGTGTGTGTGTGTGTGTGTGTGTGTGTGTGTGTGTGTGTGTGTGTGTGTGTGTGTGTGTGTGTGTGTGTGTGTGTGTTTCTGTGTATGAGTAGGCAGAGGTGTGTACAGTACTGTATGTGCAGACAGAGTGTACAGAATCTGGATATGGAGATACACGTATATTTGTGTGTGTTAATTAATTTACCCCTGAAAGCTCCTGGGATGCCATGTAAAGGCTTTTAAGGGGGAGAGGCAAACCAAACCTTGTCTCAGACTCAGCCAGTCTGGCTTCACTTTTGCCACATTCTTTGGGGATTTCAGCTCTAATATTGTTCCCAGTGTGAGTTGTGTTGTTGTTGGTACACACTCAAAATAAATCTTTAAGGTTATGTGAGGACACCTCTCAACTCTATTTACAGTAAATCCATTTTTGGGGGAAAGTTCCAGAAAAGAATAATCTGGATTTGAATACATTTGTTGTACTTTCCTAATTTTATTCCCTGTGGAGTTCACTTCAGCTTACTTCTTCATAGTGTTCTGCCTATTCAGTGGCACATTATCAGGTCGTGTATTTCTGTTGTGCTTCTATGCAGTGTCATATAGTCAGATGAATAGACGAACAGGATAGAACTAGATCCCAGAATGAAATCATCAGGATTGTGAGAGTAGGAACTTAATGAGGAGCTGTGCTACATGAGGTATGAAAGACTGAAAGATTTTTTTTCAAAGAGGAAGTCATTTAAACACATAAGTGACTATTGAATTTATGATTGAATATATTAGGAGGTGGAACTGAATCAATCAATTTGGAGGCTAAAACAGCTACTTTGGAAAGAGCCTGAGGAATTTCCCTTAAATGTCTTCCATTATCCTAAACCAAATCTTCATTATATTTTATTGATGCTTTAGCATCCAAGAGCAATAACTTTTCCAATGCTTTTACAGAGTATTGCAACAGATTTAGACTGCATTGCAGGGAAACCGAAGTGCTACACTTGAGTAAGAAACAGCAAACAGAACCTCTCAGAGAAAACATTTCCCTTTCTAGATAAAATACGTGTGTTTCTTGTTTGTGAGGAGCAAGACAAAAACTTGTATGCAGCTTTCAAACTGTACATCAAATAGGAAGCTACCTCAAGTTGGTTTTATTTTTCTAGTTTAGCTTAGCACAAAGAAATAAGACTTAGCACAAAGACAGACTGCCAAGAGGGAAAACAGCTAGCTAAGGCCTGTCCAAAAGCTTCAAAATGTTACCTGCAAGTCTATCATGCCTGTTAAAAAGAATGAAATAAAATGTGCAAAACACAAGTTGTGTTTTTGCCAGGTGCTGACCTATCTTGAGTTTCTGCTGGCTATCCAAATTAATAATTAAACATGTTTACAGCCTGGTTCAAAAAATGGCTTGGCCCTATTAAGCTAATCTCTCTATCGGCACACACTGTACGGGGGAATTTTTTCTAAGGTGACGGTTCAGAAGATATTAAGATAATGAGTTTTGCCCAAATAAGGACATGACTGACGTGAATCCCGGTCGGGAACACAAAGCTGTTGGCTAGGAGACTCATGCTACATCACACTCTGCCTGGTTGAGTTCCGCATTCCCAATATGGCTGCTGCCGTCGATTGGCTTCAAAGCAGCTCTCAGGAACACATGGGTGACATCACAGATACTACGTCCATATTTTATACAGTCTATGGTAACAGAGTGAAATAGCCACAGTATACACTGATGCTAGCCTATAAAATTGTTTTGTAGAAAGGTCTTCATCAATAACCCAGAGAGGTGTCAATAGAGTTCAGTTTGTGTATGCTCTCACACTCCTGGGTCTAATCAGCTAAAGTGAAACAAATCACCTGTGTGGGATTGCGGTGAGTGTGCAGGGCCTTAAATATAATGTCTGTTATACAGTAGGATGATTGAACTGCAAAGATTTGTGCTCCATACATCAACAAGCCACCAGAGACCATCAACTGCTTTGAGGGGGCAAAGTTTTATGAAAACAAACTGTGCTCTGGTGAAAAAAAAGATTGCGAAAGATTTGAAGAGTCTTGCAATGGCGTGCAAAACATATTGTGAGAGGAAGCAGAACTATTTTTTTTAACTCCACTGAAGCCTTGAAGGAACTATTAAGAGAACCCCCAACACTTCATGTACGGTATGTCTTGTATCTTTTTGAAGAGCTTTTTTCTACAGCTTGCTGCATTTAAAAAAATAGGACTTTTTCAGAAGAAGAGGAACTCAGTTCGTCTTCCTTTTATCTTCCTTGAATCAGTGGTCAAGAGTGCAGAGGTCTGATTTTTTCTTCTCGCCCATTTTTAATATGGGCAAATATAGCCAAATGATTGCAACACAAAAACATCCATCTGAAGTGGAAACTCAACATGAGTTTGGTTGTTTGACTCCGCCCTCTGGTCGCAGAGAACATCCCGAGCCTCAACGTCAGGATCATTGTCTGTGGAAGACTTTGATTGTTTTCAGGGGCTTCGTCCATCAGTAGACGATTACCAACATTAGTCTGTTAAAGAAAATTCTCAGACCAGAGGCTTTTAGAAATCATTTGTTTCTTCCTTTTTTCTTCAGAAACGCATCCTTTTTTCTTTTTTTTTTTCAGCTTTCTGAAGTTTTCACTGTCTGTCTCCTCGAGGTATTTGTAACACATTTGCTCCTGCAGACACACACGCACAAAGACACACTCCCTTTTCACCACTTTAGCTCGGGGGCTTGTCGCAGGGCACACAACAAGAGGCTTCTGTGCATACCAAACCCAGCCGGTTCATTCAGAGCAGCCGCTAATCGTGCATTTGCGCACAGACACACACACATACACACTTACATTACATGTGACCAGCATTCCTCCAGTTTTAGCCTTCGGGAGAAAAGGGGATTGAGAGGATTTGCCAAAGGGTGAAAGAGAGAGAAAAAGGTAGCAGTAACTCAGGAAATATTTATAACTAGAAGATAGAATGCAACGAAAACCCTAGAAAGTAAGCACAATCTCTTCTGAAATCAACCTGACTGAAGCATCAAAAAAGACCTCTCTATGACTCATTTCAGGTTTCCTTACCCTGTTTTTAAACTGATAGATGTTGTTCAGACCCCTTGAAACACTTAACTTCTTGCTGTATGATATAGAACTGAAAAGGAGCTCAGTCTAACTTGCCAGCATTTGATTTCTGAACTGTAAATTCAAGTGAGCAGAAAACAACAGCCACTCTCTCACCCAAACTCTGCAGCTGATAAGCTGTGATAAGTAGACTTTGAAGCATTTAGGTCATCCCGGCTCTTGCCTGGCTCATTTCTACTCGAGGTGTCCTGAGGTGCTCGAGCAGCTGTGCACTAAGTCTGTCTTTGCATCAGTCTCCTGTGTCATGCCAGACGCCACATCTTGCTCAGAGTATTGCAGGGATTCAGTCCAGGTAATTAATCTGAGCTTGTTAGCCACATGGCAGGCAGGTCAGAACAGAAGCCGGCCTGCACGCTGCTGAGGTGACTCAACAGCCTCCAACACACACAAAGGCTGTGCTGTATATCTTAACAAACTTTCCTATATGTTTGGTTCATGTTAGTAGAGTTGTGTACCTGGTTGTCCATGCACCAGCTTGTGTTGACAGATTATGCTCTGCTGGCACATGCAGAAGCTTATCTCAGCTCAGTGCCCTTAGGAATGATGTCTTTTAAAGGAAGCTGACTGGGGGGGCAGGGTGAAACTGATATGTGCTGCTACCTTGCTCTACCTCACATCTACCGTGGGACTGCACCAGTAAATGATGGCATTAGGAAGGAGGGGAGGGGGGCGGAGCAGATGAACTGCTTTCCCTCCTAGAGCGAGGGATGATATGCAGGCCAGGGGAAGAAGAGGAGAAGGAGGAGGAGGAGAGCGGTGGAGCTGGACAGGTGCTGAGAGAGAGATATGTGCTTTTTTTCTCTGCTGCACAGGAGATTGGGGAGAATGAAGAGAAAGGAAGAAAGAGAAAGAGAAAAGAGGACAGGTGAAATATTTCCCCCTGTGGCTGAGGAAATGGGGGGAAGTGAAAAAGGCCTGCTCTGTATTGAGAAATGGACTAAACCATTCCCGGGGGGGGGGTGAAACTCCCAGCCCCACAGGCCTCTCTAAATGTACCCACCAGTGATGGATGATTTTAACGTTTACCCCCTCTTCTTTTTCCTCACTCCTCAGCAGAGCTCTGGGAGGGCCGTTTGTGTGTTTTTTGTGAGTGTGCAGAACCAGCACACAGCATGCCAGGCAATCCTGGCTCAGCCTCGTCAACACTCCCTGAGAGTAGAAAACATTTCCCCCTGTAACAATCGATAGCTGCCCCCAGCTCCCAGCCCCATCTGCAGCCCAGTGCAGCAGCCCCTATCTTCAATGGCCGCCACTACGATTAATTCTGTGCCCCACCACTTCCTGCTTGGAGCCCGGTCCCTGAGATTAAAGAGCAACATGGCTGCTGGAGTCCTTTGTGCACAGGAGGAGGGAGAGATAGAGAGAGAGAGAGAGAGAGAGAGAGAGAGAGAGAGAGAGAAGGGAGCTCTGTGAGGATTATTTGTTTATTTATTTATCCACAGGAATTTCCTCAGTGCCAGTTTACAAATAGTCCTTATTTTCACAGAAGGGCCACATGGAGCTAACTGCATCTGACTGTTAACAGGGTTTAATCATTTGCAACAAATCTACATCTTTATGACGCTTTTTGCCTTCTCGACCCTAAAAGAAGCAGTTACAGTAAAGCAGTGTGGTACTCAGCAAGTTCATGCCTGGACCAGAAGTTGAGTAATCAGTCTATTCGGCATAAATATTTCAGGATGATTTTGACAGTTTGGAATTTTTTTATTCATCAAGGTAATATGGAAAAAGAAAAGTGCAGGTTCCAGCTTGTTGAAGGTTGTGATTTGCTGTTTGATCTCCTCACCCTGATTATGATTTAAAGATAAGACCCAACTGCCACTGATTTAGTGCTGTAAATAACTTTAACTGTTTTCTTTTTGACAACATTACAGCGCGCCTTCTCAGCCAACATGCTTTTGATCCATCAGTCCATGTCACCTCATTTTCTGCTCGGTTAAAAACTCTACTGTAATATCAGTCTACGTTTGTAGCCTGTAGTAAGCGGTGTCACTGCCAGCTTACTTCACCTGGAGCTTAAAGAAATAGATTGACATTCAGGAAAGATGCCAAGAAGTCTTAACTCACTCTCAAGTCTGTGTGGTAAATTAAAAGGTTCACCAGCTGGTTAGCTTAACTTAACATATCCTATCCTGTTTCTTAACTCCCTGGCATCTCTGAGCTGGTTGTGAGGAGAGAAATACTTTTGCACAAAGTGGCAGCATGTCATTTGCATGCTTTAAGGTGTAGAAATGGGAAAGTTAGTGGTATCTAGCAGTCTGATTCTAGATTTAAATGCACCCTTGCTCATCCAGCCTGTTGGTGAAGCTCTACAGCTGCCTTCAGGACGAGAAGCTGCTGTGATGCATGTAGGTGCGAGCCTCCATCTGTCACGTGTCTGCTATCAAAAATTCCTACTAACACAAATGATCTTACACACAACCAGAAAAAAGTTCTTCTTCTTCTACTACTTCTTCCATGTAGAACATTTCGGATGGTCACTCACTCAATGCAAAAAACACATATGGTCATTAATAATTTGTTGGATTTGTGCTACTGTAAAAACATGGTGATGCAAAATGGCAGCTTTGGTGGAAAGGAACCGGCTCATTATAACTCTGTCTTAAACAAAATTAGTTTTGTACTCTAGTGACGATACACTCATGGAATAATTTATTAAGAAGAATATCTTAATTTCTACCAAGTCTGTTCTGCTAAATGCTGCAAAACACTCCACACTGCACCTTTGATTACTTGAAAGGTTGATGCTTGTCCGTTTTCCAATTTTTGCACTCAGGCTAAACTAACCGTGTCTTGGCTTTGACATCAAATTGATGTTGATCTGCTCTTCTATTTCTTGGTGTTAAAGGTCATGCACATCCCCAATGGTGTCAACCTACCAATGCAATGTGCAGAATGTATTGAAATCACGACTTATTTTGGTAACAAGTTGCATACAGCACGCTTTGTTTGCTGTGCAATATAGACAGAGATGCTTTATGTAAGCCTCACTTGGCCTTGCTGTGCTAATATTGCAAATTTTGTTAAGAGGGGGGTTTGTGCACTTGGGTGAAGATTTTGGGTATTCTGATCAGAATCAAAAAATATGGAAAAAGGTTTATTAGCTAATGTTTTCTGTCAACATTGATTGATTGATTGCCACTCAAATTCTTTTGTTTTTAACTTTTTCTCACTTGGGAATTTTTCCAATTTGACTGAGTCCCTAACCCTCTCATCTCTCGCTGAGAAGCTCAAAGTGAGAGTATCCATTTTTCCAGGGCAAACACATGCTGTGTCTTCTCTAGTTTCTCTCTTTTAGTCAAAAAAAATCCACCAGAAGCATGCTCTGTAGGCACATAATCGTGAATGCACACTGCCTCATTTTACCTCTGCAAACATCCAGTGACTTGCACTGCATGGATTAGCCTCCTAAAGCATTCCCTTTGAAACTCGGCAAGTAGGGATTTCTTTTAGGTGATCACTGGCCTTAGCAGCTGTTACACGCAGGATTAGCAGGTTCTGCCATTCAGACAACACGGTCTATTTAAACTGGCAGGGTGAAGAAAGTACAGAGAGACAAGGAGGGGAGGGGAGAGGTTATGACAGGCAGGAGCAGGGATGAAGCTGAGAATAAAGGGGAAGGAGAAAAGGAGGTGTGAGAGATGTGAAATTGGGAGCAGATGATGGGAGAAGGGGAGCGAGGTGTGGAGCATAAGGGATGAGAGGTGAAGGGAGGAGGGCAGAGGGGTGGAATCAGGATGTGTGAAGAGAAGTGTGAAGGGAAAAATAGGGGGAAAGGCGAAAAATAAGAGAAGTCAGAGTTACAGGGAGAGGAGGAGAGAAAGAGGCTTAGAGGTAGCCAGTTTTCATACCTCTGCCAAGGAAGCAGCTAAAGAGGAGCTGACAATGAGAATATTACTCCTCCTCTGTTTTATCTAGTTTGTTTTTTCTTGTTTCACTTCTATACTATCACCCCACATTCTGTCTCTCTCAATGTAAAAGTGTGTCATGCAGCCAGCTTTGTAATTGTGCTGCTACAAGCTGTTTGCAGAGAGGGATAGTTGATGGGCTGATAACGTGCCTTGCTTTAGGGCTGGTGAGACATTACTATGCTTCTTGGCTGCCTCACAATAGCATCTCACTTCTTTTTGTGTCTCTCACCTACCTGCTTCCATTCTGTCTCACCTACATTACATTGCACTTAACTCTCCCTCCGCTCCTCTCTCCTATTTTCTGTGTCTTGTAAGTGGAGAAACAAATCAGTGTTGTTCTGAGCTCTATCTCTCCTCAGCTGCAGTTTGTCGTTGTGTTCCCTTCACTTTTCCCTCTCTGCCTGCTCTCCTCTGTGTCTAGCAAGGTGTGCAACAGTGGTGTGGAAGCCAGGCAGCTTTCTTTAGTTTTCTGTTAGATGCATCAGAGCACATTTCAGTGGAGAAAGGCAGCGACTCCCGGAAGCAGAACTCATGCCTCGTGTCAGCGCTCCTTCGCCTCGCACTCCCCACTTTCACTCATTACCCTTTTTCCTTCTCTGCTCTCCCCTGTGCCCCTCCTTCGCTTTCAACCTATTCTGCTGGAAAGATAGGGAAATTGTACATTCAGACGTTCACACATGCACACACACACACACACACGCACACACACACACACACACACACACACACACACACACACACACACACACACACACACACACTCTATCTCACATATGCAGACACACTGCGCTGTCAAGTGCAGCCTTTCCAGTCACACGCCACACCACTACAATTTCTTCACATTCTCATGTGGCTCCACTAAAGAAGAACACGCACACACCAATAGTCGCACTATCTCACAGTCATATTCTGGCCCTTTATCCCTCCTTGGTAATCTGTTTACGGAGTGCTGGGCCCATTTGAGAGGGAATCTAATTGAAACCAGGTCTAATCTGATGATGGCACGGGGCGGCAGAGCCCTCAGCCCTGCATCACCTCCAGTTAGGTTGCACCTTGTAGTCCCCTCACTCAATACCTTGCTGCTTCATTTCATGCCTCACGGTTCAACGCAGCGCTGCCCACTCATTCATGGCACATTGATTGTTAATCCGACATTTGATATGCACCACGCTCACTCAATTCTGATCTTGTTTTTCTTGTTTGTGTCCTCCCTCCTTTTTTCACACTCCCCTTTATTTACCCAACGCCTCTGTTGTTTTTCTTGTTCCAGGATGGATATTACTCCCATCGGCCAAAGGAGAAAAGTAGAGTGGACAGCAACAATGAGAACTCTGTGCCCAAAGACTTTGAGAACATTGACAATAGTAACTTTGGTGCGCGCTCACAGCCACACCGGCAGTCTGTAGGGGCCACCAGCAGCAAGCAGCAGCGGGGGCATCTGCAGGAGAAGGCGCACGCGCAGCAGCAGGCCTGGAAGGAGAGCTCACCCAGTCTGGGCCGCAGCTCAAATGAAGTCCTGCCTGTGGCCCACCAGTCACCAATGGTCGGCCACAATGCGTCCTTGCCAGGAGGTCAGAGTGTGGCAGGGGTCTCACGGCAGCACTCCCGTACCTCACAGGTCCAGCAGGCTCAGTCACAGCACCGACATCAGCACCCACACAGGAGGCAGGCAACCTCTGCGCCACTGGAAGTGACATACGATCAGCCACCCAAGTGTGAGATCAGTGGAAAGGAAGCCATTTCTGCTCTGTCCAGGGCCAAAAGCAAAGAGTGCCGACAACAGATCGCTGAGGTGTACTGCAGACACAAGGAGGGGCAGTTAATGCCCGAGAAGGTCACTCGCTACTGCCCTATCGAGGGTAAGTCATTAAGCACCATAATTAAAGATTGATTATTTGGTTTAAGTTAAAGAAATGGTTTTGTGTGTTAGTCATTGCAGTCACTTTGCATTCTGCACAAAGCTGTACTGAATCAGTCAATAGCTACCTACCGTCTTTTTTTCAGAACAAGATTTAATTTGAATGAGAAAAAAGAGACAATCAAAGCTAACGTTTAGGACCAAAATTATTTTTTTTATTATTATTTATTAAGACAGTATGCACAACACCAGCACTCACACTTTTATACAACCATTGACTTCAGCACATTGTTCACAAAAATAAATTTTTCCTACACACCCACAGCAGGTATAAAATGCATTAACAAAATCAAGAAATAGTTACAGATACCTGATTTGAAATAACAAAAACTGTTCAAGAAAATGTGAGTTTCATGTTGGTTTCTGGTCCTAGATAGAATCTACTTCAGAAAATATCTTAAGAACCTTGAAGTCCTCATAGTTCATATTTCTTATTAGTGCTTAAAATAAATGTGAAAGAAGCCGACTTGAAGTACGTTAACACTGGGTAAGAGATTATGTTCAAGCATATCCTTTCTTACCAAATTCTGTGCACTGTTAGATAATGAGGATGGATAAATGCTCCAAATGCAGCCACTATGTGAAAGCAGCAAAAACAGAAGGCACACTTAAGAGATCCTTACTGCAGTTCTGTTTAAACATCTTTTATAAATCATATAAAGAAGCTGCCTAGATAGATGCAATTTCAGGAAATCAATAAGCCATTAAAGATATCTGCTCGAGTTGATACTTATATAGCAGACTAACTAAGAACAAAACAAAATGAAAGACCTTCTGGAAAAGATGCCGACAGGTTGTCATTTTGCCTTCTGTCATTGTTGGACATTTGATTCTCTTTGCATTGTTTCCACTGACTCCCCATGGTTGGAGGCTACATAGACATTTATATGAGCTGAGTACAAAAAGAGTTGCCCAACTAGTCTGTTTTTAGCACATGGTAAAAAAAATATTCTCTTGTAATTGAAATTCTCATCAAAGGCCAGAAGTGTCTTTATTGTGCTGTATAATCAGTGGTGTAAATTGTTGGAGAAATGAGGATGCTGCTTGTATTTATTCCAAATTGGTTCCCAATTTTCATTTGTTTTGTCATGCTGGCCACAGAACACAGGTTCTTCTTTCTTTTTCCCTGCACAGACCCACACACAGACACATACATGGGCTTTTCTTCTCTGAAAATTTATGGACATCTGCAGTCTGGTTGTGGATTCTGTAAACATAATCTGTTGCGGATGCCACCATAAGCGAGCAGCATGCATCACCAACCATGTTTGGGAAAGCGGCACATACACACTCGCATTTATACACATGGGAGTGGACTGAATACAGCATGGACAGCAGGGGAGGAGGAGAAAGCTATTATACATCCTGCCTGTTACAGTCAGATACCTTCCTGGCCCTCGCTCATGTTTTGGGAACTCAATGAGGCACCGTGACTTAGCAACTTTTGTGCATTCCCCTTTCCAAGTGCAGGAGTATCGTTTGTCTGCGCCTAAGCTCCTGTCATCTCACACAGCAACTCACCATCCCACTCAAACCGACAGTTTGATCAAAGGAGACAAAGAAATGAAAAGGGCTTTCCCCTGGTGGCTGGGCTGTAACAACACAACAGCTAAATTAAATCACTTTTCTTTCTTACTCTGTCTGCCTGCCTGCTGCCTGCCAATGTTCTCTCTCTCTCTCTCTCTCTCTCTCTCTCTCTCTCTCTCTCTCTCTCTCTCTCTCTCTCTCTCTCTCTCTCTCTCTCTCCCTATATCTTTCCCTCTCTCTCTCTCTCGCTCGTTCCTCCTCTGTACCCCATCCAAATTCAAGTCCTAACCTTGTTAGCAGAAAATTGTCCAATTTGATTTGATCGGCATTCTGCCCTTGGGGCCTTGGCTGAATTACCAATAGTGTTAGCTTTGGTATTAGCATCACTGAATACATGAGATGCATTCAGTTTCTTTGTCCTTTGAATGCTAACTCAGCTTATATTGATATGACTTGGCTGTGTTTCTCCAGTATGAGTTAGTAAAAAGTCAGTGATCTTGTGCCAAGTAATGTAGCTTCAAGCTAGTGCAAACAATTAGTGTTAAAATCATATAATCACACTGAAAGCTGCTATAGTTATTTCATTTATAACACTGGATCTTTACTGCTCTTTCATAAACAGAATTGCATCTCAGGACAAACTAACAGAGAATTAACAACTTGTGCATGAGTAGCATGCCGCTTCTGATTGGTGAGCTTGGCAGGATGAAAGGGAGATGGCATGTATGTGTAAAATAGTTGACACAACAGATCCTGGGTCAGTCAGGAGTGCTGCAAAAAAAGGCAGCTTTGGCGGTCACATGATTGCGTTGTCTGAAATCGCAATTTCGATCAGAAATCAATAAATCGTTCAGCCCTACTGTATGGTATTAGTTGGTTGTTGAAGCAAAATGAAAGCTAAATGATGCTCAGTGAAAGCTATTGCTGCTGTGTGTCTGCTGAATATGTAGTACACAACTAAGTGCTAAAAATGTCACCATTTCAACTTTAAAGGTTATGATGTGTAAGTGTTAGGTTTAGGGGTTGTGTTAGCTCTACTTCAGTTGGTTAAATTGCAAGTTGAAATGTTCTTCTGCTCATTGAACATATCCCATGGATACTTTCCATCTTTCAAATCCTGGCTTTGTGGGTGGGGTAAACACCCTGAGACATTTTTAAATGCAATTTGAAACAAGTCCTTAGGGATGTAGCCCAGCTCTAGCGCTAACCTCTTATATGAGCAGTTAAGATGTAGGGTGGGTAAAAGCCTGAAGTTACACAGTAAGATGGAAGAAGAGAGTGGGGTGATAGCAGATGAGGGAGAGGCCATTTAAAAGATTGATGGCATTGGAGGGGATGATGAAGAGTGATGAGTTCAAGTGAAGGGCTTCTGTTTCTTTTTTTTCTCTCAGAATAAGCCTGAGGTCTTTTCAGGTGCTTTTCATTTCAGTGAAAAAAAAAAAGGACATGTAAGGCTCTTCAGCAGATAAACACACATGCTCGACAAAACTGACAGTAAAATTTAAGTCCTGACACACATAGCAGTGCTCATTAGTTCAGCTAGCTAGCATAGCTCACACTCTCAAAGTGCTTTGTGGAGCGACTGGCCAATTATCCGTGTGCAAAGCAAACCAGTGAACCTTCTTAGCTGGCCACCAATTACCGTTCAATCTGATACGGCCCACAGCAGATTTCCCCCCCCAGAGCTGTCGCGCACACACATACACACACACAGAGAGAGAGAGAGAGAGAGAGAGAGAGAGAGAGAGAGAGTGAGAGAGAGAGAGAGAGAGAGAGAGAGAGAGAGAGAGAGAGAGAGAGAGAGAGAGAGAGAGAGAGAGAGAGAGAGAGAGAGGTAAGCCAGAAATAAGTAAGGCCAATGGGAGCCAAGGGAACAAGCCATTAACCCAACTTGTGGTCAACCTAAACAAAGCCGTGGTGAACACCTGCCCTTAAATTTGAAAGAATAAGATTAGTCTAACAAGAGGGAGTACACCTTCTTAGCCCATCCTGTCAACTTGTAAAGAGAAGACATGTAGGACACTTGCCCTAAAATTTAGAGTAATTACAGGACCCTCGGGCCAGGCAGAGAGATGAGCCGGGAGGGGCTTTTTGAAGGAACCTAACCTCAGGGGAGTACACAGCCTCCGCCTTAGTATTCCCTGAGCTTCCTCCTTTCTTCAGCACAGACAGACTCTTGGGAACTGCAGTCCCAAATTAAAGTCATTAATCTCCTCACGGCACGTTCTGTGAACAAACATGTCTCATAAGCTGCGTGTGCACATTCTCTGTAATAACTGGAGACTTAAAAATCAACAATGTCTGCAACGATGTTGGGGTACTTGGTGGTACAGAAGTGCTGCAACGAAGGCTTGAAGAGCGAGTGTTTGTTTTGTTTGCGGTCAAGGGTGGTACAAAACCACACAATGAGGATATGTGAAATTACCAATGGCTCTCCAGGGATGGTTGGAATTATTTAATTTGATAGTGGCTTTGCAGACCAGAACCAAGTGGGCATTGGCCTCCACAATTGTATTTGTCATTTGTGTGAAATCCAATATATCTATTGGGAGTTTTGCCTGGTAGAGGACTGATGGAACATCTTCACACCATGTTTGACCCTGAAAGCCCCGGAGGAATGGCTGAGAGGATTCCTGTAGTTGATGTGGTTGGAAATGCCATACTTATAACTTACAACACAATACACAATAGAATAGATGATTGGTTTGGGGTTATTTTTTCCTTAACAAAGATGAAAGAGTTGTTGACTTAATTTCAATTTTTTCATGTATCTATATTTATCTCAGTCGTAGCATGGCTTCCTTTACAAATCATGACCAATGTCATCTCCTGAGGGAAGTTATCCATGCTACCCCTTCCTGTCACAGCTAGTATAAGGCATAACGATTAATAGTCTGTTTATCTTTAAGAGAGCATCTTTTTGGTGGTTAAACATGTTTAAGGCAGTGTTACACTATATAACAATGGAAAACACCCACTTAATATTCAATTTTGACATGGCAGCTAATATAGTAATCAAACCACTCCAGTTGCTACTTGCTATGTTACCTAGCAACCTTTTTATGTAGCTATTCCCATTTACTGTTTAATCAAAATAACATTTAATTACCACTAATAACTATATTCATTATGCCTTTAGGATTGCTTTCTCTGTCCTTCCATGTACTCAAGATACTAAAGGTGTTCATCATCATATAAATACAAACAGTTCTGTTTGTGCCTCTCGTGGATGATCAAATTAACATCAAGTTTGATTTGATAATCAATCAAGCAGACAATCACTGATTATATTACTGAGGAAGAATCCATGCAGTATATTGTGAATTAAATGAGAAACATGACTTGTATTCTGGTATGATTATATCAGTTTAGACATGATGCTCTTTCTGCCTCGCAGGTAAAGCCAATGCAAACATCCAATGGGATGAGGACTCAGCCGAGAGCTTTCCATCAAAACCAGTTAGAATAGCGTTTGTACTGGTGGTCCACGGACGAGCGTCACGCCAGTTTCACCGCCTCTTCAAAGCCATCTACCACACATCGCACTACTACTACATTCACGTGGATCAGGTGAGCCACACCTTTGAGTCTGTTGTTTTATCAATGAAGTTTCTAATGCTTGCAAGTGTCTTTCTTTTCCGATGATGATGACTCGTAAAGATATCATTTCTGTAGGACTAACAGTGGAAGTTAATGTGTGATCACTTACTTTGTTTCAGCGCTCCAACTACTTACACAGACAGGTGCATGCCTTGGCTGCCCAGTATCCAAACGTGAGGGTGACACCCTGGCGCATGGCCACCATCTGGGGTGGTGCCAGTCTGCTGACCATGTATCTTCGCAGCATGGCCGACCTGCTGGCCATGAGGGACTGGAGCTGGGATTTCTTCATCAACCTCAGTGCTGCCGACTACCCCATCAGGTAACGAAGATGGATCTCACGGAGAGTGGACTTAAGTAAAGGGTGGTGAGGGAGTCCTGAGAAGGGCAGGCAAGGTAATGAATTGTCCTGCAAGGAAATGAAGTGAGGATGAGGGCAAAACATCTAATACCGGTGACAAAAGCAGTCACCAGGGCACAACAGTAGCAGCGCTCTCTCAGCCAATATGGAGGAAATTCAATACACACTGATCTGGGCCCCTGTGGTTAACTGTGAGCTTTAAATAAGAGTCACTCCAAAGCAAACCGATCAATAAAGTAGAATCTCTGCTTTTCGAAAACACTATTTGTTAACGCATTCTCCTCCAAGTCCCTGCTTCCTTGCTCGCACTCCATTGAATGGGTTACATGGTGAACTGATTACAATTTAATTGCCCAGGGTCAATTCCTATTGACTTTCCCGGCTTGTTGTTTACTGTACAGTTCGAAAAGTTGTCCTCAAACTGTAGAACAGCCCTTTAAAAAAGCTGTAAAGGGTAATTAAAGCAGCAAAGTCTACGTCAACTGGATGTGAAGTCATGGAACAAGCAGATTGGATGAAAAATTCTGTGACTTTTCCTTTTTTTCTATCAGTTTATAGTCCTTCTGGGAGTCCAGGGTCTGCTGGGTTTTTGATGTAGCTCTGCAGCAGCCAATTAAAATCTTCCTATTAAGGAGAGAGTTATCTCTTCTGTGCAGCCAGATGTCCACCCGTTGAATTTAGACAAGCTGTAATGGCCACTGGGTAAAAGGAAGCTGAGTCTGATGTCTAACAGCTGGAGACAAGATGCAGGGTCAAATGTGTTTTTGGTTTGAGGACAAGTTCGGTCTTGTTGTGTTTAAAATTTCACCATATCGGTGGACGTTGCTGACATGCTGTCTGTGCCTGTTTGTATATGTGTGTGCATGCACACCAGTGTGTGCACATCATTCATGTCTTGCCGTCTGCATAGTTCAGTATGTCTTGCCTCCTGTCTGTGTATATGAGTGGGTATCTACCATGTCCGTAGGCAGATCTTTATGACTGTCTGTCTGTCTATCTTTCGGTGCATGATTAAAGGTATTTGTGATTTGTGCGCCAAAGCACTGTTGACTTTTTTTTTTTTTCTTGTCACCTCATTTGCATGAGGGTGATTTTGTTTAGAAAAGGGCTGACAGTGGAGGTTTTAAGCCCCATCTGTTGGGAAACGAAAGGATTGATGGAGCGAAAGAGGAAGCCGAGAGGCAGAGATGACAGGGAGAGGCGAGGGAGCAAGAATAAGCAGTTAGGGAAGGGGAACAAGAGGGAACTGCATGTTTTGGATCCATGCAATATGGAAATATGGAAATTGAACTCTTGCATCTTAGCAAGTGCATTTGGAACTGCTGCTTGGATTTGACTAAGTCTGCACACTGCACATTTACTGAGTTCAACTTTCAGATCCTTCCTTTTAAGTGGAAGGCCTTGGATCAAGCCCCTGTGAGAGGGAGCAAAAGTTCCACTTATTCCTTTCAATTCTCTTACAAAGTTTATTGCTGACTTGAGGTCCTGATGAAAGACAAAATGATATACACGTATGTGTCCTCAAGCAAGAACTTGACTACCATTCATCTGTTTGTTGCTGACAGTTCTTCCTGATGTCTTTCAGAATGGGATTAGACGGTCAGAAAAACTCACCTTATCAAACAAACACCTCAGCATAAGTTATCATTACAGACTTACTATAGCTCACCATAACACTAAAAATGTGTTGAAATAAGCAAGCATCTCTTTTTGGACAAACTGCAAACGTAACACTTTGAAGGGCTGCCAGTGTGCTTCATCAGAAGCTCTTGTGGGATGGATGTATTGGGATGGGAGAATTGTCTGACCTTTACCTTCCAAAACATCTTAAATCATCATGCAGTGATTCATTTACTCAGCTAACAACATGTAATGTGGACCTGTGCCCGTCTTCTCCTACAGTACAGTACATTCAAGTACAGTATTTTGGAGGCACGCTGCCAAAATGGCATTGGTTTTGTTCCACTGTGACACACAGTTCATGGGCTGGCAGGAAAGGGGGCCCCCAGCCCTGGACTGCCCTGACTACTGCTGTTGTTATCAGTGGGACTGGAGACGAGCATTATTTCCCCTCTAATTCCCTGATAATGTCTGTCCTGCCGCATGGATGGCTCTCAAAGGCAAACCTAGAGCCCCTCACACCAGCAGAGGGGCTGTGTGTCCAGGGGGAGGTATACTATGTGCGTGTGTGTGTGTGTGTGTGTGTGTGTGTGTGTGTGTGTCCAGAGAGGCCAGAGGATGAGTTACACGCTTGCTTTGTCTGACTACAGCCGTCTTTCCCAGCTTTTATCTACAGTCTCCTTGCTCTTACCTCTTTTTTTCTCCCTTAAAGCCCCTTTCATAGACTTTACAGCAGCTTTAAAGAAGCCTGAGCTCTGAGAGACAATGACTGGCTGCAGGCGTCGTATCTACTAATCTCTCTTACTCTGTCATCTCAGCCTTGGGAAACTGATGTATCTCAAAGTTTAGCTTTGTTCCATATGTGATAGGCTGCATTTGTATTGTGAAAAAGCCTTTATAAATCTGACTACACCTCACTCATTTCAAATGAAACTCTAAAGGCGTAAATTTAGAAAGAAGAAAAAAAAATGTACAAAGTGGACAGGGATTTTAATGTGGAGTGTCAGAACTTTTTGTATATTTTCAAGGAGAAACGTGATGAAAGTTTGATCCTCCTCTCATCTGTTTGAGTGTTTTAGAGCGTGGGTCCATTCCCTGTCAGCCATTGAATTTAACTCCTCTCTTCAAAGCTAACTTTAAAGTTTGCTTGTAGAAAGTGTAAATGAACTTTTTCACACAATGTGAAACAATGACATAATCTTAAGGTTGATTGCCTTAGATATTGAAACTGGCACATATTCAGGTGTGAAGAGGGTTGAAGCCCAAAGCAATGTCTGTGTGTGTGTGTCAGTCTGTGTGTGTGTCTGTGTGTGTGTGTGTGTGTGTGTGTCTGTCTGTCTGTCTGTCTGTCTGTCTGTCTGTCTGTCTGTGTGTGTGTGTCTGTGTCTGTGTCTGCGTGTGCGTGTCTGTGTGTGTGTGTGTGTGTGTGTGTGTGTGTGTGTGTGTAGGTGTGTGTGAATGCCGCTGTGAGCCGAGCAGCCACAGGGCTGACAGTAAGCAAACTAGACCCAGTGGACAGGGTGACCACTCAGGTGGCAAATCTGGAGCTTGACATGAATTCCCCTCGCTCTGTGTTTGTGCGTGTCTGTGAGCGTTTGTGTGTCTCTGTGCATGTATACTGTATTGTTAGTGTGCAGGCAAGCAGCTCCACGGGCACGGCGTTTTTGCTTGTGTGTGTGTGTGTGTGTGTGTGTGTGTGTGTGTGTGTGTGTGTGTATGTTTGTGTGTGTGCAGGAAGCAGAGGCAGAGATGACTGCATGTGTCTGTACAGCACATCATCAGTTAGGCTTTATGGCTCAGGACCTCCTTAGATAAGCCCCCCAGGCTGTGAAATTGCTCCTTCAAGAGAAAATGACATTAATATGCGCTTGTTCCTCCCCCCAATGATCCTTGAGCTTTTTACCAGAGCCTCACTGCTCTTTTAGAGAGGCAAGCCAAACCATCATGAAAGGCTCCACCACAGATGAAATGTTAGAGCCATTGACTGGGGCATAGCCTGCAGAGCAAAGCTTTTAGCCTGTCTGGCCTGTATGCAAGGAAGCAGACTGTTCTACAGTGTATTAGCAGCATGAAGTCATTCATCAAAATCATGGAAAGCACGATTCTTTGTATAATCCCAAATAGTTTTTAACGGCATGAAGGGACTGAGGGGCTAACACTGAGCGCAGCCAGGGGTCTTTAATTGATCAGTGTGCGACTTCAAGACCCTGAAAACTCAGAAGTTTCTCTTCTAAACATCAAAGTCCTGCCCTGCTTAGAAAAAATGTTGTAGTGCTGCAGTTTGTTTTTACACTCATCCAGTGTGCATGAACACAAGTGAAATCTCAAAGTCTCCAGTTCAAAAATATCAAGGAAGGAAGAGATGACGCTGGGTTGTGGTTGCATTATAAGATAAGTACGTATGAATTCAACTTTTTTTGTTTGTTGTTTGCTGAAAAGGCTTCTCCATCTTTTGTTTGTTTTTTACTTTCATTTCTATTCAAAGCTGCCAGCATTCTTTGCTTTGAACAGAGACAATTTCATCCCATAATATAAGTGCAGAGGATGTTCTTGGTAAGGATACGTTTTATAGTTTCCTGGCTGAGATACTCTGCCGTATTTATCCCAGCCAGAGTAACAGATAAACTCCAGCCAAGCAAGGCTGAGGCTACGGCTGCGGCAGTGCATCAGTGTATATATAGTCTCTGCAAGACAGAAAACTCAGCATTCTAACTGTGTTAAGCATCAATAATAACATTCAATTACTGTAGATATTTTCATGCACATGCAACTGACTTTCAAAATAAAAGATCAAAAGCTTTTTTGAGATTTTGCAGAGAGGGAGTTTGAAATGAGAATGACAGTTAATTTCAGGAAGTAGCCGACTGTCATATCTCCAGTTGCAATCAGTGGTCAGGCAGTAGAGTGTGTACAGAGCATATACTGTATAAATAATGGACGAAGTATCCGTGACGTCACCCATCTGTCCCTGAGTGCTGTTTTGAAGCGAATCGTCAGCTGGAGCCATATCGGTAATGTTGAGCCTTCTAGCCAACAGCCGTGTTCCCGCCTGTCAATCAAGTCAGTCATGTCCTTATTTGGGCAAACACTCGTAATCTTAATATCTTTTGAACCATCGCGATAGAAAAAAATTCCCCACTAATGCAGTATGTGCCGATAGAGAAATTAGCTACGTAGAGCCAAGCCGTTTTTTGAACCAGGCTGTAAACATGTTTATTAATGCTGTTAAGATCTTCTTATTTTAATGGGTGTGTATGTGGTTTGCTGTGTTGCTGCAGCCAGCCTCAAGTGGATGCTCAATGAATTGCAGTTTATAGCA
Organism: Notolabrus celidotus; assembly: GCF_009762535.1. NCBI lineage: Eukaryota > Metazoa > Chordata > Actinopteri > Labriformes > Labridae > Notolabrus > Notolabrus celidotus. The sequence goes on from NC_048278.1 coordinate 7,648,828, forward strand.
CTTCCGCATGTGCCCCATATTTTGATACCGGAGGTTGCCGCTTGGTACAGAGGTACAAATACCTGGGAAGAAACAGACCTTTAAGTATCACTGTGCTGTTTGTAAAAAAGGAAACCAGCGCTTGTATTTTTAATGAAAGCTTCAGTCTTTTAACGTCGACAAGACTTCTATGAAAATGTTTTACAGTTGTTTTGTTGAATCAATCCTGACCTTTATCTTTGTTAGCTGGTATGGTTCATGTAATCACTAGAACAAAAAAACAGCTGCAAGGCTTCGTAAAGTTGTTTGGTATAGTGCAGGTACAACCTTGACTGAGCTTTCTCCGCTTTATAAGTGGAGGATTTTAAAGAAGGTTGAGTCTATCCTTGGAACCAAAATGCAGGATGAATAGATTAAAAAAATATTTTGTCATTGTTGCCATTGGTGTCTTAAATGAATGATTCCAGGAGTTTTATATTGTTTGGTGTGAGATGTTGTGTTTTCTTCTTTTGTGTGTGCTTGCTGCTAGCTGTACAACAAATTAGCCCTTTGGGATAATAAAGATTACCTTGAACCTTGAACCTGGAAATTATGTGACATCTATACATTTTTTGTAAATATACTTTTAACATTTATAAAGAGTTAACAGAAAGGACATGAACTGTGAAAAAGTTCTTGATTCTGTAGAAGTTCTAACAGGTGGTCATATTTCCATACTATACCACCAACCAATATAATGTCTTTAGCATCAACTGTGCTGCAAAATGAATGTTACACCTCCAAAGAGGTGTCACCATATGTTTCCCATGAAAAGTAATTATTTAAATTCTATTTCAGGACCAACAACCAGCTGGTGGCCTTCCTGTCTAAATACAGAGACATGAACTTCATCAAGTCCCACGGCAGAGACAACGCCAGGTGAGATGCTAAGTTTTTAAACTTTATTTTAATCTTCACACGACACTCCATTACTCACTCACAGCATCACCTATGTGCACACACAGCATACTCCTAGCAGCAGCAGCAGCTTGGTCACTGAATCAAATTACAATTAGCTCCCATCTGTGGCTTTATTAATTAACCTTCTTGGTGGGGTGAGCTGGCGAGGTCGCTGCAGCATTTAGGGCTCCTTTCTGCAGCCACCAGCCTCCTGTGCCACCCTCTACTTCCTGCTTCATCACCACCCGCTGACAAACCAATCATGGGCCGCCACTGTGGGCAAAAATACCCTCAAACATGTGAAATGAAAAAAACCATCCAGCTTGGATGCATGAGTCAGCCTGACTCAGCGGTACCCTTTTGTGTTTGTAGTCACGGTATTTTATTTAGTGCTGTGTGTTGAAAGAGAGAGGCTGTATTTTCTTCTTCCTTTAATTCAGTATCAACAACAAAAAACAACCCACAGACCCACCACTACATGTGTCTGTGTGGATGTCTGAAAGAACTGAAATCAATAAGAATGCATGAGTGCATTCTCAGAACATCATCTGCATGTGAGCAACAAGGTCAATGAAACAACTTTGACTTTGTGGAGGGAGCAGACTGACCTGAGTGACCTGGATTTGACTCCCTTCATTTGATGCGTCAACACGGGTAACACCAGCCTTGATGGGTGTCACTCTTCTTGGTGATGATAAAAGTGTGTAGTTACAAGTGTGAACAACACATTTGTCCAGTTATTTCAGGCCAAGAATAGAAGACGAATTGTTTGAATGAAAATGAAATATATAGCCAAAGACAGTAGGGTTTACAATTATTATTATTATTATTGTTATTATTATTGTCATTGTTATTATTATTGTCATTGTTATTATTATTATTATTATTATTATTATTATTATTATCATTATTATTATTATTATTATTATTATTAATTAAGCTGTAATACCTTTAGTCAGCTGTACTTTGTGTGTGGACTGACTTGAACACATTTTCAGTTGTGTTTTTTTGCTTATTTTTGCTGTTTTATTTAGCAAATTTAACAAAAAATGTACCATCAGAAACTGTAAAATAAATCTAGTTATATATAACAAATTTGCACAAATCTGTCTCAATACAACACAAGATCATAAAAAGTAATAATAAGTAAGCATGTATCTTAATTTTTATGTCTGGTTTCCGCCTAAGTCATTTTTCTACACCAGCAATGAGACAGCCCAAACAGTTTTATGTATGAGTTCTTCGTCTTCATTATATTCACTCTAATGAATATTTATATTTCTGCACACTTACCAGGTTCATACGCAAGCAAGGCCTGGACCGTCTGTTCTTTGAGTGCGACACACACATGTGGAGGCTGGGTGACCGTAAAATCCCAGAAGGCATCTCAGTGGACGGAGGGTCTGACTGGTTCCTCCTCAATCGTATGTTCGTGGAATATGTCATCAACTCCAAGGACGATCTGGTCACCAACATGAAGCGTTTCTACGCCTACACGCTGCTGCCTGCTGAGGTAACTCAAAGACACACATCACTTCAACATGCTTTGGTGTTTCCTAACCTTTGACTGGCACATATGCACTGATTTGTAGTAACACTCCATCATATATAGAAAAAGTAGACACTTGTTTCTTTCTCTCTGTTGGAAAATGCGGAGGATGAGTTTCAGTCTGTGTACAAGGATTGGATGAGAACTGAGTGATCTCTGTGGGGAAATTGGATTTTTATCATGAGCTTCTGTGAATCTCCATTCTCTGCTGCTACTCTATTTCCTCTCCGCAAATTGAATGGTGTAAAAAATAAGAGGTATACAATTTTCTAATTTTGTCTCTCTGCTTCTTTCCTCTCCCTCTGCCTCCCTTTCTCCATTTCTGTTCTTCAGTCATTCTTCCACACAGTGCTGGAGAACAGCGCCTACTGTGAGAGCATGGTGGATAACAACCTGCGCATTACCAACTGGAACCGTAAACTGGGCTGTAAGTGCCAGTACAAGCACATTGTGGATTGGTGCGGATGCTCCCCCAATGACTTCAAACCTGCAGACTTCCACCGCTTCCAGGTAACAACACCCGCAGAACAGTAATGTGGAGAAAATCTCTTTCCGTTGCAACCTTTTATCATCTATTGGCCAAAAGCAGAGCGAGTGGCAGCAGCAGGTCAAGGCTCTCTGCAGGTGCTCTAAACAACTCTATCAATGAAATGCAGTGGACACAAAGGGTTCCTCTAGGGCAAAGTGAGGCAGTGTGGGAGAAAAACGTCTCATCATACATCATATAAAGTTTATTCCTGAACTTTTGTCTAATTTATATCAGGAGTTTGTTAGAGTGATAGTGAAAATGTCATCAAAGAAGTGTGTTGCTCTTTTTTGTAATTCCAGCTAATGGCACAGGTTGAAATACGTCTTAAAAAGTCTGGCTGCTGGCAAGAAAGACATCACACAGAAAGAGCTGCAGGCAAAGCTTCTAACTAAGGATGATTAGACAGCAGCTGCCAATAAAAGTGAAAGGAGGCATTAGCCTTCATCTCAAGTTATAATATCAACATTTAGTAAAATGCATAATGAATGTGTGTTTCATCTGTGTTTGAAGTTCATTCACAGTATGCAGATCAGATAACTCATGACATGTGAATGATAAGAGAGGCTCTTAGATAGAGCTGTAAAGACTCCAAAGCTTTGAACTTAAAGTTATTTTGAAAGTATGAGCAAGAGAGATCTAAAGTGATAACGGAAGTGATCGCATTGATGCTAAGATTACAAATAAATACATGTATTTCCCTACATCAATCAATCAATAAATTAGACTTTATTTATGAAGTGCTTTTCATACAATGACATTGTAACACAAAGTGCTTTACATAAAAACAACTTAAAATAGAATACATTTAAAAAATAAAGATATTTATGTGTGTATATATATATATATATATATATATATATATATATATATATATATATATATATATATATATATATAAATAAAATAAAAAGACCCCCCACCCTAATCCCAACCCCAGACCCGACTCCAAACCCACCCCATAATCCTAAAGTTAAGAACACAATATATGCAACAACTATTACAATAATAATAACAATAAGAATAAAATAAATAAATGAAAAATAAAAAAGAAGTTGCTGAACAAACTGAGAAAACACTGTCATGATATTTTAATAATGAAACACTGGAGGAAACATAAGATGTTAAAACTCAACACAGGAAATTAAACTCACCAAAATGAAATACATTTCTAAGATAATAAAACACTAAATATTAAACCGTTCAAAGAAATTAACATGCTATACTTAAAATAAATAAATAAAGCAAGGTGAAATAAAACTGTTAGAAGAATAAAACTCAGTTAAAAGCGAGACTAAAAAGGTCGGTCTTGAGTTTGCCTTTAAAAATGTTGATGCTCTGTGCAGCCCTCAAATCTTCAGGTAGGGTGTTCCACAGGCCTGCGCCGTGATGATAAAAAGCTGCCTCACCATGAGTCTTTATTCTAAATTTTGGTACAATTAAAAGTCCACTACCCGAAGACCTGAGGGCTCTCACAATGATAAAAGCAAATCTGATAAATAAGAAGGTGCAAGACCAATAAGAGATTTAAAAAACAATAAAATTATCTTGAAATCTATTCTAAAAGATACAGGAAGCCAGCCTACATCTGCTCATTCTGATCTCACGAGGAAATTAACAACAAGTCGCTTCTGGACAAAGAGGTGGGGATTAAACTGTGGGGAAATTTGTTTAAAATGAATAAAAAGAAAACCTCACAAGGGCTGAGAGAATAGCCAGTAGGTACGCGAGGTACAAATGGTGAAACTGGTGCAGAACTTCTGATTACCTGGTGTGACGGACAGATGAAGAAGAAAAAAGATGCACAAAATCAAAAACAAAATCAATGCCTGGTGTTTACTGTATGTTATCTCCTCAGAAATAAAAGAGAGGTAGTTTAGTCTTCAAGAGCTCAAAGGGTTTTTGTCAGATACAATATAAAACGCAATTTGCTCTTCTCTGAGAGGCTGTGTTGAAAGAATAATGCATAAAACAGATACTGTTGATTGAGTTTGTAAGAAATGTTAAACTATATTTTAACTTATTTTAAAATAGCAAAATGTCCTTTAAGCAGTTTGATCCAGATAAAAATCTCTAAACTCAAGCAGATGTCTGTCAGAGATAAGTTATAAACTTCAGAATCTAAAACACTTGCAGACATAAAAGCATCCTGTCACACATCCCAGTACGTTATATAATTATCAGCAGTGTTAATATCCTCTGCCCTCACTGTCCCTCCTCTGATCCCCAGCGTTCAGCGTGTTCCTTCAGCTTTCACAATCAATATGTGCAAAATTACGTCTCGATTAGTGTGACCCTGAAAGGGGGGTGGAAATAATGGTAATTATATCCTCTTTGCCTTGAGTAAGAGGGGAAAAGGAGGGTTAGTTAGCCCTTCAAAATGAAACTGAATCAAGAGAATGAGTGGCAGCGACTCGAGGACCCCAGAGAAAGTCGGTATCGCAGTTTGACTTTTAATGTGCTCCTAAAAAGTAAAAGCTGCACTACAAAGTGAGAACGTTCTGCCACAGTTAATATCACTTCAAGTCATTTCCTTTGAGAGCCGTGACTCACTTCAGCCCCCCTGTCCTTCTCATACCAGTCACAGCCTTCCCGCTGACCTCACTCCTCCCGTAGCCAGGCCCGTCTGCCGGCTGTCTCGCCTCAGTCTCTGACTGCTCAGTGCCAGCACATTACCACAGGTCCTTGGCACTGCCGCTGGGTCATGTTGGCACTGTGGTATCAGTTAAGTCCAACCCTGGGAACATGGCAGCCTTTCCAGAAGCCAGCCAGGACTTGGTATTAATAGGACTTAATATCCCTTTGAGCACACAATCTCAGTTTCCCTTTGAACCTGTGCTTTGGAGAAGATACAGACGGGAAAAGTAGGCTCCACTTTGGTTTGCAGATGAGAGAAATAATTCAAGGTACAACTGTCAAGTTTCCGCAGAGTGAATTTGAAGTCACCAACAGGAGGAGGGGTTATTCTGGAGAGGAAGTGTGGTGTGGCTTTTGTCTCGGGGCATAATTGGTTATTAATGTGTTCCAGAATGAGCTGCTTTTCTTTGTGGAAGTCTGCAGGAAGACACTCTGTGACAGGTTGAAACTTGAACTTGACCCTTCATAACCTACAACACCTGAGTTCATATGAAATTAACAGAAAATACCTCTATTGATCTTATATGTATATATCTTTTGCCAACCATTGAGGATTAAAGCATCATTTAGTGCCCTGTGAAGCCACAGCAGGATCCCACAGTTACCTCTCCTGCATGAGAAGAAGCCACAGTGTACCACAGCCTCATTAGCTCTCTCTTTTTTTGGCAGGTAGCACCAAGGTGTTCATAGCTGGGTGACTAGCAGTAAATAGTTGTGTGTCTGGGACTGAAAAGATGTCTTTGTGTGAAAGCCAAGCTGCGGAGGTGGCAGTCTTCATGATGCACTATCAACCACATGAGCAAAAGAGCGGCAGGGACAGAGAGGGTGAGAAAAGACATGGGTGGAGCGGAGGAGGCCAGACGAAGGAGGAATACAAAGACCAGTTGATGAGGAGATGAAGAATTAATGCATAATACAGGAAACAGGGAAAAGGACAGTACTACTTGGAAGTTCCCTGTGAGAAGCTTTGAACTGATTTTGGCATAGTATCACCCTTACACTGATGCCTCTTCAAGTCCTTCAGAGTGAAATGAGATTATCAGCGATGAGATTCTTTATGCTGAATTTTAGTGCCTGTGTTTGGGTCGGATGTTTCATGAAATGTAGTCAATATTCAGCTCTCACTCGGGAGTGTCTATGTTTAGAACTCTGCTGGTGAAGTTTGGCAGTGAGAAGTAAGTTATCAGGCGAGAGGAGATTATTTTCTCTGGATAGTTTCTGTTTGACATAATTCTCGTAGTCATGGCTGATACTGGAGCAGGGTTAGCAAAAACATGTATGTTTCCTTTTTAGGTATTGTGTTAGACAGAGAAACTTAACAAGCAGGGCTTTGCAGTGTAAAATGGCTATGAGCAGGATTTAATGTTTATGCTGGAGTGTGAATGCTTCACTGCTGTGAGGACAGATCTTTTTTCTGTCTTTTTAAGTAAAGGGGGGGGGGGGCTTTTTTTTTTTTTTTTTTATTTTTATATACATACTGTATATATTGGGCGGGGGATTTTCGATTTTAATGGACAGGACAGCCGAAGAGAGATAGGAAATATGGGGAGTAGAGAGGGGGAAGGACATTCAGTAAATGGTCGAGGCTGGAATCGAACCTGGGAACTCTGCCACGAGGGCTATAGCCTCTGTATATGGGGCGTGCGTTTAGACCGCTAGACCAATGGCGCCCAGCATTTTTGCATTTACTGGATAGGATAGCTGAAGAGAGACAGATATTGTGGGTAGCAGAGAGTGGGGGAAGACATGCAGGGAATGGTCAAGGCCGGGAGTTGAACCAGCGACCTATGCGACGAGGACTTTAGCCACTGTATATGGGGCGTGTTTAGACCGCTAGGCCACCCACGCCTCAACAAAACATGTTCATGTCATTTGGACGTTTACTGGGACACTGGAGCAGACATCATCTCACTGCGGCTGTGACGGGTAGCGTTAAAGCGAAACATCTGATCACCTTTTGTAAGCTAACAAAGAGTAATTAATCAGAGTTTTGTTCTTTTGTTTGTACGTTACAATTAATAATTTTACGTAGCTACAAATCAGTACATTACATCATCACTCTGCATCCTGTAAAAAGTTGTCCTGTACAAAGAAAAAAGAGAAGCTCTTTATTCCCTTTATTTGATTTCACAACACATGCAGACTTTGGCAGGAGCTACATCTCTGTGACAGTTGGGGATGGTGCTCATGGGAAATGCAGTCTCCATCACAAAAATCCCCTACCAATTTCATCTGAAGAGATCCCAGAATCAATACCGCATGGTTTATGGCTCCAAATACACTCCCTATCACACTCAGTTAAGAACCTTGACTGTGATTCCTTATATCAAGCTGTCAGACTGAAACGCTTAGAGTGACTCGCAGCGTCAGCAGTGCACCCAAATTCCTTTTAACAATCAGTTCGCTGAGGTGTAAGCTACTTTTTCAAGATCTCTGATTATGATCTGTGGGTAATTATCATGTCTTTCTATCTGCAGGGTATCATAGGTTATTTCCTTGTTAATTTGATTATAATAATGAGAGTTTTAATGCTGACTGGAATTTGTGGTGTGGAGCTCATGGAAACCACAAAGAGTTGTTGTTGCCATGATTTTAGCTTGTTAATCGTAAATAAGTCATATTTACTTTGAAGACTTCACAGGTTCACATTTTTAAATGACAGTGAAAAGTTTGTCTTTGTGTCCAAGAATTGCTCTTGTCCTCAAGTTTGCACTTCAAAGTTTGTTTACGGAAGTCTTGCAAAGTAACTCACTTTTGCCTTTTTATTCCACAAGAGGAATGTGCAAAATTAAAAGACAGTATCTCTACTTCTGTTATTTAAATGTATTGTTTTTTAGAGTATGACGGGGAGTGCAATGCTTCATAAAAGGAGTGTTCTCTCAATAACCCTATAACCCTTCAATCCCACTCCCACATGGGAAACCACTGTTGCAAAGAACACAAGATCCAATGTATTTAGACTTCTTATTCTGCATATCAATAAAAGAGAGACGGCGGAGTGGATGAAAAAAAGAATTCTTCGTTTCTTAAAGTGAAGCTTGTTTAATGGGTGACGTTACTACTTCCAGTTCTTTTATTCAGTCTATAAGAGAGACAGAGGAGTCATTTTGCTTTAATGTGGAAGAGAATTCTTTTATAGACACATATGGAAATATGTGCTCCCATGAACCACCTCTACCTCCTCTTTCTTCTCTCTTTTCACACGCCACCCTAAACACATCTAACACATCTCATTTGTTCCCCTGCCCTCCTGGCACACAACCACTTCATAATCTTCTCCTTTTTCCCTTTGTCTTATCCCTCTCTGCACCCCCTCCTCCATTTCTTCCTCCCCTCCTTTTCCCTTTGCAGCAAACAGTGCGGCCCACCTTCTTCGCCAGGAAGTTTGAAGCCAGTGTGAACCAGGAGATAGTCAACCAGCTGGATGGCTATCTGTTTGGACCGTTTCCCCAGGGAATGCAGAGCCTGAACTCGTACTGGGAGAACGTGTACGACGAGCCAGATGGCGTGGCCACTTTGTCAGACACGCAACTCACCTACTTCCACTCTTTCTCACGGCTGGGCCTGGCCCGAGCTGCCGCCTCGCTGCAGGGAAACCCAAAGGATCACAGCTGCAGGTTAGTTTGTAAACACATGCACTTTCACCTATGCAAATACTTATTCACATCATCAACGCATGACACGCCTGCACCTACATCCACAGGTGCACTTATGTTTGTGTCTAAAGCTAGCCCCGCCTAAGTTAGCATGAGAAACCACGACCTATGTAGAAAGCTTTTGTATCTCTGTGCATGCATGGTCTCACCAATGAAAGGGTATAACAATGAAGGGTTCTAATCAGCACCTGGGGACTCTGGCTTAGCGCTATTTGTTGTGTAACATGATACGACACTCAGTCACTTTATCTCAGCTATAATGAGGTTATATGGGTCATGGCATTGAAAGCTGTCCCTTCAGGCCAGTGTATTATGTATGATTTCAGTGCTGTTAACACAAGTGGTTAAAATAAAAAGGGGAAAACCACTTTAGGGTTTCATATTTAATGACAAAATGGAACATTTCAGCTTCATGTATTCAGTATGGGTTTTCAACAACATATGTTTTCAGTAACATCTGGTGTCGGTGCATTTCAGGTCAGCTTTCCTTTAGTTTAATTGCACAGCGAGACGCAAAGTGATTTTAGAAACAGTGACAAGTAAAATATGCTGATGCACAACAGAAAGCAGAGGTGTAAGCTGCTAATTAGTGTATGTCTGACAGAAAGCCCCATGCAACTCATCAAAAGCACCTTACCTCGAACACAAACGATAAAGCAAACAAACACGACATCAGAAGCAAGCATTAAAGTTGACATCTCTACGTTTCTTTTAATGAACAAACATTACGAAGACTTTTGCTCCACATGAGGCAGGATAAGAGAAATTATTATAGCACGGCATGGAACAAAGCAGTTGTTTTAAGGACACATGGAGACCCACTGTGATCCAATGCTGTATTTTTGTGCTGGTTGTTATCAAAGCTGACACCTCAGATTCTTCTTTTCTAGAAAGTTTGAAAGATCATCTGGTAAAGGGATTTGTGCAGTTTCACCAGGTTTATTAAAGGAAGTCTGTTAGGCAACACAGAACTGACCCCATGTGTCAGCTGAGTTGGTTTACCCCTTATTAGCAGGGCTCCATTATAACAGGGCGTCCAGTGCCAGCCCTCCCCACACCCTGCTGCATTGTGGGTGTTCTCCTTAAGATCTTGTGGGTGAAGCCGAGCAGAGAAAGGAAGCATGTTTCCATCTGTCAAACCTCAAAACCATCTATTGGTTAGAGCTGTTCCTACTTATGTGCTGCGAGGAGAGCAGTGGCAGCCAAAGCAAAAGGTGCTGACATACAGTAAACATCCATGTGTATGTGTTTAGGTGTTTCATGCATTAGCATGAAAAATAGGGTGTGGGCCTCCAAGTTGCTGTTAATGCCAGGAAATGAGCCTATGAGAAAAGCCTCTCCTTAAGGCAAACAAGCAGAGCTCCGTCCCAAACATTTACATTTTAAAGCACTTGTAGAAAGCTGAGAGGTCAAAGGTCAAACTGCAGGAAAAAGAGAGCACTGCTGGAAATTTTTTGTGTGTGGAGGAAGTTTCAACTTGTGTCAACTTTGGCGCCCCCTGTGGACAAATAGTAGCTCTCTTTTATTTTTATAATATTTATTATTTAAGTTATATTTTTTGGGGGGGGTTTACACCTTTATTAGAGGTGAGAGGACAGTGGATAGAGCTGGAAACCAGGAGATAAAGTGGAGGAATGACATGCAGGAAGGGGGCCCCATATAGCCGTCTGCTATATGGCGCACGATTTAACCATTTGGCTAAATCTGCACTCAAAGTGGTAGCTCTTTCCTCTTTTTGTGTTTGTCCCGTATGTAGAAGTGTTGTCCGAAAAATGTAAACCTCTTTTATGTGTCAGTCAATGTAAATACTGGCTGTGCAAATTTTAAAAGGCAGTTTCTTCAGCATGCTGTGAGTCTCGTATTATGGTGCCGACAACACGGCAAGGGTTACAGGCATTAAGCTAAATAGAAATTTTAGATCGTGGCACTGATGGTCTTGTTTGCTTTCCTAGCTCACAGAAAGGCACCACAGTTCATTCAAATCAGGGCAGCTTAGGTTTCATTGCATTGTCTGTACATTGTGCTTTTATGTGTTGGACAAATTAATTGAATTGGATTGAACTGCAATGTTTATGCTGGTGGCTCAAGAGGGAATTGTGCGACTCTATGCAGGTATGTCTTGCTTCCGGTTAACATAGGAACAAAAATGACTTTCACTGTATGTGTTAGTTTTTATGTGTACATAGACTTTAATCAAATTTACACAGATTGAAATGTCAACTTATGTGTTTGAGTTGCATTAAGCCCTTTGGGCCTTCTGGGTCCAGTCTAAAGCCCACATACGCAAACAGTGAGTCAGGATGAAGTCTGTGCCTGGACCCTTGTAAAGCTGATTTAATGGTGTTTTTTTAAAGCTGAGTCCAGATTCTTTCATTGCATTTTACTGTAATGGAGCTAACTGAACACAGATGAGAAGGCGTGCTCGTAATAAAAAGGATGATTTAGGTGGTATTTGGAAAGCTTACTGAAATGACTAATAGCTCCGCAGAAAGCAGATAATGGTAACCACCGTATAATAAATGCCTTTTCTTTTAGTGTCCTGAAACTTATATTTCTGCTGAGAATGACAGAAGGAGGTAAAAGATAAAGATTGAATCTGACTCAATAAGAGTTATTGAATCTCTTCACACAATCGAGTGCCTGATATTCTGAAAAGAAACAGTAACTCAGGGACAACTTGAGAGGTTGTTAGTGCATCACCAGAATCCTCAAAGTCTCTTTTGAGCATATGAAAAAGAAAAATTCAGTCAGCTACCCAACAATGAAGATGTTTTATTGTGGAGAAGTCTGGCCTCTTTTTTTATCCACATAAAGGTTGCTCTAAAAGTCATGTCCTCTCAGGGTCTAAACCTAAATGTGTTGAGAATAATACATTACGACTGGATTTTCATAAAAAGAACAAGGACATATGTCAGGGAAAAACAAACGCATCTTGAGAAGCCGGCTATAAATCTGTTCTTCCTTCTAAGAGACAGACCTTTTTTGATTCATACGGTTTGAAGTGTGTTTGAGGTTCCTCTCTCTTTGAGGATGAGACTGTCAGAGCAGCAGACAGTGAAGTTAAACAACCTCGTAGGTTTTCTAACACCCCTAACATGTGTCAGGCTTATGGTTACACGTGAAGGCCCAAACTGGAGCTAACCCAACATATCTGTGTTATGTTTTGTATTAGTGCCGTCAAATAATATTGTAGTCTACAACATCAGAGGCTTAATAGAATGTCATAATTTAACACACTGTCAGACATCTGTACTGGGCCTGTCTGGTCTGTGACGTGCTCTGTCATAAATTAATCACTGCGGTATTACGGGATGGAAGTCATGAATAATGCACTGTTTCTCATCATTCTTGGTGTAATAGTTGGGGGAAAGGGAATTTTGAATAATCTTTAATGTGTAGGAGTGGTTCTGTTAAATGAAGTATGTGAGCAAAGATATCAGGGAATTCATACATAAATAATGTGTTACAATGAGTCACAGCTGCAGTGAAGCAGTGTTCAGATCCAGCTTAACAGAAAACAAGCCTTGTTTTTTTTATTTATCCTGCTACACTCTGGTAGAGTGTGGTGTAGTTAGATATACCGGACATGTAATCATCAAACCAGGTAATTAAAATGCATCCGTATTTAAATTCCAAACTCAAATCGTTACAGATGAGTCTTCTTTCTGTCAACTTGTGTCTCTTTTGAGTCCTGGTCTGAAGTCTGAAGTGAGGCCACATATGGTGCGTGTGTGGCCGCATATTTTGCATGCATGTAGAGTTCAGATGTGCTACCAACAGATGGATGGGTCGGCCTCACTTTGAGAGTGTAGCACAGGCAAGAAAAAGACCACAGAGAGGGATTTGGTTCTTTAGGAAGCACGCTGTGACTCGCTCAGAGAAACTGTGGAGTAAAAAGCCTGAATGGAGCTTCTGTGCCGGCTACGCCCCAAGCCCTTCTAACCGCCTCCCACACTGGCAGCCGCCTCTCTTTTGGGAAAGACTGGTCAGGGGAAGGGGGGATGTGAGTATGCAGGGATGGGGATTGAAATCAGGATGAAAAAGTAGGAATAAAGGGGTGAGGAGAGAAGAGGGGAGGGAAAGGCAGATGGGAATACAGAGGGGAAGATAAAGGGAGAAAGCACGGCAAAGGGAGCAGGAGATGAGGGAGTGTGCACTGCTATCCATGTGGGTGTAAATATTTGCTGTTCTGCTTGTCAGGGTAGCATTTACCGGGACAGGCTGACTCCTGGCCCTTTAGTGGAATACTGATGAGGCCCTGGGCACTGAGGAGCAAGGAGGGGCGTTGTGTGTGTGTACGTTTGTGTGTGTGTCAGTCTGTGTGTGTGGAATAAAGACGAACTCAAGGAAGCAGAAGAGACGAAGGATGAGAAATCTTGGCGCAAAGGAGTCAGAGTCAGTGTGCAGAGAGCAGCTGTGGAGCATTCTACAGCAGCGCCCACCCTGGCTCCTTTTTTGTTTTTCCAGAAGTCACTCGGGCTGGCTGCCCCCAGGGCCCCCCTCTGTCTAGTATGAATCAACACACCAACAAACAACAGACTAATCAGAGGGGCAGGACCTTTATTAGGCTGCAGCTGACTGGATGACCCAGTGCAACTTTGTTCAGGAGACTTGTAACATGTTCGGATTGTCTGTGTGTCTCCAGAACTCTGACTAATCTGAATCTGCTGCCAATACAGCCCATGGATGTTCTGTAATTTCTTGAGGCTGTGGTCTCATCTGTCACATGACTTCTTTAACCATTCCTTCCACTTAAGAATCAGAGCACACGCTGAAGCACTTTATAGAGCAATAATTAGCTCAGCAAAGGTTATAATTTGTTTCTTCAGAAGTTCCTGATCTTTCTTTGGCTTATAAATGGTCACAAAACCCATTACATATGTTTAATAGTTGAGAAGGATTGTAAAGATGCTGTGAGTATATAAACACGTTACCCCAGCACTGGAATTGCAAACAACAAGCAATGTTGAATGGGAATTATCAGCATGGTCGGCACATGTCTTTGACCAATTGGTTTTTTGTTAAAGGTCATTGAATTAATGTCCACAATGTTACACAGAGCGCATTGACGGCCCACTAATCTCCACTGTGAGCATACATTAGCATGCAGACACATTAGCACGCCCAAGGCTGGCTCGTTGTAGACGTTACATGAATCTAGATTCCCTCCTCCTCTTACACTGTTGGTCTGAGTACAGCTGCACAGCAGATAAATCATTAGGTATCAGGTTTACTAATAGATCCTCGCTCTCTCCACGCTCTGCCAGGTACTTCCCCATGGGCCACCCGGTGTCTGTGCATCTCTACTTCCAGTCGGACCAGTTTCAAGGCTACCTGGTCAAGCATCACGCCACCAACCTGGCCACGAGCAAGCTGGAGACCATGGAGACCTGGGTGGCACCCAAGAAGAACTTCAAGCTGACGATGCCGCCCAGCAGCACATTCAGCCGGTTGCAGCTCGCAGAGGTGAGTCAGCAAATATGTTCTCATGACGAAGCATTCGTTTTTCATTTACATTTAAGTCACTCGTTTGGCATAAGTCACAAAACCATCAGTCAGCAATTGCCAGTGTCAGGAAATGAGTTCCATTAAAGCCCTAAGCACCACATACTTTTCCCTTTGTGGTGCATATAATTAGTGATGAGATATACAGCTCATTGCCATGGTGACCTCATACTCATTGCTATGGCGACCTTGCTGAGACTCATAACAGTGCATCCCCACACAATTAAACTGGTGCCTGTAATGGCCTTGTAAAATGTAAATTGATTGAATTCATCCAAGTTTATAGGGATGAGTGCTTCATGTGCTGCTTATTTGTTGTTTCCTAATAGAACGTCTCCTCACCTTCACACTGGAATGCTTTCCTTGATTGTCTTGTTATGTTAATCTGTGTTTCTGTTTACTACGACGCCTGTTTAGGACACAGCAGCTTGGTGTGATGTGACAGACTCGGAGTGCCTTTTTAAAAAGGACAAAGTTAATGGAGTGGATGTGAATCACCCTTTTTCCTCAGCTTTATCTTGCACAGCTTTGTGGGGAGGACAAATGTCAACAAACTTGTGAATAATTTGTTTGCTTTGGTTGTTCATGTAGACCACACTCTAAAGCCTGGTTTATATTTCTGCACAGGATTAACGCCACAGCCTACGCCGTGGGTCTGCGTAGCCCCCTTACCTACGCAGAGGCCTATGCACATAACTAAAGGCCCTGCCACACCATGCCGATTTAGCCAGGGTTTTCCTGACGTATCAAGATGCCTCTAAAATGCTGACATATGCTGAATTATCAATGTTTTTTTTTATTTGGGGCGTATACAAAGCATATTCATAACTTATGCCCAACTATAGTCCACCTATGCAAAGCACGCAGCACTGTAATAACGCTGACAAAGTGTATAAAAATGCTGCCGCTCGTTAACGACAATGTACAACGTTTTGAAATAAGATGCACTTGCATTGGTGATTAAAAAACTTCTGTGTCATTAGAAACTCTACAGTCTCTCTTTGTAAGAACATGATGAGCTGTGGAGTGTCAGAGGAGTGAAACCAGCAGGAACACAGCCTCTGCTCTTTACAAGAAGTTACACTTATTGACTGCGCTTTCAAAAACGTCACATTTTGAACTTCATTGAATTCAATAACAGCAGTTTTATGGTTGAACACCAGCAGACTCCAACATGCTGGCTTCAGCTTCTGTTTCACTGAGTGAGGGCTCCAAGGCTTCTCACACTCACACACACACAGACACTGAGCTCTACGTGTGTGAACGTGTGTCAACGATCGCATAACTTACCTACAACTTGTGGCAGGCATATGCAGGGCGTATGATCCATACGCTACATATGTCTTACTCGCCGTACTACGACGTATACCAGCATGCTTCAGCGTGCTCTTAACTTATACAAAACTTACCTATATCCTGCCAAATTTTTATACGCCGGCTAACGCTGGCTAAATCGTCAAGGTGTGACAGGGCCATAACATGCACCTCTTCCAAAATGTAACTATGCGTCGAATAGACACAGACTGCAAGCCCTGTGATTGGTCAGATGGACAGCATTATATTTCCTGCATTCACAGCACTTCCAGAATCACGGTCCATCTGCTGTGTATTTAATCTTCTCCGACATCTCCTCTCTTTTCTTCCACGTTATATCATGTATGATAAACGGCAACATGTGTCAGCCCTAAATTAACATAATATATTCAGAATCGCTTTGAAAAAGCAAGCAGAAAACGTAGCGGGACAGGAAACAGGCGACCCAACTATCATAGAGACCACACTGCCCTCAAGTTTTTTAGCAGAGTACTGCAGAGCTACGCAGACACATCGACGCATCGGCATGTAGTGCTCACGCCCGCGTCAGCCACTGCTTCATAGTGTCAACACAGAAGTATAAACCAGGCCTAACACCTGGTCATGCTATGACCCTGTCTGACCTCCTCCAGCAGCCTCAGCGTGAACTTAAGGGAATCTAGACGGCCAGTCTCTCACTAAGCCGTGTTTGTGTATCTAGCCTATGAAACCGTGAGTGACACATAAGTGATGTGAGCTGAGGCTTTATCTGGATGCTCAGCCTGAGAAAGCATTCAGTGTCTGGCACTGTGCAGCGGCTGTCAGTCAGTCAGTTTGTCCATGTGTCATTCAAAAGGAGCGCAGAAAGAGCTTAAATGAGACAGCACGGTGTAAAACCAGTAGCTCTGTGCTATTTTTCAACTTAGCAGATACGACCCATTATACTGACGCAATGTGCCAGAGTTTGCTGGATAAACCATATGGTCTGCTTAACAATATGTTCTCTGTCCTCCTGCAGGTATAAAGGAAGACAGATATGTCTTTCTCTCCTCTCCTATACTGCTGCCTCCCGGCTGCCTTTATCGGCCTTTAACAGCTTGATTTAGAGTCAGACCACTTACAGCACACACAGTTAAAATTAGTATTTCCCCTTGAGTCAGACTTGACATTGAGAGGTGCATTACCATTTGTCAGATTGATCTCACGCTGTAGAATGGCCGACTTTGACAGATGGTTTACTCCTTGTTCAAACACATTGTATTGCACATACATGTTGTGATAGAGGAGGTGAAATAGACTTGTTTGCTCTCTTGAGTCAAATCAAAAGACAATCTCTTCGATCGAGATACAGGAGCATCAAGCTTTAGCCGATTAGCTCAGCTCATAACAAAAGCTGTAAGCTAACTCACCTTGCTTTGTCTGAAGAAATAGTTCAAGCCTGCAAGTTTGCAAAATCTCAATGTGCTGTTTGCCCTCTTTTGTTTTGTTTTATTCTGGCTATACCAACAAGAAACAACAGCTTTTTAAATCCTCTTAAGAAGTGTTTAATAGCAAATATTTTCTTATCTTTGAATAAGCCAAGTTAGCCGTTTCCTTCTGTTTCCTCTTCTATGTAAAGTTAATCCACCAGTTGTTGGCTGTAACTTCACATCTTTAACTTAGACATGAAACTGTGTATGCCCTCACCTAAATCTTAGTAAGAAAGCATACTTCACAAAGTGTTTAAATACTCATCTCAGTCTATTTAGCATGTCACAACTCTGAACATGCACTGCCACAGCAAGGAGAAATTCTCCTTCCTGCTCTCTGTGTTCCTCACCCTTCCTGTCTCAGCACTCCACGGTGTATCTTTATTAGCAAGCACCCCGCCATCTAACCCAGAGTCCCTCAGTAGTGTAAATGGGGTCCCTGGGGAGTCCTCCAGTGCTGCTTGTGAGCACCTGTGTTTGATTACCCCCACAAGAAGTGCCACTAATAAGCCTATGAACAGAGCCTCAGGGGCATTTGTGCCCTGTGGTTTTATCAGGACCAGATGTAGACCAGGATTGTCCATACTGCTGCCTGATCAAATTGACCTGCCATATTTAATGGAGGTGTTAGAGGCTGTGAGTGCCGGCAAGCTGATGAAAAGGGGGAAAGGTCTGAGGGGTTGCCAGGTCAGAAGGAAGAGATGGAAGAGATGGATATGAGATGGGAGTATTTTATGTTTCCTACTAAGTCAGACAGGGGACGGTGCAGAGTGATGTGTGTTATCAACATAAAGGCGTATGTGAGTACAGGTAAAGTGAACAAGTCATCAGCTGTTTGTCAGTTCAACAGCAGAGGATGGAGACGAGTAAAAACATCTGAAATCTCTAAGTGTAAGTGAGTGGAAAGTGTGAGTGAACAGATTAGTCTCTACTGGGAGTAATTGAAAAAAGAGGGTAAAGGGCATGAGGCTGCTGGATCAGCATTAGTTCCACTAAACTACGTACTTCTAAATACAGCTGTAAGTGAAAGAAGGTCATAAGCCTGCGACTTGGTGAGCAGTCATAAGGCTTGATTGGGTGTAGGTCTTAAGCCAAAGCTTACTGGGTAGAAGCAGCAAGGGACAGGATGAGTGTGGAGGTCATGGTAAGCTATATGCTGCAGCTCTGGTTGAAATGGGCCAGAGGCTAATCCCTGTTTGACCCACTTTCATACTGGGAGAAAGAGTTTCCTTCTATTGGTGACTTTGTCAGTTAGCTGCAATTATACCTTTTTTGAATCATGGTGAGAGCGATACCCTCGTTGCAAGAATTGTGAGTTTTAATTGAAAATATTGCAACATCAAGAGCTAAAAACTTTGTTATGTAGTTTCATCTAACTTTTTACTGAAGTGGAAGCAGTGACATAGATCCCTCAAGCTTCCTGCATATGAATATATTAGATCTGGTCAGGATACTACTTCAACTCTTACACTTCTTGCTTACTTTCCAACTAGAGTTAGGATTAAGCTTCAGTCATAAGGCACACAGCCAGGCAATAAGTTGCATGTGCACCTCATTAGACAGTGTGTACACTATGCACCATGTGTGTGTGTCTGTGTGTGTGTGTTTGTGTGTGTGTGTGTGTGTGTGTGTGTGTGTGTGTGTGTGTGTGTGTGTGTGTGTGTGTGTGTGTGTCTGTGTGTTTGTGTGTGTGTGTGTGTGTGCGTGTGCTTGCGTGCGTGTGTGTGTGTGTGTGTGTGTGTGTGTGTGTGTGCCTGTGAAGTTAAGCAGGGTAGCTAGCCACACCTCTGACTCCTCAAAAAAGTGGAACTTTGCTGCATCAATTGAGTTATCGTAGAATAAAACATTTGTGATACAGAGACATGTCTCAGAGGATTCCCCCTACACACAGCTCATGAACATTTTCAGAATCCCCCTCAAACAAGTCTAACTTTAGTCTCTCTCCTGCAACACTCTCTCCCAGTGGATTACAGTGAGATTCTTTTGTCAATACTTCCTTCCCTTTTTTCTGAGGTTTTGAATAAGAGTGCTGCCAATCAATCGGAGATGCAGGGTGTGCCAGCCAGTCGGCCTTGAATAAAGCAATGATCTACAGACAGCAGGACAAGAGAGTTGATTAGTAATTTAAAGAGAAAAGAACCAAGGTCCAAAGGGCAGAAACGGTAGAGGTCAGTCCAATAATTGTGATTAGAGTAAGGTGTCTTTTACGGATGGCTAATAAACACACACACACACACACACTGTCTCATTTATGCAAGTAATGTCTATTTATATTGTACATTGCATCTCAATTCTCAGAGGATGTAATGCAGAGTCAGTTCCAGGCAGCCATTGATCGTGCAGCAGGGTGAGGCTGTGTTAATCAGCTAGCTTTGTAAGGATGAGCGCTTCCTAAAGCCGCCATCCCTCTCACATTTCTGCCAACACCCCAGACATCTTTCACTGTCAGTGCAAGTGTGTGCGTGTGTGCATGCATGCCCTCCCTCTCTATCACCTCATCTCCTCTATCAATCTCGATCACTCCATGTCTCTCATTTTGCATACCACATCGTTTTGCAATCTTTGCAATCGAACCAGCGCAGATCACACCTCTCCAGTTACAGTCCTAACCGCAATGAAGAAGCCAATTAGCTGTGCTTCTGTTTTCTCTCTGTTTTGTAGTTTCTTCCTTTTCCTTCTGTCTTGGTTTTTATTTATTCCTATGTCCCAGTAAATTACCAGAGTCGGTATTTTACCATGAAATCACAAGATCAAAAGACATAACCTCTAAATTTCTGCTTAATCAAACAATCAGACCTTGTGTGTACACTAATGTTAGTTATGTTAGCTCAGAGGATGTAATAATCTTAAATTGGCTCATTGTTCTGCTGGCAGTTCTCCAGTGTGCAGCAGGCTGGCAACTCTTTCAGTGTTCTGCAGCCGCAGCCAGAGTGTGGCTCATAACTCACCAAAGTTATATTCGACTTTAGCTTCATCTAGCCAATTTTGTATGCTCACCTTCTCTAAAATGTCACAGAGAATGCATCTTTTTTGGTCTTTTGAGAAAGCTAAAAATATATATCTTTAATGAAGCTGGCTCTCTCTGCTCTGTTAAAAAGGCTGCTGGTTGCTCTGCCTGCATATGTCAGGATGTAAAGTGTGTTTTTCTGTTTGGATTGGTTCCGTGATGTTAGGTTGTAATCCTCTTTACTGCAGTTTCCTCTTCAGGTTAAATACTGCTAAGACTGCATACAGCTCTTCGTTGGCTTCCTTATCTTTTTCTATCTCTCTAAAATGTGCTCAGAGACCAAACAAGGATTCATTTGATCTGCACCCCACGGGGATATGGTCAGGTTCTTGCCATACGCCTTTCCTTGGCCCGCCTCTTGCATTCCTTGTCAAAGACACACTCAGGCAAACAGAACCAGAAACTGTGGACGGATAGACTCACACATGCAGGAAGAAACCATCGGGCCTGACAGCGATTGCATATTATAACATTATATAATGTCTGTGTGTAGGGTGGTGCTGTTTGATGAAAAATGCATGCTGCAGATTATTTCCCATGATAATTCAGTGCAGATATTGGTTATTTTAATAGTATGGTCAAAGAGATGCAGATATTGCTGCTTATTCATGATCTCTGTGCTATATGTGCAGTTGGAAGAGTCGATTCATGTACCGGCATCTCTTCTGCTTTTTGGTGTGGCTTCTCTGCTTGTCTTGCCTCTTACCTCATTCTGTCACTCACTCTTCTTTTACTGTTTTTCTCTTCTTCCTTTTTTATTCTCCTTTTCTGTTGTCAGATTGGCTCAGAGTGGGACGCCAAAGAGCGCATGTTTCGAAACTTCGGTGGCCTGATGGGCCCCATGGATGAGACCGTGGGCATGCAGAAGTGGAACAAGGGTCCTAACGTCACTGTTACAGTTGTATGGATCGACCCAACCAATGTAATCGCAGCGACCTACGACATCCTGATTGATGCCAGCGCCGAGTACACACACTACCGCCCTCCGCTAAACCAGCCTCTGCGGCCTGGAGTGTGGAGCGTGCGCATCCTGCATCACTGGAGTCCTGTGGCTGAGATGCACTTCCTCATCGCCCCATTGCCTATAGCAAGCACCAACCCATACGTCAAGGTAAGAGTGCTGTTCCTCTGTGATTGTCATGAGTTATTTTTAACAAGCACTTGCCATTTCTTTCAGCGTCATCATAACACAAAATCACTATGGATTTTGTTATTTGTGTATATGGCCTTGCTTAATGTATTGCACTGCTGTGCTGTTCTTCAACATGAACAATGATTTATCAAAAGAGTACTTAGGAAGTTACTCTAAATGTCAAATATTTCCTTACTGAGATACAACCTACACCGTGCAATCTGAGACGAAGACACCTCAACATCAACCTCACCTCAAACCCCGTATTTGTGAAGGGTATAACATTGAATCTCTGCTGTTTTGATCAGAGGAGTCGGTTGGTTACTTTCTACTTTTCGAGGGGTTTATTACATCTCTCCAACTCGCCCAGTTACAACATTTACTGGTAGGTTCCACAGGAAGCGTGTGCATCCCGTTCTGGAGCTGACCTACAAATGTGCTAGTCAAAGTGGGTGTTTCCTTAAGCTAGCGACACATTAGATGATTTCAAAAGAGATTTAGGGCCAGATTTGCCGACCCCAATGATCGGGGCAGCATAACCTGATTCAAGGCTAGTCGTAACAGATTTTTTGATTGAATAATCCTCAAGTCTGTGGTGTTAATAAGACTATTTTACTGGTCCCGTCCCCGTCAGACTCCCCCCGATCTGGAATCGTGTATCAAAAACATTTAATATTTACGTTATATTTATAATGAGAGGAGCAAACTGAGAGGTGTCACCAACCAGATGTTGCATACTTTACAGCTCACGAGCATGGCAGTGAATGTAAACACAACTGTTCAGGGCCATGTGGAATATTGAAAAAGAAGAGCAGCTTGTGGCGTTGTTTATCTATATTCATTTCCTCGTTTTTGCTTCAGCAATGTCACATTTAAGATATCATGTCTGTGAATTCAGCTGTTAACTTTGTCAATATCAAACTGAGAAAAAATTAACTTACTACCAAAAGTAGAAGCACTGAAGGCACATAATAATATCTAAAAACAGTAAATCAACCACTGAAAGGCTTTGTGATCTATTTTTAATATGTTGTTCTCTGTATAAGTTGTTGGTATCCCATGATTTGAATAATCCCGCAAGACCTCGTGGAGTTCTCAAGTGATTTTGTGATATTGCCAGTCCAGCTGTTCCAGGCTGCACTCCGCTGAACTATCCTGTAAACACTCTTCCAGTTGGGTAGGACGTGTGGCGCTGATGAAACGATGCATACGCTTCTTGTATAACTTTAGGTTAACTCTACTACATTTGACATTTACAGTCTTAGATACTTTGTAAAACTGAGATTTTACATAACCAACACTCTGCAAAAATGTCCATTTCTTTCAAGAAAAGTTATCCTTGCTGTAATTTTTTGGCAGAATGGGGTCCACTACATGGTTACTCATAATACTCCCTGAAGGGACAGGCTCATTTTAGCTTTAAATCAAACAAGCTGCACCACTTTATCTGCAACAGATCAGAAGTTAATGAGCAGGATGGAGAAAAGGGAAAGGCAAAGGTTGAATTTTCAGAGATGTCATCTCTGACAGACTTCGGACTGTTGAAGGGTTTGCTTCTCAGTTGATACAAACACAGTATCTCAGAAAAGCACTTTCATAATTATGAACTAATGATTGCAAGTATAGGTGCTCCAAATGCCTGTAGACAAACACACTCTCACACTCACACACACACACATAGCACTGCATTTGCATTGCTGCCCTTTCTAATCAAGCCTGTGGGCTTCTGCAGACCCTGGTTGTTTGTCATCAAGTCACCCTTAATAACCTTGTGAGCTGTTCAAACACATTAAACAGTGTTCAACAACAGCTCAGTTAGCCTTCCAAAAACTATGACACCATTAAATCAATCAGCCAGCACGGATAAGGAGTTGTAGTGTGGAAGCAGCACTTTACTCCAAAAGTCACGTGAGAGTCGAGTCTTGCCGTGTGACATGACACTTCACGATGGCTTAAATGATAATAATTTCTAGTATCATGCAGGGCTGTGATGTAGCTGTGAATGTAACCATAGTTTAGTGAATAAATACTGTTGAGTATTTTGATGTATGCTCAGGGTAACTACTTTTTAATAACCACAAAATAAATCTTAAACCCGGATGCTATCAGAACACTCATTTATTAATACATGCCTGGCAATGATGGGATATGAGAGCTCTGAGACAAGGATATTAATCTGTTATGTTTCCTCTTTGTAAGATTTCATTATTATTTTTTTTTTTATCAAGCGCTTCAGTGAAATGCACACTTTTATCCATATAAAAATATTAATTTAAATTAGAAGTAACGAGAAAAGTATCTGTTATATGAAAGTAACTTTGTTAAAAATCCAGTGACAGAGGAAGTCTGCAGCTCCTGCTGTTAAACACATCAGTCGTTCTGAACAGCAGCCTGTGGGAACACAACACCAAAAGTACCAAAATATACTATATTTATCTTCTCTGCTGTCGTCCCAAAGCCCTGGAGCGTTTCTTTAACCATCCGTTGCCCTTTGAGGAAGAATACATAGTTAGTTTTTATTGTTCGAAGAACATAATGAAACGCAACAGCGTTAAGTCATGATGCTCTTTTCACCCAAATTAGGGTGTGGTCACTTTGGGAGGCTGGGGGTGAAATCATAAAAGAGAAGGACTGTATCACTGTAGCCAGTTATACTGAGGGATACCACTGTGACTGTGCTCACCCACTCACTGACAAATCAGAAAACTGCGTGCATGTGAGCTGCTCAAAGTTTTGCTAACAAGAGAGCACAGAGAGAAGAATCCAGTTCATTTCTGCAAAAGCTCAAAATGCAGATTGCTCCTTAAAGGCTGCAAAGTATCGCTCACCAGCAGATACATAGTGTACATACGTTCTGTAAAAGCACTTGTAAAGATAATATTATGCATGGCTATAAGATTTGCATGCACACCTTGCATGCAAAACTTGCGGTCCTGGGCATGAATCACATTTGTTCTCACTGGATTTGGCAGGGTAATGGTGCCATAAGAAGACAGTAGTAAAATAAAGTCCTTTATATTCTTGTGATTTAAATTGTTAATAACAATCTTCCACTCAAAAATGAAAAGCTTTATTTATAACAAATAAAATGCATGTTTTTTAATACACTACACTCATTGCTGCTCTGCCTTAGTTTGTCTCATACAGAAGCTTTTGGTGGCTGACATTTACAAACTTTGGATGGAATTCAGTGTAACCTCATCACGCAGATGTTTCATTAACTTTGGGACTCCTCTCATCCTGTGATCAAATGATAAGACATTTATTGTAGATATCAAGTGAAATGTACTAAATTGGCACAGTTGTTTTGCGGATCATTTGCACATGTGCAGGTGAGACCTCTCATGAAAACAGTTGAATTTACACCAGAAAGACATTTAAGACAAATTAAAGGGGAGAACACATGAAATCTACTTTATTATATCATCAGTATTTTTTATCAAAACATACCATTTTCTGCATGAAGGTTACCACCATACACTGTATATTAAAATGGACACCACGTGAGCTTTTTTGCTTTGAGGCCTAAAAGTCTTAGAGCTTCCTCTGCTGACTGGCTGCAGTATGAGTCATAAACCCTGCCTCTGTAATGTTAACAGAAGGAAAAGAGGCCAAAGCTATAACATTTAAATACATGTCAAATAATTTCTCTAACATGGTTTCTGTCATTAAAGCTAGCTCTTGTTATGCAAATTTACATATAAGAGCTCATTTTTCAGACAAGTTTAGTTTTGATTAGTTATTTCATTTTAAAATGAGCAGATGTGACATCCTAAGTGACAGCTTTGTTGACAAGCTCTGCAGAGAAAAGGAGGAATTGTTAGAGAAAACATAAAAAACATTAACACAAGAGTCATTGAACTTTCCAAAGCCATAGATGTCTGCTTCAAATCAACACAATTATTTATGCTGCTGTGGACTGTACCCATCTGAGGGGTCTTTGATGTTTTACTTGTAAGTAATGTGTGTTTTGGTTAACGTCATGGGTGTGACGTCAGACCTGTGAAAGCGCAACATGTCAGCGCCCGTGGAGGCAGTCATAGAGGACAGAAATGATGTGAAGTTGTCCAATCAATAATCAGCCAATGGTTTCCAAACGTAAGGTTGTTTTCTTATAGCAGAGGGGCTTTAAAATACAAACATGCAGAGTGTAAGCAGAGGAAAAATCTATCTGACACAAGCAGCTATTTGCACTCATTCTAAATCATGTGAGTCTGAACACATTTGATTTAAGGATTGTACCTTCAATTCAAAAATCATAGAAAATGTCAACATCAGTGATATACATAACACAGGTTTTATTGTAGGATACATATCCTTGGGTCTAAAGATCTAAGTGCAGCTTAGTAATCTTCTCTCTGTCTGTCTCTCTCTGTGTGTGCGTGTGTGTGTGTGTGTGTGTGTGTGTGTGTGTGTGTGTGTTTGTGTGTGTGACCGTGTTTCTGTGTCTGTGTGTGCTTTCAGCTTAGCTGTTCCATCCACCCTCCTCTAATTTACTGCCACGTCTGGCACCAGGTCTCTCTCCTACATGCAGTGCCAGTAAAACTTTATGACGTGGCCTTCCACTCGCATTGGCAGTAGCAGACACATGCATACACACACACACATGCACAAAGTACACGTTTTTATGCACAGCACACAACTACACAGATGCATGACTTCATATCACACTCTGCCACCGCTAAGCTAGCTGGCTTTGGTCTGACTGGTCCTTTCCTGGTGGAGCAGCTCATGTCTGACTGCATCTTTCTGTCACCAGGGCATGAAAAGTGCTGATGTCTGCTCAGTCATGCTAGCGCCACAGTTAGAGGACCAGTGAGGAATTTACAGCTTCACTGAAACTCAGGGTGGAGAAAGTGTTTAAAGTTGCGTCTCTGCCGAGCTCCACTGTCATGGGAAGAAGGACTGAGGGCGTGTCTTTGCGTGTCTGACCATTTCCAAAAATGTCAGCATTGCAGTGGCCTGACAAACCACATCAAAGAGCAGGATGTGAGGAGTCCAGTCGTGAAATCAATCTGGACCAATTAGTAACCAGTTTCAGTGTTTCAGATAATATTGAAGCGAATCACGTTCTCTGCTTTGATATTTTACCATTCATGTCTCCCCTTTTCTTTTCTCTCTTTCCCTTCAACTCTTTTTCTATCCCACCATCCCCCCTCTCTCTCTCTCTCTCTCTCTCTCTCTCTCTCTCTCTCTCTCTCTCTCTCTCTCTCTGTCTGACCGCTAATTATCCACTCCTCACACATCATCTGTCTCCCTCTTTCTTCTCTCTTCCTTCCTTCTCATGTCTCTCCAGAGGATACTCTGAAGCTCCACAATGGGCCTGCAAAGAACAGCTACATGGAGCAGAGTTTCCACGGTCTCAACCCAGTGCTCAACATCCCCGTCAGCCTGGGCTACGTGGAGCAAGCCAAGAGGAACGCGGCCCTGACCGGCCCGGAGCTGGAGCGTTGGTTAGACAGCCTAGTGGGCGAGCTGTGGGAGGCAGCTGACGTCTGCGCTGTGGGCCCGACCGCCTGCCCTGTCATGCAGGCGTGCCCCAAAAACCCTTGGAGCTCCTTGAGCCCAGACCCCAAATCCCATCTGGGAGCACCACGCGCCGATGGGCGCATCAGGTAGCAGCGAGGCCTCCAGCTGGACAGGAGGCCTTAACACTGTTGATTTTTATTTATTTAAGGGGGTTGCTTCCGGGGGAGAAGGAACAGTGTTCTTTCCTTGAATGAGATGGAAAAAAAAGAAGAAGAAAAGAGAGGTTTTGGTTCTGTTTTTTGGAGAGGTTGGTAAGGGTATCTGGACAGAAAGAAAGCAAAATGATTTTCAGATCCTCCCACGGAGTTCCTCCTTTCAGGGGATTATACTGGCTTTGCTATTTCAGTTTCTCAGTGTATTTATTTTTCTTCTCATGGCTGAGTTTTACTGTGATCAAACGTTGCAATTTTGGAGCATTTATTTTGCTGCAGAATGAATTATGAAGTCAGCTTTTAAAGCCGTGCACGGGGCACAGCGGTCATGTGAGGAAGGATTGTCGACGCTGGCAGCAGACAAAGCTCTGCTGGGAAAAGGCCTTAGCTGTAAAACATGAAAAAAGGAAGCCTGATACTGAATTTAATGTGCCTCATTTAGTGTATGTCAACATAAACAAAACTAGATCATATCAGAGTGTTCAGTTATGCCCAAAAAAACAAAAAAATGATTAGTTTGTTACAAATGAACCACTTGGAGCAAATTTCCCGTTTCTAGGACACAATCTTTGAAGGACAAATACTTGTGCATTCTTAAAGCCAATTAATTCAAATGAGTTTTTGATAGTCCAGTGACTCAGCATGTAAAGCATTAAGAATAAATCAGAAACCGAAGCACAACTTCTTCAGTTGAGTGCCTGATCAGGATGTGGAACTGCTGTGGCTGGACTAACCATCTGCTGCAGTCACATTGGGTAAATAAAGATAAAGAGAAATGCAAATCCAGAGGCCTTCACAGAACAATTAGAACCATTTGGATTATTATAGAAATGTAATACAGTCATTGTACTGCTCGGAATCCATGAATGCTTAATTTGTGGTTGTTGTACAGAAGTATTTTGAGACTTAACATTCACATAGTATAGCTTTTTGTTCTTTTCTAATGAAGTGAAGATGTTGTGACAGGCAGAGGACAAAGAGAGAAGTGCTGTGTCTGACTTGGTTTTGTTACCGACCTGCCTCAAACTTGAAACACAATTATCTCAAGCTGACCTTAAAAACTCTCATCTTCTTTTCAGTGTCATCTTTTTTTACTTTCTTCCAGTGATTTCAGAGACACTTTGTGTACCTGATTATAC
Source organism: Notolabrus celidotus (assembly GCF_009762535.1). Lineage (NCBI taxonomy): Eukaryota > Metazoa > Chordata > Actinopteri > Labriformes > Labridae > Notolabrus > Notolabrus celidotus. Next base: position 7,677,340 of record NC_048278.1, read on the forward strand.
ATGAAGTCTCAAAAATTGTATGAATGGGTATGGGGGAGTCCATGAGTCGCTATTTATTTATAAGTTTATATTAATGCTGATATTTTTAGTCAGTGACTAAATAATTGCGACGCTGCCTTGGCAGCATGATGAATATTTTTTTGTAAAGAAAGCCGCCTTTATTTACAAAGGCAAACACCCCAAACTTAGACTGTACCTTTACATGGCCACATCTGTGTTTTAGTCAGTGTTGTCCCGTCTGAATAGATCCTCTTGTCTGGGTTTCTTACACGGCTGTTTGCAGAGTGCATCCCAAGAGAAAGTCACCTCGACCTGTGAGGTCAGAGGTCAGCTACCTGACAACCTCACCAAACAGAGAAGGTGTACAAAAACAGTCTTCACAACCAAACACATGAGACAACGTCTGGACATGGAAGGACGGACTGTGCTGTTCAGTGTTTCACAGTTCCTGTGTGTTTCAGAAAGATAGTGAGTGGTTGTGATCTTCAGTCTGTGACAATAACGAACAGTGTCAAGTCAATATTATTTTGCATCTTGATTGCAAATTGAATTTATAGATTGGGTCTGTGGCACCTTTCCAGCTCTATCTACATTTCAAGAAACTTTTGAGCCATCAAGACAATCTGTGGACGTTTGAGACGAGTTTATTACACGGAGGGCAGCACTGAACCACAGCACATCCTGAACAAGAAGTGTGACCGGGTATTTGTTTACTTTGAAATAAGTTTCATCGCAAGCCAATTAGGACTTCAATCTGTGATTGTCAACATTGTTTAGCCACCACATGGGCTAAGTGAGTGTTTTTGCACAGGCTAATTAAGAGACATTTCTGTTCATTAATGTCAAGTTCACCTTGCCTCTCTGTTGGATGTGTCCATTATAATCACTGCTCCCCTCTCAAGCTCTCACTGTTTCTGGGGTTGGGTTGGAAAGGACTACTTTGTTTTTTCACTGGCTGGCTTCTGCTGCCATCTTTAACTTCTAGTGCCACCATGCTGAGAAAAATTACTGCTCAAAGACAGTTTTGGAAAAAGGTAAATAAAATAAATGTAACTCATTGTGGAAGTCCTATTTTGTAACAAAATGATTAACAAATGAAGAAAATGTACATAGGTATTTTATATTGAAATGTTTAAAAGGTATTGTACATGTAAATACAGATGTGGTAAAAATGACATTGAACTATAAAGAGTTTTTGAAGTATCAATAAGTGGACACAGAGTGACTTGGTGGTGTTTATTGGTCAAAGTACATAACCTGTTTTGGTGTTTTTGGACAGCTGTGACAACAACTTTGTCCTGTTTGCCTCTCAGAGAAAATCACATGCCAGATTGTTGTTGTTCTTGCTGGAATGTATTGTTGAGCAACTGTTGCACAAAATTTCTCTGAACTGATGTTTCCCCCGTTATTTTTCTTTTCAGGGGAGGCTCTGTGTGCCTTAGCTGACTTTTAGAACCTTCTCTTTCCATTAAAAGAAAAACCTTATTTTGTTATTTTGTTTGATCTTGAAGAATACCAGGAGTTTGTTGAGTGATTTACTGGTACTGCAACACCAAAAAGATGTCTGCTGTTGTAAATATCATCAGGCCTTCTGTCTATATCAGCTGTTTTTTCTTCCCCTTGGGGATTTGTTTTGTTGTACTTACTGGCTTGTTTTACTTTTCTCTGACTGCTTTTTGGAAATAAAACTCTATGGAAAACAGCTCATGGGCTACACCAGTAATACACTGGTGAGCTTGTTGTTGTTGATTACTAAACATGGAGACGGCTGAAGTGTCTTTCCACTACTGTTGTTACATGAAGTCACCTATTGAATACAAATTGCTTTGCCAATAAAGCCCTGTCCATTTAACTGTGTAATATAATGCATTAACTACAGTATATCTTAAAGCACTCTCAGGATCATTTAACTTTAATCTTATTTCATCAGTTTAATTTGTGTGGTAATCATATCAAGTGTAAGTAAAAGCATCCACTCCCTTTATGTTTGAAAAAGGAGGCTTAACTAAATGCAATTTAAAGGATCCACTTATCACACTATTTATAGAAACTATAAATTCGTAACTATGTATAATATGAAAAGTGTCACTTATTGTAACAAACAAACCGTCAACACCTAAAGTAACATTTTATTGTCTTTCAGCTTATTGTTTTGGTACTGTGCGCTCAACTGCATTGTTTGTGATAATTTTCAGCGCTCTCATTGGTGCTGCATTCAGCTTTAGAATGCAGTTTGTCAGCAACAAAGTGCAAATGAAATTGCTGTGATCTAGCATTGTCACCAGAAAACTGATAGAGTTTGGCTGAGTGGACGCACTTGTTTGTCAGGTGTTCATAAACATGACTCCAAGTGAAGGATTGTGTTTTGTCTCAGCCGGACTGCACATAAAAAAGTGTTAGCTAACACGTTAGCATTGCAAAAAGGGCTTTAAGCGTAAACATGTTGATCGCAATGTAATTACGTCTAGAAATGAATGTGTTAATTTTTTATTCGCACCATTTTATTTCCCTTTTAGGCTCACCGTTAAGCCATGGTTTGCTTCTCCCTGCTAATGCTGTCACCATGATGGAAAATTACGATACCAATGTATGTTTAATGGTACATTGAATACCTCCAATACATAAAGTAACAAACATTCTATGTCAAACAGATTTAAAATATCACTGCAGCATTTTCAGCTCCCACCAACAAGTTAAGCATACAGGTACAGCTAATCAGACTGATGTCAGAAAGCAACCACATCACAAAAGCAAGCAGAGCACTGCTTTGGAGTGTGCAAATCCACAGTCATGTACACTACCAGTCAAAAGTTTGGACACACCTTCTCATTCAATGGTTTTTATTTATTTTAATTATTTTCAACATTGTAGATTAATACTGAAGACATCAAAATTATGAAATAATCTAGTTTTGCCATAATCTGGATTACAACAGTAGTCAAATAGGACTATCCATTGTGTACTAACCCTACCTCTGAAAAAAACAACTGATGGTCTCAAACACATTAAGAAAGCAAGTCATTCTACAAATGAACTCTTGACAAGGCTCATGTTCATTAGAAACCATTCCAGGAGACCACTTCATGAAGCAGACTGAGAGAATACCAAGAGTGTGCAAAGCTGTCATGAAGGAAAAAGGGGGCTACTTTACAGAATCTAAAATATAAAACATATTCTGGTTTTTTTTAACACTTTTATTTTCATTCAATAATTCCATATATGTTCTTTCACAGTGTTGATGTATTCAGTATTAATCTACAGTATTTCAAATAATTAAAATAAATACAAACCCTTGAATGAGAAGGTGTGTCCAAACTTTTGACTGGTAGTGTAGATGAAACAATCAAAGAAGTTAACTTTCTGGAACATTGTGGAAGACCACGACGTAAGGAGCAGTTTTAGGTTGGGATGTGACCAGCCGTATGCCTTAATGTCAATGGTTTTATGTATGCAGGACCTGTATGAAACAGAGAGCAACCAAACTGGAAGTCCTGAAACTGCAAATGCTGACACATTAACCAGGGATCATTGGACATCAGTAAGTAGTGAAAGTTATCTCTGAATAGCTGCACACCATATTAACACTGATTCTATTCGCACTCCCGCATATTTCTTAATGTGAAACGTTGGAGTATTGGTCCTTAACCATGGCTTCATGCCTAAAGTATTTTCTTCAGTCTAACAGTGAATTGTTAAATGTGGGCACAGCTAGTTGCTCCCATATGTTTTTCAACAAATTAGCTTCAATTATGGTCCTCTCATGGGGATTCTCACCCAACATCCACATCATAACACAGCTCTTAAATATTCAGCCAGGGGGGAAGTTAACGCATTACAAACGAATGATTACTTCCTATAAAAGAGATGGAACAAGTTATTCTGTTCCCCCATAAATACAGCTATGAAGCGCAGTTTGGCTAAATGTGCTCTGCTTACAGCATCGGAAAACAAAAATAGAGTCAAGGTAGAAAATAAATCTTAAGTTCTGGTTCACTCTATATGTGTATGCATGGGTGTGTGTGTGTGGGTATGTGTTCCTTAGAGACTTCCTTGTTTGACAGGCCTTGATCAAAGGAACACTACAGTGCCAGCAGTTCCAATTACTGTCCCATAAGACTTGGGACAGCAACCTAATTAGTCCTTGCTTGCTGTGTTTTCTGAGTAAGCAGGAGACTCCCTAAGTGAGAAAGCACAAAACATTGCGTGCATGTGTGGGTGTGCCGGTTAAGACGGATGTGAGGAGATGCAACGCACAGCCCCGTGCGGCTGACTTCACCAGGATGAGCAACATTGTGTTTTGTTCTTTGATGGGAAAACACTAAAAGATATCCTGCTGAAGTTAGGAGGAAATGACTCAGATAAGTGGCAGATAGAGACAATGAAGATCATTAATAGCTTTTAACTTCAGCTCCGTGACACACATGCTGCTTGATTAATTAGCACCACTGCAACAGAGAGATTGTAATAACAGTGATAAGCATCACTCACTTCTGTTGCAGAGCCATCTGCAGATGGAGAGCTGGGGAAGCATGTTTTCTACCACAGAATATATATAATCAGAATATATCAACAAAAAAGTGATGAATGACTTGTAGTACACTTATGGCATCCTTATTAACTGATTATATGAATAATGTGTCAGATGTTTGGATTTGTTTTCTGTAATTATTGAAAATATGATTTGTCCCATATCATTACAATGGTACAGTGCGCCTGACAAAGATTAATTTAATATGAACCGATCGTTTGACTGAAGCAAATGTGATAAAAACCTAACCTGGGGGGCCCTGCTTTGGCCTAGTGGTGCCCCATGTACAGAGGCTGTAGTCCTCAAGCAGATGGCCTGGGTTCGATTCCAACCTGTGGTCCCCGTCCCGCAAGTCCCACTCCCTACTGGCAACCTCCTGCCATGAGAAATGAAGCCGATGTGGAAGTGTTAGACATTGTCCACTTGAGGATGGCTCCAGAAGTACCAGAAACCATATAAACACCCATATGAAAAACATGGTCTTTACAGCAAAAATAAACATGTTTACAGCCGGGAACAAAAAACTATTTTGGTCTGAATAGCTAATTTCTCTATCAGCACACTGTATGGGGTGAATTTTTTTTTATTACTCAGTAGTTTAGAAGATATTAAGTTGATGGGTTTTGCATAATTTGAGGCACAGCTGACTTGACTGACAGGCGAGGACACTGTTGATGTTAGTGAAGTGGCTAAAGGTGAATTTTTTTATAACAAGACGGTTCAGAAGATATTAAGATTACGAGTTTTGCCCAACTAAGGACATGGCTGACTTGACTGACAGGCGGGAACACATAGCTGTTGGCTAGGAGGCTCAAACCCCGCCGCTTTACCTCACACTACGTTTGGTTGAGTTCGGCATATACCAATATGGCTCCCGCCGACGACTTGCCTCAAAACAGCGCTCAGGAACAGATGGGTGACGTCACGGATACTACATCCATTATTTATAAAGTCTATGGTTGAGACAGCATTTCTAATCGACGATAGGTTTTAAAACAGTGCTTCAAAAACAAAAAGGTGATATCACAGAGATTACATCCATTTATTATAGTCTATGGTCGATCCCCACTCTTTCTTTTTCAGGCATGAAAAGTCCAAAAATATAACTTGTCTTATTCCTTTGTGACCATAAACTGGGGCACTGTTGTTTGTAATAGTATGCAGTGTAGGCAGGTTAAACAATGCCTTCCTGGTACAGTAGGCACTCATTAGGTCACCAAATAAGTGTTCATCTGAGTCGTAAAATAATCATCAATCAATGTAATTTATTCTCCTTAATGAGTCACATTTGTTTGAAAGTAGCTTCTAAAAGAAATGCTAAAGCCTCATCAAAAGTTATTTACCTGTTTTAAGATTTCAGTAGCTCCTGATATGTTCAGAATTTGAATCAGATGGTGTTTGCACAAGGAAGCTCTTCTCGAGGGAATCATCAACTGAATGTTACAAGCAATGGAATTTATTCAATGTGACTAACTCATCTTTTACTGCTGAGATACCTTATTGATTATTATTCCTTACAATTCATCAAGTTTGTCATCAATATTTACTTAGCTGTTAAGCAAGTTGAACCAAATGTCCTAAGGAGCATATTCATTTCACTGGAAACACTTGATATGTCAATCAAATGACACAAAGACTGAAACTGACATTATTATGTTTTATGTTGTGGAAATGTACAACATTGTTTAGAGTATCAACATTTAAAAAGATGATTCCTAATGTCCCCATGAAATGTTGAAGAGTTAACTTTAGTCAACAAAGGGTTCTTCAGAGTTCTGATATTATCTGAACTCTATATCACAGACTTCTTGCTCTGCTTGATGTCCAGACTTCAAGAAGCCACTTGGTGACTGGAAACAAAGAAGACTTTATGAGCAAAGCTTGCGAACATCTAACTGTGAGACTCCCAGCCAAGTCAAGTGTCAATCCAAGAAGCATTAAGTGTCCATCTGGCTATTAGTACCAGCTGGCCAGCAAACACACAGATGGACTTTCTTTTGAAGCCTGTCCAGGTTTGAAAAAGTCAATCAACTGTTACTCCAAACCAACGAAAACATACATGACACCAAAAACCAGTCAAAACCTGTCTTTTACTAATCCTGGTGTGCAGCATTTCTTCATTTCTTTCTTTGTCAAAATCATAAAGCCACTTTTGATAAGTTTCTAAACATGCCCTCTCTACTTTCTTACAGGGGTTGTGTCCTTCTATATACCTCTGCAGTCAAATCACAGTTCATTAAAGCTGCCTCATAAAAAAAAACAACCCACTCTAAAAGCTAAAGGCAGCAGACTCCACAGTCATTCACAGGGCAAATCTGAGCAGACAGCATTCAGTCACAGAGAGAGGATGGTGCAGATGTGAAAATTAAACTTTAATACAGGTTGCATTTCTTCCAGATATACCTATTTTCACTGTGGGGAAAAGCAGAGGATGACCCCTGTGCAGAAAAATAAAGATTTAATTATTAAAGGTGCAAACGAAAACATTTCCAAGAAACTAAACTTAAAGAAAACACAGGGAACACAGGGAACACTTGAAACATGTGGAGAACACAAGGAAGACTTGTAGTGATCCAACACAGGACGAGGGAAACAGAGACACTAAATGCACAGAGTAATCAACACAGGTGTGGACACAGGACACAGGTGAAACTAATCAGGTTAATCAAGAAGGAGGGAAACACACAAGGGCAGGAAGTAAAACTAAACTGGAAACACAGGGATAAAGAGTTACTTAATAAAACAGGAAACTAGTGTATAGCAAGTGAAAATTGAAATGTTGTCCCATTCTTGCCTGAAAGCAGATTTCAGCAGCTCTACAGTTCAGAGTCTCATCTGTCATATTTTTCTTTTCATGATGTGCCAAATGTTTTCAATAGATGTCAAGTCAGGACTGGAGGTGGGCAGTTTTGCACCAAGACTCTACTACAGAGTCTTGACATTGTCTTGCTGAAGGTCAAGGTCTGCCCCCTGAAAAAGGCTGGTTAGCAGCATATGTTGCTCCAAAACCTCCCAGATGAGTAGGCTACCCATGCCTTGGAAACTTATGGATACCTATAAGATCAAAGATGCTGGCTTCTAAACACCCCACTGATAAAAAAAAAAAAAAAAAGAAGGAGCTGGATGGTCCCTCTCGTCTTTATAGCAGAGGATACAGTGTTCATGATTCCCCAAATATTCTTAAGACCACAGGAAAGTTTCCCACTTTTCCTTGATCCATAGAGCAAGCTCAGGTCTTTGCAGTCTTTGCAGTCTTTGCAGTGATTTCCACTACAGAGTCATGTCTGATTTCGATGCTTCCTGAGGGCTTGAATATCACAACAAACTAGTGCTGTTTTTTTACTTTATTATCTGGATCTTTAAAAGCCTCTGGGAACATGACTTGAAATATTAAAAATTCAGTTATCAAAATTCAATGTGTCATCAAGCATCAACGAAAATCTGAGTGAAAATAAATATCCCCAAATATTTGAAAACGCTATTCAAAACCAGTTTATTTTCCAGTTCAGACCATTTTTCAGGACTGTGTGGGCGTGGCAGCTAATGTTTTGGTTGACACCTGTCAATCAAACAAAAACATGGCAACAATCACAAGAAAACATGACTCAACACAGAGAGTATAGTCCCACCCTACATTTTTGAGCGTTCTGACTCAACGAAAAAACTCAAGCATATGAATGTATTCATTTCAAATACTTATATCACGTATTCATTTTGTTACTCTCCACATTGGGAACATCAGGAACATGTGATGCCTGAAGAGGTGGAGGCTGAAGTGAGAGGAGGGCAGGGCACAAATCAAGCCGCCCGACGAAGCAGTTTTTCCAAGCTCTAATGAGCAACGCATGGGGTACCAGAGGCTTGAATGATATTATCAACTGTAGATGATAAAATCAACAACTTATTTGCAATATTTCACTGTCGAAGATTATTCGGACATTATTGTCCCTGTAGTCTTACACTTAGTGGTGAATCTTTACTTGTGAGAGACTGAGCCTCTCTGGAATGCCATTTTTATACCAAGTCATGCTACTAACAAGTTGAAATCTGGCATATTTGTTTGGAGTTGTTCCTTCAGTTGATTTTTTAAGCATTGCACATCTTTTTCAGTGTTTAACTGTCCCTGTCCCAACTTTATTGAAATGTGTTGCTTGCCTCAAATTAAAAATGAGCATAACGTTTTGATTAAACAATAACATTTCTCAATTTTAACATTTGATATGTTGTATTTACACTGTTTTCAATAAAAAATAAGATTTAAATTATTTGCACAAAAAAACTGCGATGGCCCGACTTTTTTGGAATTTTGTCTTTTTTATACCCAATGGAGTGACCACAGCCCATCACAATTAAAAAAATATATTTTGCATCTTAAGAATGTGGGAACTTGTTTTTAATTCAGATGAAGTGTGTACCGTGAAAAGATCTGCTGCTAAAAAACAACTGATGGTTTATGTTAAGTCATGTTGGAGTCCATCTCAGCTGTTTAAAGGAGTCCCTATTTTCTTAAGGATCAAAAGTGTAACATGTAACCTGATTTTAAAGATTAAGTTTGAAGCAGTATAGGCTTGGGGTGGATTCCTAGTGCCGGTCATAGAAGTTAGAAACATCTAGGACATGGATGCATGCATTTTTTTTATATATTATTGTACATGTTAACAGTGAAAAAAGGAGAAAAATTGCATGTCTTGATGTATCTGTATCCTTGATGGCACTGGAAAAGGGGGAAACATCAGTGTCCTTTAGAGAATAAAAAAGTCTTGAAATGAAACATTACCTAATCCTTACATTATTTATTCTCTCTAATGGTGCTCCTGTCCCATACACTGCAAGTTTTTATTTTATCCTATTTATTGCCTTTGTGCTTTACTTGTTTTATTTTTATATATTTCTCACTCTTTATTACTCCCCTGATCTATTTAATTTAATGTATTTAATTAGTACAACACCATTATTTATCATTCATTACAAAAGGATTATCCTTCAACAGTTTGAAAAAAATAAAAACACACAGTGTTGAACAACGAACAAACATCTAAGCTGTGTGTATGGTTTTCATTTTTATTTTCAAATACTATAATAATTACTAAATGAAAATGTCCACAGCAGTCATTTACTCTGTTACCCTCTTAATGTTCCCCTTCAGTGAAACTTTTATAAGTAACACTGAAGTTCCTCTTTAAACATATATGCTGCCTTTGTAAGCTTGAAATTGACTCAGTTTCCAGGATTTATGACGGCTCAAGTGTTTGCATGTATTTTTTCATCAGCTACACAGAACATGTGAAAAGCTTCACTGACTTTGTATTTGTCATGGTCCAACCCCATTGTTCTGCCATCTTGAACAATTCCTCCTGCAAAATTCAGCAGCACCACTGAGCTGTTGTTGACTGTGGCAAGGGAAACACTCAAGCCGAGATGAGAATCGATCTGAAACCATGGGTTGGGGAAACTACTATTTGAAGCCACTATCTGCAGCCACTGAGAGATTCAAACCAAATGGAAATGTTGAGATTTTGATCACCAGCTGGCTGGTAATGACACTTATCTCTGCTCTCTTCTTTCCAGTGCTCAGAATAATGACATCATCCCTCAGTCCTTAACAGTCAAATCTGATTTGAAGCACCTCCACGCTGCACAGCTCTAACTAATACTGCCAAGCCAATATATTTCCAGCCAGGCAGAAGAAAGGCAGTGCATGCTTGTGAGCCAGAGTGGGTGCTAAATATTTCAATAACAGCTCGCTGACAGTAAGAAAGAGAGCTGGAGAGCAGGAGGTGCAGCAGGGCTCACAGCAAGTAGCTGTGGGAGCAGCAGCAAGAGGTGACAGGTTGGTGCTGGTGTTACATGAGGAAGTGTCTGAAAACATCAGCGGTTGGGCAGATAACAACATCAGGAACATTAAGAGCAAGAAGCGGGCCTAGGCCACATGGCATATTGATCAAAGAGGAAATGGAGAGGCAAGCATTGAGGCTCCACTTATAAACCTGCTGGTACTAGGTATGTGTGAACCAGGCATGAAGATGCAAGCTTTTACTCTCAGAGACAACATGACTACAGGTGAGGACACCCAGCTGGGGATAACGTGAGTTCATATAAAGTTTTTTCATAAATATATGTATCGAGAAGAAGAGTGGATAGCGTCTGCAGAGACCTGCTGCACATCAAGCATGCACAGAAAATAAAAATAAAGAAGAGAAAATAGGTGAATGTTTTATTGATGTTGCCTTATTTTCTTTGTGGACATACGGAAACTGTCGCTCAGTGCAGCCTGGTTAAGCATAAAGTCTGATATCAAATCATGAGAAACAGAGGGTGAAACAAGTAAGCTGTCAGTGTAGCCTCCCCATCATCCTTCACCCCTGACCCCTGCATGTCCCAGAAAGTTCAACTGGACTAGACGGTGACCCTAACACACACATTTGTAAAGATCACACTCTGTCACTAGATGGTCTTCAGAGAAGTCTAGAAGTCAGCTTGTACCACCCTGAATTTTAAAAGCAGCAGTTTCTTTCATATTAATCATCTTTCTGGTTTTCAAGTCTTCAAACTGGGCTGGTTTATTAGATGATGTAACTTATTGTAACCAACATTGAGCAAGTTACTGAAAATTAGTAATTCAAAAAACAACTATGAGTTACTTCTATCAAAAGGTAACTGAATTTCTACATTATGAAAGTAATTATCTGGGAAAGTAGCTTTAGTGTTACTCTCTTTGCTTCAATACGCTATATGTTAATGGACTCACGTCTAACCAGTATTTTGCTGATTAGCTCCCTGATAGCAGCAGACTCAACGGCTGAGATGGTAAGCACATCTTCTACAAAATTCCTTGCAGTCAGTCTGTTTGGTCCTCCCTGGTCTACAGTTTCTGAAGCTGGCTGTAGATTTGAAATCAAGTCTTGGTTGTTAGGATGGTCTGGCCCCTCCTTGGTCTGCAGAGCTATCTGCACCTGGGTGACCAGTGTTTTGTCTAGGTGCCTCATGAGGTTAGAAATATCAATGTGAACAAAGTGGACCAAGTTTTCTTACCTGCACCTGGACTAGAACTTACCACTACACTCTTTTCCTTTACCGAGAGGAGGGAAAAATAAGGAGGTGAATAAACATCGGCCCATTGTGTTTGTTTACTGCGTTTCTTTCTCCCTAGGTGCTTCCATGGTTTAACCTCGCCACCAAGTCAGATGATTAATCGTACGTTGACTATTTGGCGTAAAGTAACGAGTAAAGTCCTTATACATTGCTGTAACTGTAACAGGGTTATTGAATTTGATAATAGTAGTTACAGCAAATAGAAGTGGAGTACTCACAACACTAATAGTAACATATTACTACAGCAGACATCAACAAATACAGATCTATATACAGTACGTGCAAATTCCTCCTCAAGTCACTCTCTGGACAGTATGACAGAAGTGTAACTCAGGATGTAGGGTAATATTATTCTTTATTCATTTATTTTATTATTCAAAAGATTTATGAACTGCTATATTTTGGTCATTTCCAGGCTTGTAAAAAATGACATCATGCTTAAGAGGGAGATTTCCAACTAAAGCTGACACTCCATAAATATGTACAGTGGCTAATGTCTTCACAGTTTTCCAACAGAGTAAATCAGAGAACTGGCTTGCTTACTGAGTAGTCATACACCAGCTAATGAATCCTTACTTCAGTAAAGAAAACCTCTTTCCATTCAAACTCTTGATACATGTTTGTCTTTTAAATACTGGGATAAACATTTGTCTCAGCTCGAAGAGAAGAGAACATTCTTGGGGACGGCTCTGTGCTAGGTAACTTTCGGTTTTGTGCAGACAATTAGCATCAGATTGTGAGTTACTCAGGAGCAAATAATGATACATAAGAAAACTGTACTATTCAACGGGGGGACTCTAATGTCCAAAAGTAACCACGATGGAGTGCCCACTTGGATTCCACTGTAGTAGATCAAAACAATACAATTTTCCTTCTCTGGTGCCCCTTCAGTCGATAACACGAAAAGAAGTGCCCTCTAGATGCCCTTACAATCTATAAATTGTTTTTTTTTTTTTAAAAGTGCCCTCTTGGTGTCTCTACAGTGGATTGAATGCAAAAGAAAAGTATCCTCTGGTTGCCCCTCCAGTGGATATAAAGTTAAAAAGTGTCCTCTGGATGCCCTTCTAGTGTACTAAATATTGAAAGATGCATTCTGGATGCATTTCAAGTGGAAATGGTTCAATAGTGCTCTCTGGGTTCCTCTCCAGGGGATTGAAAGCGCAAAAGTGCCCTTGGGATGTCCTTGTAGTGAACTAATGTAAAAAAAAATGCTCTATAGATTCCCCTATAGTGAATTAAGTGTAAAAATAGTGCCCTCTGAATAACTTTTTTTCAGAGAATAACATGTGAAAAAGTGCCCAATGAATGCCCTTTTATTAAACTTAACATTAAAACCCTGGAATGCCCGCAGTGGATTTAATGTAAAACAGTGATGCCCGATGCCCTTTAGAGACTAAAATATGATAAAGTGCCCGACTGTTAACTTACCCTTATTTTACATGTTTGGTTGTCATGCAATTTATGTGAGGACCAAGCAGCAACCTCCAGTCTCAAAATATGAAGCCCATGCAGAAGTGTTATAAACGGCAATTAATGGAGCATACACTGGAAACCACATACACACCAATTAAAAAAAGACGACCTTTGCAACATTAATAAACATGTTTGGAACAAATAACGGCTTGGGTCTACGTAGCTAATTGCTCTATCGGCACACACTGTACGGGGGGTGAATTTATTTCTAATGCGCCAGTGCAGAAGATATTAAGATTACCAGTTTTTCCAAAATAAGGACATGACTGACTTGTCTGACAGGCGGGAACACATAGCTGTTGGCTAGAAGGCTCAAACTCCGCCTCTTTACGTAACACTAAGCTTCGTTGAGTTCAGCCTTACCAATATGGGTCCCACCGACAATTGGCTTCAAAACAGCATTCAGGAACAGATGGGTGACGTCCCGGATACGACATCCATTATTTATACAGTTTATGGTAAGGACCCCCAGACCCCCCTCGTTACCTCTGCCTCAATGTATGTATATGAACCCTAAACTCATCCCTGTGTAGCCTACTGTGCCTTCCATACTGCTCAGCAAACATTACACTCCTAGTAAACAAGTCCTTTTCAATGACAAAACTAAACAAAAAAAGATAAAAAGTTAACTGATAAGACAGAGTTTCTTTCCTTGAAATACTTGTGGAAGAAGTACTTGTGGAATCGTTCTGTATGATGCACTTTTGAATGCCAATATTTATTCACAGCAGTGGACAGCGCCAATATCTGTAAAGTGAGTGTTCCCATCATGACTGAGACAGCCATCACTCACGACTGCAACTGCAGAATAAACAAGAGAGACATGGTGTGCATCTAAACAGTAGCTCTTTAAAAGGCCAAGTTCTTGAGAGTGTCCTAACTGCAAGCGAGCGTCACATATCATCCCACATTGCCTACCAATGAACAGGCACCGTCCTCACTGCACCTGTGAAGTAAACACTTCTCTGCGTCATGTAAACAAACCATATTGCCATCAGCTGTGTGTAGGAGACCAACTGGAGACATCAGAGGTGGAGAGGTATCTTTGATCTTCCTTCATTTGCACTTCATAAACTGTCCCCAGTATTAACAAAAGTCAAGGCACGGCACTTCAACCATGGATATGGATGTCATTAGTGCAACAATATTCACGGTGTATAAGAAGCCAAAAAGCTCTATTGAGCAAGAAAGCTGTGGAAAATTATGAAATCTTTTCTTTCTGAAGACTCCAAGTGCCTTGGCAATCTCTTTCCAGCCTTGATTTTGTTTTTTGTAGTGAAATGAGTCGATACCATACAGCTACTCCTCATCTGAACTTCATAAATTAACCACTCTTCATTCGTGTCTCTATGAGGAACAGGGATGAACTTGGAAACTGGGTATCAAGGTCAGTGCTGCATTGCTTGCAGCCAGGAAACAAAGTAATCAAGCTGGTTTTGTCTCTGATGCTCACTCTCCTCACATGATGCTATGATAGTATGGACTGTAGAACGCAGCATGGGGGAAATTTTACTACCTTTCATTTTGTCGTTTTTTTAACCAAGCAGCAACCTCTGGTCTCAAGAATTAAGTGGAAGTGTTAAAAACTGCAGATCCTCAATCAATCAATCAATCGATATTTATTTGTATAGTGTCAAACCACAACAAACGTTATCTCTATGTTAAATTATTAACAAAGACCCAACATCAACACAGGATAAGATCCAGTCCCATCTTACTGACTCAGTCTAATCTCTTAATCCACCATGAGCATTGCACCTCGGAGTATTTAGCAAGTTACAGCAACGAGGAAAAACTTCCTTTTAACAGACAGAAACCTCCAGCAGGACCAGACTCATGTTAGACAGCCATCTGCCTCGACTGAGTTGGGGTTGGACATAGGGATAGAGGAGATAAAGTGTCCACCTGAGGCTAGCTCTAGTCTCTCCCCTTCCCAAGTTAAACCCAAGCGGCAGCCTCTGGTCTAAAACTATGAGTCCAATGCAGAAGTGCTAAAAACTGCAGTTCATGTAGGATCCGCTTGAGGCTGGCTCCCGAAATACTGGAAACCACATACACACTAGGGCTGTCAAAATTGCTCCAAAATGACATTTGAATATTCGCTCTCAAAAAACCCAAGAGGTTTGAACCATTCGAATATCTATATTTGCGCATTATGTCAATAACAGGTGGACAAACTAATACAAGGAGACATAACCACTTGTATATGTATTATACATATTTAACATGCCTAAAACATACCTACACATTACAAAACAAGTAAATGACCTACTGTAACACTTTTAAGACCATAGACCTCTCGCTCGCTCGCTCGCTGATCCCCCTCCCCTCTCTGTGTGTAATGCACTGAGTGAGGCTGTTTCCGAAACCACCTACTATACTAGCAGTACGTACTGATTTGTCCAAAATTCATTATGTAGTATGTGAATAAGAGCAAAATCTGCAGTAAGCCAAAACTCCCCGGATGTCTACTGATTGGGGAAAATATCTCAGCATGCATCGAACCAGTCTGCCTCGCGTACTGTTTCCCATAATGCACAGCGCTCGTTCTGCTTTTTCTTTTTCCTTATTTTTTGACCGGGGGGAATCCGTTTTTGGGTGCTGTGAACGTTATCAAATTACGTATAAACTACTTCCTAACTTTTTAAATCATAAATGGATGTTAAATAAGCAGTTTATTTATTGGCTTCGCCGTTGTTTACTTCCGCTTTCCGAAACCGGAAATCCAGTGACGTCTGGCTCAGCATGCTGCATGACAGATCAAACAGAACAGTCATACTATATACTAAATTCAAACGCAGTACGTAGTAGGCAATACCTACTGCCTACTACATTAGTAAGTAGTATGTAGCAAGTCGTTTCGGAAACAGCGCGAGTGCTGAACAAGACTTGTGCAAGCAATTAAAGGTCCCGACTCTTATCCCTAATATAGGCAGGCTTCATTCAGTGATTGAAGGAAATATTATTAACATTAATTGAAGTTAAAGTTAAAAACGAAAAAGAAGTCCACTTAAATTCTTGGCACTTGTATAAAAAAAGAGGGGAAAAAATGCATTTTATCCCAGTGTCACTGATTGTTGGGCTCTTTTAGTCCACTGTCAGTGTAGGGTCTTAGGCCTGACAGGTTATTTGCCAAAAACACAAGACAGTCCACATGTGAAGAGGCCCGATCTCTTTTTATTCACTATGTTCCCAGCGGAGGAAAAGACGCGTTCAGAGCGCACTGAGGATCCGGGGACGGAAAGATTTCTCTCTGCAGTCTGCTTCACGCTGTGCATGTGTGACTCCTGTGACCTGCCCCTGACCCGTCATGCAGTGCGCTCACTCGCAAAGCAGCCGCCGATGTGTTTTTTTCCACAGTCGAATATTCATTTTCACAATTGAATCTCCGTTTTTTTATTATTCGAATACATATTCAAATTTAGAATATTCGTTGACAGCCCTAGGACACACCAATTCAATAAAGCCGATCTTTACAGCAGAAATAAACATGTTTACAGCCTGGTACCATAGACTGTATAAAATATGGACGTAGTATCCGTGACGTCACCCATCTGTTTCTGAACGCTGTTTTGAAGCCAATTGGCAGCGGCAGCCATATTGCTTCTGTCGAGCCAGTGTGACATAAAGAGGCGGGCTTTGAGCCTCCTAGCCAACAGCTGCAGTGTTCCTGCAGGCAGCTGAGCCTCTCATTGGAAGACTAGTAATCTCAATATCTTCGAAATTGCCGAATTAGAAAAAAATTCACCCCCCTCACAGTGAGAGCACATCGAGAAATGAGCTATCCAGAGTACTACACTCGTCTTTTGTACCAGGCTGTAAACATGTTTATTTCTGCTGCAAAGATCGACTTTTTCCCATTCATGTGTATGGGACTTCCGGTACTTCCGGAGCCAGCCTCAAGCAGATCCTCGATGAACTGCAGCTTTTAACGCATTGACTCATATTTTTAGACCAGAGGTTGCCGCTTGCCTGGTACAGAAGACGAGTGTAGTCTGGATAGGTCATTTCTCAATCGACACACACTGTACGGGGGTGAATTTTTTCATAACGTGGTAATTTCAAAGATATTGAGATTACGAGTCTTCCAATGAGAGGCACAGCTGACTTGATTGATGGGCGGGAACACTGTAGCTGTTGGCTTGGAGGCTCAAAGCCCGCCTCTTTACGACACAATCGCTCAACAGTAGCAATTTGGCTCCCGCCGATGATTGACCTCAAAACAGCGCTTCAGATGGATGACGTCACGGATACTACGTCCATATTTTATACAGTCTATGGTTAAAACAGACCTGTGTTAATAGCTGGTCACATGAGAACTGAGGGAATCATCAAAGTGTATTTTGGATCCCAACAATTTTTCAACAATATGAAATGAAGACAAAACAGAGCGGTACAAAATACTTATGAAAGTAAAACAACTACCCAGGTAAAAGAAACAGAACAGCTTTTATTCTAAAACAAAGCAGACATTTTCCCAAAGCCCACGCTGTTAAATTAACATATTAGGATTATTCAGTCCCAGTCTAACTCAGATATTGATTCACTCAGAGCAAAGAGCCCGAGGTCGATTTTAAAATGCTGATCAGCTGTGTGTTTGAGTTAAGATGTACAGTGGAAATAAGTCAGGAGGGAGAACAGGAGGGAGTCTGCAAGGGAGCACAGAGATGGAGACAGAGAGAGACAAGGGAGGTGTGCGTGTTTGTTACTGTGTGTGTGTGTGTGTGTGTGTGTGTGTGTGTGTGTGTGTGTGTGTGTGTGTGTGTGTGTGTGTGTGTCTAGGTGTGTGTGTGTGTGTGTGTCTGTGTGTGTGTCTGTGTGTGTGTGGGTGTGTGTGTGTGTGTCTGTGTGTGTGTGAGAGGAGAGTGAGGCAACAGAGAAAAAGACAGAGACAAGGAGACAGCTCCCAGCAGAACTCTAAAACAACAGCGTGTCTTGCTGACGGATGATACGGCGAGGCCGGCTGGCCAGTCATGCGAGCAACCCATTCCCTCTCGAACAACCCGTCACAGAACAGGATCCACATCAGCAGTGCATGAGAGGAGAGCAGAGGAGAGGGAAGAGAGGACAGAGAGATGAGGAGGAAAAGAAGAGGAGGGGGAGAGAAGGTCAGAACAGGAGAGAACGGGGTATGATAGGAACAGGTGAGAAGGGATGAGATGGAATGATAAGGGAGAGAAGCAGATCAGGAGAGAGGGAGATGAGAGGAAAGGAGGCGAGGTGAATTAGATAGGAGGCGAGGGAGATTTGAAAAGGGCAGTTAAGCCGACTTTCTCAATTATTCATTTAGAAATCAATACAACCCCTATGCAGCAGCGAGGGAGGTTAAAGAAAGAACATCACAGGAGACAAAGGTGGATGATAGAATTTCACTATTTCACATGATTCAATTTTTAATTTTGTGATCTATTACTTAGCTTTGGATGCGTGGGACAAAGCCGTTCTGTATCTTGGCAGGTAGGTGTTCAGAGAAATTTTGGAGAATAAAGTGATGCAGTGCTGAAAAAAGTGAGCAGTGCTTTTTTGTTACAGTCAGAGTCAGGCTACTGAAAGACAAGCAAGGGTTTTTAAATGGCCTGGATAAAGCAAAAGGATGTAGTGAGGAAAACAGGAACAGTACATCCACTTAAAGGATTTACTTTTCAAGAGTGCCCTCCCTCTTATTTTGAATGTGTGGCTGTTAGTAAGGCCAGAAAAAATTCTCACTCTGAAAACATAAACACTAAATAAGGCTATCAACCTCTTTGTTTGTGATCAGATCAACCTACTAAAGCCCCCCGAACTCATCAGCTTCCTCTCCAAACTTTCCCTCTGTACACAGTGGCCACAGGGATCGAGCGATAGATCTCTTAAATGTCATGAAGACTGATGGCGGGTGTGTTAAAGTGTGGTGACATTACTGCCTCGACTCTCCCTCTTCCTAAGTCAGGCTTGTCTGCCTTCCTCACTGACATTTCGGCGGCCGTGTTTACGTGGGACTCGCCGGCCAAAAATGCCACTCCAAGATTTATAGCTGTGAACACTGGCCGCTGGAGCAGGGAGAAGGTGTGTGCAACCAGGTAGAAAGAGGCCCAGAACAAATGAATTTGAGCATTCATTGGTTCTCCATCATCTCCCATTCCTTTTTCTTTACTTTCATCTCCTCCCTCTTTGCTTGATATCCACTGTCAGCTCCTTTGTACTGTGAAATTATCTGTTAAGCCAGGTAGTTCAGCTTTTTTACCTCAAATAGGTGATTTTCCTTTTTTGGCTCTCCCCTCTCTTCTTCTTAGCAGATATTTTAAACATTTATAAGATGAGAGGAAATGAGCATTGAATGTTCTCCTACTTCTTTTTGGTAGGAACAGCTGAAAAGACTGAAAAAAAGGGCCAAAAGGTTGGAAATAGATATAGGATAATGTTCAACATGTTCAAAAATACCTGATGACCAGGGAAAATGTCAGCCAGGCTTCAGTGAGAAAACAGTCGATTTTTTAACAGCCATTTCAGTAGGTGTAAGGCCTCTTGGGCTATGAAACTGTGTAGGATATACTTCCTGGTGGTGCAAAAGCTTCCACCAGCAATAGAAAGAAAAGGTCCTGGAATAAAAACGGTAACTAAGTTGCTCCAAGCACCGACATTAAGTTGTGCACAGTAAACAGCGAATATCTAAAACGAAACAAAACATTCTTCATGTCAAAAACCTCAAACATGGGCTTAACACATGACCATGGGTGCTCAGGTGGAGAATCGTCATCCTTCTCTGCTGAAGCCATCATTACCACCACTGAATGAACTGCCTGATCTGAGTGACATGTGATCAGCGTTTGCTCTACATTCAACCCTGGAGATGGGTGACGGATAGGTACAGCAACAGCACTTAGACAAATCACACAGGGAACTACAAGAACACAGACTTTTTTCTTCAGGTTGGATTTTAGAAAAAGAAAAGAAACTCAGCTGATGTCAGAGAAGCGTGTAACGATAATATTCATAGAAATGTAGTGGAGTCATAAGCACAGTGTTTATCTCCCAAATGTAATGGAGTAAAAGTATTGTTTCCCCAAAACATAATATACACGTTAAGTAAAGATACCAAACATGTGTTAAGCTTGTTGGGCTAAAGGGGATGTTCACGTTTAGTCATATGTTGTGTTTAGACTGTAACAAAGCCCCACTAGCTTAAACTGGTTAATCACTACTGCCATAATGCTCCATAATGCTCTACTCCCCAGATGTAAATAAGCAGGTGTCAGATGGCATCTTGTAGTGAGGTGCAGTTTGGCCGTATTTGCATCTAGAAAATTGAGATAAAGTTGTGTCTAGTTAAACTGGCATATACTCAACAGGAGCAATGTGTCACAGGCATGAAGGTGTTAACTCTCACGTGTTGCTTTTGTTTTTTATTTCATTTGCAATATCCTGTCTTTGATTTCTGGTTTCACTTCCTAGTTTTCCTTCTGTCTTCTCAGTGTTGTGTTTTAGTGATTCATGTTCTATTTTATTTGTTGCCTTGATGTGTTCTTGTGTGTTTAGTATTTTGTCTTGTTACTCCCTGTGATGTCCTGTGGCCTTGAGTTGGGTTTCAGTGTTTTATTTTGTAGAATAGTCTTGTGTGTTCAGTTGAGTTTTACTACCTGTGTTTTCCTGCCTTTGTGATTGTCTTCACCTGTGCCTTGTTGGCCTCACCTGTGTCCTTATTTATTACCCATTGTGTCTATTTAGTCTCTCTGTGTCCTCCCTTCTGTGTCTGTTCATTATGCTCGTCGCGTTTAATGTGATGTGGATTCCTGCGATTCCTGTCTTCCAGTGTCACAGTGTTTTTTGGTTCCCTGGATTTAGTTTGAGAGTTTGTTTTATTAAATTATTTTTAGATTGAATCTGCACCTGGGTCCTCCCCCTCCTTTCTACATCCATAACAGTTAACGTGGTAGGAGGACCAAAGGCTGGTGGTGGTGCTAGCTCTGCTAATGTTAGCCACACCCAGCAAACCCTTTTGACACTGACTACTAACATACTCTGTAATCCTATGTTAGCTAAATTTTGACTGTTTCTAAGTGTTTTCCTAACTTTTGACTAGTTGATTAACCGACAGAGGACTTGGTCACGTTGGGACATGGCTAGTCAAGTTTCATAAAATATACTGAGCTTCTTTCTATTATCTCTGGACTTCTGTAAATCATTTTATTCAATAGCATATTACCAAATGAAAGAGGAAATCTCTGGGAGCTGTAGCTTATCTTCAGATGGCTAGTTAGCTTGCTTTGATGATAGCAGCTCTATATGTTTGCAAATGTTATTTGTATTATCCACCTACCGTGTCTGACAGCTGTATAAAAACTATTTATCTTTTGCAGAGAAGTTTATGCTTTTCAAACAAAGGTTAGGACTAACTCAAAGTGAATGGTGCAGGACAGCTAATAAGCTACGTTAGCTTCGCTTTGGACTTTTCTTCAAAGGTCAGCACTGTCAGGACAGCTTGGTATTGGTCAACCACATAGCTGTGTGAGACAAAGTTGAACAGAAGACACAAAAAGACAGATTTATTTTTTGCCTGCAAGTGATTACTTGGCAGCATAATTTGACTGTTGAATGTTTTATTGTCATTTGTCTTTTCTTGTCCAATATTTTCAGTATATATTCCTGTATGTTTCCGATTATGTTGTCTTTTCTTCATTCACACGTTTCTTACAAATGACATTTTTTTTTTCATTATTGTAGGTGATGAAAGAGCCGTGTTTCATTCCCTTCAGAGAACTACAAACAACACAACAGGAAAATGCTTACAATTGCACTGCAGCTTCACTTCTGCTTTGCACAACATTTTCCTTCTCGTTAAAGACTCTTGTAACATTCCTTGTTTGCAAAATGAGATTCAATAAAAGGAGAATAGTCATATGGGAAAATGTTAAAGAATGCAGTGGAGAGAATGAGGAGCATGCAAGAGCCTTCATTTTATCAGGGTTCAATGTCACAGGCGTGCATCACATAACTCTGTGTGGTGATTTTCTGTTAGACAAGAAGTCACATCTCAAGGGCATTGTTTTCCTTCTTTTATGAGTTGCATGAAAAACGTCCTTCCTCCCCCGCTGCGCCCCAGTACACCCCGTGTGACCCACATAAAACAGTCAAAAGGAACAGCAGCCTATGTGCTTACTGTTTGTACACACATCATATGTCACAGCACACTGAGTGTCATCATCTCATGGCAGGGACATCAACCTCCTCTGTGGGAGCAGCTCTGCTGTATAATGTGTGGGATGCATCATCCCTCAGCTGCTGCGCCAAGCTCATACCAACACTCCCTCTCAGTCTGAAGAAGTGATCTGTCAAGCTGGCGAGGTGGCACACTGAGTCCCACTAAACATGATCCGTGCATTGTCTCTTCATGTAAGGAACTTAATTTCACTGACCCCATGAGTTGCTTTTAATTTTATTGTATGTACTCTGTCATTTACTTAGAATGAACTGGATTTCTAACATTGTCTTAAAAGCTATGGAAAAATGTTATGAGCTCAGTGGGTTGCTCCAAATTCTAATGCTGGGTGATTTATTTTAAAACCTCTAAACAATTATACAAAATGGAAACAAGGATTTAACAGACAGCTAGATAATTGTGGTGATATATGAACATATAGATAGCTATTATCATTCCCAACAGCTGCCATCACACTGTGCACCACTGTTGCCTGAATGCATACACTAATCACACACTTAATGAGAATACACACTTCACATTGTCCAGATGCACTTTGTAGAATATAAGTTTTATTCTGTTTTCTTAATCTGACTCTGTCTTTATCTCTATCTCACAAAGTCTGTCTCTAACCCCACCTTATGGTAGTGCTAACATACTGCTCACACACAGACATCTTTAGTTTACAAAAAGAACTCTATGGTGGAACAGGGATGTAGGCCCACATTTGTTTAGTCTTGATGTTTTTGATGCAACTTAATAAAACAGGATTCTCAGAAAGTTAGAGCTGTGTAAAATGTAAAAAAATTAATTTGATGGTTTTCAAATTATTTAAACCTTGTTATTGAAACGGCTAAAAGACAACATATCAAATGTTGAGACTGAGAAATGTTAATATTTATGAAAAAGATATGCTCATTTTAAATTTGATGCCAGCATTGTGTTTAAAACAATTGGGATATACTGTCATACTTCTTGTTTCATAATGCACCAAAGGATTTTTAATAAGTGACAAGTTGGAAATTGGGCAGGCCAGGTTATCACCCGGACTCTTCTACTACAGAGCCATGATGTTGTAACACATGCAGAATGATGTTTGGCAGTGTCATTCCTGAAAAAGGTGTCATCTGGATGGTAATATATGTTGCTCTAAAACCTGTCTATATTCTTCAGATTTAATGGTAATGTACCAGTTATGTAGGCTACCCATGCCATGGGCACTTGCACATCCACAAACATACCAGAGTGGCTTTTGAACTGTGGGCTGATAACAAGCTGAGTGGTCCTTCTCCATATAAGAGCAGAGGACACGGTGTCCACGATTTCCAAAAAGAATGTTAAATTTTGATTTGTCAGACGGTTTTCTGCTTCTCCTCAGTCCATGAGCTTAGACACAAAGAAGTCAGATTTTTATATTTGGTTTCCTCTTTGCATGCTACAGTTTTAACCTACATTTGTGGATGCAGCGACAAACCATGTTCACAGACAATGTTTTTTGGAAGTGATTTTGAGCCGATGCAATTTACTACAGAATGATGTCAGTTTTTAATGCAGAGCCACCTGGGCCTGAAGATCACAGCCATCCAGCATTAGCCTTGTTCCTTTTTGTACAGACATTTCTGCAGATACTATAGATGAGAAAATCACCAAATTCTTTACTATATTATGCTGAGAAAATAAATGTCGGAAAACTCTTTCACATAGTAGCATGTTGCTGGTGTTAAAATTAAGATAAATTCATGAATACCTTGTTCTGTTAAGTTTTTACTCCACGCTCCATCCATCTTAAACTCTATGTTTTTGTCATGGTCAACATTTGTGTGTCTTGTGTGACATTAACCTGTCCTGCATTTTCTATGCTGTTTCTGTTTGTTTCTCTTTACCAACCATGAACAAACTGAAGATGTATTAACCAGACATCTTTTTGAGGATTGATATGATTACAGTTAGCCTGCTGGGGTCTTTGATTAGATCTGTACCAGTGGGCTGCAACGGCGTGCTGTCAAAACACAACAGTGTTTATATGGAGTATTGACCAATCAGAATCGTTGTAAATGCAGTCATGCAATGATTTTTTAATAATATTTCTGTATTGTTGAACAGGCCTGATGCAGTGTTTTTAAGCATTGTTTTAGTGGTGATAGATTTCAGCTCCTATTTTTCCAGTTCTCTGAGTTATGTGTTTCACTGCCGTCTTCATATCTTCTACGCATGTCTCATAAGCTCCATTCTGTCTTGTCCGAGCTCCAACACAGCACAGCCAGCTACAGAATTCTTGTGAGCAAGTAAGCCAAACATCATATCCTCGCCCTCCCTGCGAGGCTTGTTCTCCTCCGTCTCTTCCAGCCTGCCAGTACGGGTCTCTAAGCCCTGCCTGCTCTTCAGGCTCACAGGGCCAGCCGCTCATGATGAATGTGGAACAGGGCCGAGCCCAGGCTACTGCCATTACCTCGTGACAATTTATTACCCTTTATCTGTGGGCACAATTAACCCAGGCCCAGGAAATAGGGACTTATCAGTCCTTCATTACTAGGACCTGCCCATGTCCCCATCCCTCCCTGTCACCTGACACACACACATACGCACGTACATATACCTTCTCACACATACCTCGGTCTGTGTGGGCTTCCAGTTTCTCCTTTAGCACATGGCTTAATGTTTCTTCAACCATCTCCATAACATCCATGTAGACTCTCCTCACTCTCTTTTTTCTCTCTCTCACACACACACACACACACACATACACACATACCGCAAATACACACAATTAATCAATGCCCTTTCACACGTTATCTTCTCTGTCTCACACACAAATGCTGACTTCCTTCAATATTGTATTTTCATGAACACCCACAGTGACAGAGCAGCGCTAGTGTTTCAAACCGTATTATTTTTATATCAAAGTAATTAATTTAAAACTGGAAGTAAAGAAAAGGTCTCCACTGTGGTCATTTTCCATTTGAAGTGCTTTCCACTGAAGAAGTCCTTGTGAATCATATTATTGATGTTTTTCTGGGGATTATCCAGAGTAATGGAGACAGTGTTTCTGAAAACAGATGTTGCATTAGATTGTTTTTTCAATACAGTGAGCATGAGAAACTAAACCAATCTTTGCTGTAATGGGTACTGGAGTGGAAGCAGAAAGCACAGAGCTTTGGCAAATTAAACCCAAGATATCTTGCTTGCTAGATTCTACCTAAGCGGAGAAGAAAATGTGATTTTTTATATTTTGTTTATTTTTTTAAAAGAACTGTAACTCTGTGTTACTGCAGCAACTAAGCCTTTTCCACAGTTTTAAAGCTCACAGTGTTCTTTGAATTGATTGGTATTGATGTAATAAATTAGTGTTTTGTCATCACATGTTTTTCCTGAGGTAATTTTGCAACCAATAAATTGTTCATATTCAGTAAAATTACTAGTTCACTCATATGACTTTACTCATGTGACTACACTCTTGATTTTATGTAGCTGCTACAGGGGATTATGTTCATAAAAGCCCCTGAAAAAGTTCTTTATAAATGCTAGAGTGTGTGCAACAGAAATTTCTTCTGTAACAACAGGTCCTATTTTCAATGTGAAACCTATTGTATTTATATCACTGAACAAACCCCATCTCTGAGGCCTTTCCAGCTCATTTTCATTCTGGCCAGCCCTCAAATTTACTGTTCCAGTTTGTCTTGACTACTCTTCTATCATTTTCCCAAACACCAAGCTACAGAGTATATCGTATAAATGGCTGTTAAATCAACTGTAACAACACCTTTGCTACAGCATACACCAGACAAAGTCAAAGAAGAAGATCAACATAGTGACAGATTTAACATCAAAAGAGTAGATTGTTTCCTCAGACATTGGTAGAGAACAAAACAGAGGGAAAAGAATAAGGGGGAAAAAAGTAATATTGTAATCCTATAAGTTGGAGGCATGGTTCCAGCGAACAGCAGAGGGTTTTAGGGGCATGCATTGCAAATTTGCGTTGGTTTAAATCATTGATTGTATACTGGTATGGACAGTACCTCCATCCTCCTCCCATAGTGAGATGTGAAGCCATAATGCTGCGTCAATGAGTGCTAAAATTTTGCATTTGTGGAGCCAAGGCATGTGAAAAAGCCAACTGGCTGGTGGAGGCATAGGTCCGACCACACGCCCCCTCTGCTTACCAAAACCCACATTTAACTCACTGATAGAGCATCAAAGATCCCTCAGGTTGGTACAGTCCACAGCAGAACAGATTTGTGTGTTGGTCTGAAGCAGGCCCTCCTGGCTATGGTGAGTTCAATGACTCTTGTGTTGGAGTTACCTTCTCAGAAAAATGAACTGGTTTTCATAAATAAGCATAAGAACTAACAAATAATTTATTTGAAATGTATTTTGAATTCATATTTTGACCCATGTTCCATTTTTTAACATGAAGGAGGAAGGGTTTCTGATCTATACTGCAGCCAGTCTGTGAACACGAGTGCTGTCCATTTTAGATGGCAGAGTATGGATCATTTGGGTGTGTTACTCTAGTCTGTGCAGGTACAGTGCAGTAATAATCTGCTGGAGTCTCTTTGTATGAATGATAGGACTAATCTGCTGCATTATCCATGCATGTCAGGGGGATATTCTCCCAGTGTTCATCCACACATCACACAATAGCCCACTATGTACACCACAGAGCATGTTGCCATTCAGGCTTATTCAAAGCTAATCAGTGCCAGCCTATGAGCGATTGCCTTTGGCAGCCACAACTTGTGACTGCTGACATTTTAGGCTGCGCTGCTCTGCTGCAAAATGGTGGAAGGGACTGAAAACCACATTCTATTGGGTCTGAGGAGAGCCAGCTCTCCTGCAGTCAGCACTGGTCTCTACAGACACATATACTGCTGCTTGTAAATATTATGTAAGAATGTGAAGTTGCCTAATGAATGCAGCCGTGTCCAGTTTGCCAGGAGCAGGAGGATGATGACAGTCAGCCCTAACAATACGGACATTTAGGAGAGCTGTTAGTGTGTGTGGGGGTGTGAGTTTGGGAGGTGTTTCTTCATTTAGCTGCATACCATGTTTAATAGTGAACTTAACTCAGTTTGTATGTTACATAAACCAAACATGATGGCTGATTTAAAAAAGTAATCCGCCCCTTTGCTCCCTGACTGAATTGTTCTTTTAGCAGCAGCCAAAAATAACTCCTTATCCCTCAGGAAATCTCTAACAGCTCTGCTTCCTATAGTCAGCATGTGTGTGCCTGTAAGTGTCGACATACATTAGAGTCAAATGCGATATCTAAATCCGTTATGACAATGATAACTTTCCCCTGTTTAAGCTGGTAGGGAGCTGACTGTAAAGCCGGAGTCCGTGTGGGGTTTGACTCTGGAGACAAAGAGATGCCGGAAGCAGAGAATCAGAAAAGCCAAGAATACTGCTGCAAACTGATAACAACATACTTATAACATGGGACAAATAGTCCCAGTTATAGGTCCCACTTGTCCTCCTCTCTGGGTCGTGTACTTCACTTTATTAGAGGACACATATTTTTACATTTCGAGGAGTCTATGGGTTCTTAGATGTATCCACTCATTAAAACTGGCCAGATTCAGTGGCTTGAAGGTGTCTCTTTAATAAAAATGGTATCACTGATATAACCTTTAAATCTTGGTAAACTGCAGAAAGACACAAACAAGGGTCTTGGAGAGCGGGTACTTGGACACTTTGGATAAAAGGTGAGTTCAACAAGGAGCAGATTCTTACAGTTTGCAGTTTGTGAGTTTGTATGTTCGTAAAAATGCCTCAAATGTCTTCATGAAATGAGCAGGATCAATGAAGGAATCTCCTGAGAGTACACAGACATTATATTAGAACTCTATTCTTGTCTGCAGAGCTTTGAAGGTCTGGTGTCTTGACAAACATTAAAAGAGGATTTTAAAGCTCATAATTCCCTCTCCCAGAGGCTTGCCACTAAAACTGCAACAGCTTGTGTGTTACTCGATTGTTTTGCCAGAAGAAGAGAAGGAAGCAGGCATCAAGGTGCGCTTGAGGCAACAGGCCCAAACAATCGTCTGCCGCTTTCTTTACAACTTACAAACTGCATCTTTAAGCAAAGATTAGTTCAAGGATTACAGAGCTGGATGCTTTTAGCTCCTTGAGAGTGCTCGATCTCTTCCCTCAGAGAGTTCTCCACCCTCCCTTTTCACTCATCCTTTATACTCATTAAACAGAATGGAGATGTGTGATAGAGCAGGGAGGCAGAGAGAGAGCAAGACACAGGGAGAGAGGGAGAGAGGGAGAGAGAGAGAGAGAGAGAGAGAAAAGAGAGAGAATTAGATCCTCTGACATCCCGCTAATTGAGCGATCTCCTTTGTGCCCGGCCCAGCCTGCCAAGTTTTAATTAGCAACTAATCAAATCAATATGGAGGCTGCCAAGCGAAGAGGAAGGTACCTAGATCGTGGGATGGCTGCCTGGATCACAGCTGTCTCTGACCTTTGCTCCTGGAGGTACTTTTCCAAGGCTGTTAATGATGAGAGCGAGCAGCACTGATGGCCACTAGATCTCTTTTTAGGAGAGAGATGGAGTAGCTCTGAGAAGTGAAAGAAAAAAAGACTGCTTTAACTCTAAAAAAAAAATAGAAGAGGAAAAATGGTGGAAGTTTGAGTGATAAATCTGTGCATTATATCTATTTTAAATCGTCATTTGCAGTCAATTTATCTGCAATGATAGGGAGGCCTTAAAGGAATAGTTCTGTGTTTTTGAAGTGAGGTTGTATGAGGTACTTGTCAACAGCTGTGAAGGTAGTCCTACCCAAACATCAATGTCAGTGTGAGTGTATGCTATATTTAGAACATTTTCAGTGCTTCACTTTGTTTTTGCACTATTCATGGACGCATGTGTTCCTCCGCCTGCAGCACTCTGATCAGCTGTTTAAGTCCAAAGTGTACAAGTCAACTTGAATTCTGCAGAGTACAGTTATATATAATGAATTTTGATATTAGTGCCTCTCTGCTTGAGATCATTTTGAGCAGCAGATGCTGAACATCATCTGGCTGACACACTAACGGCAGTAGAGTTTATTATTTCAGCTCCCTTTCAACAGCTATATACTCAATTATTTCTCCAAATATTCACAGTTTATAAAGCTACATTTCATCAACATCTGATAGATTATGTAAATTCCACTTTTATTGAATTAAAGAAATAACACATGTAAACTTGGAAGAGAAATGCCAGCTATCTAAATATTACTAAATATTATTATTATTAGCATATTAGTGCAAAATACAAAAGAATCAACTCCAGATTAGTTAAATGCTTGCACAACTGAGGCCCATTAAACATCTGGATGAGATGGATTGGACAAAAGCAGACAATAGATACAAGATATATCATTCAGTATAAATAGATAAGAATGCATTTCAATCCTGTAAAACTACATTGTATGTCTGCTAATTTTCTAGATGACTGTTCTAAAAGTTTAAATGAAAAAGGAAATATTTTTCACCCAAGAAATGTCCAAAGATTCAAACTTTCCAGGAGGATGATATAAAATGCTTGCCACATGAGCTTAATCAATAACTGTGGACTTCAAATGTGACCAGAGAACTTTATACAAACACAGAAACAGATTAAAGTCTTGGACTTTGGACTTCCAGGAGAGCTTTTGCACTTTGTTGGAAGAGTGTTTATGCTCTATTACTGAGAATGTGGAACTAACCAACTCTAGAAGTCTGGAAAGACTACCTTACATTTCTAAAGGTAAGCAGAAAGACTTTTTCCATATATGTTGAAGATGAGTGTGAGCATGGATGTGTGTATCCATGGATGTGTTATTGGTCTCAGTTTATTGAATTGTTGTTGTTCTTTCCTTTTAAATGATGATATAACAAAGAAAATGCTATTCATACATTAGGGAGGAAAGCCATTTGTATAGAGGTGTAGAGGAGCTTTTTTTTGCTTCATTTTTCTTATATCTTTTTACATAAACTGATAAAATGAATGGCATTTTTTGGACCTGAATAAGATGTAAAAAAAGAACTGTGGAGGCTGCACTTCTGTACCACACAGAACTGAATCAGTTCAGCCATTTTTACATAATATGATGACATTTTCCTGCATGTACCCTTCCTGACACACCTACCCTTCAAAGAACCCTTGACAAGTGTTAATTACAGAGGAGCCTGTTGTGGTGTTGTGCCATCTTCAGATACATGCAGATAAGCTGAAGATGAGAGGCAGGGCCACTTCTGCTCTCATGTGCCTCGGGAAGCTGTCAACACATCCTGACTTCCCTCTGAGGTTTCCAGCTGGGTCTGATGTCTTCTAGAGCTCTGGGGCCTCCCAGCTCCTACAGCTGCTCCCAATCTCCCTTTGTCAAACACACACAAAGACATAAACATTAACATGCATCAACATGAAAACACACAAAAGCACAGACATGCATATGTGCCCCAGAACAATAATATCCTTGCAGTTGTTCTCGTGCATGTCCGTGGATTCTTCTTGTCACACAGGCCCTCAGACCAGCAGTGTTGTTCACTCTCATCAAACACAAAGTCAAAGTCAAGTGTCCATCGGCTTTACTGGCCAGCGACATTTATGTGCTTCCTGTGCCCGCAAAGATACGATGATGTAATGAGGAAGTGATGTCATTTCACAAGGTCTTAGTGTTGTGAAGGTTTTGACAGCAGTGCAGAGGCCAGATGACAAAAGCATCCTGAGTGAAAAAATCTCACCACAAATAAACCTGTTGGCAGAGCTGCATCTGGCAAGGTGGTTGGAGTCAGAAAGTCAGTTCACATGAGGTTCAGTTCCTGTGAATCCATCAGCTGCCGGTCTGAAGTCAGTGTCTGTAAACAAGATGCCAAACTCCAGCTGAGCAGTGGGTAATTTTACCAAAAAGCCCTACAAATAGTGCAATAACTTTTTTTTGAACACACTAATAGGCACACCCACAGGGTACAGTTTGAAATAAAAGATAAGACAAAATTAGAGAGAAGGAAGGGATGTCAGGCTGAAATACAAGGGTTCTGCTATCATTACCTTCGAAGATGATATTCTATGGATTTTTTTTCTCTAATGGCTCAGATTCTCTTCAAAATTGCTTGGAGAGATGTTGAACCCATTAACATACTGAGTTAAAATCCTTGGCATTCAAGCAGCTACATTTTATTTGAAAAGGTAACGATAATCTTCATAAAAGAAATGTTTATGTTTAGGGGGCATAACAACAAAAAAAAGGTTTAGCTTTGAGATTCACAGAATACAGATCCTGAAAGACGATGATTCACCACCTGCCAATAATAAACTGACTTGGTAATTGGCAGATGGGCGCCTGCAGCAGTGACTGCACAGAAAATGTCCATCAAGTGTGTCATGCAAATTGAGGGTGAGGACTTGCAGGAGGTGCAAGAAACAGCTTTCTGACTCCACATCCCGATTTTTTATAAACGAATAATCATAGAAATGATCTAATTTACCAGTTTTAATTGTGATAATGATGATAAGCAGAGACAATATGTGATACACTGCTTGATTTATGGTACTATAAGAACTTGCTCATTTGTTCAAAACCATGTCACCATGTTAACATCTACCAAACAAACACCTCTTGTGTCTGAGAATATCAAGTGTTTAGTACTGTGAGAGGCTGAGGTGGCAATAGTGCAAGTATTTATAACGTTGCAAAAGCTTTCAACGCGGAGGTCAAGGCAGATGGTCTCTGCACAGAGTGTATGACACAGACATAAAAGACCAGTCTGCATGCCAGATCTTAAGACACGCTGGTGATCGGCCAGTTCACCTCTTTGGTTCAGATGGGGGACGAGGAACAATTGTTAAATGGAGTGTGTAAAAATTCTGTTTCAGGTTTAGGGTCACCCAAGAGTGTTTCAGATTTGTCAACAGAATCAGATTACATTTCACTTTGTTCTTGCGCCTTTCTTTTTGTAAAAGAAAAAGGAAACTTTGAGAAAATATCAAAAACTGGTTGTGCAAGCCTCCATCATAACATTTCATGGGAAATACCATACATAACAAATGAGCAAATGCTAGCATGCTTTAAGCTCCAACTCAAATTGTGAATTCACTGAATATCTGCAGGCTTAACATCATCACATCTGCATTGTAAGGCTAACTTTAGCATCTGGCTTAATGTGCAACTGGCTGTTAAAGCAGATGGCCTGACTAAAGACTCATAGACTGTGTCTGGAATCATTCCTCACTTACTGAGTCAGAGTCTGTTATACGGGGAGTTTGTCATTTTGCTGTGCTGTCCAAATGATAAGTGAGAATAGCAATGCCTTATAAAGTGAACCTAAGTTACCCTGTAGTATCCCACAATGCATCATGATAAATGTTGTTGATTACTTCCAAAACATAGTACATGATCATGCACAGAAAAAACACACATGACGTCATTAACAGCACAGGGGGGAATGCTCAGAGTAGTGTCCAATAAATTGTCTACTAAAATCCCCAGACAGTAAGAATGGAATAGTGTATGACACTATTATTACAGACACAACAGTTAGAGCTGGCTCAGGCTTGGACCAGCTCTAAAACTGTTGTGCTGCTATAGGCTTAGACTGCCAGGGGAACTGGCGCACTGACACACTGGGATTCTATCTCATTCCTTTCCCCCCAACCCCTTCATCACTTATTTTAACTCTTCCTGTCCCATTAAAATGACTAACCATAGACCTTTCTGGAGTCCCTGAACTCCCTTGTCTCGTAGGTTCTTCTGAGCTGCCGTAGACGACCTCCTGCTTTGGACGTTCCAGAC
The DNA here is from genome assembly GCF_009762535.1 of Notolabrus celidotus. NCBI lineage: Eukaryota > Metazoa > Chordata > Actinopteri > Labriformes > Labridae > Notolabrus > Notolabrus celidotus. The sequence goes on from NC_048278.1 coordinate 7,710,362, forward strand.
ACTGATACGGACGTGCTGGACTCCAGCGGCAACACCTACTACTACTCGTCTCATCGCTATCACCGCTCCCTCTGTCTCTTATTCTCCTCTATCCCTTGGATCTCTGTTCATAATTTGACATGGAGTGGTCTAGACCTCCTATGTTTGTAAAAGTGTCTTGAGATAACGTTTGTTGTGATTTGGCGCTATACAAATAAAGATTGATTGATTGATTGACAACCATAGCCTTGTATTAACCAAAAATATATCGCTTCACTAACGCTATCAGACCAGTTTGAAGCCAGTCAAATCTGTTATAATGGCAATAGAGAGCTTTTCCAATGACCTGCTGATCGGGGCATTCAAGCAGAGCACGACTTTCTAAATGAGATAAAAAACGCTAACCTGTTTTTCTGTGTGGTTTCAAGTCCGTAAAACACAGTGTGATGTGATATGATGAGTGTGCCTTAAGCAACATTACATACTCACTCATTTATTATTAAAGCCTAAACAGTAATCACTTCTTATGCAGTGATTTACTGCAGGGCATACTGTACATCATCCACATAAGAGGACAAACTGCTCTGTTACGCTCAAGGTGATCTATAGCGGACAAATGAGAGGCCTAATTAATAACGGCACTCTCTCGCTAGCACCTCTCGGCCTCCCTGTTATTATATGTACATTAACAGCTTGTGTTCGCTGTCTACTAATTTACAGTTGCTTAACAATGCGTGAGTAGAGCAGGGGGATGGCTGCTTGCTGGTTACCTGAACAAACTGAGCGCTCTCTCTGTTGCACTAGCAGCAGCTGTGGGATCCCCAGCCAGCCACCCAGGATGGGACCCAGAGGAGCATGATGCCCTTGAGGACAGCCAGAGACTGCAGGGCAGGATGGATGGCTGCATTCATAGCCATAAATTCACAGCCTCCTAACTATCTAATTCATCATATGCACACCAGACTCCTCCACAACATGAAAACTCCAACACACATTCACCCTTCCCACCCACTACTCCTGCCTCTCTGGTTTGTCCTAGTAAATAAGGCATACAGACAGAGATAGGGCACAGAGTGAATAACATGCGATAAGTGTATCAGTGAAATGACCATATGACAATGCACAGCCGCTATTCCACCTTGGAATATGGGGATTCATTTGTAATTGGGGGAAACTGTTCTCTGTCTCTCTACACAAAAGATACATTTTCATATCTTCTTCTCTGCTGGTCACCATTTATTCCAGTATTTCCTCGGGTCTTTGTAGATACGGCATCAGTCGGAGCTGTGTCGGCTGCACAAATAAATCACATGGCTGAATATAGATGTGCAATTCAGAATATGATCTTGTGCAACAGCAGTATGGTAACGTAAACAAGATGTGTTTGCAGGCCTGCCTTGGACTGTGTAACCCTATAAACTGAATTCACTTTATGTTGTTTGTGCCGATGCAAACAGTATCGTCTGCTTTTAATTGTGGAGTGGAATTCTTCTCTTTCCACATAAATGCAGATTTATTGCGACGGAAAGACTGTGAGGATCAAAGTTAAAATAATTCCTCTCCTTTTATCTCAAACTTTGGTTGGAAAACAACTGAATGAGCTCCTTTGTTTCCTTTCACAACTCTTTAAAGTCCAAGGAGACAGATATAATATCCACAGACAAAGCGCTTTCAGTTTGAATCTTGATATTGAAAGCATATTTAATATATAAATTTATAACAGAAAATTGCCTCAGTTCAACTTTAGCACATCCCCTCTCACTTTTTTAATCGCCTTTGTTTTTCTCCCTCATTTCACCGTGACCCACTAAGTGGTTCATGGCAGCACAAGACAATGTAGAGCTGAGCATAAAAAATTTTTCTCTCTTTTGACTGAATCCACGTTTCATACTTTTACTGCTTTTTCAATATTAATTCTGTTATCTCTGAATCAATCATAATTAGTCTTGCTTCTTGCCAACCAGCCTGGCCTGAATGCAGTATGAGGACCAGAAATGGAGGAGGATTACTGAAGATGAGACATATTTCTACTGCCCCCAAGTGCTCAGTGGTGGAACTTCAATCAAAGAGTCACTGCTGTAGACCTTACCAACACCATGAACTATCCACAGCACAGCAGCACAAAGAGGCTTTATGAGAACTGATGCAATGCTAACAAGCATCTAATAAGTTTCCAGACTCCAGCGGTCAGTCTGTGGGATTTCTGTGGTAATGGGTGTGATGTTTGCACAAGGACCTCGCTGTCAGCTGTAAAATGCTTTCTTCCCGCCAGGAATTTGCAGCCAGGAGTTGCTTTTCTGATGCTCCATCAGCACTCACATCACACTGGGAAAGAACACAGAGAGACTTGTCATTTTCCCAGTAGTCTAGTTTTTCATTCATGGTCACAAAGAGGATCAAAGTGGATCAAAGGTGAACAAATAGTATAGAATATTATCAATGTGGTAGATTATTTCAGTGCAGCAGAGGCACAAAAGAAGGTATCTCTTCTCTACCTCATTGGCAAAATGTTTACAAAATATATAGGTAAGCAAGTATTCCTCAAAGAGATGGTACATCTTTATACTAAAATAATAAAACACTTAGAATAAGTCATTCATTCCTTCTCCATTGCCGAAGAAACAAACACTGTGAAGGGACTGCATCAGGTGACTGTTCTGCACATGTCCAAGGTTTTGATTTCATTCCTCCAGATTTTGAGAATCTTCATTCTACCTTCCGGGTCAGAACTGAGATCCCATTTAAAGGAAGACATCTTTCTACAAAAGCAGATTCATGTTTTGCTAATTTTCAGTATTTTTTGAGAAGCATGTGCAATTCTGAGTTGGCATTGATTTGGGGGTTAGGATGTCAAGACAGGAGCTCGATGGTATCGATTCTATGCAGCAGTTGTTCCAACAGCCAAAAGCTTTCCCTTAGAGTAAAAACTTGCTTCACATTGTAAATTGATCCCTTGAATATTGTTGAATGAATCTGTTAGGTAAACAAATAGCCACATTTGATGATTTACAGATCAAGGTTGAGTTGTTGACATGTTTTTTTTACAGGTGCATCATATTAAAATGATCTCCTAGGCTGCATACCACAAGGGTTTATTTTAGTTATTTTCAAATGATTTGCTAAGAAAATGTCAAACACATAAGCATGTCATCTTGTTTTTATAAGTGTGATGTTTTTTGTTCCAGCATGTTGAGCAAAGGTTCACTAAAAACTCAACCCCGCTCCCTTACTCCCTCTGCCTCCAGCTCCCAATCAAAGCAGGCTATGCAGCATACTTTTTGTTTGGGTATTAATGTATTCTATTTGTTTTGAGAGCAGCACATCTCCTCTTTTCCTGCACCGTGGTGCTTCAAACCCTTTAGGGGTCCATCTGACAGACGCTGAAGTCTGGAGGAACATGTTGGAGGGCTGCCAGGCGGTGAACCCCAATCCCCAGATGTACACTGGTATATTGTCTTCAAACTGAATTTGTCATTGTGGCAAAACTTTGAGAGGTTTGCATGAACGAGGGACACTTGCAGAGAGCATTTCTAACTTGTGTTGTGATTCTCAAGTCGTTTTTAGTTTGAGAGAGCGTCATCATCTCTGACGGCTGCAGAGGACCTCCTTGTGCTTCTTATGGCTGTACATAACATTGTTCTGTGCAACGCACCTTTGAAATATGTTCGTATTTTAATACCTCCACATAATGTGAGTTCATAATAGTGTAATAATATTCACTCATCATTCAACTCTCATTTCAGATTTTTCTGGAAAATTTGAAGATTAACTAGGGGATTTAATATAAAAAATAAAACCTTTTACATTCTTTACCAGGTTAAGCCATCATTTTTTGTAATAATACAAAAACCCTGAAACGAAAAATTGTATGTAACCCAACCCCAACACAATCTCAGCACATGTCTGTCAAACTTGAGTCTGGTCCTGCTCAAGGTTTCTGCCTGTTCAAAGGAAGTTTTTTCTTTACCACTGTAACTTGCTAAATGCTGCAAAGTGCTCTCCTCATGGTGGATTAAGATGAGATAAAACAGAGTCCTGTCTGTAAGATGGGACTGGATCTTATCCTGTATTGATGTTGGGTCTTTGTTAATTATATAACATAGAGTACGGTCTAGACCTGCTTTGTTTGAAAGCCTATTGTGATAACATTTGTTGTGATTTGGCGCTATATAAATAAAGATTGATTGAAAAGCAAACGGCCTCAAGGCATGCGTTATCAGAATCTGCTTTCTTCTTCCACATCTCCAGTTTTCTTAATACAGCAGTTATCTCTGTGGTCAAAAGATGTATCATCCATTCACTCCATCTGTCTCACAGCTCTACAGGTTATGACTGTACCTACCAATAAAGTAGATTATGTTGCGTCCTCCATACTTTTTGTAGAACTTCAGTATTATTGACTGAGCATGATAACAAATCAACTTACAATGTCAACAAAAACAGTGATACATACATGTTTCATGTTTTTGAAGTGTGATTAAAACCTTTTATCCTCAGCTAGTCCATTACTCAATTATAACTGCGCTCCAATTATTTCAGTAACTTTCAATGGACTTTAAGACCAATCTTCTTTTGAGGCAGAAAAGATTTTACTTGACTTTCATCAGGTTTATGATTAATGATGTTAATTCTGCTAGAACCAAAATATGAAATCAACCCTGGAACATATTTTTTAATCATCATTATCTCTGAACATGTAATGAGCCTGATGAGTTATTGAGTGTTGTAGGGTCAGATTTGTTCTTCTTCCTGTTGAAAATGTCGGTGATTTTAAGGTTTTGATTCCTTTAGTGAAGTTTCCTCACAGCTCTCTGTTCAAACCGAAAAGTTTTCTGGATATAAAACAATTTGGATACATCTAAAAATATATTCCAGAAATAATTACCTTCCAATCCAAAGTACATTGACAGAAAGCACTGTCTGATATTTCTTTGGTAATTGCTCAGAGATCTCTTTGGGAGTCAAATTCTTTTGGCATTTAATTTAATACCTGTAATTTCAGATTATTAAAAAGAACATCATTGATGAGCAGCAAAAAAGAATAAACAATATTTCATTTTAATCCTGTTAAAGGGTAAGTAAATGCCACCATCCAAAGCTGACTACAAATTATTTTTTGAAGCAGATTTTCTGAAATGTGTCCCCTGTGGAGAATCTTCCCCCGGAGTCTGGCCGTCAGTGCTCTTGTAGAGTTCGGTTTTAAAGGTGTTTAAAGACAGCACTCTTCAAAAAAAGTGTGCATGCATGTGTGTGTTGCAGGGGAAGGGTTTAAGTTTAACTCAATGATCAGAGCCTTTCATCAAATCAAATGCCTCTTTCAAGCTGTGTGTACTCAGGAGGCCAAACTTAAAAGACGTAATGTACCATCAAACTGTTACAAGCCATCCGAACATTTGACTCATTCTGTGCATCAACCATGTCGTAAGACTCACTGCTAACAGAGCATGAAAGCTCTTCTGAAGTCTAGCTCTGAATCCTGGCTGCTTTCCCTGATCTCTTAAAGTAACAGCTCAAGAGTTTGTCTTTTTCAAGGCAGCGCTTAAGAGCTGTGAGCCCAGGACAGACAGACAGACAGGCAGGCAGGCTGGTCTCAACCCCATGAGGAGTACTTGGACAGAGCTGTTGCATTAGCAGGCTGTTACCTTTCCACTTCTGGGTCTAATGTGAGGTCAGCAGCCAGACTCAAAAGAGGTTGGGAACAAGAAAAGATACATCGAGGACCCTGGAAAAGGCCAAACAAGCAAGAGGATTGGGGAGGCAGAAAGCCGTCCCTTTTAACAGGCTGGCAAACGTGTAGCAGAAAAAGTGGCAGCTCTTACTGTCTGCTGGTCTCCTGACTACAACATGGATGTGCTTGTTCTCATGTATGCCCTGCTGTCTGTCAAAGCACTCTGTGAACCATTGTTTTTTAAGGTGCTGTATAAATAAATGATGGGATTTGTCTGCATCTCTGTACCCAGTCAGGTGTAGTGTTCATGGATGAAACCCTCTGAGATGTGTGCCCTGATCATGACGTATAACTACACCTTTGGTAGGATTGTCATGCTCCTTATTGATCTTCTTCCTCTCAGTATCTGCGGTCAGTGAGTCGACTGCATGGATTTGCAGCCACTTTGAATGCATTCGTAAACCAGACAAGATGACAAAATTCTTGCTTATTGTCCTAAGTGAAAATCAATGACTGCGAATGGGACTCTTCATATGAAGCCTCAGAAGCTGCTTGATTACTTTGAGAATGTGCTTATATCATTGAATAGATGGTACTATTGATAGTCTGATCAAGGGCAGCCAGTTACTCAATCTGTTTTTGTTCACACTTTCAATGATAATAATTTAGACTCTTGATGAACTTTAGTTAGGCTGGATTCATTTAGTCCCCTGTATAACTTCATACTGGTGAACTAAAGTCTTTCATTGGTGAAATGTTTCTATCCCTGTGTTTTTATAGCATGTTATGTCATCTGATGACCTAGTTGAGTTACATAGTGGCAGTTAATTATGTTTATACTTTCAGTCATGTTCATGCTGATCAATGTTTTCGATTGAGTTTTCCATCGGATACAGAGGCCCCAACTTTTGGAACAGTTGACCCGGTCATATTACAAGTAACACATTTCAACTCATTCAAGAAACAAACCATACAATCTATTAGGTGAGTTAAGCAATACATGATACTGGTTTTATTTTATTTATTTACAAACACATACTCTACTTTCCTAACTCATAAATATATATTTTTTTCATCATTGTTTTTAATATTATTCTCTTATTTACCATTTTGTCTTGTTTTTGGTTGCATGTAGCTATTCTGTTCTACATTGATGCTTTGTCTTTGTGTTGATTGTTTTCTTTAGGAGGGCCACTCTACAAGCCTGTTAGGGTTATTTTGGCTCCTCCTGCACATTACATGTCTCAAGTTAGTGGTTAGTTTTATTATTGAGTTTGCCCATTATACTGTACCTTGGCTCATGTTATTGAGAAGTAATGTCAGTAATGTTTTTTGTTTTGTTCTTTTAAATGTGCAATACAAAAAATAAATACATAAATAAATAAAACATGTAATACATGACTTAGTCCAGTAATTTGCCACATGAATTTTCTGCTGCTTTAGGGCAGGAGTTCCAAAGGTGTGGGTTGTGAGATATCTTCTAGCAGGTTTTTTTTTTCTTAATCATTTAAAAAATAGTACATTTTACCCATTAAGGTAAATAATACACATAAGTAGTAGCTAAGATATTGAAACCTTGAAAATAGAAAATGTAGAGTATTCTGCCTTTCTTTGTTGCCAGATGACTCCTAAGTTTAGGGTTAATGAAGAGTAAATTATCGAAAGCATCAGTAGCAGCAGGTTAATTCATAATAGCACAGGAAACAGACACATGCTCATATAGGTAGGCTAATTTTCTGCAGACTAGCTAAATGAAACCACATTTAATCAATCACTTTGAGGGACAGTGGGGGTCGTGACTCTTTGGCACCTATATTTTAGGGGTCATGGGCTGAAAAGTTTGGGAACCCCTGCTTTAGGGGACAGACTCTGAGCTGCATCAGGTCTTAACTGAGTTATTACAAGGCCAAAACACAGCAGCACAGACGGGACCAAGACTTGTGTACATGAATGCTGCCAAACCTCAGACAAGAGCCATCTCCCCACAGAAACCTCTTCATATGAAATGAGTCACAGTGGACAAACAGCTTTCACCTGGTTGTTTTTATTTGCAGTTCTTAACATTTTAGAAAAAGAATCCAAGGATTTTGCCTCCCGTGTGTTTCCTCCTGGCCTCTTCGTGGTCCATGATGCCAGCTGAGGTGGTCAGCACAATGTAGCTGTGGAAAATAAATCAACAGGTTAGGACGCAATTTAGACGACAAAAGACAGTGTCACAGGATACCCGTGGGTTTGTGAAATACAAAATCTGAACTCTAATTTCATAGTAAGTTTTTCACAATAAGAGCAGTTCATCAAATATGTATATTTAATTATTTAGATGAGCATGAAAGGACATTTTACATTCAATGCAAAGCAAATTACTTTGATCACAGGCACTGTGAGTACTGCAAACACAATTTGAGATTGAGGGTACCACATCATCCTCAGTACCCTCCTTGATGATGTTCGAGGGGCAGAGAGAGGATGAGACGTAACAGAGAAACTAATAGAATTGAAAATTAACACAAGTACAGAAGTACATTTGGGATTTTAATTTTCAGACAATTAGTGGTGGGAACACCCTTTCCTGAAGCATAAATAAATAAAAAGGACACTGGAAAGATTTCCATTTTTCTTCAAGGAGGACTGTTTCACTGATGCACTGGACTGATCACAAAACAATGCCTCTTCTACATCAGTGTAATGCTGCAGATTCACCAAGTGGTCCTTGGAAACAGCGTTCTTCATTAAGAGGACTGCCTTTCACTTTAATATGCAGGAAAAACTGCAAACTTAGTTTTATTTAATTTAGAATTTAATTGTCAATAATAAGTTGATTATATTACAGCATGTTTTTTGATTTGAGCAGACTGAAGTTGTCACACTACAAGAATTTTGAACTTCAATACATCTGTTCTGATACCACAGAAACTAAACTACTCCTGGGCAACCAGATGGTGAACTTTGTTCTTTTTTAACTTTAACATAAACATTACAGGAAGTTACTGAATACAGACCAACATTTGACACCCTCAGTAGTAATAAAAAACTAAATATATTTTTAAAAGTGTGTATATCCAGAGCAATTGATGTCCTTTGAATTATCAATAATAATCAGAAGAGTCATTTAGTGATGTCTGCTTCTGCAGAGTGTGCTCCGTCTGCATCTTCTAAAGTTCTTAGTTTGGATGTTTCATGGGCGTCCGCTATGTGCAGGTTTTGAGCTCACAGCCGAAAGGACAAACATTTATGGACCGGTTTACATCGCTGTCTCTTTCCTCTGCTTTCAGTGTGTCTGAAACTAAGACCGTGCTAAAAGAACAATCAATACTGCAACATTATCATCATGTGCTCCTTGTCATTGATGCCCGTTACAGAATCAATATGGTAGCAAACACTGAGATAGCTATTTTGAAAGACATCACCTTTGATGCACTGCATGATTGAGGCAATTGGTGGCAGTAATTGGTGACTTCATGAAGAAGCAAATGTCTAAAATAAACTAATAAAATCAGCGTGCCGACTGCATGCAAAGCTGAAAGCGAAGATGTGAGTATTTGGGATTGAATACTGCAGCAGTCGACAAACCTTTTAAAAAAAACATTTTAACAGCCAGTTATTATCCACCTGAGAGTATAACCATCCAGATCAATCAGGTGCATGTCTCCCCTTGATCTCAACCCTTCCTGAGGCCATCAGAAAGGTCTACACATGTGCTCTACTGTAACTAAGATAGAGTGCGTCTGTTGCTCATGTCTGAACTCTACACGCATCGACTGAACATAAATCTACTCCTGTTGCTTTTTTAAGTTTGTAAAAAGGTCCCTATGTAATTCAAAGCTACCTTCTTTTGATCATTTTCAAACGCTATGTCGTATGTGAGTATGCCTGAATGGTATGACCCATCCTGTATTTTAGTGTACAACCTGATAATACATGATCAATGCCTCCACATGCTGTGAATGATGCAAGGAGTGCTTAACAACTAGCAGTTTGATTATCAACGCAGAAAAGTTCAGACATAACGTGGATCTGTGTTAATGAAGTGGATGTTTTGTTGTGTTTGACTGTAATCACAGACTGCAGGCATTTGTATGTAGAGATAAACTGCAGGACTGGAAAATGAGGACCACCAGCTTCACACCACCAAAAGTTTGTATCACGTCATCACTTCAGTCCATCGCCACCTGTTCTGCTGATCATGCAGCTTGTAAGTGAGTGCAGCCTTCACCCAGTGATGGCAGAAAAAAAAAAAGAACGTCAAGTTTTTCTGACATTATTCTGTATTTTTGAAAGTCTGATGAAGGTGAGTGGAGCTCCGTGGTAATTTGCATCCGAAGCGGGAAGGTTAGATCTGATTACAAACCCATGGTTGATGCAAGGTGTGAACACTCATATTTAAAAGATGGTCACTTGTGATCCAAATCACCCAGATGGGATGATTATGTTGAGTGTAAACTGGGCCTCTGTGTGTGTGTGTGTGTGTGTGTGTGTGTGTGTGTGTGTGTGTGTGTGTGTGTGTGTGTGTGTGTGTGTGAGTGAGAGAGAGTGTGTGAGAGATCGCGAAAGACGAGGCTGACAGCAGCATCTCAGGCAGCCACCGATAAGCTTCTAGTGACTGAAGCTTGGACGTACTTTACAGCAGCGAACAAGAGACACAAACTATGAGTAGGTTGAGACTGCACAGATCCAAATAAACAAATAAAATAGTAGCTAATATCACTCAAAGTAGGATAACTGCAAATAGGAGTCATCATGAAGCCAATCATTTCACTAATGACAAACTGAAGACTAACGAGGGAATAAACTAATCTGCAAAAAACTGAAACCAACAAATTTGTTGCTTCATTTTTCAAGATGGAGCGCAAAAAATCCAATAGAAGTTCAGCTTAATACTAAACTTGTACCAATCAATGTGCTTCACAGCACTGCACAAGGACTGACGCCGATAGAAGGACCACATCAGATAGATGGAGAAAAAAAAATCCACACAGAGCCCTGTGTGTACACACACACACACCACCTCACACCGTTGGAATGTGACTGATAATTCAGAGGAAATGTTTATTTTCGGCATACATTGCTGTAAGGTCAAAGCCTCTTTTGCCTTTCAGTACTATTAACAGAAAGTCTAATGTTGGTCAGTGTTAGATGATTTGTTCTGTATGAGCACTGAACAAAGGTTGGAAATCAAATCAAATATAATAAAGCTATCAAATATCGTTTCAGCTGCCAAGGATTTTTTGTTTTTTGGCAGTATTACCAAAAAATGTAGCAATATTGTTTGGTTGTTTATCCAAGATAAAAAATGTTGGTGTTGTGACAACTGTACTCAGGTGTTTGAGAGATACTTTGGCAGTCCATCTAATTAGTGACATTTCTAAAAGTTCACTGAAAATTAACTTGACAATTACAAGGAGACGTGGTAAAATTTGACAACTTATTGAAACATGTTGCAAAGCCTGACTTTTATGGCCTCCTTGAAAAGTAGGAAATTATTTTCTAACATTAATCTGAAATTGAAATATATAAATTATTTTTTTTAAAGCAGCCACGTCAGACCGCTAAGAAATATCCTTGATAACAGATCACTTCAGTACGAACAGCCATATCAGTAAAAGATCAGCAACCAGACTGAAGACCTTGTGAACCAACAAAAATAAATTCTCCCTCCAATTTGTTCATCATTGAATCCCTGACATCCTTTGACTTAAGAAGCAGAACATGATTCTCACCCAAACTGTCTTGAGGGCAGCAGGTTGTTCTGCCACTTCTCCAGGTCCTTCAGCTGGAGGTCAAAACGTGGACTAATCACGCCACACTGGAAGAAATAGGACAAAACGTTTGTTAAGCCTTCACATTTACACATCAGAAAGCAAGCAATAGAAGAATACAGGTAACATATTGTGAGACAACTTCAGTGTCAGAGTGAAAAGTCCCCTATAGAATGATAGGAATCTAAAATGTTCAATATTCAATGTTCAAGTTTATTGTGATAGAATTTAACCACATCACCATCATTAGATAATTTGACTAAGGGTCCCCAGTACTTCAAATTAAAGCATGTGGTAAGAAGTGGTAAATGTTCACATGTAATCTGTGTTTGATATTAAAGTCAAATATATGTTGGAACTTGTTTTGTTGGCATTGAGACAAAAAAAGAAGAGATGTTACCTTGTTCAGTCTTCCTGTGAGATTGACAACGATTTTTCCGGCTCTGTGGTCGTCAATGATCTCAAACTCACCAATGTAACCTGAAAACATGAGACGGATACCATGAACCATGACATTCAGTCATAAACACTGAAAGAAGTGACACTTTATATGTGAATTAGTAGCTCTTTTACAACCTTTGAATACATACAATAACTCTGTAACATGTACACAGAGCAAACATTTTAGTACAGCCTCCCAGTTTGACTTTCACACATTTGAGAGAACATCCAAACACTCACCGTGCTTCATCATGACGGTTAGGAAGCGCACAATCACCTTGGAGCAGGGTCTGATGAGGACCTGGCGTTTCCCACGCTTCTCAGCATTGTTGATGCTTTTCAGAGCATCTGCGAGAACGTTCATGCGCACCATGATGCCTGCAGACAGATTGAGAGACAAATCTCAGATTAGTTTATGTTTTTAAAAGTGTTAAATAATTATACTGTCTCGAGAGGCTCAAGTAGAAAGGGTTAACAGAAAATATATATGTTTGCTTTTCATCTTTTCAATAGTCACAAATCACCCAGCAGTGGCAATAAATCTCTTCTAAATTTACATTAACTGAGAGACAACAAGTCTGACATTGAAGACAAACAGACATTTTCTATAACCTCATTCGAGTCTTGATTTCAAATGGTCTCATACATTCACATTACTTCATATGGTGTGCAAGCTCTTTCCTGCGGTTTCACAGAAACAAAATAATATATTAATTCAACACCAGCCTTCACTTTTTACAAGTATGATCATAAAGCCACATGTCAACCCACTTTCACATACAAAGGGAGGTTTTGACTGTAACAGGCTTCACCTCGTACCAATACCTTGCTAGCTAGCCCTTAGCATTTCACAGCGGACTAATTTCAACAAAGTGCCTAGCTTATTCATAATAATCGAACCAACGCTGGCCCCAATAATCCGAAGCTGGACCAGGTTGAATCAGCAGTTCAGCAACACTGAGACTGGCACCAAAGCATGCTCCTTACTGAGCACCCAGAGAACTACTCAGCCTAGCATACTGAGCTAGCACGGCATCTCTACAGGTAAGATAACACAATGCTCAGCACACTTTCCACCAGGTATTAAAAAAAGTATGCGTCGATAACAACACGCATGTAAAACTGTAACTTACATTAATGTGTGTGACGCGTGTGAAACGTATTGTTGGTCGTAAAGCTAAAAGTTATCGAGGCGCCGTGAAAGCGCCGAACGTCAGGGCCGGGCAGGAGTGCAAGAGGACTAACTCAAAATGTTCCTAATTCTACCAACTGATCGAGACGATAATTAAATCAAACCACTACTATACACCTTCGCTTCCAGGTGGTCACAAAAATAACACATTTAACGTTACGATGCTTTAGATATTTGATAGATTGAAGTTAGCAGTGTAGAAAAGCACCTTACCGGTTCTGCAATATGGCGGAAAGAGGAAGTAGAAAAATTTTGCAGTGCATTATGGGAAAAAATCCAAGAGTATTTCAGATGGAGATTGCCCACACGATCATGAATTACTTCTTTTCTTACATCACTGAAGTAAAAACTGTGCATTCGCCGACCTCGACACAATATGATAGATTTAATACATAAAAAAACGTTTATTTTTATTTTTTATTTTACCTTTATTTTACCAGGAATAGTCCTATTGAGATGCAAATTATTGTTTACAAGGGAGCCCTGGCCAAAACAGCAGCATAAAAAGTTTCACAAAGATAACAAGACAAAACATATATTCCGGTGTTGTGTTTAAAACGAGTTTAAGCAAAGGTTTGCATTTTCTTTTACATTTACGAGCTCATAACACCATTCAACTGTAAATGAAATATTCCCATATTATATTTAGCGTAAAACTACTCTCACTGCAAATAGAGACAGGTTTGTGACTGCAATATAACAACCACAAAATAAATTGAGTAAGGAAATTACTTGCTGTCATAAAAGTGTGCAAGTAAACTTTATCAAATGGTACTAAAATATAGCCTTCAGGTGTCTAGAAAAAAAAAATTATCATTTAGAATATCTTAGTTTATGTATCAAACACAGAATATTTACTTTTTTTAAAAATATCGTTCTTTTATAAATTTTTTTTTTTTTTAACTGTCATCTTTATAATGTTGCAAATGTGTTTAATCATTACACAGTAGTGAAATTGTATCACTATTCTCAATACACAAAGCTGTTCGCCTTTTTTTAAATTGTCGGTGTTTTAAATAAAGTTAATAAAAAACAGACTGGGGACAGTATGAGTAGGCTTATAAGCAAATTTTTTGACAGCGCCACCAATGGTTGTGGATGACTCATTGCATGCAAGGATAAGCCTCATGGATTTTTCTTGAACATATGAGTTTTTATTCAAAGCTGTTTTTAATCAGTGAGTAAAATCAAGTACTTGCTGGTGACCCTGCAAGCTGTAGTGTTTTTGGCATTATGCATTTTGAAAGGACATACATTGCAATGTCCTTATAAAATAGATATCAGGGGTAGCCTTGCAATAACAGAGTCAAGTCATTCTTCCACATTTGTTGGAGCTATGACCGCTTTCCTGTCACCTTGATGGTCTTGAATTTGCATGCAGGCTCCAGGGTATTAAGGCTCAGCAGCAGAATATGTCCAAATTGCCTTTGAAAATGTATTTTTGCTGAGCAGTGGCATGTACTTTACTTACCCCCAATGTGAATGTGCATATTTTAACATGCACAAGATTAAAATGTGAAAAAAAACAGAAATAGGTATACATTCCTGCACTTCCAGGAGAGCTTCTTACCAAATAACTTCCCTGTACTTTGATACTTGTGAATAGCAATGCAGTACTTGTAATTTTGATAATTTAATTCCTCTTTTAATCTACATTGAAATAATAAAACACAGCAGATGAGTAATGAAGATATACAGATTGCACATGGTCTTCAGACTGATACGTTTCCTGCTAGAGGCTTTGATTGATATTGAGTTTTAAAGAGAGCTGAGCATGTTAAGGACATGCTTCATGCATCTTTTAATTGCATCTTCCATTAACTTTTGAACCAAAAAGTACTGAAGTTGGATCCAGTTAATATCTTTATCAACTGTCTCAATTCGGTCTCAGGTACATTTCTGGTCAAACCCCCATCAGCTGAAACCATGACTAAAGTATTTAATTGAAAATAAAACACAGTAATAACTATGAATAGCTTGAACACAGTGAATCAATAAATTACTTTTAAATGTTGAAACCAGAAGTGTAGAGGCATAGTCTGTTATACTGTATGTCTGTGTATTTCACTGCTTACACACAAGGTCGTGTCTTTTAAAGAATTTTTATTTTATTGCAATTCACATTTCAAATGGGCAAACCCCTGCTGTTCAACACTCAAAAACATTGTGATCTCATCAAACTTCTCTCTTACATGCACATAAAATATGTTCTATATATTATTTCATATATATATATTTGTATAAGTTAGCATGGCATCAGGAGCTACAGACTAAGAATATCACAACAAGTGTCAGTGGAGCTGTGTGTGCAAAATGATTATCAACTTATTCTGAGTACAGTTTTTAAATGCTCCTGTTCATTTTGTTTTTATATACAAATCAGGATCTGAATTCTTAAAACCATCATGAACAACTTCTATTGTGGGAAAGTAATGACTGTAGGCAGAAAGTAACTCTGAACTGAAAGTTAATAACAGCACTTACAAATGCAGTATATAGAGTGCAAATGTTTCTCAGTAAGAACAGCATTGAACTCTACTGCAATTTCAGGTGTTTGGGTTTTTTGTAGAGGGATCTGGATTAAGGTGTCCGGTGGGAGGCAAAGTGTTTCTGCTAAAAATAAAGGTTTTCTTCCAGTACAGTTAGCATTTTCTTCTGTGTCCAGTAGAGGGACAGCTAAACCACTGTAACTCAAACACAGTAACACACCCATCAGTCAAGTTACCAATTTAACAGAAACATGAAGCATGATGGAATACTGAGCAGCATGAGACACAGTTGTAAGATTTCTGTTCTATTTGTGTGGTTATATCAACATTTCAACACATTTCCCCACATTAAGCCTTTGCTTTTTTCTCTCTCCAGAAGCAAACCATGTTAACACTTAGCCACCATTGCTGACCATGCTGGGCAGAGAATCTTCACCTCCTTGGGGATCTAGCCCTAGTTTCTGGAGATCAAGACCCATAGCTACCAGCATTTCAAGCAGGGTGAGCTCTTGCTGTGTGGCCTGGTCCACCAAGGCTGGGCAAGTAGGGTTGCACTGGGGCCACTGGCAGGAGTCCAATAGGTGAAAAGGACAACCTTTAGCAGGGGTTCTGTTGTTGCGGGTTGCCTCTAGATTCCTGTCCCAGCAGTGTAAGGCACGTGGCAGGGAGTTGCCTTTAACTTGGAAACTCTTCCAGTTACTGAAACAATGAAGAGACAGAGTGAAAATAAACAAATAAAAAGATAGAGCAAGTCAGGAACAATTTTGAAGCAAATAAGGAGGTCATAAATAAATAGAAGGCATTTTAATTGTCAAGGGTCAACCTGAAATATAAAGCCAAAATTTGCTTTCTTTTGGCCACCTGAGGCTAGTTGTAGTTGGGGTGCAGGTGGTGATTACCCACTCAGGTCCCAATATTATAGCCAGACTGTATAGAAGAATTCATTGTGTTTATAACCAGTTTGTCTTAGAGCGTCATTCTTACCTCCTTGTAATCAGTGTGTGGGAGAGGCAGGAAGGAGCAAAAACAGCCCTAGAAATAACCATACAAAAATATTACAGTTAATGCTGATGGTTTCTATTTATCTACGTATAATTTTTCATGGTCAAAGCTAATCTTTGAAACAGGGTATTTGAAACTTACGTGACATCTCTAAGTGAGTTCTTGAGCAACCTGCCCAGGTTTCGTATGTACAGCCACTGCTCCTCGGACAGACTCTGCCCCCCCAAGTAAATGTTTTCCACTCTCAGCTGCTCCTCATCAAACAACCACTGCACAACAAACAGAGGAGCTGCAGGGAAAAACAGGGAACACTATTTGAGTTGCTATAATCAGTGCACTCATATTAATGTTGGGTGAGATCAAACAAACAATGATATTGCTTATTCACATCTAAAGTCAGATTATTTAAATGTGTTTGATTCCTGGACCATGTCTGGGAAATTATCTCAAGGGAGAGGGGCCTCATAATTTAGGTTTTGTCTCCCATAGTAGTTCTGGAGACTTTAGATACCACAGGTATTCAACATTGATGGATGCCACGATGATGCCATTTAGAGCAGCTTTACCATTCACTTTTATGTCATTTAGGTTTTTGGGCCAAGTTTTAATTGCTGATTTTTGAAATGATCGTTGATAAGTAAACTGAGTATCATCAGCATAACAATGGCTTTTTACGGAGTGTTTCCTATTGATATTACCGTTTTGATATTGATATTAGTCACTTTGTGACTAACTTTTGCTTTGACATTGGACTTCAACATGTTTATTTGAGGGCTGATAAATCTTATGAATAAAACCTAAACCACCATAGCCTGTTTAAGTTATAACTGCTAAGAAGTGTAGTCTCTATGGCAGTATGTGAATCCACCATTTGGATCTTGTGATTCAGGACAAGCACAAAAAGAAGTCTTCTTTCTGGAACTTTCATCAGTGCCGTCTCAGTGCTTTGGGGGCTTTAAAATCTTAAATAAATAGTTGCTTTGATCTTCAATTTAAAATGGGACACTAGTGGTAAAAAGGTCAGTTCAACTGTACCAAAGTACAGTTTCTAATGTCTCTGTAATTTTATTGCATACCCTGCATGTATGTTTATGTCTGGGATGCATCACTTGAGTGTTAATATTAATTTTGTTGTATTCCAACAAGGACAATAAAGGCCTCTTATTCTGATTCTGATTCTAGTCTTGAGACTATTTTTACAATACATGTTGCATTGCTAGTGTGGGGGGTACAGTGTTTTGCCCACGGACACTTGTAAACTTGATGGACATGTAAATGATGCAGCGTTGGGATAAAAACGCCTAACCTTCCAAATGAGAGACAACCATCTCTTCCACTAAAACATAATTGCAGTAATGGACATCATTGTTTTGGTTTACCAGCAAAAACAACTCTACTGCTTTGATTCCATCTCATGGTTCTTACCAGCATGATTGCAAGATGAAGCCAGCTCTTGTGTTAACTGGTGAATATATTTTGGCATTTGGTTCAAGACCTGCATGTACATATTTCTCTCAGGAGTTGATAAGGAACAAAACTGTCAAAAGGACTCTTGTTCTACTGATAAGAAATACTGGACTGACATTGATCAGGTGACAAGAAACACAGCGGGTCAAACTCTTTTGAAACAGCTTACATGGTGATTCCAATATCACAAACAATACAGGCACAAGATGGTACTCACAGGACAAGGTAGAGTACAGTTTGTGGCCAAAGAAGCACTGCCACTCCTCCCCTCTCTTATAGAGCTGCCGACATCTATCAGGCACAACCCCATTCCACAGCCTGAGAAAACAACTCTGTCACTGTCCATACACAGATTTATTCTTCAAACACTTCAAACCTTCACAGAATTAAAGTTTTAATCCAGCCATGAAAATACATATAATCTGTAATGGTTGACAAAAATCTGCATAGCTTTACCTGAGTCCTATCTTGATAGCATCTTCAGGTGAGCAGGAAACAGTCTCAGGGCAATTGGGAGATCTTTGCTGTTGGCTCTCTAGAAACCATCCAGAGTCAACGAGGCCTCGGACTTGAGTCTCTGCACCAAGTTGTGCCAGCTGACTGGCAACGCTGTCAAGGTTGAGCAAAACACCTGTTCCACCAGCGCTACAAGGGGGCAAGAAAACCAAGTCAAAGTTTGGTGGTGAGAGTGCCATGTTTAGTAGAGGTATCAAAGTGCATGCCTGCTAAAAGCTGGACAGTAAACAGGAAATAAATCATATTTATATTGCACTTTCTCTAGTCCCCAGACCAATTAAAGTTCTTTTATATTACATGTCACATCCATCAATTCACATCACATTCATACCCTGATGGCAAGCGCTGCTTTGTAAAGCACCCATCATTAATAGCTAATCCTGTGTACACACTGATGGCACAGCCACCAGGGGCAGTTAGGGAATTATAGAAACATCTCAAACCTCTTCAACCAAGCCGGAAACAGGTCTAAGTTTACAATACAGTCAAACATTAAGATACTTTGCAGTCAATGGATCCATTTTTAGGACAAGAGTATGTCCAAATAACCATGTTGCTAACCTGGGAGGAATGTTCTACATTAATAGGCATCATGTCATTGTTAACAGTTGACTGTAAATGTCTTTATTGTTGACACCAGAATGCACCCAAAATAGGACCTCCTTTGTGTAATGTCAGGCTTGGAGATGGTCCAGATGGAAGAAGGGGCACAGGCTAGGGACCAAAAGCTGAAGTCAGCACATACAGGGGCAGCAATAAAACTAAAGTTGATAAAAACTCACCTTGTGCCAGACAGCATGAGGACTTTGGCCAGCTTGATTCCTTTTGGAATGAGGTCTTTGATGACCTCCTGGATGATCAGTGATCCCATGAAGGCATACTCAGCTGATAAATAAAACACACACACATCATACAATTTTGTACAATCAAAACAAAACAGGTAGTCAGATTAGCATATTCACATTAATCTTACTTGCATTGATGTTTCTCTCTCTTTCTTTTTCTCTGCCCTGTCGTTGTCTGGGAGGAGGAGTGGGAGCAGGACCAGTGCCGCTCCAGACATCACTGGAACAGTACGGGATGAATCTGCAGGAAAGAGACAATCACAATAGTCACACTAACTCAAAGTCAGCTGGTTTCTTCTGTTGTGTGTCAAAAAATGACAGACTTGTACATTATAAGCTCCTGACAATATCAGACCAAGGTGAGTGTGTGAAATATAGAAAGGACGCATTTTCTACTTATAAACTCAATATTGTGACATTTTATTATTTCTTTAGAAAGTAGTCCTCTTAGGAGTGCTGATGTTATGAGTTTTACAGACTACAAACCTTAATATTAGTCTATTCCCACCATTTTCAAAAACCTTCTTCAGACTGGATAAATAATTGGCAGACAGAATTAGTCCAAAGAGGTCAGGGTGCAATAAGCAGCTTAAGAGCCAGATATCTGCCTCAGTTAGTGGATAGCAAAACAGACCTTAAAGAAAGGTTGAAAATCAGACCGAAGCTGTATGACCATATTATATGTATACACCAATTAAAGCAGCTTTAAGTGAAAGAAAGAAATTAAATAGCACAGACAAGCCAAACCCTGTGTTCTACCATTTCTGATGATATTAAATGTCTAAAACTGTGTTCATCATTGTGTTAACGGATAGGGACATCTATGTCTTGCAAATGTTGAAAAGCAAGGACTTTCTGCGTGAGGCGCCCAAAGTAAACACAATAGGACAAACCACGAGGATACACAAGAACTTACACAATGTTTGCGTTATGCCAATGTGGGTTCTCCTCTGCTTGAGAGGACAAAATTCCAGTTCCTGTAAATCAAGTAGTCAGAGATCAGACAGATGTCCTTTGGTGTCAACTCTATATAACATATAACATACTGTATAACACATAAGACATAACATATAACGTGTTACATGTAACATGTTA
This sequence comes from Notolabrus celidotus, assembly GCF_009762535.1. Classification (NCBI taxonomy): domain Eukaryota; kingdom Metazoa; phylum Chordata; class Actinopteri; order Labriformes; family Labridae; genus Notolabrus; species Notolabrus celidotus. The sequence continues at coordinate 7,730,812 of NC_048278.1, forward strand.
CATATAACATATAACATGTAACATGTAACATATAACATATAACATATAACATATAACACATAACGTGACTGTATGAGTGCTAACATGTGAGGCTGCTCTGAGCAACAAATGCATGTGTGACATGGGCGTCTGTCTGACCTACCTCTTTTTGTTTGGGGCCAGCCTGATGAGCTCATTAGTCGGGGTATATTTTGGTACCTGGAATCACAGGTCTCTTTGCTGTAACAACACCAGCCACCTAAAAATAATGGCAGCTAATATTAGTCTTTCACATCAGGCACAGTAGGGGGGTCCCTTGTTAGCACATCATAGAAGACCGTGAGGAATGGAGCGAGACAGGAATGCACCTGCCGCATGGTTTACTAAGCACACTACATGATAAGACTTAGTCAGAACATAAAAACAATTTCTTTTAATTGCACTTGTTTGATGATTGACTTTCAATTTGGGAAAAATCTCCTCTGAATCCAACAAGTTTAGGACAAACTTATGAGGAGAGCTAAAGTCATTTTGAAGGCTTTCTGGTGTCTCAGATTAATGTGTCCATTAATGAAAGCCCTGTTAGAGAATTAAATCCAGCTGACCTGGTCAAATATTTTGGCTCTGTTCATGCACACCTTTTCTATGTTCTCCCATTCCAAGTCTATCAGTGTGACGGGAAGCATCCAAAAAAGGAGATAAACAGAAGATGACAGTACAAGATGACATCCCCATCAAAATTCCAAAGGGGGCATCACAAGCTGACCTTTGGGGACTAAATTAACCAGTTGAGGTTTTAAATACTCACCTTCCAGAAATAACAGCCATCGGCGGCTTCCTCTGAACTCCTTTAGGTAAAACCTGCAGAACCACAAATAAACAGGAAGGAGGAGATGGTGAAAATAAGAATCCATGTATGGACACTCTGGTGCAATGTAGCAGATTACACATGGTTAAAAAATAATTTGTTTCATTCATCCAGAGAGTTTTAAAGAAACAAGAAAGATAAATTATAATTTTAAATCTAGCATATAACATCAAGAAAATCTCACCCAGCTGCAGTTCCATCATTACATGTAACCTGGGTGTTCTTTAGGAAGTGCAGCCTCATCTCGTCGGTCTGTTGTCCAGCTGCACGAGCTCCTGCAGTACCTTCCCGTCCCGCTTCGGCTGAGCCTCCAGTACCTCTCGTGTTTTCAGTGCTTCCAGGAGTCAAATCAACCACAGGGGAGGACTGGACAACATCACCTCCTTGATTCCCACCAGACTTCTTGTTGGACTTTGCACCAGCTTTAGTGTTACGGTTGTTCTGACACCAGATTCCCACAAGCAAAAGCAAGAAAACTGCCTGGCCCAGCAACTTCATGTCTACAAAGAAATAGGCACTAATTAATGAATGAATCAATAATATTTATAAAGCAGTCAGCGTATCATTACTAATGGATTATGAAAAAATGCATTAACTTAAACCAGATCTTCTACATCATCTCTTTGTCATCAAATGTAACTGTCCATAACTTGTTGTCCTTATCAAATCCATCACCCCAACCTCAACCTGCAAATGAACTTACCTTAACCAGAGGAATAACTTTGAAGACTGTTGCTGATAGACTCTGGGGTCAGTCAAACATGAGAGAGGAGGATGCAAGTCATGAGTAGTGATCAAGCCTTGACAAGGTTTTGATGAAGCCTGAAAATCAGCGGTGAGCTTTATAGTGCCACCATATGGATCAGATTTCCTCCCATTTACCCTTGCAGCTCCTGCCAGGGCCTGGGATAAACTGCTGACAACACCGTGCGAGGGGAGGTGCTTGATGGAAAGCGGTGGGGAGAAAAGATAACATACGTGTCTCTTCAACATATTTGAAATCTTTGCTCACACCCACCAACAACCTCTCTCTCATCTGACCATGACACCAGAACGAGCTCACCTTCCCCCAATTGTTTCTCTTCTTTCACCTCCCTCCATCCATGTCTGGTTGTCCATGTTATGATTTAAACATCTACATGGTCAGCATAAGTGCACAACCTCTTTGCATGGCATGTGACCCTGAGGTCATTGGAGCACACACCTCAAACACTTTCTGTCACGGGAATGAATAGCACCTTAAGGTTCCCACATGTTCAACAACAAACTGGGCACTCTAAGATGTTGGACATTCCAGTTTGCTGTAGCACCAAGAACATATGCACAGTTACCAAAAACAGCTTTAATTCATGTGTTTGTCTCCTGGAGAACTGTAACTACATACAAAGTAATTAGATATTCCTTGTTTTAGATGCTACACAGAAAATGAAAAAAAGACCCCCTTTTGATGATCTTTTTTGAATAATCCTCTCAGGATAATACATGCTTAACTATCATGCATTAACATGATGTGAATGCATTTGCAAATAGAGAGAAGGCGCCGGAAATAGAAGCAATCTGACAATATAATCCTATAGCAACATAACTAGGAGCTGGTTTAAGGCAAACCTGAGTCAGCTGTAACTATTAGCTTAGTCATTAAGGGACATTGAAGTCTGCTGGGAGAGTAGAGACGGGGTCTGCCTCTGGGACTAAAGTTGAAACACATAAAATGTGAATCAAATCAGATTTTGGTGTTTTTTAAATCATTTTAACCCTTTATTTAATTGAAAAGAGTGCAAATACAACACATCAGATGTTGAAACTGATAATGTATGACAAGGGTGTTCCAGAGAGACTAAGTGTCTCAGAAGTATTTATGTATTTCATTATCTATAGTATGTAATATCATGAAAAGATTCAGAGATTCTGCAGAAATGTATGTTCAAAAGGGACAAGGCTGGAAACCAGGGCTAGATGCCAATCATTATCTTCACTGCATCCACAAAAGGAGGTTTAAACTATACCACACAAAGAGGAAACCTTATATAGACATGATCCAGAAAAGCCAGTGACTTCTTTGGGACCAAGCCTATTAAGAAGGACTGAGGCAATGGGACCATCTGCCTTGTTATCAGCGCATAATTCAAAAGCCAGCATCTGGGAAGGTAAAGTGAAGCATAAGGGCCTATGGCATGGGTAGCTTACACATCTAGGAAGGCATCGTTACTGCTAAACAATATATGCAGGTTTTACAGCAACATATGCTGCCATCCAGATAATGTCCTTCCAGGGTAGACCCTTTCAGCAAGACCCCACATACCAGATCTAATACAACATCATGGCTCCATAGTAGAAGAGCCCAGGTAATGAAACTGTCCTGCCAAAATTTCCAACTTGTCACCAACTGAAAACATTTGGCACATCACGAAACAAGAAATATTATGAAGAAGAACATTTCCCTTTAAAAACCTCCAGGAACTTGTCTCCCTGGTTTCCAAATGTTTACAGAGAGTGAGCACGTAGTCGATTGTCGATGCTCTACTTCAGCTGTGTTTCTACAGGCTTGCAATTAAAAAAGGAGATGCACTTGCCTGTTCCTCTTACTTGGTAATCCAGCTGGGTAACCAAGAAACAACTTTAGGATGACCTACCACTGAATCCTCATTAATGGGACGCATATCATCACAATATGTATATCACAGCATATTGTATGATAATCCCTCAAAGAGCTGAGGCTTTACAGAGCTGCTGATGTTAGATAAACAGTGCTCATTAATAAACAAAATGAAGTTAACACCCGTGTTCTGACAACAGCACATACACAAACTGGAAATATGAAACAGGTGAGGGGTCGTACAATGATATCAATTTAAAAGGCACACAAAACTTTATGAATAAATCAAAGATGCATGTAAATGGGTCGCAAAATGTCTCAAGTCTTGGTTTGTTAAAGTTGATTTATCTCCTTTGGGAAAAGAAAATCAAGATAATACGAGTACGCTGAAAGCAATAATTATGTAGCCAACCATTTAAAGACCCTACAAACACAACTGACAGATTCACAAGGTTTCTCTCATTGCTTTGGCAGACAATTATGGTATTTTTGTATCATTTTCAAGCATTTCATGCTACTTTAGATACTTTCAACTTGGGCCAGAAAGAAAACAAAGCCACTGAAAATATGTCTTTGAGATCGTATGCACCAAAGTGCAATAAAAATGTAGCCTTAGGTCATTACTATATTGAATTTGATCTACCGAGCTTAACAATTCTTCATTCCTTCAGTTGTCTTGAAGCAGACACACCACCATCTGTCTTCCCAGAAATCAATGCAACAATCTGTTTAGCAGATACCTCAAATAGCTGAAAAACGAAAGAAGCCGCTGTAAATCTATCATCATTTCACTAGAACGTCCCAAACAGAGCGATGGCATTGCTGCTATTTTGTTTTTCTTTGATATGGGATTGGACAGAATGATACGTTTTTCTCAGTGGGCTTAAGATCAATGCAGGCAAGTAAATTTGGGTTCTACATTTTCAGGGATTCAACACCTACAACTTCTCATGGATTAAACATGGTCCCATAGAGCAGCCTACAGAAAATACACTCACATCTCGCCACACACATCTATCAAATGTCTCTCTTTACCATCAAATAAAAAAACAAACACTCAACACAACCTGTTCATGAAATGTGTTAGGCTTCACCCTCACAGAGGCAACACTTTGAACCTTTATGCAGCACACATTCATTATCCCCTTGTGTTGTTAGATTTCATACCCAACCACCAAGGTCAGTTCACCTAAAGCCCGGGTGGTCTGAGCACTTTGTCTGCTGAGCATGTGTGTCATCACCGGCCTCAAGAACTAAGGGCCAGGCTGGGAGCTAGAACATTTCGCAGCTGATAGCTTCAAAGAACATCGAGCGTAGAGAGAGTGTAGTTGTGCGAGGAATTCATCTGCCTGCACCACAGTGCAGAAAGCTTGCAGTTCACAGATAAGATCTCTGAAATTAATCATCCAAATCAAAGAGTGCTCTGATGTAAGACTGATCAAAACACAAATATGTATTAAAAATGTTTCAATAAGACCTACAAAAGGGTTGATAACTGCACCCAAAGCATGCCTTGCAGCTCCCCTTGTCATGTTGCGTGTAATTTGACAATCTGCAAGAGCATCACTCTGAATCTATGTTGTCATCAGCAGGCGAAGGCAGCTGGGAAAGAGGCCCATGATTAATAGGAGGTAAGAGTGGCATCTTTACAAGCCACATGAAAACAAGCTTCAGGCGGGAGATATGAGACCTGGCCAGACCTACAATGCTAGCGCTTTCCACTTAATCAGTAAAGATGACAGACAGGGGTCTTAGCTGGATCGGTGTAAAGTGCTAGGCCACTGTAATGTGCTCGACTACGAGCAGGTGGGGTGGGAAAAACCAACCCTACAACTAGGGGTTAAGAAGCCTTGCGTGGTGACCTTCTGCAAGCTGCCAATGCATCAGGGTGATAGATGGAGGAGGCATGAATGGCAGGGATACAAGGTGTTGGATTCGGGAGGTTTGGAAGGATTGGGGTTGATGTAACGGCATAGAAAAGCATGACATACGAGTGAAAACTCTGCAACTCATTCTGATAAGTATACTTATAAGTATAAACTTACAGTTATACTTTTATACACTAATTCATATTTATGAAATCAGTCTAAAGGACCTCCAATGCTTACTTGTGGAAATAAAATAACACCTAATATCAGCAACATATTGACCTTTCGACACTCTTGGAAATCATAATTCACATTGCATTGGTACTGCAGGCCTCAGTTCACGTCCTTCGATTCTGCTTTTTTGCCTTAAATATTTTATTTTTTGCTGTCAGTCTTTAACCGGACCAGGCAAAGAGATATTGTGTCTCAATAAACCCAAGACCACAGGTTTAACAGCGGGGCAGGCTGTGCATACAGCGTTCGAGTAAACAGCTTAAAGTGTCAAGACACAGTGGAACAGCAACTAGGAATTGAAGCAATGTTGAACCAACAGGCCTGTCAGTGCAGTGATGGATACTGGTGATGAAGTCATGCCATGCTCAACTCACACTCCACGAGGGTTCTTAACATCTGATCTATGATACACCTATCACACAATGCGGAGTGGAAACAGTGGCACAAGCCCAATTTGATAAATGTACAGCCTAATGTGACCTCAGTGCTTATTTATAAACAGAACATCATGGTTTGTTGAAAAAATAATAATTTACACCCCAAAACTTTTGGGCAGTTTGCAAAAACCCCTGAAGTCAGATTTGAACTGAGCAAAAAGGTAAAAAGACAGGATTTGTGAATTTGTGAGTTGCACATAGTAAAAGTGTTTTTTAACCAGCATGCTAATGTGCTGTTTAATTGGGATTATAAATGAAGGGTTAGGACATTTGTTATTCAATTTCATATGAGTGTAGATAGACAGATAGATTATTCCCATAAGCAATCAATATTTTGCACAGTGTGGAAGACTGTATATGAGAGTCCAGCTTAAATGATGTCAGCCATTTGCATCATGTGTTGTTACTCCAAACTGGGAAGACATGTGGACACGTGATCGCAGCTCTGTCAGGGGACACACACCTCAACCATTCAAAAGATTTATGTAGTTGTAAAATGCAACATGAAAATGCACATATGCATTCAGTGCAACAACATTGTATGCAATAACTTACATTTCTTAAGCCAAAATATAAAAAACAGAAATGAATTATCATGAGCAAATGTTCACACAGTGTTACACAGTTATCCAAAGCTTACAGTGACATCACACCAAAGGTATTTTTATGTACAGTCATACCAAAGAACAGTGAAAATGTTTACTGTTTACTATTTATAGAGTTGCCTGTCCGAGTGTAGCTGATGTTCAGTGCATGCTGCTGTATGTGAACAGTTGACCCGGATAACTAGGAGTGTATTAAAAGCTCAAGTGAGTCACTTCAAGTTATTGCCCCCTCATTTCTTGGAACCCCTTATTAAAGGGTCAAGGCAATACATTCTCTAATAAGCATGCACATGACATGTATGTAAAATTTATGGCGACATGACAGTTAGCATCTGTGTTAGCTTTATAGCCCCTGGCAGTCAAGTAGGATGAGGTCATCTGAAAAATACATAATAAAATTATGTTTCCAGAATTCAGCTTAGAGCCATGCCCATGTCAGGATACAAAATAAGTCTGTGAGAAGGAATTGCATAAAGTAATTAAATCCCAGTCAAAATAATAAGGTTGACTGGAGAGATGATTTCCTAAACATAATTCATTATCGTAAGAAAGACTGGGAGAAAAAGGACAGTATTTTAAATCAATAGTGAAAGACCTTTGTCAAATTTGTGCATTTATATTTGTGCAAAGAGTAAGATGTGAAGATGTGTGTCAGTTCTTGTCTGCATGGTGAATATAAAGCCACAACCCACAAACTGTTACCATAGCTTAGCACAAAGACTGGAAATGTGAGGTTTCTGTCCTGTCCAATGGATGCAAAATCTTCAACTAGCATTTCTATGTTCATTAACTTTAACTATGTATATCTACCGATACTTCCAGCAATGGCACAATAAAAATAAAGCATATGTCTGGAATTTTTTATTTTATTTATTTAACATTTATTTAACCAGGTGAGTTAATTGAGAACCAATTCTCATTTGCATTTGCATGTCTGGAATTTGTTTAACACACCTTGATAACTTAGAAATGCTTATTACTGTAGGTATTTCACGACCTCAGGGAAAAAAGAAAGCATTGTTTTTCTCTCTATGTATGATCTGCCTGGAAAAATAACCTTCTTTAAGTTGTGCCTGTGACGAACATGTTTTACAGATCTGTCTTCCCAAAGACCTGCTACCATCTCATCATTAGAGATTCATGTTTGAGGGATATAATGTTTATTCTTTCATTTTAAAGGCAATGCTGTGTGATGAAATGCTTGTGTACTGGCACATTCACAAATTGAGAACAAGCTGTCAAACACTAAGTGAATAATATCTCTACAAAATGATCACAGTAATCTTTTATGGTTAATTCTTTATTACAACAATATCTACCTGATCCTCTGTTACTGGTCATTTCTACAGATGGGCCTTGTGCTACTTATTAGTTTCCATAAATCAATAGCCTGCTGACCGACAGTCGGCACATATTGAAGCCAAGAAGCAATACAATCTGTATCCGAAAGTTTTTATGACTCATAAGGATTTGCAATATTTCTGCGTCTGAAAATTTACTACCAAAATTATTCATGGTCCGAGTTATGCTTTATTGCCTCTTTTATGCCAATATCGTAGTCAGCGTGTCTGCAGATTCCTTTGGAGGTGATTCTGAGAAAAGAACCTAAACAATTCACATGATCTGCGGATGGCCATCGACTGTAGCAGAATATAAGAGTTTTCTAATTCAGTAGTAATGAAAAGGTATCACAAAACACAGCCAGCTAATTTAGAGAGTAAGTTGGTAAACAGGTATTAACACCTGTGTTTATACTGTGGCGACACTCTTGTAATTTCATCACCTAAAATGGTGCAACAGATGGAGCCGTGGACTTGTTGCTTTTTTTTCAAACTTGCTATAAAACTGTCAGCGCTATTAATCCTGGATAAAGATATTGTATGATGACCTACCTTTGATTTGCAAAGCTGCCAACTGTCTCATGTTGCTTATGTAAAGTGGTTGACCTCTTATGACTCTTGTGTGAATTCTGAGGCTGTTTTTTATATATCACTATAAAAAAGGGACTCTCACAGTGATTAGCAAAATTGAGCAGTTAACACATTTTCAATATAAAGTCCTACAGTCTTAGAACACACTTAAAGGGAGTTTAGGGATTTTTTCATACAGTTATGGTAGCTATGATACTGAAACAGCACACCGCTGAAAACTTGTGTGCAGACATTTTAAAAGGTGTCTAAACCTGACTTAATGCACTGCAATACATTTTAGCTCGTGTGTTATTCCTCTTTAACAGGATGCGCGAAACAATTAGCACATAATGTCCACCATCATAACAAACACGGGAAGGTCACAGTCATTTCACTTGAGCTTTCACTCATCTCATTGAATCTATTTTTATGGAATTATGTCATAAGGCACATTAACCCCTGAGGTCAGGTCTGTTAGACACCCAGCCCAGCTAAAATAACTCCTCTGACCTCATGCTTAGTAGAAAAGGTCAAAGCCTGTGAACCTGGGAAACAGCTCACCTACAGGAGATCATTCCTTTCTGGAGGTAATGATTTAAAGGAGAGGCGGGATATTTCAGTAAAACTAATGTTTATTTACATGATCATTTATCTATCTATTTAAGTATCTGTTTAGCTTATTTTATTTCATTTTGTATATATATCTATATATCTATATATCTATAGATATATGGTGAAGACATGTACCATAACTATGCTGTTTGACGTTAAGTTGTGAACTACTACAACCAAACTACGGCCCGGCAGTGCTTTGAGGTAAATGCTATTTTGCCAATGTTAGGCAGATATAATGTGTAATCGTAACCTTAGTAAAGTATATTAGCATGTTGAAACCAAGCGGCAACCTCCAGTCTAAAAATATGAGTCCAATGCGGAAGTGCTAAAAACTGCAGTTCATCGAGGATCCACTTGAGGCTGGCTCCAGAAGTACTGGAAACCATATACATACAAATTTAAAAAAGCCAATCTTTACAGCACAAATAAACATGTTTACAGTCTGGTACAAAAGACGAGTGTAGTCTGGGTAACTCATTTCTCGATCAGCACACACAGTACGGGGGGTGAATTTTTTTCTAATGCGGTACTTACGAAGATCTTGAGATAACGAGTCTTCCAATGAGAGGCACAGCTGACTTGATGGACAGGTGGGAACACTGTAGCTGTTGGCGAGGAGTTAGTAAATTTGATGGTAACAGGAGGGTTAAAGTTGTTTCCTCTGACTAATACTAATTGTGTTGTCTAACATCAACTCCCTCAGAGTGAAGATGGACTTAATGATCTACTACTGTGTCACATTCTTTGAAAGTGCTTCACAGTTTGAACTTATAGCAGTGACAATTCAACACCATTAAATATCTCTGAAATTGAGAAAGTTCAAGGTTTACAAAGTCCTTTCCATTGACTGTCTGGTAAATTACTCAGTTTTGAATATGAAGCCAAAATATATTAGCTGGTGATGAAATATTTTGCTGATGGAGTCAAGAAGTGATCTGGCTGGTGCAGCCACGTGGCTGACATCACACCCGTTCCACTAACCCAAACAAGGATTCAACTTACTGATGAAACGTCAAAAATCCTTTAGGTCGCTACAGTCTGCAGTAGTAATAGTTAAAATAAGTTTTAAACAAACAAAACAAAACAGGAACTAAATGTGTCAGGAGAGTGAAATATTTTGCTAGGGATTTTATTATCACTAACAGTTCAGGGAAATGCTACAACTAGCCTTAACACAGTTAATATCTCAGAGTTTAGTCTTCTTACTATTCGCTTTAAAGCACCTTGTATTGCTGATGACACTTGCTTATAGCAACACTGTCGACTCAGCTAAACTTACTGAGACAAAGTGAAGAGTTTTTACCTCCTGGCGCAGGTCTAAGAATCATCTGTCCAACGTCACTGCAGCATATTCTGACCACAGCATCTTAGCCCAGCTTTGCACTTTATTATGTGAGCTTCTGTTTACTGGTCTGATATCTCAGCAGTTTCCTCAAACAGTTGCCGGAGATGGGGTTTTATTTAATAGCCAATCAGAAGGAGGTGCAGAGTTGTTTTGTGTTTCCGCATGATGTGCTGTGCAGGTTTTCTATCCAATAGCTATGATTTTTATATAAGGTGTAACTTCAGAATAAATTCCAGAATTAGTCTTTCTGTGGGGACATCTGTCCTTTTTATCTCATCCCATCATACACCAAACGACCCAATCGTGTTCGAAAGAGTGTTGTTACACAGACTTCGGCACAGGGCCAATCCTTTGCTCTGACAGTTTACATCATGTTGTTTATTCCATCAATTTTTTCACATAACCGTCGCCATATAAACTACATTGTATAGGATGATGTTTGCAATCTAACCTTCCTTTCTGTCTGACAAATTACCATTAAAGAATTGAACGTCCTGTCCTGTCAGCTTGCAGCACTTGCCATAAATTACTGCTTCATCTTGTGCCTGGTACAAGATGAAAAGGCTACATCATGGGTAAAATGTCCTTCAGACAGGACTGTATGTACAGTGAGCATTGACGGGGACGGGAATGAACACTTTGCTGAAGCTGCTGAAAGGGCTAATAGATTAGGGGCCCCTAGACAAGCCTCCTGTCAATCCCTTCTTCTGAGTGACCTAATGTCCCCAGAACAGCTGTGAGAGGGCGCTTAGCAGTTAGGCCAGGATGACAAGTCATTTCTCAGCTTGATATATGAACTATAACATGAGAAATACTTTAGTTTGTTGAAAGGTACGGTGGCAGTGTGCAAGTTACACTGTGTCCTTAATGCATGTTTCTAAAGATTTTTACGCTTCCTTGAAGGGCAAGCATGATAATGATAATGTCTTTTTACTGTACGAGCAGGTACAACATAACTAAAATATTTTCAAACAGTACACAGGCAGCATTACATACATAGTAAGCCCAGTGAAGTAGTTATTTTGTAAATTTCCAATTATTTCGTTAGATCACTTTATTCTTGCAATTTAAGTCATTATACCACTCAAATTTCCACCAGCTTCACTTGTTCTCCTCACAGCAGATACAGGAGAGAATTCAGTTCTGATCCCTTTAATCCAAAAGTTCAGCCTTTGATACTGTGAATCATGACATTTTAATCAATCACCAAAAGTGGTTCAGTATCTCTGTCTCAAATTCCTTAGAACATTATTGGGTTCCCATACCATTGTCATCCACAGCAGACATCACCTGTGGGGTACCATAGGACTCAATTGTTCTCCCACTCCCTTTTACCTTATGTCCTTCTACCCTGATGTATGATTCATAGCAAAATGTTAATTTTCAGAGCCATGCTGGTAACACCAAGACATAAAAGTCCCAAATACTCGAACTTTATCAGTAAATGACTCAAGAAAATCAGCACCTTTGGAGGTAAAACTTGAATGTTACATTTGGTCACAAAACACCTGTGGTTTGATTTTATGGGTTCTAACTTGTTGAATGTAATACAGGTGGCCAGAAAGTCGGAAGTAATCTTTGATATTTGCCTGAACTGTAATAAACAGGTAAACAGTTCAACAGAGAAGTATTGTCCTGCTTCATACAGGTCAGGAATGTATCTAGTTATTCCTGGAGTATCATAAATTATGCGGATATCCGCATATCATCTGCACTACTGTTACTCTATTTATACCTGTCAGATTTGTATATATTTTTTACATGGAACCAAACATACAGTCATATCAACTCTGCCATGGATTAAGAATAGATTTTGAGTTTTTACTTATTGCTTTCTAGGCACAGGGAGGTCTAGCCCACATCTAGATTGGCCACTCCAGTGGTCCTCCTGAAATCCTAAACCATGATTGGCTATTTGCCTTGACGGAGGTGGCACATTAAAGTAAACTGCTTACATCCAAATAAAGCATATATCGCAGTTGTAGATTACCATCCCGCTAAAGTTGAGTTATCTCATGGCCAAGAGAAGTAAAGGCATATTTCTTTTATGCAAGGGGACAGGCAGATGAGCTTACATTAATGCTCATTGAACCCATGTTTGAGCTGTTCATGTGAGTGTTGTGTCACTGTGCAGGGTGCATTATAAACAAACTAGGCGTCTATAGTCAATGGACAAAAACAATTAGGTATTACATATCCCACAGATAAGGGTAGTCCTCACCTAAGTTTACATGTTTTGAAAGCAGCTAAAGCACAAATGGGCAGTCTGCATGGAGATGATTGACCATCCTGTGGCCAGCCACTATTAACTCAAGCTCACAATTTAATAATCTCCTACGCATGCATAAGTAACTTGTGGCCACAAATCATTATCTCATGGCCATGATTTATTATCTCGCGACCATGTTTTTTTTTTCCAAATTTCATCGGGGGGCTCTTTAGATAGCAGAATGTTTATATACAATGAATTTAGTCTTGCAAAAGACCAATCAATTGTGGGAGAACACGTTGACAAAGAAGTAGAATTTAATTCAAGTTTTAATTCAGATGAATTATTTACACAAAATGAGTCAGCATATCAAAATAAACATGAGGGAAACTCTGTATCTATTCTAAATAGATATTAAATACGTTGTGAAGCGTATATTGCAGCTTTGCACCCAAGCTGTATGGCATTTTTAAGTAACCAGTATCCAGGTATCTAAAAGACAGAATGAAAAACATGAATAAATTGAGTGATATAAACAAAGGCACACCCAGCTAGACATGTTTATAATAAAGATTTGGATCAATGTTTGAATTGTACTTACTGACTCGGCATCATGCTCTAATCCTGTGTCATGATGTTCCATCTCATCATCTCTGAATTCCTTTATAACCTAAAAAATATAGATTCCATTAATCAGGCACGTTACACAATTATCAATTTCAGGTGTTTGTTACACTGAAATCATTTCCACAAAGCCATACATTTAATTTTCAAGGGATCAATCCTCATGTGATAAACCCTGGATTTATTAGAGACATGCTTGTAAATATCTTGCCCTCTTAAGCTTAAGCAATGTGCTATTCCTGCCCTGTTTTAAAAGTGATAGGGTTAGGGTCAATGCTGGTGTTTCCAAATTACGCAAATACATTAAAAGACAGGAACAGGAAAGACATAAATTCTGACCTGTTAGAGGGCCCAGTCACAAATATCTGTTGCTACAGAGTTAAGTTAGGCCTTACATCTCGTGATAAAATGCATCCTGATTGATCACAAAGGAGCACTTCTAAGTACTCATATGAATGCACTACAGACCCATCAAAAGCAAATTGAGATTTGCTGCATTCACACCTTTAATTCAGAACATCTCCCACCCTTAATAATATTCTTATGCCATGTATGTTCACACATTTACTTTGTTTCGCTCAGACACGTGTTGGTTTTTGTGTCACAATATACTACAAGCAGTAAAAAACTCACTTGTAGCAGTTCAGTGTATCTCTCGGGGTCCTTCTCCATCAGAGCTCTTATTTGGCTGTTGTAATGTTCTGAAATACTCTCCTCCACTGCCACAGTGCAGGCCATGGCTCCCTCTTTTCCCAGTAATGCACTGGATGCACCTGGAGTAGATTTATATAAAAAAAGAAACACACATTTCTGACTCAAGATTGAAAAGCAGCTCCTCACTGCATATTGTTTTAAATCTGTTGCACACAACAGGACGCTCTCAGCAGCAACCCAACAGGATATAGCATCATTTATGTACATATTTTGTAGCTGCCAGTGATTCAAATGTATTAATTAAATTCATACAATAATTTACATAACATGAGAAAGGGAGCGGGGCTTAGCAAGATGCACCTCATGCTTGCCATGCAGCAAGGTTGACGGCAGAGAGGATGAAGCTGCTGCACATTGAGAGACCTGGGAAGCCAGAAATTCATTTTTTACTCCCTATCAGTTCATGGGGCCAATGAGGTATGTGTTAAAGTTTGTTTGTATGGCCGAATTATTTTGTTTGGTGTGATTATAAGTTACACAGCATATAGTTCCTATGTATATTGATTTGATTTAATAAGTAGTGTGTTATGTGTTTATGTAATTTGTGTTTAAGCTTTATCAAACTGATATAATGATTTTTTCTCACAGATCTCACGGCATGCTCAAAAGGCACAGATGTGGAAAATAAATGCCCGTAAAGAAAAGGAATGCCTTGTGTCCGTGTCTTGACTGGAGCAAGTTACATAAAGTATGGTTGTAACAGTAGCTATGTTATGAATGGAACTAATCAAAAACTGCAACACAACCATGTTTATACGTCATTACCTGAACCCTGCTTTATTCTTTTGGGATCTACTCACCTAACATAAAGCCAGCAATGTTCCAGAGGGGTAATAGTGCTGTGGGGCGCACTCTGTTCTCAGCCAGAATTTCAGTGAATTTTTCAAGATGTTTCTTTTCTTGATCCCACATTTCCTGAAAAATAAAACATCAACACTGAGAGTCAAAAACGCATAACGTTAAACTCATGCCAAATAAATGTACTGTGAAAATGTTGATTTTGACTGAATTCCAAATCTGATCATAAAGTAAGATCTGAAACTATTGATTTCTTCCTGTCACTCTTCTACCTGAATGAGCGGTCCGGTCCTAGATCGGCCCAACACTGCCATCTGGCCGGCGTAGATCCGGTTGGCCCCGTATTCACCCGCATGGTCCACCCGCAGGATCCGGTCCAACATCTCCTTCTCCTCAGCGTCTCGAGGGGGCGGGATCACACTGTAAGGGCGTGAGTTCAGCTGCAGGGACACTGTTACATACAGGCTTTGGTTAGTTATAAACACTTTAATAGACAGCTAACCTCTTTTACGACATACAAAATTGGTGACATTGTGCAGTAAATGCCTGGTTATGCATTTGTGTTATGTAAAGGTAATCTGTGATATCCAACAAAATCTTTGAGTTTCATAACAGAGTGCTAGCAGCTAACAGCTAACACTGTTATGAAACATTATGTCCTGACAGCTTGTTTCTCGTCTTGTCTCATTTATGTATTAATGTTAAAATAATGAACAGAACGTATCATAAAAATTAAAACATGTTTATTCACCATTGCGCAATAACTGCGCGTAAATCCTAATCCGAAGAGATAAATGTTGTTAGCTTGTTTGCAGGCTTGCCATTAGCTTGCAGCTGCAGTAAAGTATCGACCTAGCTTGTTTCTTACCTCTGCATCTCAAACACTGACGAATCATCACTGGGCTGATGATATTAGACCCGTTGTATAAAGCTCTGTGTGCAGCCAATTGCATGGTAGTCACTCGGAGCTGTGACACTCTGTGGCAGATGATTTGTGTGGTGCTATCGTGGTGGAAAGGTGGAAATTGTCATTGAAAGTTTAAGAGGGTGGCGCAGTCTTATGACGCCATCCAGTTGCTTGTAGAACCACACCCACCCTCCCTTATTTACTGGCTTCTAATGAAAACCAGAGCCATAGAATATACACATTATCTTTATTCTACAGCTCTGTTCAAGGCCAGTTCCTTGGCTGTTACGGTAAGTTAATTACCTAAAATAATGCGGACACATGCACGGCATTCCCTTTCTTTTTAACACAATGAAAACCCTTCAAATAGTCGCATCATGTTCCTCAGAGATGCATGATAAGAAAAAAAATATTCCAGATACACTGCAAAAACTCAAAATCTCACCAAGTGAAATTGTCTTATCCCACTTGATTTAAGATACATTTACTTAACAAGTAAAATTTGAGCAAGATAGAGGGACTTGTTTTAAGACAATGCATCTTAAATATCTTGTTAAGTCAAACAATCTTGAAATGATCTTGTTTTGAGTTGTCATTTAGAAAAACAATGTTTTTTTTAAATGTCAGACATTTTTCAAGCTGAGATCTTATTTGTAGAAGGCGGATAATCTTGATTTAAGACAATCCCTTTACTTGATTTAAGTAAATGCATTTTATTGGAGAATCTATCAGAAAACAGCTCCATTGATAAAAGAAAGAAAGAAAGAAAGAAAGAAAGAAATTTTATTTTTTTAAGGGTGTGTTACAGTTTTCAGACGATGTTTCTTCTAAATCAGATAAAAATATACATCCTCAAACTACATGCACACAAGGAAACACCTACTTTAGAGCATAGCTGGCTTATCCTAAAAAAACAACATGACTGAATTAGTATATCCAGCTAACTATGAGAAGACGTTATATCTCAAAATGCTCAAATTAAACTTTGTAATCTTATTTCAAGTACAAGAAAATCTTAAACCTAGAGAAGTGCCGCTATAATACAAATCAAATTAAGGTGAATATATCTCAAATGTAGAAGTTGACATGAAATGTATTGGTGCAGAAATCTTTTTCTGGGTGAAAAAAATACTAATTGTTAGCATTCCTGGCTTATTCTGAGACACTAAGCTTTAAAAAACTGGTGAAATACTGCTTAAAATAAGTCAACCCTGCTAATTTTAAGATCACAGTTTTCTAAATATTACATCTCATTTTAAGAAGTCTTACCAATCAAATTTTTACTGGTTCTGTTAGCAGATTGTTTTGCTTAATTCAAGGAAAAAGTACCTTGAAATACATTTTTTTAACTGTTTTTGGAGGGAAATTTTTTCAAGTGTATGGAATAATGTCACTAAGGTAATACCTGTGACAGAAGGAATTAATTATTCATGTGACATTAGGTATAACTGCCTAGAAAGTGATCAATATTGATACAGTGTGGGATTTTCTTTTTCTTTTTTACCAACTAAGATGGAGTCTTTTATTATTTGGGTTTATGTAGATTAAGTTGCATGGGCAAAAAATACTTATAGTTAGTCAAATACTACTTTAATACAGTGTCCGTCATGCAGTTGAGTAATTTTACCTTCACTCAGCTTGTGAAGCTAATCTGTTTCTCTGACATTCTTCATGGAGACTTTATTTGTTAAAAGATCCATGCAGTTAATTGTTGGTACAAGGAATTACAATTCTTAAACCTTGTTGAAAAGTGGAAAACCAACTATATTGCTTGACTTTACATTGTTTTAATTAGAAAGACAAATTTCCATTCACACATTACACTTATCCCATTCAGGGTCATGGGGGGCATGAGCCTATCCCAGCTGTCATTGGGCGAGAGGCGGGGTACACCCTGGACAGGTCCTCAGTGAATAACATGTAGAGACAACAAACCATTCACGCAAACACTCACACATATATATTTATATATAATCATCCATCTAGTCTTTACAGCTGCTTATTGCTATGCAGGGCTTCAATGCTGGACAGGTCACAAGTCTATCACTATGACAAAACACTAACAAACCCATACTTAGCAGGCAATTTAGAGTTCACACAGTCCACCTGACCTACATTTTTTTGGTTTGTGGGAGAAAACCGAGCATTTAAAAAAAATAAAGTAAATACAGAAAATTACCTTTTGGCCAGACACTCTGCTTTTTTGTGTCAAACAAATCACGAGTGCACATTTTGTATCAGTTTGTTATGTAAGACCATCCTGACAGTGAGGCAATTAAGCAAAGAGGTGAGTGAGAGCATTTAAGAAGTAAACAAAACACTTCATGCTGGTCTACAGATGGCAGTGTTGCACAGAAAAAGTCCACTAAGAGGAGCTGTACATTGTAAACCCAGTTTTCACAATGCATTCATCAGTTACAGTCAAATCTGTGTCACTGCAGTCCCCCCCCCGCCCCCCACAAACACACACACACAAGCGCCAAATAAGACAGTATGCAGGACAGGTTTGAGTTCAGCTTTCACAGTGCAAAATGGATAAAAGGTAAATTGTCAGTCTTAAATTTAAATTTTGAAATATTACATCTATATGCATTGAGACTCTTCATTATCTGTCCCCACCATTCACTCTCATCCTATTAGTCATCATTTAGTTTTGCTTTTAAGACTCCTGTTTTTATAGAGCAGAAAGAAAAACACAAGTGTTTTAGTAAAGCTCATAAAATAGTGGTGGAACACAGGAATCTGTGGAATGATGGGGTTGACGGCTGCAGAGCTGTGATGGTCATGAGTAAACAAAGCCAGGACAGTGAATGGCGGGGTGTGTCGGTTTGTCTGTGTGTGTGTGTTTGTGGTGAGACACCGGTTATGTGTTTCCCTATCTGTCTGTCTGTCTGAGTGTGGGTGGCTGTGCATGTGCAGCTGCAAATCATATCGGTAAGTTAAGGTTGCCTTTGTCCTCCCTGTGCATTGAGGTCAAAGGTGTGTGTGAGGATTTAGTGAGGCAACTGGAGCCCTACACCTCTGGAGGCCTTAAAAGCTTTGGTGTCCTTACATGTCATGTAATAGGGAATTCAAGACATTGTTATTTTTATATAGGGAATTTTCACTACCAAAGCAAAATATCCCCTTAATGGGAATGATCCTTTTTAAAAAACGTATCCTTTTGAGGTGAACTTTGTCAAGATCAAGTTTTAATTTACTCAACATATGAAGTTAGGTTTACTTCTCACAGGGGTTACTAATTTAAAAATAGATGTCTCCTGTGGCTCTGTATTGGGCTGTTTTAGGTCAAAGAAAACAACCCTAATGATGATGCATGGATATGGATTATGGGAAATGAAGGATCTAGGGTTGCTCCAAATTTCTCGACCTCCCCAGCTCAATTTGACTCTTTTTAAAAAACTTTAAAAAATTGTTGTTATTCTTTTTAAGTTTGGTGCACCTTGAGCACAAAAAAAAAATCTTTATCACATTTAGATCCTTTTTTTTTTGGCAATTTGGAAGATCAGATATAGTAAAACATTCTCAGTAATTGAGAAGTCATGTACCTGGCCACCTGATGAATGTAAGCTAGCTGCTAAATGTGTCTCCCTGCTTTTAAAAGCAGCCGCCTGCTGCTGCTGGAAAAACAACAGCACATTGAGATCAGAATCAAAGACTGCTCAACAGTGACTTGAAACTTCCTTTGATTGCAAAGAGTGGCTGAAGTTTTACTACAAGTGACCTCCGTATCACTCTTTATCTGTCACATACTTTACTTTGTATGTCACTTGATTTTACCCTCTCTAACGGGTTGTTACCCCTGAAACTTTGTGGAAGAGTAGCACTTTTCTGCAGCATGGTTAGGTCTTTGGTTATTTACTATGTTCAATTAGTGCACATTTGATCAATCTTGTGTTGAGAAAAATAATCTGAATTTGCAGACAGAAAACCTGGAAGCAGTTAGAGTTAATCCAGTATAGGAATGTGGTCACTTGTGTTTTAATAACTCTCTTGATTTATAATGAACAGCTGTTTTTTTGGCTGCTGAATAATCTGTAATTAATTAATGGTAAAAAGTAATGTGGGAGTCCAGTTGGGGGATTAACCGCATATTTTCTTCCTAATTCTCTGCAACAAGGATTAACCAGGTTTGTGTGTGAGTAAACACCTAAACATGATTTGTTTAACAGTTATGTCAGATCATGTGGACCTTCGAGTGGAACTTGAGGCTTGGGTTGATGGCTGTGGGCACACAGGACAGGGTATGGCACACTCGGGACACGTGGTTGGATGATTCGTGGTGAGAAAACTGAGCTGTCAAACAGAAGAGGTTTTCTGAAAGGATTTGCAGAGCTGTCTAACAGGTGCAACATCTACCCTAAAAGAGCAAATACCTCCTCTGAGATTAACAGATACATGTAGTAACCAACAGTGGGGTACAATTTTCGAAGGGGAATTGAAGACAGAAAGGCAGAGAGAGAGTGAGTGCTCTCTTGCTCTCGACTGTGTTGTGACTGACATGGGGATTCAAGAGAAAACCACAGAGCTGGAGAAAGAGTGAGACTGGCATGTATGTGTCTATGAACCTGTATGTATGTGTCTCTGACTGTGTTTGTGTAATGTTTGCATGCATCTATCGAAGTTTGTGTGTGTCTGCACACCCTTGCTCCGAGGCTCTGGTCAGACAGTGCATAGCTGTGGTGGGATCCAGGCGAAGCGCTTCTAGACTACAGTGAGTCAACAATGTCTGCTTTCACTGAGAGGAGACATGATAGGTCTTGTCTCATTTGGTCCCCGACTGGTGTGGTGGGACACCCAGGATTGTGTGTTTGTTTGTATGTTTGTAGGTGTGTGTGTGTGTGTGTGTGTGTGTGTGTGTGTGTGTGTGTGTGTGTGTGTGTGTGTGTGTGTGTGTGTGTGTGTGTGTGTGTGTGTGTGTGTGTGTGCGCGCGTGTGTGTGTGTGTGTGTGTTCTGAAAATGATGAACTTTTTAGAGACCTAAAACATTTTTGTGAGGTGGATCTCATGTGTGTAATGTAATATATATTTAAACACGCTATTAAAGTTATAATTTCAGTTGCCATCTGTCACTAACTTTTACAGTGTGTAGGATTGGAAATACTCAGTAGTTTTAGTTGTCAGTTGTACATCCAGACGCTCACTTGTTTACTCCTCCAGTTGGGGAAAACCCAGTAATAATGGTGGCCTTCAAGGACAAGAAGCTACTGTGATGCATGGCAAGTATGATTCTCAATATGTCCATCAATCAATTTTTATTTATATAGCACGGAATCACAACAAATGTTATCTCAAGGCACTTTACAAACCGAGCAGGTTTAAATTTTACTCTATGTTCTATTATTAACAAAGACCCAACTTTGAGATAGCATAAGATCCAGTCCCCTCTTACTGACAGGATTCAGTCTGATCTCATCTTAATCCACCATGAGCATTGCACCTTGCAGCATTTAGCAAGTTACAGTGGCAAGGACAAACTTCCTTTAACAGGCAGAAACCTGCAGCAGGACCAGACTCATGTTAGACACACATCTACTTTAACTGTGTTAGGGTTGGAAAGAGGGATAGAGAGAGATGCAGAAAGAGAGAGATGGATGGAGACAATTGTAAGCTTTATTGAAAGGTAAATTCATAGTTTGAGTTAATTTGTGTATTTGAGTTAAGGTTTCATTATGTTTAACGTATTTATACACTTAACAATGTACATCATTTATTATTTGTGTATTTATGATGTTAGAATAATTTCTACAGCATTTTGTAGTTGTGACCAAAACATGTTGAATGTACTTCTGTGGTTCTCATTACGTTTACCTGGATCTCGGTCATCCTAGCCTCTGATTGGTTGGTGCTGTGACATGTGATTGAGTGGCAAGAAAGTTTTGTTTATATTCCGATCGAGTGCGGCAAATGGCTCCAGAAAGGTGCACTTGAGAAAGTTATCCATCTCCCTCCTGCTGTTTCTTATTAATAGAGCGACCCAACCACCACACACGAATCCCTTACATCACACAAGTAACAATGGAGACATCAACACCATCAGTTGGAGTCAGACTGTTGATTAGTGTTGTAGCAGAGATGAATATGGTTAGACTGATGTAGCAGCTAGAGTCTGGCACGTCCACAGCAGCAGGACGTCTAGAGCAGAGATCCAGAGAAACCTACGAGACAAGGGAGCTCTGGGACCCCAGAAAGATCTATGGTTAGTAACATTAATGGGACAGGAAGACTGAAAGTTAAAGTGTTGTCCCTCTTACAAACTATTTGGATGTTGCAAATCGTCTGACACCTCCCGGCCACTGTATGTTAGGGACCAGAACTATGTCTAAGTTTATAATATTTTACTCTAATCTTGAGTTAGAAGTATGAACAGAAGTAAGGACAGAAAAGTGAAAACACATCATGTTCGCTATTTATTTGAAACAAATTAGCACCAGACAAAGAAAGTAATAAGCACATTTTTAAAACTAACATAAAAAATGTTGAGTTCTTTTTTAATAGTTGTTAAAAATCAGATTAAATAATTTGTATATTGTGATACTTGGAAAAGGTAACTGGTGACATTTTTTAACATGTTAAGTCATTGTATTGGGAAACACCACAGTAACTGTCAAAATGGTTTTAAAGTTCTGATGAGCTATTAAAGACAGGCTTACAGGGATTAACATGTTTTCAAAGACTGAGCAGCGTTCTTTTATGAGTAAACTAAAATTAATGAATGAATTACTTTTTGTAGCCCTAGGCTATAAGTTAATGCTTGATGAAAACAAGGTAAAACATGATTGTGTTTTTAGAAACTTAAAGGCACTATGAGGAGTTTTTCACCAGCTGAGAAACAGACTGAAACCGACACTGATGCCTCTTTATGGCCTTCAAAAGCAAACAAAACCATAAACAACAACACTGATACCTTCTCTGTTGTCATTTTTAATGCCTTAAACCACTCAGAGGGGGTAGGTGTCAGACCACATGATTGACATTTGGCTTTAGAGACATCCCTTTTCGGCTGTTTTCATGGCAAATAATCACATTGAGTGATAAATCTGGCTGTTAAAAAACAAAAGGGGGAGGTTTTTGTTGAAAACACTACTTTTGCATGTACAGAACAAGAGGTTACAGGTATCACTTTGTCCACAACGGGACGCCAAAATTGATATAAATCAAAAGTTCCTCACAGCAGATTTAAGTAAGATTGATTATTCTTAGAGAAATATGTGTTATATTAAAAAAATAGCATTTACACTCATTTGATAACCGTCTTGCAAATCTAAGTATTCAGTTTTATAAAGTCCCACCATCACTCCTCAACACTCATTTTGGAAAGTCCAAGTTTCAGATCAGCAACAGTGAAAGTGTCCTTAGATGACCTTAAGACTTTGGTTTTTCACTTCACTAGAGCAGCAAGGTACCTTTTTTTATTCATGACCATGGAGAATTGTGTTGATATTCACAAATATGGGTTTGGTTGCTTTGGACGATATAAATTCTTTAACTGCATGGTATCCCCCTTTGAAAACAACAGTCAGTCATCCCAAATTGTTCCAAACTAGGTTGAGAAAGAAATGAAAGTTATGCAACAGTGTTTAAAAAGCTAACCATTTTATGGTTTGGTGGTATCCCTCTGGAATAGGCAAGATGTCTCATAAAATATTCAAAAAAAGGAGAAAATTCAAATTCACTGAGTCTCCAAAGAGAAAACCACCTTACCCTTTTTATAGATGGTACGAGATTAAAACCAGAGGAAAGTGATTTCTCTTCTATTATTGAATTGTTTACTCTCACAAATCTATCTTGTGCACCATACAGACCTAGTTTAATCACACTCTTAACCGCCTGTTTTCATGGACACTGGAGAGTGTATTTAGCTTCGTCTGGTACAAGTTAAATGGCCCTTGTCTGTCTGGCACTATCCTTGCAGTGATATTTTTTTTTACAGCAAATGATTGGGAGATAACATTTAAATCTATTGCTTATTGCAGGGAATTAAAAACTCATGCAGGCTCAGACAATCCTCCTAAAGACACCTAGTGAGTTTTCTGAATGAAGCAGTCGGATAATAACCTCTATTTTAGATAGGAAGCCAATAAAGAAAATGCATGCAGGCCACCTGACACAAGACTATTTAGAGCAAGCATGTAAACAAGCTTGGGAAAATGAGTCAAAAGTACAGCCCTGTCAACAAAAATTAGATTCGACTCAGTGGCAGGCTGAAGCACGTCTACTTGTTTACATAGAGAAAGTATTTTCTGGTGGGGAGTAAATAAATGTAGGTGATGCCCTTTGGGAAAATCTGTTTTAACTTTAAATAATGGTTCAAACTTCATATTTAGAAAAGTAGCTTAGAATAGAGGCATCGGGGATTCCACATCTGTACTGATTTTGGAGCACAGAAGCCAATACATTTAGGGAAACGATCCATTTAAAGGGTGTGATGGCAAAACCAAGCAGCCTTTCATTTATGAAACCTGTCATTTAAACAGTATTTCCTGGTCACCACAGGATGTGGCTCCGCTTGCTTTGCCATTCAGGCCAATGCTGTCCTATATGGATTTCCGGAAGTAGTGTTTGTACTCTTTGATTTACAGAGTGCAAACTGTTGGTTGCCAGTTGGTGCGTACTTACTGTTATACACATGGAGTTGTAGTAGGAAGCTGAGTGATGAGTGATACTGTGGAATTTAGAATACACAAGGGTAGATATAGATTTCCTGTGGTGTGTGATGCCAAATATAAATACAGAAATTGTGCTCGAAATAGTGGCATACATCCTTAATGTATTAGAATGAACTAGTTTAGTTGGTTTAATGTTAACAAGTTAGATTTGCAAATGGGGTTTGAGTCCCAGCACAAATATTGTGCATAGATGAAGGCTTACCAGCAGTTTTGCTTGTTGCTGTCACTGTGAAGCAGCAAAGTCTCCAGAGAGTTCTGAAAGCCCAAAAGCTTCAAATAAGAAGCAAAACAGGCATGTATGATCCACGGCAGTGGTTAGATTCTGTGGTAGTCAGAACATTGAATATTTTATAACAACAAAGTCAAAGGAAAAAAAATCTACTGGTCATCACTTCATCATTCTACCACATTGTACTCATCCCATTTGTTTTCCACCTTGGAAAGGACAGTGTTTTTACAGCATGTAGGGAGTGGGTGATTCCATTACAAATATCACAACCATGGCCTTGACCGCCCCCTCAGTGTTTCTTGAGATTATTTATAGAAGGGGTTTGTCCACAATCCTCAAGCAAAATGGCAAAGAGTTGTTTTTGTTGATGCTCTTCTTACCACTTCAGTGCGGTGACTCGTGATGAGTTGATGCCTCCATACGTCACAAGAGGCCAGAGTGAGTAGGAGTAGGCTCCGAGCTCTATTAAGGGGGGAGCCAGTCACCAATGTTATTGGGCAACGAGTGACGGGGGACCGTCCCGTGAATTCCACTCGTTGCTATTTCAGGGTAGTGGCAGGTCTGTTTTGAGTTAAAGGAGAAGCCACAATATCCTATTAAGCATTGTTAAAGTGGTTTTGCAGTGTTTACTCAAAGGGCCTGCCATGTTAAACCTCTGCAGATGCATCATCAGACACAGGCAATACAAACATGGATGGATAGATGGATAGATGGAAGGTGGGATAGTGAGCAGTGCAAGAATGGATGGTTGGATAGAAGTGTGTAGTGTGTATGTATGAGTGTAGATGGAAATGTAGATGGATGGATGGATGGATTAGTAGATGGACGGAAAGACAAAAGGAGGAACAAATGGATGGATGGATGGATGGATGGATGGATGGATGGATGGATGGATAGATAGATAGATAGATAGATAGATAGATAGATAGATAGATAGATAGATAGATAGATAGATAGATAGATAGATAGATAGATAGATAGATAGATAGATAGATAGATAGATAGATAGATAGATAGATATGAATGGATGGATGGATGGATGGATGGATGGATGGATGGATGGATGGATGGATGGATGGACAAAAAGAGAGATGGACGAAAGGAGAGATGGACGAAAGGAGAGATGGATGAAAGGATAGATAGACTGATGGATGGATCTGCATAGACCAACTTTTATGTTGACGGTTGTCATTAATAATTGTTGTTGTCAGAGTTAAGCAAGAGGCCAGAGTTTCACCAGAAATGAAGCAGTGTGATTGTAAAGCTGTGATTTCTTGCCTGCAGCTGCAAGAGTCCAGACATGCTGTGGTTTACTGGCTCACATCCAGCATCTCTACTTTATTTAGAGGCTCTCCAAACCCTGTTGGACTGTGGCTTGGTCAGCTGTGAGGCACAGGCAGGTCAGACCCAACCAAAACTTAACACTGACTGACACATATAGCACAGCTTCCTAAAGCTGGGCCTGTAACTCAAATGTAGTTCTCTAAAAAAGTTTCCATACATTATTCTAAGCAAGTGTGTAAATATTGATGCATCAGCTGTTAAGTTTATTCTGCGTGCTGACAACAAGGCAGATGGTCCCTCTCCTCTTAAGAGTTTCCAAAAAGAATGTTGAATTTTGATTTGTCAGGCCACAGGACAATTTTTCTCTTTGCCTCAGCCCATCTCTGACAGGCTTGGGCCCAGAGAAGTTACTGGGGTTTTCCAAATATGTTTATTGTTTCATCTTTTCATGGTACAGAACTAACCTGCATTTATACCCACAAACTCTGTTTACAGACTATGGTTTCTGGAAGCGATTTTTATACCCAGTCTTTGTTAGTAATCTGTTCCAAACAGACATTCTTCTTGTAGGTTGATAAACTCATCATTAAGCTTCTTTTTGATGCAACATGTGACACATACCCAAATGGCTGACACGTTGCTTAACAGTTCTGTCAGGTTGGGAGTCTGTGATGAAACCCAAGAGGAAGTAGAAAACAAAAATATATTTTATAGGGGAAAAGGCCACTCACACTGATGACTGTTCTTATTTCCTCTTCTTTACAGTGATAATGTCACATGAGGTCATTGGACACATAACCAAGTGGCCAACACTTTTCATCCTAATTTCTTGAAAATTTATATTTATTTCCCATCGCAACAGTCTCCTGACAATTTGAAAGTTACATCTTTACTTAAGGTAAATTATTAGCTTGTTGGAAATACACAGAAAATGCATTTCTGTAAATGCATTGAGCAAGCACTAAATGTTAAAAATAACTGACATTAAAGTTTTGATTTACATGGTTTGATTGAAAGTGGGTGTTCCAAACCAATACCGCATAACGGCTGCTATTCCTTCCACAGGCTGTCATCGCTTGTGGTTTTCCTCTGATGGGTAATCAGAGCACAATCTCATTCAGACACCTTCTGGTTCCAAGGCCGAAGAAAATTCTGGGAAGCCATCTGCTGTCTGAGAAGAAAAAGAGCATCTCGACTCCATCTGAGGTTTAGAGGTTATGTAACTACAGTCTCCTAATGTTGAAAATCCAAAATACATACAATTTTTCGGAAGATCTTGGAAAGGCCAAATTTATAGCTTTTCTGTTGAGCTTGGTCCTTCATGTGGTATTTCAATGTTTGGGGACACACTTCAGTTTTACAGCAAACATACAACAGACAACAGTCTGCTAGCTTAGCTATAGCAAAGATAATGGAAACAGTGAGAGGCAGCTAGCTTTTCTCTCTGTGTCTGAAGGCAACAAAAGCCTTTTCCCCCCAGTCAGGATATGTAAGGATGTTGCTCTAAATGTGGAAATTCACCCTGTATTCTCTCTAGACTCACTTGTACAAATGCAGGTGTACTGCAAAGATATTGTAAAAAGGAAGACAAAAGGATTGGCTTCTTTTTTCCCTTCATTTTTTCCTTCAAGTAGGTTTGTGTGAGATACTAGTCCAAAGTAACTGTACTACCCATTGGGGATTCCAGTCAGTTCTGCCCCTCAGATTTGGCACTGAAGTTAGGCCATCAACTGTGTAGATGGAGCCAATTTTAGCCATATTTAGCAATCTTTGAGTATTTTGCTTTGCCGCCAGAAAGCTAATTTGTAAGTACATGCTTGGTCCTCTGCCTGCAGTGGATGCTGCAGCTGTTCTGGTGTGCAGCTACAAAAGAGACACAATGTACAAGGAAACCAACAAATAAGCAGTTTTGTCAGGGACAAGAACATGATGCTCACTGCAGACACAGGAGGGATCCTTTTTGGGGATTTAAGTCTTTATGCTTGGCTGAGCTGGTTATCTTCTGTCTGTAGCCTCATAAATACTGGAGAGAACTGAGGGTGGTATGTTGCATTGTTTCATGATAATTTAGTATATACTGATGTATCAAACTATTACTTCAACAGTGTTAACAGTATGAGTGTAATCAAGCTGGGAGTATTAGGACTTCTTATGAATGAGTTCTCTGCCAGCGCAGCAGGGTGGTAAATACTTTTAGGCTCAAATCACTCACAGAGGCATGTGAGACCGGTCTGAAGTCTACAGACGGAGGAAACAGACACACACAGATACACGCATACAGTCTTAACCAGGTGTCTTTCTCATCATATCTAGAAAACTTGTGTAATATAGCAGTCCTGCTGACAAACAGGAAGTAGGTCTGAGTCAAAGGTTAATCTTAACTACAAGAGGTGGGCACATACTAAGATGGCATTGTGGGTAAAAGCAGGAGGGAGAGAGAGAGAGAAGCGGAACACAGTGCCTAGTTATAATTGCTGGCGTGGGCTGACACATCTGAATTTACAGGCTGCACTGGATCTGCGCCACTCATTTAAGATGTTATTTAAGAGCTAAGAGAGAAAAAAATACAGAGGAGATATTTTGTTCACTTGTTTCCTAATCTGTTCTATGCCCCTCCTCTGTTGCTAAATTTGTTCCCTCTTGCTCAAACGTAAGAAGCCAAAATGACACCATTATTTTGACTAGACTGTTTTTCCTCCCGGGGAGAGAGGCCAGAGGAAGTGTAGGTGACCTATACTGGTTAACCACTGCTTCACCACGGGTTGGCTCGGGCACTGCCACCCCCGCAGCCACCCTCTGCATCCACCGCCTGCTAGGGCCACATTACTACTACTACACGCCATGACCACATGTGGCACTACTCATGAGCCAGCCTCCCATCGGGTCCTTACAGGGTGCCTTCCCTCCCCCCATTGATGTAAACAGTCTGCCGTCTGGCCAGGGTCTGGCACGGAGCTCATTTCGGATCCTATTTACAGGCTGAACGTGTGTATGTTTGTGTATGTTAACCCGTCTTGGGCCTATACCTGCGAATTTGCACAGCTCTTGCTCTTTATTGGACGTACACAACTCTGCATTTGTGTTTTTTTGCTCCATAAACTGCAACACCTCTGGCCTCAAGCTCCTGTCTGGGGTGCTCAGCTGATAAGGTTTGGCTTAAAGTCTGCAATGAAGCTTACTTCTGAAGCAACAGGGGGAGATATTATATACTATCCAGATCAGAAAACCCACAGAATTTGTATGCACATCTTCCAACAGTCTTGTCCTTGTCGAGACCACAGTGCACAAGGGCCCCTTTCGAGAAAAGTTCTCACACACCCCTAAAAATGTCCTTCTACATCCAAGCACCAGATGTTTACATCTTTCGACTGTTGATTAGAAAACACAAACACAACGGGCCACAGAGACACAAGCATGTCAGTTATGTGAAATTAAACAGTATGTTTGGCTCCAGAGTATTATTTGGGACACAAAGGTGTACAGTAAACATTGCTGCGTGTGTTACAGTCACACACACTTAAACACACCGCCCACCCCACTGGTTGTGGTACACTGCTTGAGGTGTTTCGCACCATTTCTTGGTGGCAGCAACACTGAACTCAGACTGCACTGAGACATAACACAACACAGGCCATGGAAGTCTTCTCAGTTTAGATCTGTCTGACAGCTATGTCAGGCTTTCTTACTCTCATTTATTTTCCCTTTATCTCACATTGGTCAATGTTTAAATCAGCAGGGTAAGGTTCTGGGACAGCAAAGGGTTAAGTTTAAGTTTCTAACCGTCTGACCGCAACTTATAACAAAGAACACCCACAGCACATCAGTCCAAATATTTATTTCTGACCAATACTTTTTACCAGAATAATGGTTCTATCTTCCTGCCGCAGCATCAAAACACATTCAGAACCAACCTCACAAAATTAAAGTTAACTTCCAATTGCATTCACATGTGTCAAGTTACATAATTCATTTTGCACCATGAGGTTAGCTGAAGTGATGGATTAAAAAAAAAAACTTTCTCTAGGAGGCTGGAGTAGAGACGCACAGTGATGAGTCATTCTTCAAAGAATAATAATCTAATATTTGCACATGGCGAGACACTGGACCTGGTGGTGGTCTGCTTCTCTGCCGAACTTTCCATGTTTCTGCTGTGCGGTGATGATGGAGGTGGTGTTCAGAGTCAGACGGTGTCATACTTTCCTGTTCAGCTGAGGAGCTGGTGTTTTCCTCTGCGTCTTCACCAGAGTGACCATTATCATCGTCATCATGCCATTCGGTGATGCTTTCCAGCAGACAACAAAGAGCTTTAAGCACATGCTCTCATGTTTTTAAGCTTGTTCAGTGTGTGTCCAAAACAGATTTGTTGTCATTTGTGTTTTTTGACACAAACATGTTCAGTTAATGTTGCTTCCAACTAACTCGCCATTTTACTCCTAACCAGTACTAACCTTACTGGTAAAGTCTGTGTACAATCTTGTTTATTTCTTTTAGTGCTCCCTCTCTGACAAAACAAGCACTGACTTTCTATCTTAACCCTTTCCTAATTACATGCGACACTGAGTGAAAAAGTTGAGGACATGATGACTAAACATTTTCCCCTTAACAGTGCAAGTTTCAGTCCAATAAGATGACTAATTAACCCGATACCTTCTCCTTTTTCCTGTATCAGCACGTTTTTTTGCAGTTGTTGAAAATGCATGTGACACTTTACACCATGAAGTAACTCTACATTTTCCACTTGACAAAAAGAGTCAAATTAACAAACATGTATCTGGACTGAAAAACATTTTATGCCCCATTAAAGTCAGTGTTGGTGTCCACTCGCAAAGAGCTCTCACACTTACATGCTGATATTTTGAATCATGCACCACACTGGTGATTCAAGTGAACAGATGTGACACAGCAGTAATAGGGTTGCTAATATTTTGAGAAAGGCAACATTCTGACATTTGTGGAGTTACAGTGTTGTTGGTCTCAGTTTATAAGGTATGTCTGTGGACAAACAGACGCAGTATGGTCAGACGACTGGTGGTTTGGGATGTGGGAGCAACAGGGAGCGAGAAAGGAGGTAAGGGGGCAGTTAGTGAAAGTGGGAGGAGTGTGTCTGGGTGTGGGACTGTCATCCCATTGAGGGGAGTAGCTGTGGTGTTTTGATCGAAATCCAGCAGATGTGGGAGAGAAGAGAGGAGAGAGAGAGAGAGAGAGAGAGAGAGAGAGAGAGAGAGAGAGAGAGAGAGATTTCCACCCACCCAACAAGGAGACACACTCATAAACAGCAGGCAGACAGAGTGCGAGTCAGAAAGGCACAGGATCTCAGGGCAGCAGCAGTTCAAACAGCCTGGCAGACAGAAACAGAGTTTCATTGAGAGTCGATGTTTTATTAAAGGGCAGGAGAAGTCACACAGACAAACTCCAACACACACTAATAAACTCAGAGCAGAAAGACAGTCAGGAACAGGCTAAACCCAAAATATACTAACATTAGCTAGAGAGGAAAAGTCTAATAAGGACACACTCACTGCACTTTTACTCCCCACGTCTCACACACATTCAAACACACACTACTGCTGTGCTGAGTGTGTGTCACCCTGAGGGAAGAGCAGGGCTGATCGACCCCAACAAGAGGAGCATCAGGGAGAAAGGAGCACGCAAGTGGATGGATGCCTTTTGCAGACTCAGTGGCCTGGACCCTCTGTGGGTGAGTGTGTGATGTGTTCACTGACCCTGAACTCACAGTTTCACCTTTTGTGTTCTTCTATGTGTGTCTTGTTTTCCTGAGAACAGTTCATGTGAAACATATACAAAGACATATTTTAAGTCTGTTGTGGGTATGCTAGGTTGATGTTCATCTTTTATAAGCCATGTTGAAGTTAACATTGCTGTAATATTTTGATTTTGTAGACTGAATCATGACAATCCAGTGAAGTTTGTTTGAATATGAATGCATAATACTCATCTCTGCTGTGATTCAGTGATACATGGTACAGTATCAGCATCAGCTACATTAGCATGCTGCTTTTCTTATCAACAGCATCAGACAGTGTTTTACTCTTTATTAATAAATGATAGGATGGAAGCAATAAGATTGTGTGTGGTGGAGGGAAATGTAAGTTGGCTGCACTTAAAAGCACTAGGAGAAATTCCCATGGTACACACTGACCTTCTCAGGTTGCAGCCTGTAGATATGTGAGTGCTTTAGAAATCTAACCTAAAGCAAGTCTGAATGAAAGACTTTACCTCTGATGCGTGTCAGAGTTGCATTTACCTTCACCCTACTGTGTGATTCAGTACCTTGAAATGCTGAGAAGTAGAGTTGCGTCACAGTGAGTGAACTGCTATTGCTGGATAGGCTTTATAGTCTTGTATAGTAGCAGGCCTCCACATTCTGAGTCTCTACTCGAAAGTAGGAGAATGGCCCCAATCCAGCTGGAATTCCAAAATTATTGAATGCTCACTCTCAGCTTGCTTATTTCCCACTCTAACTCTCTCTCCCTCTCTGTTTCTGTTTTTCATTAGAGCTTCCTTTTCTTCTGAAAAACCTCAAAACAGTAGTCATAAAACTTTGTCGAGAAAGTGAAAGTGCACTGTATTTCATCTTGTTTAGCTCTCCTTGTGATGAAAGTTCAAAGAACATATGCATTGTTTTGAGCTACGTTGTATTTATCAAAAAACATAGAGGATGTTTGAACAGATGTTTTTGTCTTGTTTTGGCTGCAAAGAACATTTGATTATTAAGTGTGGCAATCAACCTTTCACATGCTTTTGGAGCAGCGTCATTGCTTTCTTATTGGTCACAGCCTTGGGGTAGCAGTGGGAATTTATTTGGCTCTTATTCAGAGCTGCACATGTACAATCCAACTCAGGAGAAGAAGTTTGACCTAGAATAACAATGCTTGTAAAGTGTTAAGGGTTGACAGATTTGAAAGATGACAGCTTATTGAGTGTCCTACTTTTTATATATATATTAAGTCATCGTGTAATTTCAGGGAACAGGCAAGAGAGGTGAAGCTGTCAGGAAAGTGATCGAAGACCACCAAAATTACAGTGTCTGTAGCCTGAGCATACCACATAGGCTGTTCGAATGACAGTTTTAGACACAACTCAATG
The DNA here is from genome assembly GCF_009762535.1 of Notolabrus celidotus. Classification (NCBI taxonomy): domain Eukaryota; kingdom Metazoa; phylum Chordata; class Actinopteri; order Labriformes; family Labridae; genus Notolabrus; species Notolabrus celidotus. Next base: position 7,763,810 of record NC_048278.1, read on the forward strand.
CAGGACTTGACTTATTGACCTTATGCACACCTGTGGTATTAGGCATTGGATGCATTAGAGAGGATTAAAAAGCAACATTCAAAAACTGAACTACCTTCTGTGCGGTCAGGTATAAATAGCTACCTCACAGCTTCAAAGCTGTTGGCATCATCGACCATTTCAGCCAAGGTTGAGAAACAGTACAGAGCAGAATACAGAACAAAGTGCTTTGAGAGAGTTTGACAAGATGGATATCTCACATAAAAGTATGTTCATCTGCCTGCCATTGACCGCAGGAGTGAGAAGGGATCGTGAAAGTAGCCTCCCCCTCACTTCCCCTCAATACAAGTGGATTTTGGAACATCGGTGCTCACAGTCCACCGGTATACTGTAGGTGCAAAAGTTGTGCGTTTGTTACGTAAACATAATCACTTAGTTTAGCAAAAATGTCAGTGTGAGTTTTTGCAAGAGATGTTGGCAAGCATGAAATGAATGAGTCACCTTCAATCAGGCTGTGATTCAGACCCTCATGGTTTCAGATGCGGTACACAGTAGTGGGTGATGGTAAACTTGGATTAATCACTGCAAAGACATGCCAGCGTCTCCATGAGGGTCCTCTAACCTGCTCCGGTTTACCGGCAGGGCTGTGGGAGGGCGCTTTTTACATAATGATCCTGCAGCTGCCACCAATTGTGGCCTCACTCCCTTATACCAGTCTAAAGTCCAGCAGCAGGGCCAGACTGCTCGACCATGCTGGAAACCACTTCCTGTGGTGACTCCGCAGGGCAGCGTCGTTAGCGCAGCCAGACACCCTGCCCCTCATTAGGCCTGGGAGGTGATAAACAAGGGACGCAAGACAACAACAAGCCACTTAGGTTCTGGAGGAGAACTATTTTTTTTTTATGAAAGACAACTTCTCCTTCTCCTTCTCCTTCTCCTTCTCCTTCTCCTTCTCCTTCTCCTTCTCCTTCTCCTTCTCCTTCTCCTTCTCCTGCTCCTGCGGCTATTACATAATCACAAACTTTTGGCAGCATTTCCCAAACACACCTCGTCTGCAATGTTTACAGGCTTCATTATTGGTATAATCCCTGACCTCACTTTTTAATATGTTGACAGTGTATATTGTCCTGCTGAAATTAGGTAACAAGCTGAAGACGTGGTCAAACATTTTCCAAAACTGACTCAGCTCTTAAGCAAATGAGGGCTTCTTCCAACTCACACACTCCCTGGGCACAGACACGTTTTTTGTTGACCTGCTGCGGTTTCTCTCCCCACTGCCTTGATGGATGAAACACAGGACCTGCACCAAGTCTGAATTCTCTGGACCTGGCCTTCGCCTGCTCTGTCTCTCAGATGATGGATTTAATCTCACAGTTTCATCTCAGTTTCTGAGACTTAAACATGTTGTCTTGATCTGAACTTTTGACCTTCTCTTTGTTGCAGGACTGGAACCGTACATGGTACACAGCCAACCCAGACCTGACCCAGTGTTTCCAGAATACAGTACTGGTGTGGGTCCCCTGCATCTACCTGTGGTTGCTGGCCCCGTTCTACTGTCTTTACCTGTACTGCCATGACCGTGGACGCATTCACATGTCCTGCCTCTGCACCGCCAAGATGGTGAGACATCACATAGACTTTGGCCAGACTTCACTTCATTGTTCAAGATTTAAAAAGCCAAAATGTCTGCTTCTTTCTCAACACGATCCTAATATCAACAAAAATGTAAAGGTAAATGGGACTGTACATCCGGAAAGGTTCTCCATCTGTCTCCATCTCTGTCTTGTTCAGGTGCTGGGTTTCTTGCTGGCCTCTTTTGGTTTCGTGGAGTTCTTCTACATCCTGCTGGAGAGGAGCGAGGAGATCCAGCAGCACATGGTCTTCCTTCTCAGCCCTATAATACGCAGTATGACCGTGGTAAATAGAGTGACTCTTTCTTGAATTTTCTTTATGTTCTAGCACATCATACTTGTCTAAACAAGAATTGCTTGGTTATATTTTTAAAGTTATTTTTTTAGTTGTAAGCTAAAGCATCGTCTTTAAACCTTATGACACTTACAAAACTTTATCAAGGGTCTATCAAAGGTTTGCCTTCAAAGTAACTTGTCAAGTCAAACAGAATATTTAACTTTATCAGTGATTCAACTCTACATAGGATAATGACTTACGAAATGAAAATACCTCCATATTGACTAGCTATTAAGACCATAACCTAAATGCTAAAATGCTCATTAAAGCAATAAAAGGACCATTCTCATCTCTTTTCATAACATCTTCTGTAACATACAGTACGCCATTTAAAAAGAAAACAGGCTGAGGCTTTGTGGTTTAAATTTTCATACCAAAGAGCTAGGTCTACTTCTCATATACGGTTCATGCTAAGACGCTATCCCACTGATTTGTGGCTAAAATAACACATCTGACATTCTCCCTGCGTTGCTTCAGGTAACAGAGCAGTTTGGGGAATATTTCAGCCTGTGTCCTGCTGGCTAACATCCCAAAGTGCAGAGAAATGAAAGAATATACAGCCTACGTACAGTATGTTGGCCGGACACTGAGGTGCTAAGATGCACAACAGGGAGTAGATTTACAGTGCTGCAGGAAGTGCAAATATAACAGTACCCTGCAAACACAGCCTGTATTTGACCATCACTCATCAGAGTGCAGAGGACATATGTAGTGTCATCACTTACTATTTGATGTGGACTGAGAGTAGCTACGTATGTGGAAAAGTTGCAATACAACGAAATATGTGATTGGTATGTGCTGTGCATGTGAGAGAGCACATGTCATTTTGGAAAAAGGAAATATAGGGAAAGAGGTGTAGAGGTATAGATGTCCTTTTATCTAAAGTGAATACTCTTTTTCTTCAGATCACAGGCAGGTGTCATCAAACATAAACTGTAGCCATTGAGTAATTTCTAAACTCTACGTGGATAATTATTGCTCCACGACTCGGCTACTGTAAGAAGTTGATGCTTGTCCAAACATTTATTTGAACACAAACAGGCTTTTCACTGTTGATAGTAATCCTGAGTAATACTACACTTTACACAAGTTCATTTAAAGTTCCTCCAAACTTTTGGTTCATCTTTAAAAAGCACCAAACCGCCAAATACAAAGGTGATGATACACAATTGTAGCCTAAGTCAGAGCTAATTACATAGAAAGGTTCAGTCTTTATATAGGCTACAGGTGTGCTGTTGGACTCAACGTTTTGACGCCAATTTCTTCTTGAGCGCCATTGTTCTGACGAAAACTGTATTTAAGGTGCAACGTGTAATGCCTCTGCAGTGAGGAAAAAAAAGACATAGGCCAGAAATCTGTCATCAAATGGAATTTTGAAAAATAATCTGAGGTTTTTGAATCAACAAAAACCATACCACAATCCATGGCAGATTGATTTAACCGTGTCTAAGGAGCAACAGCTCTCTGGATTTAAGCCTTAGAACTTGAGGAAATACAGATAATTACTTTAATCTTTTCCTTCTCAAAACATCTTCAGTCAAGCTATAGAGGAGCACCACGTGATTTCGGGTGGCATAAAGGGTGGGCTGTAGAACATTTTAGAAGAGCAGGCTGGTTTGTAATCAGTGAAAATGTTTTAAAGTGACTTGTTTTGATGAAAGGCTGCGAATGTTTCTCAGAACATTGATCCCACTCATTAACGTCAGATTTTAAATGATACTTAGCTGAGTAGGAACAAACAGAAAAGGGGTGCAGCTCAGAGCATGGGTGGCAAGGCAGGATTAAAATGCTGTTTATCCTTAGCACAAGAAAGACAGAAGAAGCTCACTCAGGTGTTGTACTTCAGTCGGCCTCTAGAGCTGACAGAGTCTAGCTTTACTCACAAAGCTCCCTCTCTCTGCAGCCTCTCACAGCTCCTGCACAGCCTCACTCTCTCCAAGTCAGACAGCTTTGCCCACCTGTGGTCTTTTCAGACTCCTGGGTAAACAGCAGCACGCTTTTAGGTGAAAATGCACTGAGACGTCTCTTGTATTGAGGCTAGATTTCAAAAAAGGTATTTTATTTTCAGGGTATCGTTTATCACTCCAGGAGGTAGACAACAAACATCCACTAAATCCATTAAGAGCTGGCATCAATCTTTAAATGTATTTGCTGGGCCTATCTTTAACAAAGGTTGTAATTTTCTTGATGTAGATTGTAGCCGCCCACCACCACCCGCTCCGTGGGTGCAGGCCGGGAACACTGCGCTCTTGTTGCTCTGACCAACTTGTTTTGTTGCCCTTCAACTCAAGTTAATGTATGGGAACCTTTTTACTCCGAGTCAGCCCAGGAACAAATCGTGGTCACTATTGATGAAAAGTGCATGCATGATGCTGACTATAATCAGAAATACCATGACGTAAAGCGCTATTCCCTCCCCACCACTGCACACTTCCCATGTAATTATAAGGTAGGGTTTTGATTCAGGGCTTAGCGATAGACTTAGTTCCACCCACTGACTTGTACAAACAGATGGGCTGATGGTTTGCAGCAATAAGGCAAGTCAGAGCGGAAGGCCAGGAATAGGAAGGTTCTTACCCTCATTGTATGACCCGAGGTCAGCTTTACGTTTCGGATTTGGTTTGGGGCTGATGTAGCCTCAGCCTCATCAGTTCAGGACTTGAAGTACTGTACCAGGAGAGGACATAAAGTTCTACCAGTGGGCTTGGTACTACTGACATATTGTGGATTGCGGGTGTAGGAGATGTGCAACCAAAAGACTTGAGGGTTCTTTCTTTGGCTGATCACCATAGGGAGACAAAGATGCAGCATTGGGACTAATATTTATAATGTGTGACTGAATGATTGGAAATTATTAGTACCTGTAGAGAAGGATCACTTGACACAGCATGTTCCCCAAGCTCTAAGAATTTTTAAGGTAATAAACAAACATATTTTTCAATTTTTTTATCTAAAGCTATTTTGAGATTACACTTAGACAAGCTGATGACCACAGGGCAGATTTTAAAGCACCAGCTAATTCTCTCATCCATGGTGGAGCCCAAATTTAAGTAAAAATAGAGTGACTTTTTGACTTCTGACGGTGGGGACAGGACAAAAGCACAACTCCATATTAATATTATATTTCCTTACGTACAGTGGATACATGGTGATATCAAGTCAATATTTTGTTGTTGTGAATTGCCAAAACACCTAAGTTAATCCTGCAGTTTATGCTGAAAACAAACAGTAAAAACTACTATTTTTGCAATAAGGGCAGTTTCACACCTAAAGCACACTAAAATCCTGGATGTTCATGTGCTAGATGTTTGCATATTGTATTGTGTTCAGATCTAGAGATGAGCATTTGACGCAAACATCCAAAAGAAACTGAAATCAGATGTACAGGAGACTCTAAAGTCGTCTCGAGTATAATTTAAAGTGCCTGTCTGTCTATATTCATCCTTCAAAAGACTGACAAGTATAAAGCATGAGGAGAAAATACATGAACAAAAGAATGAATAATCTGTATGTCACCAAAGCAAGTACATGTGTAGCCTGGATGTTGTTTATCTGAATTCACCCTCTTGGCCCCACAGAGTTGTTTACTCTTCTTTCCATAGAATAAATAAGTCTGTTGATCTGAAAGACTTATGTAATTACCTGACCACTGTAGTTTATAGGAGGACAGTAGTGTGGCTCATCCTAAAGTAACCAATGTGGTCGTCATTATGAAACCTAAAGCTGCTTTCTACAGACTTGATGATGAGCTGGCAGGACACTGGCAGTGACGTCTCACTCTGCCAATTACTCAGACGGGGACCTGTTATAGTGGCTCAGCGACACATGCTTGACTCCTGTGAGGACAGACAGCCTTTCACAAACACAGAATTAGTCTTTTTTTTATTTACTTTGTTTTGTTTTCCAGATTACACAACATAACAAGGTTAAGTAATATGGGCAGGGACCCGCATCATACGCAGCGTGTGCCATTTTTTTGTGGGCGAAAGTCACTCGGATCACATCTGCAGAGGCTGCGGCCAGGGAAATCCCAAACCAAAGTTCTCAAAACCACCATCAGCTGCATTAGATCAGAGCAAGATTCTGATTAAAGCCTCGGTGCTCTGTTGACAACAACAAAAACATCATCAACCAATATTTGGGGATGGTGCCTTATTTTTTTTTGACTGAATCATATTGGGGTTAAACTAAATGGAAAGTTTAGCCTTACTCTACTATTTGTTTTTCGATAGGTCAAAGCTTTGGTTCTCAATCACTGAGCTTGGGTATAATCCTCTACTGTGCAGCTTTAACTGCATTTATAAATTCTGGATTAAGTCTAATTGTCTCTCTTTGCGTCTTTCTTTAGATCTTGGCCTTGTGCATCATCCAGTTTGAAAGAGTGCGAGGATGTCGCTCCTCTGTATTCCTCTTCCTGTTCTGGGTCTTGGCTGTCGTCTGTTCCCTGGTGCCACTCAGAGCAAAGATCCAGCTGGCCATGGATGAGGTATGTCTCCTACCTTTTAAATCATACAACTTATTAACACCAGCAGCATCTTCCCCATATTCTTATACATGTTTGTACAATTGATGCTGTATATTCCAAGCATCCAGCCTCTTCATAATGCTCCCTCTAGCTGAAGAAAAGGAGCAACTCCGAGCCAAATTGAAGGTGTTTTTCCAGTTTGAACTCGGTGAACCTGCAGTGTCAAAACACTGTACAGGAGAGATATCTAATCAGGTCTAGTCTTACCCGTCGTCTAGACACAAGACTCCGGCAGCACAGCTTGAGATATACCCTGTGTCAGCAGAGAGTTTCTATTTCATCCCCCTATTTTAACCAAGGTAACCTAAAGTTAACCAAGTGTTGGAGGATGACACTGCCAATTCTGGTCAAGCATGTGTGTGTTTAAGTTTTCCTTTTCTTCCTGTGTATCCTGTCAGACACTGCAATCATTGTTGTATGGGGTAAGTTTCTATTTAAGCGCCCAGTGCCGTGGGGCTGTCGCATTTGCATTTCTATAAAAAACACACAAACAGACACACACATCCATATTTCTGTTTTATCGTTCTCAGTGTGACATTCCCACACTGCTTGGGGGAGAGTAATGATGGCCCTGGGATAAATGCTGGTGAGACATGGCAGCCCAGGGTCAGACCAGAGGAACGTCGGTGCTGTGTTTATGAGCCTACACTGCTGTAAACACAGCCAGATGGAAATCTATGCATCCGCACATAATGCAGGGCAATTAAGAATACAGACACAAATCGTTCCCTTTCATACAAGCTCATAAAAGATAGCATTCCCCATATAAATCACCACAATATTGTACAAACACATTTTTATTAACCATTGTGGTGTAGCATGCCTGGATTCTGTACATCCGATCCTCTTAAGAGAACAAGCGGTTTCTGCTTGGTTATGGAGGGATGAGTAAATCATGTATAAGTTAGAGATTTTTAAAGACTGAAAATAAATTATCTTGTTCAGTTTGAAATCAGTAAATTATATATTTTAAACTAGGCAGGAGAGAACAGAGCAAATGCAAAAGTGAACAAGCACCCTAAAACCAAGAAAGCAAGGGATGTTTTCATTAACTCTCAATGGAAAAGCTACTGCTAGGAAAATGTGCTGATTTAGCTCTGCACAAAGTTAAAATGTGTTACTCATATCTATCAAATATCCTTTGAAGTGATCCATGAAAAACATCTCAGACAAAAAGAATCACTCTGTTGTTTTCATTTGGTTCTGGGTGGTAAGTTGTGTTATCTTTTAGAAAAAACAGACTGGTAACCCTCAGTCAACAACGTTTTGGCTCAGCTTAGCTAGCTTCTGACAGAGGCAGCATGAAATAATAGCACCATTGTTCTTTTGTCTGAGCAAAATTAAATAACCAACTCTAAACTGAGCTGGAACTCTGATGCACAATTCTGCTCTTTTCTTGTATTAACCAGTGTTTTTGTCTCTGCTCTCATGTTACACTCAGTTTTCTGCTTTCTTTTAGTCACTGTTAACTTCAATGTTTTAGTGTTGTATGTAATGATAGAATCACAGAAGTTTAGCATCAGCAGGGCTAAGTTTTTCCCTATGTGGACCTTTGATGGTCACATTTTCTAAATATGTATAGATTAAGTGTTTAATTCACACTGAAATGTTAATAGCTGGAGTTGACAGGGTTCATGTTTGCGGACCCTTGGCCATTCTTAGCTTCTCGACCTACATTTTTCCCACCCACTCTCCGACCATCCTGACCCAGTTTTTCACTGTGCGGCCGGAACCATTTGCCTCCTTCATATCTTTTTTCTAGGCAGTGCTACACACTTTTCATAGAAAGTCATTTTGCTGTTTACCATGGCTCTGACTTTTATTCATACCCCTACCGCTGAACAACACACTGGCTGTGGCAAAGGCACTGACCCACTAGTAAACAATGTGCCTGCCAAAACCCACAGTTTCTGTACGTCAGGAATAACACGCAAGTCCTACATTTCACAAAAGTCTCTGAGTGGTTAATATTACAGCTGCTGCCTTGATTCAATGTAAGTGTGCCGTTTTGTGAAACCACAATCTCTCTATTTACAGATACAGGCTGTTGGCGTGACAGGGAGGCAGTTTTTACTGTTGCTTCATTTATATGAAGTACACCATTAAAGACTTTGGGTTTTGCCCTGATTTAGCTTAAAGCTCCAAAATACACTTTATGTGTCTGTGATCTTGGTGCGTAAACTGTTTCCGCTGCCATACAATGTGTAAGCATGAGAAAGAACATATAATGTCTTTAGTTTTGTTGCTAAGCAGGGCACAAAGCCAGAGATAAATGTTTCCCACAGGATGTTGTGGGTTTGTTAATAAATGTTGATAGAGATGTAAAACCAAAACTGATTTTGATCTCATGAACAACCTCGGATCGTGTCTGATGTTATTTTTTAACAACAATCAACTGGCGTCAAGAATGCAGCCGATTAATTGCGTCCCTGTTTTAAGATAAAAGTCAACTCACACAACTCCTCTGGAATAGTTGATCTAATACTTGGAGACTGTGGTATTTTCAACCTCATGGAAGCCTCTTTAATTGTGTTTTTTCTTCTCATTCCACAGGGGATTGCATCCGATATTGTACGATACCTCGCCTTCTTTTCCTACTTCACGATCCAACTGGCCCAGCTCTTCCTGTGTTGTTTTGCTGACCAGCCTCCAGAGGGGAAAACCGTCTTGGAAAAGGTAGGCAGAGGAGAATGTATCCCACTTCCGCTGAAAAACACCCGCTCCTACCCAGTACCCAGGAAAGAAATGCTCCAACAGCTCTCTTGTGGTTTTCAACTTTTGTTGTGAGGACACTTTTCCCTTTTGGAGGAAATGATGTGATTCACCACTCAGCTTTCTCTCCCACTCTCACCCCATTGCTCTATACCTATGAAGGGTGTGTGAACAAGTGTGTGTTTGTGCATGTGTGTTGACATTGTTCTCCCGCATAGCTTCAACCAGACTCACTTACATCAGCTCCAGATAACATTGAGGTTGCGTAGAGTCTGTTACTAAACAGCAGCACGGCAATTACATAATACGGATTTCACTCACCCATCAATCTTGAGTCTGACGTACACGTTGTTAAACTCAGAATAGCGAGCTGGTTCACGACAGCTGACAGGTGAATGAAAATGAGACTCTCATCAATCAAACAGCTATGTGATGTAATATTTTCCTGGTGACCAACAATCAAAACAGCAGAAAAAGTCCCGAACAAATTCATGGCCCATGGTGAGAGGGTTGAGGGTGCAAAAGCCGCAGTCTGGCTTCTGGCAGGGTTGACACACCCATTGGTCGCTCCTTGGTGTGTCTTCCACTTCTTCCCTCACCGCCTCCCCTCCGACCCACGCTCTGGTTAGAGTTACTCACAGGAAGAGAGGAAGTGATGGGATGAAGAGCAAGAGGGCTGGTAATGAAGAGCACAAACACCCTGGTGAGGGGGTGGCAGGGCGGAGAGATGCCATAAAGTGTGCATGCCATGACAGACTTTCTGTGTTTGTGTTTGTGTGTGTGTGTACCCACTTGTTGTACAGTTTATGATGACACATTTCCCCTCT